>NC_143577.1:223571536-224771536 GCF_048544385.1 Mastigoproctus giganteus
GGAGGGGTTCAAGCTCCCATGGGATTCAAGTGGAGGTAACTTGACCTTTTTTCACCATTATGGAAAGTGTTCAATTAGGGCAAGTTACCATTGAGACAAGTGACCATTAGTGCTTCTGAGATTAGGGCAAATGATATTAAACTGATGTTATCATCTGTTGTGTTCACGCACCAATCAGCACATCGTTTGCCATGCCTACCTGTCAATCAGTATATCGTTGTTCTCGACTTCTGCTCCAGATCGATAACACCTACCGTCTGTTTACCAAGTGAGCAGCGCTATAATGCAGTACCAGGAAACTAATTTTCTACGTAAGTTAGCCGACGTTTCCTGTGGTTCTCGTGTTGGCTTTATTTACCTTTGTCGTGGGGATTTTTCTCAAAAGGTGCAGGCAGTCCATAAGACATCCATCCTATCAGGAAACCATGGGCAGAAGAAAGAAAGTAAGCTGTTAGGCTGGTTAATTATTGTCCCTCTTCTTCAACCCCCCCCTAAAGTAATGGAGAAATCCATTAACTGCCAGCTTTTACATAATGTCAAACCTTTCCAAATTAATAATTATCCAATATGGATTCTATCACTATCAATCCACAGGGAATCTCTTTGTCTATGTCATGACATTGTTAGCCATAAGTAACCATAAAATTAATAATATTTTTAATTGAATAACACCACCAAAAAAGGGAAAATTGTTATTCATTACTTGATATATTATTCACTATTCAACATAAGGTTGCTAAATAGTGCTACCTGTTGCCTCATGATGCGCCAAAATAACTCTGAAAAGACTGGTTAGGGTAACAACCTTTTCACTTCTGTATTGCAAGACATTCCAGTGATGTCATCTCCCATATGCCAGCATATGGGGGAAGTTATGGCAATAACATACAGTACAAGGTTTTGTTGTTGTAGCAATTTAACTTTAGTTTAAATGTGATAATTATTATTGCAAGGTATATATTATTTAATGTAAGAATTAGGGATTTTTTTAAGAAAAAAAAATAACACAAGAACTAAAATATTTTTATTTAATCAATAAAATACAGACAATTAAAACTGGTATACACATAAAAGTGAAAGATATTGTTGTATTTTATGAATAATCAAAAATCAATGTTCAGTTTACCAGTTTTGGTTCATTATTTGAATTTAAAAACATACTTCTTGTTTGACTTTGTTGCTTCAAGGATATACTTTTCCTTAAAGCACAAATGTATAAAACTCCTTACGAGTATATTTATAATTCATCTACACCACAATTTTACTTTTTGTTCATGATGCTCTTATTGCATTCATTTCTCCAGTAATAGCAGTTCATAATGCAGAAAACTCTCTCTATGTAAGCATTGCACACAGGAATGGATAGTAAAAATGAGAGTAACTGTACAACATTTGAAAGTCCACTGCCTGCCACCAGAACAATTTGACGCCATTTATTACTAACAGAAAGAGTTTAGAGTTTTCTTGGATTTGTTGTTCAGAAACAATGCAAGTGTAGGCTTTATTATACATATATTTTTTTGTATAATTCATCCAAGTTGATAGATGTCTTCAAATTAAAAAATACAACTGCTTTGAAGTCAGAATATCTTGCTTCCTTTTTCAGTAATAAAAACTGGATTTTATATAGGTAATTGTTATCAAAGAAATCAAACCACTTTTCCAAATATTTGAGGGATTGATCATAAAAGGCAAGAAAGTCTTTCTTAATAGAAACAGAACTTTTTTTCATCAAGTTTTAACATCTCTGTTCTACTCCAATAACATCTTCTTTTCTTTGGCTAATTTTGTTTCTCAATTTTTCCATCAGGAGATACAGCTCTGGTACTGTAATATTGCCCCATTCTAGTTCTTTTATGGTGCACTGGAAAGGTAAAAGTGCATTTTTGAGAAAGGCATAGTATGCTGGTATTACAAACGTTTTCTCTCTGGCTGCCTCATCACTCTTGCACACCTCCAAGTACTTCCAAAACTGGCAAAGATAATTGTCCCCTCCTAATGATAGAATATACAATTTAACAACAGGCCAACATTTAGCAAGCCTTTCAACTGCAGGGTATAAAGTTAGCTATCTAGTTCTCCCATGACAATAAATTCTCATAATTTTCACCAAGGAAGTGAAATATTGTTTTGCAGAAGAAAAGTGATTAAATATCTTTACAACAAGGCTTTCAATATCAATCTGTAGTTTTGTCATCAGCTTGTTTGGCACAGTTGTGTAAAATATGTGCAAGACAATCAGCACGTTGAATATTTGGGTTTAGTAGTTTTATTTTCTGGAAAACCAAATTTGCTTTGCAAAATTAACATAAGCATTGTCTCCAGAGTAAGAGAAATTATATCAATGCTTAATGAATTTTTTAGGAGTCTTTTTTTTTTTTTTAATTTGTTTAGATATCCCAGCTGATGTTTCATCTGGATCATCATAAAAATCTAGGACTATTTTCTACACCGTGTTTTGGTAGTTAATAATTTAATGCAATCGGGAACAGTTTGGTATGGTGTGGCTTGAAGCATCACTTTCCACAAAATAAAAAGGAAGAGTCTGCTTGCATATCCTGCAAGCATATTTAAATTTAGCATATTTATGATTTCCTTTACAGAAGCTGGTGTTAAAACTTCAGTTACTCGCTTCACATTTTATACACCCACAAGATATTTTTTGGATATTTTGTCATTAAATATAAAAGCATTTAATTTTATTCCACAGTTGAATGATCTGTAGGAATGGTCATGCTGTACAGCATGATATATTTGAGTCAGCTCAGCAGCCATAACTTTATCGGCATTACTGTCTTAGTTAGTTGTTATAAATGTAGATAACCTGATTATGGAGTTGTTGGTGCTGTGTTCCAGAAGCATGCTTTTTAATATCATTTTCTCCTCCATGAGATATAGTAAATAACTTATTATATACCTTTCAAAATGCCCTTGAGTTATCGTCAGGTAGTTGTTTTAACCACACATATTTACCAAATATTCATTATGAAAAATACACATTCTCTTAGATTTCTTTGAAAGAATCACGTTGTCCTGTAAGCACTACCACAATGGTAAAAACTTAAATGTTAAATGATTACACAACTAAAAAATACACCTACAAAATCTAGCCTAAAACTACAGCAAGCTTAATTTTAGTTCATTCACTACCAGAGAATGTAAAGTAGTAAGAGCAGTAACAATGGCCAGAAAATAAGTATGTGCAGAGTGGGGGAGGACAGATAGTACCTAGTGCGCAGATAATGATATAGTGTGCCTTTAGTGTGGCAGCTAAACAGTGTTGACATTTAGATTTTTATGGGGAAAAAAAAGTTCATTTGCTAATTGTAAGACATTTCAACCCAGTTTTGGGATGTAGGATTTTATTTTAAATGCATTTTTAGGATTATCCCATGAAAATTGAGATGGGTGGTCACCCTACTACTGGTTATAGTGCCTTTTAATTTTTAATGAATAACAGATTCATATCTTTTTATTGATGTTGTGTAATTCTAAACAACATTAGCAATTTTAGGTTGATGCATGGATAATAATGTAATTTCTAAAGTGAACAAAAGCCCAGGCTAGTTTCTGTTGGGAGGGAACAAAGCATCCAAGAGAAAAAAATATAATGCAGAGAAACATTTATCATATAATTAAACTGTTTTATTTTAACAGGGTTTACAAGTATTAGTTAATTAGAGTCAGCTAGCGCTTCAAAAACAACAATTTTCAAATACATTTAAAATGAGTTACAGTAGGGTAAGAATCACTAAGAGCATAAAAATCACCACAATCACTATTAGTAGAAATGTCTGGGTGGTACGTGACCATTGGCAAGAATGTTAGAGAGTAGGGGTGTAAGTTTAAACATTTTGTGAAACATTGGTGTAAACTAAGTTAATGAACATTAATCTAATTTGCACCACCCAATAAAATTAAAATAGCAGATTAATTAAAATTAGAATAAAGCCATTTTCCTAAAAGTTTCAGTAACTCATTTACACACACTCACAGATCATAATTGTAGCAACTAGATGAAAATAAATGTAATAAATACATAATTAACTACACAACAAAATTAGACTGAAGTGTCCTCATAAACTGAAAATGTATGTACTTACTGTATGGAGCTCATGAAGTACTTTCAACAGTTCTTCATGACTTTCCATTCCAATCTCTCGGCACTGAAAAGAAAAAACTTCATTGTCCTATCTTGAATTTGCAAATCAGTACAATAAATTAAATCATAGCAAAAAACCATTTCAAATAATAAGCATTAATAATAATAACCTCAAAATCCAATAATACGGCTACATTATTCCAATTAAAGCTCTATAAACTATTATTATCTGCTATTGCAACTGCAAAAATTCTTCACAAACTTATTCTGAAGCTTACTGTTTGTTTCAGTCAGTTTAAGGTGTTACTGGACAGTAACATCTTAAACTGACTGAGACAAACAGTAAACTTTCTTTTTTTTATAAGCTACTTTTTCAGTTGTGTGAAAAATCACATATATTAATGATTTTCAATTATCCCCTATTTCAATAACTTATTAATCTGCCATCACACATGTCCCTAAAGGGCACAACTATTTCTATGGTGTCAACTGGATACTGAATTTTTGGCTGTTGTAGAGGGATAAGTATTTTTAATTTTTACCGTATACTTTGTTAATTAACATAGTACAGTGTATTTTACAGAGATATTAAATACTTTTAATAGCACTCGTTAGCTTCTTATTTTGAATTTAACAGTGATTTTTAGAAGTTATGACTCCCGGTGTTGGCGCCAATATTGTTGAACTAGCAGCAATATTGTATTCAATAATAAATAGCGTAACGTATATATATATCTCGAACTGATAGCGTAAGTAAAACTAGATAGCATAATACGAAGAACTGTATTAGGAATCTGTTAGCTTATTATAGTATTATCAATTAATCAAAAATATTATTAATCTTATTAAATTTCATTGTTAATTAAATTGTATTTAAACGGAAATCATGACCCAGACTAGAGCTGCGAAGCAAAGATCACAGACTAGCGAGAGTGCTGTGACTCTGTGGAGAAACGAAGGGGATGAATCTCCAACGCATCAGTCTCAAAAAATGTGTGAAATGTGAAATGTTTGCTGACCTTTCTAAAACAGGACACGATCTAGCAAAGGAGGATGCCTTTGTGTGTGCTAGGTGTCTAGAGTATCGAGAAATTAGGTGCCAACTCAGTGTTCTGATAGGCGTCTATGAGAGCTTGAGGTGTAGAGTAAATGCCCTTGAAGAAATTAATATGAGGGGCCCATCAAGCTCTCAGCTGCCCAGCTCAATGACAGAGCTTACTCCTGTTTGTTTGTTTGTTTGTTTTTTTAGTTGTTGGCGCATTGGCTTCTGTGGCCATAATGCACTTCCCACGGTTTTTGCAGTACTGTGATCCAAGCCCGAGGCGGGATTCAAACCCGCGACCTTTGGGTTGCCAGGCAGGCACTTTACCCACCCAGCTAGCCCGGTCGGCTGCTTACTCCTGTGCATCAGGCAACCTCCAAGGCAGAATGCGCTGGTCCCAAAGGAACTAGTTATTGTTGGTGACTCTATTGTCAGGAAGACGGGGAATATACACTGATGTGCAAAATTTAAGGACCAGTCAGGTTTTCACCTGTAGCTTCTCATAGGAGTGGCCTGGTTATCGGAATAGCATACCAAAGGAACCTCGTAAGGTACAGAAATGACGAAGGAAACAACATCAACACAACAACGGAAACAAGACGGTACAGAGGGACTTTATTCAAAAATGGCAACATAGCACTGGCTGCCATGATACAGATGCATCACTGTCAAAGATGGAACAAAGGGAAGAGGTGGTCCTCAGTAAGAGATATGGCCACCCCAAGAGTCGATGCAGGGTTTGTACCACCTGTCAATATTTAGAACAATGTTGTTTATAAGTTCTTGCAGTAACATCGTCCATTCCTTTGTCAGCACCATCTTCAGCTGGCGAACATTTTCTAGTAGTTGTGGACATGCTGCTAGGCATCTCCCCACAGTTTCCCATATGTGTTCGATGGGATTTAGATCAGTGGAACGGGCAGGCTAATCCATATGAACAATGCCCTCACTTTCCAGAAGCATATCAACAGCTGCAGTGCAATGCCGTTATCATCCATAAACACAAACTCGGGGCCAATGGCACCTCAGAACAGACGCACATGGGGAAGGATTACCTCAGTACAGTAGCGAGCACCGGTTACAGTACTGCCTTCCAGTATCTCAATTTGTGTATGTCCATCCAAGATAATGTCTCCCTAGAAAGAACACCTCGACTGCCATATCGATCCCTTTCAGTGATGTTTGCAGGGTGATACTGTGTGCCAATCTCTCGCCAGATTAGCTGAAGTTCAGAATCACTACTGAGAATGAAACTACTCTCATCAGTAAAGAGTACCTTAAGTAAAGATTTTGTGGTTGTAACCTTTAGAAATAGTGTTGGTCCTTAAGTTTTGCATACCAGTGTACTAGGCAAGAAGCTGGTCTTGCCTAGCTTCTTGATGGTGTAGTTGATGATGTAGAGCAGATATCATCTTTTAAAGGCACAAAAGGTGATATTGTTGTACACGGAACTAATGACATTAAGAATAAGAGATCTGCAGATTTACTCAACAAGTACAGGTCAATGTTGGAAAAAAAGTCGCGAGTTAGGGTTGTAACCCCATGGGCTTACATCTGGTGGGTATGGGCTTGGCATACCAAAGGTCCTGAGCTGGATATAATCAATCTTCTCTTTCTTGGTGATTCCTTTCTCTCTTTTTCTCTCTCTCTCTCTCAAGGTAACTTGGGAATTTTTTTTGGCTGGTGCAGCATAAGCCTCAGACTTCCTTGCACCATACGGCTAATAATAATAATAATAATGTGAAAGTGTCTGCAATTCTGCCCAGACAAGATAGGAGGGAGTATATGATGAGAGCCTTGTCAATCAATTCAGCCCTGGAGAGATTGTGCAAGGCTCAAGGGGTAGAATTTTTTTCAGCTTGGAGACTGTTTCTACGGGGATTGGGTACACTTAAACAGAAAGGGTGCAAGAATATTTGCTGATGGTATCAAGGCAGTGTTAGGTGGGTCAAAAAACTGCTAGCTTGGGAGGGGGATACAAAGACTAAAAAGTTAACAGTGGCCGCTGGCAGAGGCAAAAGTGATAGAATGAGCAACAGCCTGGAAAGCAAGGTAATGGAGATTTCCAGGAATGTTGGGAGTCATACTAGAACAAGTAAATACATGGGCTGTGTTAGGGTAACTAAGAGTAGGAACAGGTGCATGTATACTTACATGTACACCAATGCTGAGAGTACAGTTAATAAATTTGATGAGCTTGAACTGCTAGTCAAGACATCAAAGGCAGATATTGTCGGAATATCAGAGACGTGGTGTCACACAGATATAAGCAGTGCAGAATTGGAATTTGGGGAGTACAATGTGCACAGAAAGGATAGACAGGACAGGAAGGGAGGAGGGATTATTCTGTTAGTTAAGAAACACAAAATCTAAGGAAGTGCATCCAATTGATGTTGGTGAACAATGCAATGTTGAGTCTGTTTGGTGTGACATAAGCACTGGGAAAGGAAAAATGAGAGTAGGCGTATGTTATAGGCCTAATGAATCTGATGAGTATAATGAGCATTATGCAGAAAAATAGTGTGCCAGTAAATAAGAATGTCTCTTAATGGGGGATTTAACTTTCCCAGATATTGACTGGAACTTGTGGGTTGGTCACTCGCACACTAGCAAGACTTTTTTGGATTTATTGGATGACTTTTTTCTACAGCAACATGTTCGAGAGGCAACCAGAGGGAGCAACACTCTTGATCTGATTATGCGCAGTGATTATTCATGCAATAAGAATTTGCAAATAAAGGAACCACTGGGTGACAGTGATCCCAATGTACTGATGCGGGAATTACTTAAAGATGTAACTACCATTTAGGCTAAAGGGAAGTGCTATGGCTTTTGTAAAGGTGACTACAGGGGTCTCAGACAGTTTTTAAATTCTGTACAGTGAGATCAACTGATGATGTTACCAACGTTGAATTCTAAATGAGAAGCCTTCAAGGACTTAATTTTGGAGGCTACTAGGCATTTCATTCCAACTAAGAAATACTGTTCAATGTTTAGGCCTAAATGGATGTCATATGAACTAATGAGGCTCAAGGCAGAGAAGAAAAATGTACGGGATGCATGTAAAGTATCAGGTGACACAGAAGCCTATGGCAGATATAAACTAGTCTGCAATCAAGTTGCAAAGGAGGCTAGGCAGGCGAGGGCAGATTACAAGAAATCCTTAGCAAAGAATGCAAAGAAAAACAGCAAAGAGTTATTTACTTATGTAAACTCTAGAAGGAAAGGGATGAATCAGATTGGACCAATTAACATAGATGGGTTGACTATTGATGATCATGCTCAGGTAGCTGATAAACTTAATGTGTATTTTGCATCTATATTCATGCATGAGGAGTTATTCAATGAGGGGAGTGCCAGAAGGTTATCAAAACTATAACAGGGAGCTAAGTGATTTTGTAATAACTGAGAGCAAAGTGGAAGAGAAATTGTTGAAATTAAACATAAAAAAGGCACCTAGGGTGAACAGGATCTATCCAGTTACATTAAAGGAGGCAGCAAAGGAAGTAAGCAAACCCTTAGCCATAATTATGGAGGAGTTCCCCATGGACTGGAGGTGTGTAAATGTATCACCAATTCACAAAGTGGGTTCAAAAGGTGACACAAATAACTGTAGACCTGTTAGTTTAACTTGTGTTCCGGGGAAAATAATGGAATCACTGGTTAAAGAAGCATTTAAAGGGAGGTCTTGTCTGACCAATTTGATTGGATACTATGATGTGGTCACAAAGGAACTGAGTGCCAAAAATAATTTTGATATCATATACTTGGATTTCAGGAAAGCTTTTGATACTGTTGCACATGGAAGACTGCTGTACAAATTGGAGAGGCATGGTATTAAGGGTAAGTTTCTAAAATGGATAAAGGGACGGTTGAGTGGGAGATGACAGAGTGATAATCAGTGGACACTGCTCTTTGTGGACAAATGTTATTAGTGGAGTTCCCCAGGGTTCGGTGTTGGGCCCATTTTTGTATTGTATATTTATCAGTGACATTGATGAAGGTATATCAGGTTCAATGTCCAAGTTTGCAGATGATACAAATGTTGGCAGGATTAATGACAGTATGCTACTCCAACTGGTTCTAGATAAGTTGGGCAAATGGGCTGAGAAGTGGCAACTGAAGTTTAACATTGACAAATACCAAGTACCACATACGGGTAGCAATAACCGAAGAGAAACGTAACACTGTGTGGTACTACACTCAGGGAAGTGGAAAGTGAAAAAGACCTGGGGCTAATTATGCAGTCAAATAGGAAGTTCGCTTACAGTGCAGATGGGCTGCGGGCAGGTCATGGAGCGTCGTCAACGATATATAGGAATTTTGCTAGTAGGGACAGGGAGTTGATTATCCCATTATACAAGACAATAGCCAGGCCACATCTAGAGCACTGTGTACAGGTGTGGAGGCCTCATTTTAGGAAGGATGTAGAGTTGCTAGAACAAGTACAAAGAAGGGCAACAAGATTGGTGAGGGGAACAAAGGGGTGCTCTTACCAAGAAAGGCTTAAGTTCTGCAAATTGCAGCATCTGCAAGGTGATCTGATTGAGGTGTGTAAGGCCTTGAATGGATTGAGCAAGCTGAATGCTGATGGGATTCTTTCTCTTGCTCAGATTAAGAACCCGAGGGGACAGAGTTTCAAATTGAGGAAAGACAGTTGTAGAATAAATGTGCGGAAATTTGCCTTTAGCCAGCGGGTAGTTGATTGGTAGAACAGACTTCCATCTTTTATTGTGGAATCTGATAGCCTAAATAAATTTAAGGCTGAGCTGGACAGGATTTGGAAAATGGAGGGGTGAAGGCGCCTCCGTGGGCAGGAGCGGCAATGCGCAGCACACGCTTCTTGATTAGACTGGTGTTCGAGCCCATGACCACCGAATGCAGAAAGATCAAGGAATGACCACTGCATATTCCTGAAGCAATATGGCCTTAGTTGCTGGCGCCTCCGTAGCCAGGTGGGAAGGAGCAGCAGTGCATATCACATGCTTCTTGATTAGACCGGGGTTCGAGCCTGTCACCACCAAATACGGAGGATATGGAAAGGTCAGGGAATGACCATAGCATATTCCGGAGCAATATGGCCTTAGTTGCTAATGCTCCTAAAAAAAAAAAGGGGGGGTGAAATGGGAGGTTTTTTTTTTTTTTTTTTTGGCTAATGCTGAATAAGCTTGCTTTCTTGCACATATGCCTCTACTAATGCTGTTTTCATTATAAAATTTTTATCTTTGTTTGTTGAAAAAAAAATTAATTCCTATTAATTAATAGAAATTTTTAATTAATTTTATTAATTTTTTTAAAAAAAACTGTTTTCTGTTCATTATGAGTTACATAATTTATCCAGTTCCTTATAGCTTGAAATTTCTTGTGCTATATTTGTTTTTTCACTTGTTCTATTATCCAGTTTTTTATCCTGCACTCATGAAAAATTGCATTTCATCTGTAATGCTACTAAATAACACTGACTCGAATCTGTAAAACGTCTTTATTATGATAAGATAAAATAAAATACATGCATACTGATTGTATAACTATATGTTAAAACAAAATAAAATAAATGTTGTATAACAAGAATAAAATTCCATAAAATATATAAAATAAAAAGCGATAATAATTGTTTAAAACCACTAAAATACAGTTTTTTTTTTTTTTTTTTAAAGGTTGCAGGATGACCAACAATCTATATGTACCACACATCTTTTTTATTTTTATTGCTTTTAATTTTATATATTTTGTTGAATTTTATTCTTGTTATATGACATTTATTTTATTTTGTTTTAATATTTTAACATATAGTTATACAATCAGTATGCATGTATTTTATTTTATTTTATCATAATAAAGACGTTTTACAGATTCGAGTCAGTGTTATTTAGTAGCATTACAGATGAATTACAGAGTTCCTGACTCCAGGCCTTTTCAATGAAAATTGCATTCTTTCAAAATAATTAAATTGATGGATGATATTAGTCCAAATTTTATGCTTTTGCTATTGTAAAGTTTTGCAATACAAGTGAAGTACAGTAGTTTGATATCAATCTGAGCATGAACCATCATAGTAAACTCATTCAGTCAGTTCTGATAAAAATGATCGTTCTACCTACATCTGCTTATATCACCTCTTTAACTGGTTTCCTTGAAATCAGTTTCTCTTACAGTAGTTCTGACTACTCCCTTCCTTCTTGCACTACTGCCAGTGTTACAAATTTCATCCAGCAGTCAGTTAGTATTCAAGTATAGTACATTAACTAACTTTTCTGTCTATAATATGTGTGCATAAACTGTTCTAATTTTACATCTCAGTTCACGATTCTTGATTATCATTAGCAATTTGCTCATGAACCACACCAACTTTCAACACCCTGCAAAAGAGAAATCCATTTCTATTGAGTCAGTAATATAGAAAAGAACTAAAAATCCTACAGTTCTATGAGCATGGAACCCTATGATTCTGTAAGAGTTCATAGCAGTTCTGTAATATTTTTAATAAGTGGGATGGGGAAGAGACAGATGATTTTACAACCTTGTTATGTTTTTTATTTAATGAAAGAGGGCAGATAATACAGGGAAAAAAAGCCTATGGCAAGGATTTTTGATATATATTAATTAAAAAATATCTAAGTTCTGTCTAGATCAGTGGTCTTCAAAGCATTTTCACAAACCTCAGCAATCTGCATAGAGATCCCAGAAGTTCTGCAAATGCTCTGTTTTTATCATTGATTACACTGGTTTGAAAATATAATATTGTCTGCAGTGAATGTGTAAACATGGACTTTACATTGCCCCACTAGCTGCCTGCATTTTGAATGTTCATTATGCACCAATTCTTCATACTTACTGGCACTTTCAGCTTATAGAGATTTTATAGCAAAACCTTTCAGCTTAGATTAATTAGAATGTGATAAAAAATGGTTGAATATGCCATTATAATAACTTATATAAATTGTTTTTTTATAGATTTATTCTTTTGATGTATGGATGTCATCAGTAGTACCATTTACAGCAGCTGTAATATGAATCTAAGGTGTCCACCAAATGACCATTTGCTAGAAGGTGTAGATCAGCACAATCTATTCCCCAAGTAGTACAATTTCAAATTTTATAGTCAGATATGGTGGGGGGGGCTGAAATGCGCATGCAATCATAGCTAATCAGAAAATGAAAAGATAACATTTTGTTCTACTTGTAAAACAAACAGACCAATTTTTGTCCCTCTTCCTCAAAACCTTCCAAATTAATAATTATCCTATATGGATTCCATCACTATCAATCCACAGGGAATCTCTTGGTCTGTGTCATGACATTGTTATCCATAAGTCAACATAAAATTACTAATATTTTTAATTGAATAACACCATATCGAATAAAAAACTGCTAAAAAAGAAAAAAAAAAAAAGTTGTAAAGCAACAAAAATCAATTTACACTCATTTTACAAGTACATCAATGATGTTTTTTGATTAAACTAATTGTGAGAAGAATTACTTTCCCACTGACAAGAGTGGTTGTTAAGGCAAATTTAAAGAAATTGTAAATCTGAAACAGTAATATTTATCCCAATTTTTGCATAAAAAATATCAATACAAATATACCAAAAAAAAATAAATAAATAAAATAAAAATAACTATAGACCCTAGAAATAAACCTAAAAATAAGAACAAGGTAGGACCCTAGTACCTTTAAATGAAATATCCTGTATAATGTAATGATTTCAGCTCCAGAAATGCAGCCAATTACCTCTATCTAGTATGTAAACAGTTCTGTTCTATAACCTATGCTGAACATATTTATTTGCAATGGAGAAGTGTTATTCCTACACTTTCTATTCAATTAGCAATATGCTTTTATAGCTATTCTCTAACACTTAAATGCCTTCCATCACACTGGAAATCATGTCTTTCCTACAAAACAATCATTGCATATTATTTGTTTTATATGATTGATCAGGAAAGTAAAAGTAAACAAACACATAATACAAGAGAAAATATTCACAATTGAAAACCAACTGAACTTAATGAATTATAGGTATAAGTGTTTGTTTGCCAATTTGTATGCTGTGCAGATAGAAAATCACAAACTGAAGGGTATTACCCTCTTTCTGCCTGAGCTCAGCTAACTACAACCTCAACTGCTGCATAGGGCCCTCCTTTCAAATGGCATTTGAATTCAGATCTCTCCAAATAAGTGACATTCCTGCTATACTAACATGAAGTGTGTGTGTGTGTGTGTGTGTGTGTGTGTGTGTGTGTGTGTGAGAGAGAGAGAGAGAGAGAGAGAGATTCAAAGCACAATAAAAATTTCTAATAGACAGTTCTTGGATAATTGTATTTTAATATATGGGACTATTTTTGAACAGAATGACATATATATAAGAAGGATATACAACACTGTAAAAATTCCTTGCAAACAGACTTCCATTTAAGCACAGTATGTGTACTTTAAGTAACATTGAGTACATGTATATTTAGAGCACAACAAAAAATTCATAACAAGATTATATAATAAACTTATGCTACTAACATGATTATAACAAGACTAAACAGCAGTCAAGGTTGAGGAAAGTGCAAGTTAGGGTATAAAAATATATTGGCCACATTCAGAAGATAAAATTACATATTTAATGGATGACATCAGCCACCACAGTTACAAAGGAAGAAAGTTATAATTACCATGGACTCCTCAAGGACAGTTAAAACAAATAATAGTATGTCTAATTCATAAATAATCTAGCAAACAAGGGAGGAAATAAATATACAGTTAAGTTTTAATGGGTGTTAAGTATAGTACTTAAGTAGGTTTTTATAGATTCCCTTTTTCTTTAGGAATGAGCTTTTAATTCAAAAGAATAATTATTTTTAATAAAATTATAATTTAGTCTAATAAAATATATTTGGAAAAAAAACCTAATTCATAAAAGGAATTTTATCTTAAAATTAATAACAATCATTATTTTAAGTTACACACTTATTAACTGATCATAAGATGATTTAAAATCAACAATTTAAAATTACATGACTCTCTCAGTCAAGTCTTTAAAGAATGCAGCCTCAATATTTGGACCCTCAGCTGAATTGAAACCATGGCTTCAGAATTCTGCTTTGGGATATTCCACAGTTTTGTATTATATTTGATTAAAATAATTTACACATAACCAACATATATTTTGCACCAGTAAATTCTGTAATAAATGTATTCATCAATTATCTTTTTTAAGATTAAGAAAACACTTAATATTTCCAGATTTTTTTTTTTATTCAGATATTTAAATTAAACTTTTCAAGATTTATAATTTATGGCTCAAATTTATGTACAGACAAGTTAGCTAACTGTCTAGGAGCCCATAATTTAGCAACCCCTTCCCCTGTTTGACATCTCCCAACCCAGGGTCTGCTGCATAAATTACATTATCTACTGAAAATAAAAGAGTGAACTTTAAGCAGAAATTGCTTTGAGTATCTTTATTTGAAATTTTTTCAGACTTCCTCTCTAGAGTTAGTTGTGTATGGGCTACAAACTTATACATGAACCCCTGCTAACATTAATCCAAAAACTAGAGAAACAGTAATGAGTAAGCCAAAAATGGATATAACAAGAACTTAACGTTGGTTTAGCAAATTTCCTTTGGCCCAATGCTAAAAGAATAGGCCAAGGACGTTTTCAAGCATGTTATAGTGCTAACATGATTCTTTATTGTAATACTGTATGCAGAATCTTTATTGTAATACTGTATGCAGAATCCATGAAAAGGCTGAGGTGGATTCATGTTTCCAAGGACTTCCACAATGAAGGACATGGAACCATACCCGATTTATCAATTCTACCATGTTGCATGTCTTTTGTGTATTCTCACTTCAAGACATCTATATGCCTCCCCCCCCACCTGTCTCAAGAAAACATCAGCTAAAGCACATAAAATGTTAAAAGAGGCTTATGGTGAATCTACGCTTCCATATAGCATAGCTCATGGATGATTTAGAACAGTGCTACTCAAAGTGTGGTCCGCGGACTGGTGCCAGTCCATGAACTGTTTGTTAACTGGTACACGATAATCTGTCCGTTACCAGTCTGCGACAATTTGTATTTTACAAAAGTACCAGTCCATGATGAATTGGAAATAAAAGAAACTGGTCCTTCACCACAGATAGTTTGAGAAGCATTGGTTTAGAATGTTTAAAGACGGATGTGATTCAATGATAAAAATCAGTGGTCCTGGAGTTCCAACCACTGCTGTCACCACAGAAACCACAAACTGTTTCTGTAATCATGAGAGAAGACCATCATATAACAGTAAGACAACTGACAGAAATGTTGAGAATATCAGTAGGCAGAATGAATGGTATTCTCCATGACCATTTATATATGACACATGTTTGCGTACCTTAGGTTCCAAGACTACTCAACACCTGAGCAACAGCAAGTTTGCCAAGAGCTGCAATGGATAGTAACTGAAGATGGTGAGGTTCTGCACAAGGTAATACTGGTGGATGACCAGTGGCTTCCATATAGCACAGCTCATAATCATTTTTACACAGAGGGTAAGCAACAAAGCTCTGTTTGGAAGTCTACATCATCACCAACACTGAAAGAAACAAAGGTTGTGGCTTCTGCACAAGAAAGATTATAGTCATCTCTTTTTTTTTTTTTTTTTTTTGATATTCAAGGAATGGTTTACCAGCATGTTGTGCCACATCACATGACATTATGGGACCTTACCACAGAACTGTACTGTGCACATTGTGGGATCACATTTGTCACAAATGCACACAGGATGCTGAATCATAACAATGCGAGACCTCACATTACTCATACTTATCAAATACTTAGCCAGCATTAATGTCAAATATGTTCCTCCTCCTCTGCCCAACAGCCCTGCCTTTGCACACAGCAATTTTTTTTTTATTTTTTTATTTCCACAGTTAAGGAGCTGAAAGGAAGACATTTCCAACCATAAGAAGAAGTCGTAAAGACACGGAGGTGATTCTCAAATGCATGTCAAAAATGGCTTCTACCATGTTTTTGAAGAATGACAAAAACGTCGGAGTAAGTGCATTTCATCAAATGGGGACAACTTTGAAAAGGATCATCAATATATGGATGATTAATAAATGTATGTTGTGAAAAAAAAAAAATTATGATCATTCTTTATTGAACAGCCCTTGTAATATAATATGGAATTACCAGGTAGATATGCTGAAAATTAACCGATTCCATCCAGGTATCTCTGACTTTCCTTAAATTTCTATAAACTCTCTAGTTCTACAATTTACAATTGGTAATTTATTCCAACCATTAATATCCAGTGCTGTACTAACAACTTATCTGCACTGTTGAGAACTCTATGTCAGCCTGTACAATTACCCCTAGGTCTCTTTTGGTCTCTACTACCTGGAGTGTGGTATCACCCAGTTGCTTATGTTATTTTGGGATTACTGCTGCCAATATGCAGTACCTTGCATTTATCAATGTTAAACCTCAAATTCCACAAATTAGGCCAATCCGCTTAATTTTTCCAGGCCTTCTTGCAGTAATACACCTTGATTCTTGCCATTAACTACCCTACCGACCTTTATATTGTAAACTTAGATAATAAGCTTGATGTACCTTCATCAATATCATTAATAAATATTAAAAACAGCAATGGGCAGCACACTGAATCCTGAGGAAATCCACTAATGACATTAGTCCAAGAAGAGGGACTTCAGCTTAGTTTCAAGTTAGAGACAAATAATGTTATCTGTGGATCTGTCTAAGTTGCTAATATCTTTCAGAATTGTATAGCATCACCTGAATGGGTCAATCTGCTATACATTTAAAAGTCTTAAACAACACCAGCACAGCTGTTTCCAAGCTACTGGCTTGTCATCAGCTAGTGAGTGTCCCTATTAGTGAATGCATGCAGAACTGTGGATAATGTATTTTGTCTGAGTAAACAGCCAAGCAGTGTATGAAAGTAAAACTTCAATTTAAACACTTAAAAATGACTACTTATGTCTTTAACTCCTAGTTCAAATGCTGGTGGATGATGGCTATTAGTAAGCATACTTTGTATGTTGAACTGCAAATAATGTATTTTGTCTAAGTGCACAACAAAGCAGTGTATGGAAGTAAGAACTTCTATTTAAACTAAAAGTCAAAGGCACAAACATAATAGTCATGTATTTAAATAGAAGTTTTACTTTTATACCTCTTGGCTGTTCACTTAGATAAAATATACATTATTCAGTTCAGCTTATGTTTCCTGATAGAGGCCACCTATCAGCTAATGAGAAGCTAGTAGCTTTGAAACAGCTGTCCTGGCAGTATCTTGGATTTTTAAACATAGAAGATTCACCTGCTCAGGTAATGCTATACAATTTAAAAAGATATAGACTACTTATACAGATAATATTTGTCTCTAAGACAAACAGAAGTCAAAGCTTTAGTAGCTGCTGAGTAGTCAACCACAGTTTTCGGTGAAAACAGAATGATCCCCATGATTGAAAACTGAATGCAGTAAAGCTTATGAATTTTATTTGATTTCATCTATAGCATTACAATATCCCTCTGCAATCATATAGTACTGCAATCAACAGAGACAACTTTCAACTTCACAACACAAAACTTTTTATGAATTAAGTAGTAGTTAGTAGTAATGACAAATGATGCAAGAAAGCAAGCGTATATAGCATCAGCTAAAAAAAAAAAAAAAAAACCCTACACAGTTCACTCATCTGTACCCTCCAAGAATTTGTCTAGTTCTTCCTGGAATTTATTCAACCCATACACTTTCATAACAAAAGATGAAAGCCTGCTCCAACAATCAACCACCCACTGGCTGAAGGCAAACTTCCACACACCTATCCTGCAACCATCCTTCCTCAACTTGAATTTATGCCCCTTCATGTGTGTAGCCTCAGCAAGTGGAAGAATGCCACTAACATTCAGCTTACTCAATCCATTCAAAGCCTTAAACACCTCAGTCATATCTCTGTAAGTGCCTAGTCTCGAGACACTGCAATTTGCAGAACTGAAGTCTTTGTAGGTAAGAGCACCCTTCTGTTCTCTTCACCAGTTTGGTTGCCTTTCTCTGCACCCTTCTCCAGCAGATCTACATCCTTCCTAAAAAGGTGACAGAGTTTTCCTCCACTCTTAACTGTGTTGCTTTGTTGAAAGGTCACGTTTGAAACAAAAACTTTCATCACCAGCAACAAAGTAATGAAGTGTTATTAAGCAAAATTTCAGCACAGACTGCAGAATGAGTGCCTTTTTGGAACTAATAAGCATTAACAGTAACACAAAATTAATTCAAGAGATTAATTTAACAGATCCTACTCCTCAAGAATTGCATGGATGGACTGCAAATCATTGAAGTGCTCCTTATTTTCAGCCTGACTTAATAATAAATAGTAAATGACATGTTTCTGTAATAATCCAGAAGTTGTTTGCAACACTGCTTGGAGTAACTGAACCTCTTACTCTGTCATGCAGATAAAATCAGTGCCAGATGGGGAGAAAATTGAAGAAGGGATATCTATCTATCACTGAAGATATGATTTTTTACTTGATATGAGATACACTTAAACTTCAAAATTTTTATATAATATAATATAAATTTTAGCTAGCTAAATATTTGTTTCCTTACCCTGTAAACATGCCACTGCTTTCTTCAACAGAAAAGCTATATAACAAATCATAAGTTCTAATTTTTAAAGTTAAATATATATTTAAACCATCAAAATAGTAAACAAATAACTACATTACAGAGCATTAATTTTTAAATCACTTAAAGGCATTTACCCTTCATATTAGAATATGCAATTATTCAATGGAATAATTGCATATTCTAACATGAGTAAAAAAAACTAAAGAAATTGAGAATCAAATCAGCATAAATAACTTACCCGCCTATATATCCTTTGAACATCTTCCATAATATGAGTAAAGCGGTTGATGAGGTGACTAGCATATATCTCACTAAGAACAGCATGATCATGACTCTGACGACGGGTTGTACTTATTAAATGCTGCCAACAGTTGTAAGATGAAAACAAGGGCCACTGCTCTCGCCTTAAAAAAAAAAAAAAAAAAAAAATTCTTAAAATAAACCTAACAAAAGATTAATATTCTTCACATTTCAAAAGAAGACTAAATACCCTAGAGGTCGTCCTTATACTAAATATATTAGATTGTAAAACATGCTTATGGAAGGTGGAAAAGGAGCTGAAATTTTACAATTATTTATGACACCGAAGGAAGGAGTGCAGTTTAATAAGCTATGATGTCATCAGAACTGGCAGCCTTAAACCCTGGAAACATTTTTTTTTAAACATTTATGTTTTATTTATTTCATTATGGAACATTTTTCAAATGTTTTCAAAAAAAAAAAAAAACATTTTTCTTTTTTAAACATTTATTTTATAAAAAAAATCTGCATTTGAGAAGCACTAATAACTCCTAGTTGTATCTTAATGCTAAAATAAAAAATAACATTACAAAGCAAACTACACAACTATAAACTTTTTAATTTTAAAAATATGTTTTAATGGTGCACAAGATGTGCAGTACTCTACTACAATTTTCAACATTCTGCCAGAGGATTAATTAAGGGATTATGTATTTGAATGAGCAATGAAATATGTACAAATGCACAAGGCATTTTCCTCATTTGATTTTTTTTAATACAGAGCTGCCAATCAAATCTTTCATCACTACAATCAGGAATTGTACTGCAGTATAAAAATTTAATTATCTAAAACTTACCCTGTGCAAGCCCTCTTAGGATGAGGGCCAAGATCAAATTTAACTTGGAATTATTTTAACTTCTAACTTTCCTTGGTATAAATTTATTCCATATAAGAACTCTCTGAGACCCAAAAAAATGTTTTTTATTTTGCTTACAGTATTAATTTCCTGCTGAACAACTATTGCTCCAATACAAATCCTCAATCATCCCAAGTTACAATACTGTTCCCATGTCGAAGTGCCACTAAGCTCTTCCTAAAAGATTCTCTGATTTTGTTAAAAAAAAAAAAAAAAGTTGATCCTTCTCCTCTCACCAGTTCAATCTACTTCTCACACAGATGTTCAGTTTCTGCTGCATGCCTTTCATACAGATATTCACACAACACATGATCAAAGTGTAATTTGGCTATAGTAGCCCTTGCACTATTAAACCTCTGCTCTAACAATAACAACATGTGATCAAAAACTGACTTTCTATCTTAAAAGTATGGAGTCCGAGTAAATTGCAACTTGTAATATGTGGATCGTGTAAATTTGTTGCAAGATAATTCTTTGCATGACAGTTCAGTGTACAAGACCATTTGATGAATGACATTTCACTGTACATGACAATTGGTCACTATGACAATTCAGCAAGTACGATGATTTGGTAAATTTTTTGGGAAAATTTGGCATGTGCAAGGCAAGACATATCAACAAATATCTTCTTTCGTCTTCTCAACCTCCAACCCAAGCACGGTACTAAGTACTATAGGTTCTAATACCTCTCGTGTTTGGGGTTCTCATAAAAAAAAAAAAAAAAAAAGACAGAAAACAAACTTTCAACATGCCATGCTTTGAATGGTGAATTTAGTGATCACAATACCATTCTTGATATTTTGTGTTTTTGATGGGGCATACTATCCATTTTCATTTTTTAATGCACATTCTACTTTTTTTAGATCCTATTAAAAAAGTGCTAAGGACAGGTTAAAGATTGGGATAAAAGAGAACCTTGTTTGCACTTTACTTTCACTTCTGTAAGTTGCATTTTTAGGAAATATGCATGGGGGGGGGGATTATTCCAGAGACCTAAGGTAGAGATCATTAATGGAAGCTGGCTGGGTAATGCACATCTTCTGACATTCAGTTTGCAACCTATACTATAGTTTTTATTGAAAGATATTAGTAATAGGTTAGTACTGCAGATGGGTTAAGGGTAGGTGGGTAAGCTTCCCTGGAGATTCTGTAAGGGTCAAAATTGGAGTCCAAGTTCCCCTACATGGAAAAGCGGTGGCCTAACGAGACATTTTCCCCAGGACCTGTGGCAGTTTTCAATGCCCCTGACTAAGGGATAGTATGCCAAACAACTCCGGTTGCGAGGTGTTTGTATATAACGCCTGTGAATTGCATATATTGTATTATCTGTTTGCATAGTTTGCTTCATAAAAATTCCAAGTTACCAAGTGGGGGAGGGAACCAAGCACCTGCCCATAAAAATTCCTTTGTGATGGGATTAGAACCACTACATTTTCCATATGGCATGGATCCTAATCACAATGCTATTTGAAAGGCCATTAATATGGAGAGAAGATAGAAATACTTTTGAAATTTTTTTTTATGTCTTTTGAAGTCCATGTTTTTCAAGTAGCTAGGACCAATTGGTAGCAGGCTGAGCCAAACAAGGAAGAAATTTATAAACACAAACTAGAAGAAAGGAAAAAAATTAAAATTAGCAGGGTTTTTTTTTTTTAAGGCTATTTCTGCATTCCTCCTTTCTAAGTTGCCAAAATTTATTATTCCCATAGTAATTTACAAATCACCCATTTATCTGCAGTAATTCTTAAATAGTACACACTAAATGGATTTCATGTGTTTTGTTGCATTTTAAAATGAGGAATATTACTAAACAGTAAATTCAGCGCAAACAATGCAAGAAAGCAAGCAACATCAGCCAAAAAAAAATCCCATTACCTGTCCGTCCTCTTCAACAGTGTGCCTAGTTCTTCCTTCAATTTATTCAAACTACTAACATTTAGAATGACAGATGGAAGTTTGTTGCAATAATCAACTACCCACTGGCTGAAGGCAAACTTCTGCACATCCTGCAACCATCCTAACTCAGTTTGAATTTATCTCCCCCATGTGTGTGTGTAATCTGAGCAAGAGAAAGAATGCTGTCAGCAATGAGCTTACTCAATCCATTCAAAGCCATAAACACCTCAATCAGATCACCTCACAGGTGCCTAGTCTCCAGATTGCAGTTTGAAAAACTGGAGACTTCCCTGGTAAGAGCACTCTTTTGTTCCCCTCACCAATCTCATTGCCCTTCTCTGCACCCACTTTAGCAAATCTACATCCTTCCTAAAATGAGATTTCCAGACCTGCATGCAATAATTGAGATGTGGCATAACCATTGCCTACTACAATGGGATAATCACCTCCTTATTCCTGTAAAACATTGACAAATCCCATGAGCTGTCCTGGCAGAATGTCTGCACTGCTCAGAAAACTTAATATCTGACTGCACAATTATCCCCAGGTCTTTTACATTTCCACCACCCTGAGTGTAGTACCATACAGTTAGTACGTTAATCTGGGATTACTACTACCCATATGCAGTACTTTGTATTTGTCAATGTTAAATTTCAAATACCATTTCTCAGTCCATTGGCCTAATTTTTCAAGATATTGTTGCAGTAGCACACCTTTATTACTGTCATAAACCATCCTGTAAACCTTTGTATCATCTGCAAACTTAGCATTAAGCCTGATACAACCTCATCAATATCATTAATAAAAATAGAAAAAAAAAAAAAAAAAAGGGCCTAGCAGTTCTTATGGGACATCTCATTCGACTTTAACACAAGATTTAGGAATGTGACGCATTTGAGTCAAGTTTGTGCCTCACATCCTCACTGATGATCAGAGAATGGCAAGTTCTCATAGGTCAGTCATTCTCATAGCAAGTTCTCATAGGTCTCATAGGTCTTTGTCAATGTACTGCTGACATACAATTTGCATCTTCCATCATTACTGGTGATGAATTGTGGGCATGGGCACTGGCAGCATGGTGGTGCAAGTGCACCACCTTGATGCACTTAATACCTTTGAATTTCGAAGTAATACACAATTTTTAATATTTTCATTAATTTATTGAAACATGAAGTATTGCATATGTTCAAAAATTTGGTGAACCAAAAATTTATTCCCACCTGCACCACCACCTTGCAAAAATCCTGCTGGTGCCCATGATTGTGGGTATATGTTATGACTTGGAAACAAAGGCCCAGTCCTCTCAATGGAAGATATCATCTTCTCTAAGGCCCAAAAAAAGCAAAACAATCTTGATTACACATGAGGATCATGCTTATAATAATTTTTGACTCAGGGGGCATTGTTTATTACAAATTTGTAATGCACTGTCAAATTGTGAATAAGGAATATTACAAAACAGTTCTACAGTGATACTGTTTAGAGAAAATGGCCAAACAAGTGTTATTCAGGGAACTGACATTTGCATCATGACTATGCCCGTGAATATGGCACTTTCCATTCAAGAAGTTCTTCTGAAGCACTCCATCACTCTAGCTTCCCATCCACTATACTTCCAGGTTTAGCTTCCTGTAGTGGGTTCCTCCCCCCCGTTTCATAAGATTGAAAGGTCAAAGATTATTAAGAATGTAACACAGAAATAATTAGAATTCCAAAAGGAGCCCATCAGAAATGCTTCAGGAATTTCAGAAATGTTGGAATCAGTATATACTGTGTCAAGAAGACTACTTCGAAGGAAATCCATCCAAATAGCAGATAAGATTCACCATTTCTCAAATAATAATAGTTCAGTCCCAAAACTGTTTTTTTCTGAACTGATTGCAATCTTGAATATTCTCTGTATAATTTTATCTTAATGTTCCAATTTTTTAAAATTGTTAAAATGGTAAAACAGTAGCATAAGCTTTTTAGAATAAAAAAACCGCAACATCTAAAATTGCTTCGTGAAATGTGGTTTTGGAACCCATAGCTGTATCTTTTGTTTCTTGGCAGCACAGTTTATCAGCAATACACACATTCTCATATAGCTGCAAATACCTAATTCTATCTTCAGGAGAAAAACTTGGAGGGGGATTAACACCACACTGAGTTAAGTAGTGAATGTGTGCTGAAACTATGACACCTTCTTTTCCATTGCTTCTGATTTGCTAATTGTTTTTATAATCTCATACAAGCAATAAACTTGTCATTTCCGTTATCTCATTCACATGACTCACATTCTTCCAGAGTTTGAATTTTTTTTTAATCCAGCACCATATAAATTTATCAACATTATAAATAAAATCAACTGATATTTTGAATTATGCCTTCTCTGTGTTGTGCATCTCTGCATTTTACAGTTTAAAAATGTCATAAGAAATATAGGTGCATTTCTTATAACATTTTTTAAAAAAAATGAATTTATTGCATTATTAATATAAATTATATTATAAACTTATTGAAACAAAACCTAGCATTCAATTAAATTATAGAAATAATTTAATAAAATTATAGAAATTTGTTAATTTGATGTGTGAATTATAAAACTGAGCAGTTAATTTATTAGCTATGCTGATCAAATATCAAGTAGCACCTTCTTTAGCTCTAACCTCATCAGTGAAGCATAGACTCCACAAATGCTGAAAATGACCTACACAGCCTCAATCACATCCTGCAGTTGCCCCAGTTTGGATGGAGGCAAATCTCTGCCACAAACAGCTCATTTCACCACATCCTACGGACGCTAAACTGGGTTAAGAAAAAGTGACCGAACAGGCCAATGAAGAATGGTAAAGTTATCTTAATGCTCCTGGAACAAATTATTGACATCATATGACATGCTTCAATGTTCTACTACAACAGGGGCTCACATCTGGTGAGTATGGGCTTGGCATACTCATGGTCCTGAGCTGGATATCATAATTCTTCTCTTTCTTGGTGATTCCTTTTGACTCTCTCTCAGGAATTTTTTTTTTTTGGCTGGTGCAGCATAAGTCTCAGGCTTCCTTGCATCATATAGATAATAATAAGTCAGAGATTTCCTCGACCAACAGTAACACCAGACATTACAACCACCCTGTGTACCTGGTAGCAGTACCCATCATGGAGTGGAATCCCCAAATCAGGGAGAAATAATATAAGAGCAACAATAATAATAATAGATATAACCTTTACCAGATGGATAAACTCTGGGCATGAAGGAATGAACATAGTCAGCAACAATGTTCAAGTAGGCCATAGCATTCAGACATTGCTCCACCAGTATCAGGGGACCTAATGTATGCCATGCAACTCCTGAACACCATACTTCCACCAACAGCCTGCACTGTTCAGACCTAGCATGATGGGTACATGCTGCTGTTGTCACCATAAACCTACCATCAGCATGGAATAACTGAAACGTGGATTTGTCAGAGCATCTTAAAATGTCTGGTGCAGTGTATCTGTGCTCAATGTACCTATAGCAGCCTGTTTTTAAATGGCATGAACAAAACACAGTCATGCCATCTATTGCTATGATAAGGTTTCAGCATTGTTCAATCAGATATATCCCTTTTCTCATGACTGTACTGTCATATGTAGCCTGTCTATTGGACTATACTTAGCACTCTCAGCTTTAAGGATCTGAAATCCTTAAAGTCTCTCCAACAACAGGAGTATAACTTTCTGGATGTTCTCCGATTGTTGGACCATCCTTGGTACACTCTAGACCAGGGGTGGGCAACTTTTTTCGTCAGCGGGCCGAATGAAATTTTCGTATCATGATGCGGGCCGAATGAAATTTTTGCATCATGATGCGGGCCGAATGAAATTTTTGCATCATGATGCGGGCCGGAATAGATTGAACGATTTAATAAAAAAAATCAGAACCTAAAAAATGTTATATTACTTGAATTACCAAATTATTAATGTATTTTTAAAAAAAATATCTGAATGTCCAATTATCATTGAAAATGCGGCATTCGGCATCAATTTTTCTTTTTTTTTTGGCTCATTTTATGGGCTGTAAATTATATTAAATTAAAAATTATAATAATTAGAAAAGGCATAAAACATAAAATATCTCGCACCAATATTATTTTTTTCAATAAGAAGTCAAACCCAAAGGAACTTCATTCAATCGATGCTACAATAATAATTAGGAAATAACTCTTTGACGCTGCGTAGAATCACTTGGTTACTGTTGTACTGGCCGCGATTCCCGATTGAATGGAATTAAGCCGAACGTTTACGGCGAGTGTAGTCAGGTATGGATTTTCTATATTTATGCATTTACCGAGGGGGCCGGATTCAACATCGTCACGGGCCGGCTGTTGCCCACCCCTGCTCCAGACTGAACAGTATCTAGAGTATACCATCTCAGTACATGCTCAACATTGTTACATGTGACTTAGATCATGCCATTGGTCAATTTTCTTGTTGGAATTCATGGACACATACACATGCAAACACACAGTCCCTGCTTTATATCCACAAATGTGTGACAATGTCTCTGATGAGGTGATAAATTGCTTGGATGAAAGGCTGTACCTAATAAACTGGCCACTCAGAGCTTGCTCCCCCTCTTGCCTCATTATGGCCTTTCAAAAAATTACATGTAATTTGTTTAATGATATAAATTTATTAATACTTGGTACTTACTTCTGTTTCTCTGCCTTGTGCCTCACCATAAGATTTTTAGATAACTTTTCCAATGATCGAGAATATTCTAATTCCACTTCTGCCCTTCGTCGATAGTACTCTTGAATTTCTGCTACTAGAGCCACTTGCGTTTCCAATCTTACATCCAGGCATTTTAACTGCTCATTCAGTTGTTGCCTTATATCTGAAAAGTAATGATAAATAAATCAATCAATATGATTAATTTTCATAAGGCCAAAGACATGGCTCGGTTTTCCCCACTGTTCATGTCAGTAGTGGTTACATACACAGCTATCAGCTGCAGCCATGTCAGCAGTAGCTGCATACATGGCTACAGCTGATAGCAGCAGTATGATTAACAAAATAAAGGTTAGGTTAATTAGCAGTTATTTTTTAATTAAGCTTTTAGGAAAATGTTATTGAATAATGTTAGGTTACCTAAAATAGGTTTTAAAAAAAAAAAGTTGTAAATTTACATGGTTTGATTTTCAGTAGTTGACAAAATGACAATTTGATTGACAACAGCTGTCAGTCATGATCACTAGAGATTTAGGGGATACTAATTCATTCCTGTATTCCAGTGGTTAAAAACTGAGAAATGACAACCCTATCAAACTGCAGTATGCCTATCTAATAATTTTTAGCACAAATATAGTCTGACAATTGCATACTAGCAGTATCAGTGTAACTGCTGACATCCAAACAATGGAGAAAGATTTGCCACACCTCTAACCCAAACAAGTTTCAGATATGTAAACAAAAATAAGACCATCATAAAAACTTTTTTGTCACACTACAAAAGAATTATTGTTCCTTTGTAGTGCAACAAATTATTGTTTTTGAATTAAATACATTCAATTAAATTCATTTATGATAAATGATAATGGAATTCTCAATGAAAAAAGAAATGACATAGTATCAGTTTTATTCATTAGTGAAGAAATGCAAGCAGACACAAATAAGACATTGTTTATTGTTGTTATTATTGTAAATTTTGTTATTGCAATGTATTTTATGTAAAATGTAATATGTGAATTAAATTTGTTTCCATGTGGGGAAACAAAGTCCGGGTCAGGACAGGGGTGTAATGACTGAGGACACCTGCCTTGGATGCAAAGTTGAAAGAGACGCATTAGCTAAGAGATCTAAACAGTTTAAGTCAATACGATACAATTAGTGGGGGGGGTGCATTTAGCTGCTGCAAATGCAGCAGCTGAGATCTTCATTAAAGATCTCAGTATGAGATCTTCATTAAATTACAAAATATTGAGTAAGTCAGATTTGATTTGCATCACCCTGTGGGCCGTTCTCATTCTCATTGCTGCAGTTTACGCATTTTCCATTCTTAGAAAAGTAATGTTGACATAACTTAATTAAATATCAATATGTTATGAAATTAAAACCAGGGTAGTTAAGGTTTTGTTATTCTGTTCCAGGAGTTCTAAAACCTATTAAGCTCGGTAGCATATATCAGAAGGGCAGGCGAACACATCATAAAAATTGTATATTTTTAAAAACACCTAAGGCATGCAGTAATTAATTAAGAGTGGAGATTAAACTGAACAACAGATAATTCTCTATACAAAGGCAATCACCAATATTTAAAAATGAGAGGGGGACCGAGACAGGTAGCAGTTGATTTATTTATTCAAAGCTACAATTCTCAGAGTTTTGATTTCAGTCATAAATAATTTGACAAATTATTTACATGGCAATTATTTGTTTGATTTAGTTTAGGTAGCAACCTTTACACAGAAAAAGTTTATTTTCTTCCTTCTGTTACACACCACTACATAATTTTTACGTTTTGTAACCTTGAGTAGCCTCTTTCATAATCATAAATATTAGAAGTTGCATTCTGGATGAGTGCCAAATATGTGCAGAGGAAAATTTTTGCATTGATGATATGCATATTCAAGAAGCAGAAAATAAAATTCAAACAACCAACCGCCTGTTAAAATACGTAATGTAAGAAATTGGGTTCTTGTGTTTTATTTTACATATTATGAAAGATATGCGTGCAATAAAATACGACAAATATATATATACTCTTCTTCAATATTTAGCTTGATAGAAAGGATCAGAGATTGAAAATAAACGCCTCGAAAAATTGTGAATTTGTACCCATATATAATACACAAATCTCTCGATTGTTCATTTGGCTTCCATGTGAGGAAACAATTCAATCACTAAACAGCAAAAGGAAGTCAAAACGGTGTTTTCAGAGTCAGCATTTCATTGAACTATTGATTAGTGGTAGGCACAATTGGCTAAAAAATATCGAAAAACAGGGGGGGAAAAAAAAAAAAAAAAACTGTATTCAGTCGATTTTTCATTCGAGCACCGACGACAGATCAAAGTGTGTTTATTATCGGAGTTCGATAGTTTTCGGTCGTTTCGGCCCGTCTCCAGAAATCGAATGAAAACGTATGGTTATTTTATTAATAATATTGAAATTTGACTTAATTTCAAAACGGCTGTATGACTGGTTTATTAAGTTAATTTCTTTTTCTTTTCTTTTTTTTTTTTTTTGGTAATCATGAAAAAAAAAAAAAACAGAAATAAGCTAACCTACATACTGGCGAAAATCAATTACTTTATTCGATTGTTCCAAAGTACCAAAGCTAGTGATATTAGGGTAAAGCGACCAGATCCTTAGTATTTCAATGCGGGACACTGGGAAGGGGGGGGGTCAACTCCCCCTAGGAACAATATACACATTTTTATTTTTTTAGTTTGTTATTTGGTTTTTAGGAGCATTAGCAACTAAGGCCATATTGCTCCGGGATATGCGGTGGTCATTCCCTGACCTTTCCGTATCCTCCGTATTTGGTGGTGACGGGCTCGAACCCCGGTCTAATCAAGAAGCGTGTGCACTGCTGCTCCTTCCCACCTGGCTACTGAGGTGCCTCTCTTTTTTTTATATATAAAAATATTCACGTACAAAATATAAAATAAATACATATATTGCCTTGAACTAAACTTATAAAATAAAATATCACACTTCTTAAAAAAATATATATACTGTATATAGCTTATATGTATATACATTTTTTCATAGAAAGGCTGAAATTCAGTGTACGGTACCCCTCATGTTACGCTACGTAACGAACAGAAGGTTGCGTGAAGGACGTGAACTTAGAAAAATAGTTGTAATTAGGGAAAGGGGAAAAAAACACTTATTAGAGGGGTCACGTTTTTAATCGATTTTCATTTTTGTTTAGGGAATAAAGATTAGTGTTTTTCTGTGAAATAATAATAGTAATACATACTTTTAACAATAAAAACAAGAGAAATTAAATAATATAATTAAATATATTTTTTTCGCTGAGTGAATTTTCTTAATAATTCTTCCTTATTTGCTATTTCTTCATAAAATTCTTCACAAGATCAGTTGTGTTTCTGTTGACGTCCAAGCTTATATACTACCGAAAAAAACTCTTTCCGCTGCACCATTGGTTCCCGGCAAACATAATGCAAATCATGTATGGAGTATACATGTCCAATCCGGTACAGTTTGCAATGTGGGGCAAATGACTGGAATCTGGGCCTGTCCTGAATAATCCAGGACGTCTGGTCATTTTATATTATTATTATTATTATTAGCCATATGGTGCAAGGAAGCCTGAGGCTTATGCTGCACCAACCAAAAAAAAAAAAAAAATTCCCGAGTTACTCAGAGAGAGAGAGAGAGAGAGAGAGGAATGATGATATCCAGCTCAGGACCCTGGGTGTGCCAAGCCCATATTCACCAGATGTGAGCCTCTGAGGTATTGGGGGCTTTCCTTGTTAACACTATATTGTACAAAAATAAAAGTAAGAACCAGAAGGGAGGTGAAAAAGCTTAAAAAATGAATATTTTTAACTACGGTATTTCCCAGACCATAAAACGCACCTTTTTTTCTCTCTCTCTCTCTCTCTCCTGGAAAACGTTGCCTAACTCCTCTGCGTCTTATGACCCGAAGATATACTAAATGCACACTGTAGTGTTTCTACCTCTAGCTGTGGCTAGAGAACGTGGTAAAGCGTCCAGGTAGCCTTCTAAAAATGCTACCTGGATCAAAAGCACAGAATAGTAAGTAATCTATGAATCAAACGTAGCAGAGGCAACAAAAAGGACCAGTACTGAATTCATCATGGAGTTACCTATAATTCCAGTAGGCCTTAGTCAACTGCAGCCACTTAACAGCTAAATTAGCAACCCTTTAAAGCAGGGGTGGCCAACTTAATTTGTGATGCGATCGACTTTTTTTCTTCAAAATGTGCCGCGATCTACCATCTCAAGAAGTTCATTGGACGGGGTTAAAAAGGTTAATCAACACATATTGAAAAATGTTTATAAATTTAAAATTAAATACAATTCAGAATTCTTATTTTAGATTCATATGTATTTAAATTTTTAATTTATGTGAAGTTTGTGTGTTAATGTCATCTGCCAAGCTTTCAAAATCGGGGATATACTGTGAGAAGGCCAACAGTAAAGAATCTTCTGTGTGCAAGTCCGTAAGAGTAGAGCGATTCTTCGTCTTTTTTTTTTTTTTTTTTTTTGGTTCCACACAGATAACCAAAAAAAATTCAATGCATTTTTTTACAGTGTAATTGGCTAGTGTGAATGTACTATTAAAATTTCCGCAGTTTAAAATATATAATCAACTATGGTATCATTTTATTATGATGTTTTAATTTATGAATGGCTCATATGGAGAAGACCATTCGGTAATTGTACAATATCAACCACCAAGGGCAACCTTTTTTTGTAAAAGTTGAAAATTTTATAAGATTGACAGAGGCGTGCTTTTAGATCAGTTGGAGTTCTAAGACGCTGTGGTATTTTGAGATCCTGTACTGCTACAAATTTTTACTCAATCCCTTCAGTGCCTTATACACCTTAATCAGATCCCCTTAGATGTCTGGTAGTCAAACTCTGCGGTCCGCACTCCTCACATCTGGTAAGTATGGGCTTGGCACACCCAGGGTCATTAGCTTAATGTCATCATTCTTCTCTTCCTTGGTGATTGTGCCTTCCTGCATGTGCCTTCCCAGCCGCCTGTTTACGTCGAATAGAGATTCCCTTCTACTTTTGACATATACTCACTCTCTCTCTCTCTCCGTCCGCAGTCTGGTTGTCCTTATCTTAATCCTCTTCAAAAGCTTTTTCTTAGGTGAAGTCTCTGAACCTGAATACAATATTCCAAATGGGAGTCTAACCATCGCCTTGGGAGGATAACGTCCTTCTCCATACTAGCAAAGGGTCTAAAAATCATAGACAGGGCTGCATGTGCCTTCCTAGCTGCCTGTTTACGTCGAATAGAGACGTCATTTTGTTGCATGGAATGATGTATATCTCTGATTAGTAAAAAGTAAGCAGAGATATACACACGGTAACACGCTACAAATGATACTGGCCCGGGCAACGATCGCCGCCTAACCGCCCGGGCCAGTCCGTCCCTGGCAGTACCAGGTTAGAAAGTTTGGGCATCAGCAATATTTAAACTCTAAATGGTAAAAGGGTGACACTAGTCCCTTTAAAATATAAAAATCTGTCGTTGATCCTTTTATATCTGAAAATATAAAAATACTTTGTTCTGATGATCATCCAACCACCAGCACCTAACGAAGCGGTTATGCTATTCTACTCTGGTGGTGAGAAACGAGAAGCAGGAGTGGGCTTTATGGTCGATGCTCAGGCCATCAGTAGTGTGATCGCTTTCCAACCAATATCGGACCGCCTGGCAGTCCTTACTGTCAAGGGTACCATCAAGACCCATATTATCTCCGCCTATGCGCCAACTGAGACTAGCCTGGACCCGACCAAGAATGACTTCTACAACCAGCTCCAACATACGCTGGATTCAATTCCACAGACAGAAGTGATCATCCTCGCAGGGGACTTTAATGCCCACATTGGCGTGGACAGATCTGGTTGGGAAACAACAATGGGCAAGTTTGGCCATGGGAATATCAATGACAACGGACTATGTTTGTTGTCCTTTGCCGCATCTAACAACCTGATCATTGGAAACAGCCATTTCCAGCACCCTCAAAAACATCAACTTACATGGCGAAATCCATCTGGCAAGGACTCAGCAATCCTGGACTACATTTTGATCAATGCCAAATTTCGCTCATCACTCATGGACGTTCGTGCCATGAGGGGACCTGATTGTGGATCTGATCACTACCTCATCCGGGCTAAGGTGCATCTCAAATTACGGCATGCAAAAAGATCATCTCGGTCACCCAAGCTGGACTGGAGGCAGCTAATGAATGCTGCCAATAAACAGGCATATCAGATCGCCCTATCCAACCGCTTCGAGATGCTGGCCGTGCCCGAGGATATAAATGAAGAAGAAAAGCAGATCTCTGATGCCATCCTGGAATGTGCCAAGCCCCTATGTCCACCTGCCCGACGTCGAACGCAACCATGGATATCAGACGAGTGCCTCGACCTCGTGGACAAACGGAAACAGGCAAAGTTGGTCGACTTTGAACGGTACCGGCAGCTAAACCGAGAAGTCCGACAAAGAATGACAGCAGAAAGAGAAGCATACTGGAACCAAGTGGCAGACGATCTTGAAGTGGCGGCATCCAAGAACGAGTACCACACTCTATACCGCACCCTCAGATGTCTGAGTGGAAAGACCAAATTGACTAGTGACAACGTCAAGAATGCTGATGGGACCTTCGTGCGATCACCATCCGAACGCCTGCAACGGTGGAGTGAATTCTTCAAAGCTTTGTATAATCACGACCCACCTCAGAGACCGCCAGCAACAGCACTCTCGATCGACCCCCCTGAGGTCTCCATGGTCGATGTTGAGCCTACAGTAGAAGAAGTGAAAGCAGCCATACAATCCCTGAAGAATGGCAGGGCACCAGGAGTGGACCAAGTCACCACAGAAGCGATCAAAGCCGGGGGAGATGTACTGCTTCGCCGACTACACTCACTCCTCAAAACCATCTGGTGCACTGAACAAATTCCGCTAACATGGAGGAAAGCCATTATCGTACCGATCCACAAGAAAGGTGATAACCGGGACTGCAAGAACTACCGTGGCATCAGCCTCCTTTCCATCATCGGAAAGGTCTTTATGAAGATCATCCAGTCAAGACTGCAAAAACATCGCGAGCAAACCTGTCGAGAAGAACAGGCAGGATTTAGACCCGGGCGAGGATGCTGTGATCAAATCTTTGCCATTCGTCAGTTGATGGAGGAGAGGATCCGGTGTGGACAGCGAACCGTCATTGTTTTCATTGACTTTAAGTCTGCTTTCGACTGTGTCCACCGGCCTGCCTTATGGAAACTACTAGAGGTTGAACATGTACCTCGAAAAGTCATCACACTCCTCCAAACTGCATACAACGGTTTAACCAGCCAGGTGCGCATCCAGAACGATTTATCTGAGGAATTTACCATCCAAACTGGAGTCCGCCAAGGGGATGTAGCCTCCCCGTTGCTTTTCAACATCGTGGTCGACGCCATTATGAGGCAAGCATTCAGAAACAGACAGGGCATACAATATGACAAGGATCACTATGTGACTGACCTGATGTTTGCTGATGATAGTGCTATCCTTGCCGGTAACGACGCTGAAGCCACGGACATCCTCTACGACATTGCCCGCATTGCCCGGCCATACGGTTTGAAGATCAATGCTGGTAAGACAAAGGCCCTGACAACAGATGGGTCGCAAGCCACCATCTATCTCGAAGGCGTCCAGATCGAGCAAGTGCAGGACTTTAAATACCTTGGGTCGCTGGAGTCGCTTGGGTCCAGGAGAAGAAAGTTGCATCCACCATGGAAATCCACAGCAGAATTGGACAGGCGGCCACTGCGTTCGCCTCGCTCAAATGGTGTCTGTGGAAGAGGACCAACATTTCCACAAAGACTAAAATCCGACTCTTCCGGACTTTGATCCTGCCCATTCTCCTTTACGGATCGGAAACATGGATTTGTCTCAAGTTAGATTTGAACAAACTTGAGGTATTCCAAATGCGATGCCTGCGGCAGATCTTGGGCATCTCTCTTCGCGACCGCATCACTAATGATACCATCCGCGCCAGATGCCAACAGCAACCAACCATTGCCGACCAAATCCAGAAGCGAAGGCTTAGATGGTTTGGCCACGTATGTAGAATGGGCACGAACAGAATACCATCCACACTCCTTTGGAGACAACGACCCACCCAATGGAGCATCCAACGGACCACGCCTAGGAAAACGTGGGCCAAGCAAGTCTCATGAAAATCTCATGCCTCTGATTCTAGGCATTGTGGGAAAGTTTCAAGATGACGACAACTCAGAGAGCAAAATGTCTTATGGTATCAAAGCACAGCAAAGATGTTAAGCGAACATATCAGACTATTAGCCTGATGATAACTATCAAATAGTAGTATACTGTAAATATTGTGAGTGGTAACATAGAATATTTTTCAAGAAAAATGTGCTCCAATTTCTATTTAAAACTTCTAGAAATTCCATTTAATAGGATAAAAATGACCAGACTTAACTATTACTTGCAGGTATCCTCCAATTGCAAGAATAAAGGAATTTATTGGTACAAATTCATATAATACTGTTAATCGGGAGTACAGAGAATACAACACGCCACAGAATCTCGCTCTGATTCTGCTAGGTTGATGTATGTGAAAACAAAACGCCGTATGTCAGACTGTAAATAGTCATAACTGCCAAATAATCCATTCGATGAACCCCTACTACACAAAAGAAAGAGATATTCTTGAAAGAAATATGTAATACATATCCGCAGAGAAATGATAGAAATGCTCTCTCTCTCTCGAATTAAAAACAATAAACAGTGTGATTTAACTCTTATTGTATATGTATTTATAATTATTAGATCCTAAAATATGCTGTCAAATATACATGACACTCTTAATCGGTTACTGAGAATAACATTAGCATAAAAAGCAAAACAAAGGAAAACTTCTCGTTTATGATGTGTGGCACACTTCAAAGATACGAAATTGTTTCGTTTAGGCTTTTTTCTTTCGCTCTCTCATTCGGATTTCTACTGACTCCACAGCCGAAACATCATTACCGTACTTCTATTTTTAGAAAACTACTCGGAGCTGGTTTTATTGTGAGCACTCTTGTCTTTCCCCCACAGGCGACAGTCGATCTAATCCATTTCCCGTGTGCCAGACACTTCTTGTTTATCCTTCACCGGACAATGATAATGACAGAACAATTCATTTCCTTCGTGTAATGAACTGCCTTTTTCCCCGAATGGAACGTTTGTTCTGTGAAACAACACGTTATCTCAGAGTGCTCAGCACGAAGAACGAGCAGTATACGTAATGAATGCAATAATTAATTGTTTGAGTGAAGTTTGCCTCTTTACTTGCATTCCTGCACTTTCGTCCAATATTTCGTTCAAGACGAATAATATGAAAATTGATTTTTATTCATCAAGAATGGTCTGAGCGCGGAGGATAAGGCTCGTATGTTTTCCATTGTAGCTTTGACATGCGTCAACTCGTGGTAGCACACTTATATAAAGTAAACCAAAATGCTCTTTGAGGGTAGGGGTTAGCCCTCTCAACTCATTGAAAACAAGCTCATGAAGTCTCGGTTAAGGACACAATACAGAACCATCTCAATAATAACAGAATCCTAAAGTGATCACAGCAGATTCATGAGGGGGGGGGAGGGTCTTTTGAGAGACAAGAACTTAATTTGACCAGTTTGGTTAATTACGATGACATCATGCTTATGAACAGTTAGAAATGAGAAACAACTGACATTATATACGTAGATTTTCGTAAAGCTTTTGATACGATTTCCCATGAAAGGTTATTGCATAAACTGAGGCGACCTGGGATTACATTGAACATCCTTAGGTGGATCGGGGGCGGTTTGAAGGAGAAGAGACAGACAATAATCATAAATGGGCACACTTCATAACGGCCATTTCAGAAGAAGAAAAGGAATCGTGTAGCAAGTGGGGGTCTTCTCAGAGATTAGAAACGAGGTGCTAGAGCTCCTCTTGTTTCTAAATCATCTTGACGAGGGTGTACAGGGTTAATTGGTGAAAGTCTGTTGATGATTTGAAGCTTAGGAGGATGATTAACAACCCGAAAACGTGCGTGGTGCTTCAAAATGGTTTTACCCAGTTACAAATATGGTCTGGGTCTCAAAAATGGCAATTGGAAATTTGGCTTACTTTTAGATGGAGGAGGGGAGGGTGTAGAGTGTTCAGAAAACCTTCCCAACAGAAGAAAAGATGGTCGAATGGATATTAATTTATTAAAAAGTTAATAAGTAGACGCAGCTGAGATCTTCATTAAAGATCTCAGTATGAGATCTTCATTAAATTACAAAAGATAAAATATGAGTAAAATCTGACTTACTCATGAAAATATGAGTAAGTCAGATTTTATTTGCATCACCCTGTGGGGCCGTTCTCATTCTCATGGCTTATTTATTATAAACTTATTTCATTATTTATTATTAACTTTAAGAAAAACTTAAGGGTTAAGATACTAACATGATGAATTTTTTCGTGAAATGTAAAAAGCCAGGAAGTCAGCTAGTGCTAATTTATCGGATCGGATCCATTATATTCTATCAGTGATTGAGTGGCGCACTATAACCTTGCTGTTTTTGCGCCATAAAAATCAAATAAAATCTGTGATTGAGTTATCAGACCTTTGCAAGTAGGGAGAAAGTCATCATTATTCTTCTATATAAGACGATGGAAGCCACAATGGAATAATGTATTCAGGTCTGGAAACGCATTTAAAAATGTGCATAATAATAAAGTACAGTATCACTAGAGCAGTAGTTCCCAACAAGGGCTCCGCGGCCACACCAGGGAAACAAAATAGCTAAAAATTGAAGGAAATTAAAGAATTAGAAACATAAATTAGAAAACTAGAAATCACATTCTGAATAAAAATTTGCCAAGTTGAATTTTGCACATTCTCTAGCAGACGACGTTCAGTCATTTTGCTGCCATTAGCTTATGATTTCTTGGAACTGTACACTCTGTTGTAAATAGGAATTGTCTTCTATGATGAATAATAAGGGGCTCCTCCATAGAAATTGATTCTAAAAAGGGCTCCGCGGGTCAAAAAGGTTGGGAAACACTGCTCTAGAGAATACTCAAACCTTCCACCCATTCACGTTACTAAGCAGCATATGCTCTAATATCCTTCATGTTTGGATTTCATAAAAAAAAATTTAAATAAAGAAGAAATGGTAGTAGCTGAATAAATATTACTTAATTAAAAAGTTAAAAAGTAAACTTACGTTTTTAAAAACTTTTTAATTCTTTTTTATTTAAAAATGAAAATTTTTAAAGTTTTTTTTATTTAAAATTAAAATATTAAAAGTATTAAAAAATGAAAAATTTATTTTAAAACTTTATTTAAAGTTTTCATTATTTAATACTAATTGCTGTTATAAATATCACATGACTAAAACGGCATTAATTTTTTCAAACTACAGATAGTTTAATTTCCTCTAGTTTAAAAAATCCATTTATTTTTCATGCTAATTACGCGAACTGCACGATGGGGATGCATCACGTAATTGTGAATTGATCAATCAACAGATCTTAACTCCAGAATAAGAGATAAGATCTAAGATATGAATTCTTAACGACTTTACCTCGGAACTAGTAAATTAACTTAAGAATAAATTTTAGTTCATTGACGCTTCAAGTATTATAATTCAAACTGTCACCACCAAGATTGACCCAAAGGAGTGAGAGGTTCATCTGATATAACGGTTTGATAAGTGATAAGTTAGCTAGGAAAAACAAGCCTGTTTCGCCTGTCTAAGTTACAAGATAAGAACGCCCTAGTGGGGAGGAGACTTTAGAAAGCAGCGATTCTGCCATATTACATCGGATAGCTGGTGACCCTGTTATAGTAAAAGTATCGGAAACATGAAAGAGATGTTTATAGTTGAAAGACAAAGTGCAGGTACATAGGCATAGATGTCAATCAAGGAGACGGGGGAGCAATCAGCTTTCCCCGCGCCCAAACATGTTTGGGGGGGGGGGATACGACTACTGCCTAAAGTTAGAGAAAATAGGAACAGGAGAAGGAAGGCGAGCATGATGAAGGCTGTTTTTCCTAACGTCTGTGCTAGTTCTTGAAGCTCCTGTGCACAGCTGATCATTTAAGTCGTTAACAAGAAACAAAAACTTGCTTTGCGCTCGGAATTCACATAAATTCTAAACTGATAACTAGAAATATTTATCATGTATAATAGACAAATTTCTATAGCTTTTCAAAATTAATTGCCTTGACTCAAACACTTCACATATATTGCAGGGAAGGAGAGGAGAAAAAAGGGTCTCGAACTACAGTATGAAGAATACAGAGAGAGAGAAAAAACTACCAAGAGCTTTGGGGAGGGGGCAATTGCACGGTTATCAAAAAAGATTGGGACAAATTTTACAACACAAAATGCAGAATGGTTATTAATGAACCTGTATACATTTAAACTTATCGGATGTACACTGAGTTGGCATTGCATAAGCAACAACAGCACCTTGTTTATGAAAGGACTGGTCTGTGAGGCTGGCACGCAGCAATTAGAAGGCTCAAGGTTGGTAATGGCTAATATAAGATTGTAGATCGCACACGGGGTGATCAGTATACGAGTTTCTGCGTAGAAGAATGGATCTGTGTCGAGATCTTTCCAATTTCAAACGTGGAATGATTATAGAGGCAAGAACTATATGTGCCAGTATCTCTACAACCACCAACATTGTTAAGTGCTCTCATTCTGTGATATCACGAGTCTACCGTGACTGGTTCAATAGCGGTCGAACAACCAGCCAAAGGTCACAAGTGTGGTCGACGCCCGTGGCGAGGGTCGTGTGTTTCGTCTCGTGACACAGCAGAGGCGTAGTACATTAGCCAGCTAACCATCCAGTACAATGTAGGAATCGCAAGGCCATTATCAACATGGACTACGCGCTGGACATTAGCTCCTATAGACTATGACAGTCGACGACCATCCCGCGTGCCTATGCTCACTGCGAGACACAAGAAACTTCACTTTCTTGCATGGGCATGTCAGCACTAACACTGGACCACTGACATGTAGAAAACTGTCTCCTGGTTTGACGATCCCTCTTTCCAACTTTAGCATGCTGATGGGCGTATCCGCATTTGGAGAAAGCAACGTGAGGCTATGGCACCTGCAGTGCATCCAGGTAATGTTATGGCTTGGGGACTTTTCATGGCATGCCTTTGTTCCTCTTATCACTGTTAATCAACAGCACGATGGAACTGTCTACTGTATATTTCTATCGTCACCGAGCAAGTACGCCACTTGATGATGACAATGTATCTAGACAACTCCAGCATCTATCAACAATATAACGCGCTATGCCACAAGGCCCAGCAGGTTGCTAACTGGTTTCAGGAATATGACAATGAATTCTCCGTCCTCCCATGACTGCTCAACACATCCGATCTCAAATAAATTGAGCATGTTTGGAACCTACTGGAAAAGGATACTCGATGCTACGACCATCCACCTGACAATGCTCGGGCATTACCGGGCATATTGTGCAACGCATAGGTAGTGATACTAAGTACACCTTGCAACACTTTGTGGAGTCCATACCAATACGTGTGAAGGCAAAAGGTGGCCCCAAGAGGTATTAAGTAGGTGTTGCTAATGTAAAGCCAACTCAGTGTACATCAAACTCGAACAGGGACAACAACACACTCACAAGGAAGATGAACGAACAGCAAGCCATTTGAAATTGTGCGCGCTGCTGAACAAAACACCAACAAAAACATTAGAACTTTTACCGGGATCCACTGTATTCGGATGCCTATGTTCAGAGTTGGAAGAACCGGAATAAAACATGATCTTATTCCAGGATATTCATCAACATCCGTAACTGATGTGACTATTCAATGAAGTCTTTAGGGACGCTCAGCTGCTGGGGAGCTCATCAGCGAATGACCACAAGGTGGCATAGAAATATGTAAAGACTTATCTGATGTACCCAACATACAGAATGGAATGTGAACATTATGTTAGTTTAACCTTTGCCTAAACAAATAAAGGGAAATGTGTAAATAAAATAAAATGATGTTCGTAGGCCCTATGGAACTATTCTTCATTCCGAGGCCTCACTACATTATATTAAATATAAATAAATATGATCTTTATTGTAGAGTGCACAGGTACCATGACTTCACAAAACCCTTCACAGCACTATACCAGGGGCTGTTTATTACATATTAAAATACTCCCAAGTTAAATCTAATTTTTTTTTTTTTTTTTTTTGGAGAAATTCGAAATCGTTTCTATAATCTTATACAACACTAACTTGATGACGTTAATGATTTTGTTAACAGAAAAAGCTGAACAAAGAATTTATCTTAGAAATCTGCTGGTAAAGTGGTTTGTAGAATTTTATCGTTGAATTCTATTCGAATTATATTTTTTTGGTTCTGTGTTTTTTTTTTTTTTTTCTCTCTCTCTTCTTAGGATTTGTCCTAGGCACAGTGCCTAATGCAAAAGACGGCCCTGTAACTATTGGTATAGCATCCGCTACGTCCTTGAAGACAAACGAATTGCAGTCAGCAAACTTGCAGGGTTCATGGATATGAGTTATTGCAGAGCATAAAGTATTTTGAAAGAACATTTAAGAATGACATGTGTTTTCTCACGTTGAATGCCTTGACTCCTTTTGTCCTGAACAAATGAGGTTTACAGTTGACATCTGTGTTTGCCTCAAAAACAGCTAGACGTTATAAAAATGCTTTTTAAGCGCAATAATAATCCAGAGTATTTTTGGAAAAACCAGTATAATTCTGAATGAAAGAAACAAAGTTCTAATTTATGCAGAAATTTAATACACCCTTGATCCGGTTTACAACTACAGCGTAGATTTTCTGTTTATACTCTGGGGGAATCGCGTTGAGATAGGGAACCTCGTATAGGGAAGAGCGCAGTTCTCAGCTATTATTTAAAAAGTTATGAAAAAGAGGAATTCAGATAAAGATCTCGATGCCAGTCATTTAAGACTAGAGGGGTCTACAGCAATGGTTTACAACAGACACGACTGCTCATTGTTAATGATGGAGCGAGTATTTTATGGTACCGTGAAAATTCGAACATGCAAAATGCTGATCCCCACACCAGGTGGAAAAGACCTGGGCTCGAATCCCGTCAATGACGCGAGGAATCTTTATAGGTATTTTTCATTACGTGGCTGAGTTAGTAGAGCTCAGGCGAGGGAAGCATGGTTTTTCTCCCGGAAACTCGGGTTTATCGTCCAGCAAACAACCACACAAAACATGCAATTTACAGTCATATTATGGACAACAGCAACATGCGACCTTGGTCATCTCTTCTTGTAATGATTCCTATCTCCCGAAACCGATTCCACAGTACCAGGACGACACTGCGTGACACATTAAACCAATGTACGACTTCCGCCAGCGAATGCCCGGCTTCACGTCGTCCAACGGCCCGCTATCTCAAAGAATCATCTAAATTCTAAACGACGATGACTTGCCATCCTGAGTACTGGAGATGTTGCAACCACATCGCTTCATTCCAGTTTGCTTTGGCTTTACAGCCAAAAAAAAAAAACTGGAATGAAGTGATGTGGTTGCAACCCGTGTTTTTATAAGCATGAATAATTTGCATAATGTGCAGCTCTGTAAGATGGTATCTCGATTTCTCTTGGATACTCGGAACACTGTTCACAATAAAATATTCATGAAAAACATTTTATTCTGTTAATTTTATCGAGCAATGTATAATTTTCTTTTTGTTTTAATTTTTTTTTCTTTACCAGAATTTCTCTCACGATCCCCAAAACGCTTTTAAACTGATTTGAAGGTCGTCACCCTCAGGTTGCGCGCCACTAGCCTAGCCAGTGAGGAAACAGGTAATTTTCTACTACTGTATTTTCATTTTCAGTTCACATTCTATAAAACGCACGTACCATGAAATTAGGGGACTGAGAACTCCTGAGTAGGTCAGAATGTAGGTTGCATACGGAAATAGCTTGTTGGCTAGCAATAAGATACTAAACAAGTTTAACTTCAATCTGTTAGGCTACTTTTGCTACTTATCACTTTAATAGAGAATTGAATAAAGTAAACAACCTACTTTTGTTTTCAACTCTCAGCGATTGTTCTTATAAAAAGTTTTCATGCGTTGTTTCTCCTTTCTTGCAGTATAGATTGCAGTTTTGACCTTTACAACAATAGTCATTATACTGGTTTTGAAAACTAGGCGCAAGTTGGTTTTATTATGTAAACATGCACAAATTCTGTCCTGCAGCAGTTTCGCAAATTCACTTGCTATGAAGGGCAGAAAAATAAATTACAATTTATCTTTTATGTGAATATATTTAACGATAAAATTTGCATAGATTTATACCCGTAAATAAAAACAAATATTTAATCAAGAAAACAAAAACTAGTTAAAATTTTAAATCTTTATTAAATATTCAAATAAACTAGTCTTCTTTTGAGATCCAGAGATTGCGCAACGCTACCCTAGAGCATCAAAACAGGTAGAGGCAGGTGTTGTTGCAGCTGCCCTACTATTTTCACGAGCTGGTCACTAGAATAGCTATCAATCATGGAATGATGCTTGAGCTCATAGCAGAAGACTGTAATTGCAGAATTACGTGTGAAAAAACAAAGTTATATAAGTTATATATTCCATTAGAAATATCGAAATATTCCATATCCCGATATTCTATTAGAAATATGGAATTATAAAATGCATTACGTGAAAACTCTCTCTCTCGTCATATTCTTTTCTTTGTGTTCAACTATCGTTTTAAATCTCGGGCCCTAAACTTTCCTCGATGACTGACAGCTGTGCCCTCGCGGGTCGCACAGTGGATATAATCATCGTCTCCCCACACCAGATGCAAAACTCCCAAGTTTGAATCCTGTCAATGGCGTGAGAAATTTTTATGGGCTTTTTTCACAACGTGCACTTGTAAGGGCTGCATTATTTGTCTCATGTAAGGGCTGCATTATTTTTTTATCCCGTAAACTAGGGTTTTTCATCTAGTAAACAAAATCAAATCAACCACAACAACACGCAATTCACAAAATACAATATAAAAACGCCTCGTAGCCTTATTTGCTTTGACGCTTAACACCCACCCACCCACACACACACCACAAACAAACTGTAGACTGCCTGGGCAATATAGATTGCACAGCGATCATGACTTCCATTCTCCTACATCGTGTACAAAAGCCCTAGTTTCGAATTCCTTCAAAATAGAAGGAATTTATTTTTAAAGACTTTTTCGCACCATGATCGAGTTAGTCTGTTTCGGGCAAGGGTTGCATGTTTCCTCCCATCCGAGCCCACTGATTTTTCGTCCTTAGCTACCTCGGCACCAATTCCAAAAAGCTGCAACAATCAGGGTATCGTTTTAAATAGAGTACCCACACATTAAAGCTCCTGTTGTTTTCCAATAGCAAAATATTATTTTCCAGCAGGATAATGCACTGTATTATCGAGTCAGAAATGTGCATACCTGTTTCTATGAAACTTTAGAAGAGTCCACCCTCCTTTTAGTTGGTCAGTTAGCTCCCAAGATTTCCTTATCCAACATTTATGGCCCTCGCGGTAGCACAGTTGGTATAATCGCCGTCCTCACCACACCGGGTGGAAAAGACCCGAGTTCGAATCCCGTCGATGGTGTGAAGAATTTTTATGGGTCTTTTGCACAACGCGGCTGAGTTAGTTGGCTTTAGACGGGGTAGCATGGTTTTTCTCCCAGGAACTCGAGTTTTTCGTTCGCTCAGGCAGACAAATCGACCACGGGACACGCAATTTACAGACAATTTATACGGCGCAATATGACCTAAGTGGTTGATGCACCTAAAACCTTACTACAAACAAAACAAAACGAACCAACATTTACGGGATGAAGCCGAAAGGAAGTCCGATGTACCAGCCATGATATTCTGAAGACAGCATTATTAGGTTTTCACATTTCAGAGATGGTATATAACTGTCATGATGGGTTAACATTATTCCAGCGCTATTCTATCAGAACATAATGCACATGATTAAAACAGAGAAACTTATTACACTCAAAAATTGAAACAGAGGGTGGATTATTAGCAGCGTTTGCTAATAATCCATCCACGCTTCATAGAGCAGGGATAATATTTAGCACGAGTTCAATTACTGCTTGAACTCATGCCAAATAGTATCCTAAATAATGTTCTGAATAAATTTTGGCCATATGTCCACAAGTCCGGCATGCAAGTTGCAAAATAAATCTCAATAACAATAGATGAATAACAACATATGGCGATAGGAGTATACGAGCTGTTGCACGAGAAGTGGACATTCGCAAAACTGTCTTCAGAAAGCTTTTTGCGGCATTTGGTTCCATACAAAATTCATTGCACCCAACAGTTCTTCCAAAATATCTAAAAGGAACGTTTCATGGCTTCTTAAAACAAAATCTACAATACACGAAGAAGGTATTTTAATTGTATCCATTATCTTGAAACAAGATGGCCGCCACACAGATTGTGAGCATTAAACATCAGTGTAAAACTTCTGTTGACCATCCGATCCAAACAAAATTTACGTCGGGGGGAGGACCACAAAATCCTTATTCTGATGGGTATTTTTTTATATATTTCGGCCTCCATCTTGAAAAAAAAATTGAAATATCCATTATATAGAATATCATTTACAGTTGAATTGCTGCTGTGGTTGATAATTTAAACTAAAAGGATTGCTGTTCAAATATATGAATTTTAGCTTAGCTTGAAGTTTGAGTTAAGACACTCCAAATGTAATATCACCAGAAAACAATTTAATATGCTCGATTTCATATGATCGCATGAGCATAATGACCTATAGTTGCAAACAGAAAGTCAACGTGCCTATCGAACTTTTCTCAACGTATTGCTCAAGGTGACTAAGCAACCCGTTAAGTTTAAGCAACTACACATAATCTATGACACAGCAGAAACTAAGTTCTTTGACCCACTTTACCATAATATAAGCAGACGGGTAATGATCGGCCGTGTTGGAACTTGCGGTTCAATGAATCCCTCTTAGCGATTTTAACATGAAAATTCTAATCCATTCTTATATATTGCTTACATGTACAGTATTAGAGGATAAAATGGATACAGTAATTCAGTTCTGAGCAGCGTGTGCCCCTAGTGGCCTCTATAATGAAAGATAATTTGCGTAGTTAAAGTGAAAGTCTAAAACAAATGGGCTATCTAAAGAAATTCTGGCCTATTTCGAACCGGACCGGCTGCTTTTAAAGTGTATGTCTGATGTTGGCATTGCCGCATCTGAATTATATGTTTTCTGTAATTTAATTATTATCGTCAGTGGCGCCACGCATCGATTGATGTTTACGCTTTAATCAGGGTTAAAGTACAAAAGGAAGTAAACTTAGGTCGAAGGAAGTTTCATCGTAAGATTGATGCTCCATTGCCTTTCCTCAGGTCGAAGAGCATGAGGATAAAATCAGATGACGTAAATGTGAAGTGGGAGGATAATGCAATAAAACTGAACGAACTCCATTTATCGTTTGGTTCAACTTGCATTATCGTTTGGCAATAAGTTGCCAAATAACTTGCATGAATAAATTAACCAAAGCACTAAAATCCGCGCTTTCAAATGAGATTTCGTTCTTTATAATTGTTTTAAAATTATGTTATGCTTTTAGTTGTTTGGAATTATATTTATTTATTATATTACTTTTTTTCAGCATCTATTGCTACTATATAATAATTCGAATAATAAGCATTTAAATAAGGTATGAACTATAGAAGAACACATTACCTCCCCATTCGACCTCCAACGGGGCATTCCAGCATGCCATAGGTACAGTCCTCATGATTACACAATTCCTGAGTTTCCTTCACCTTTCTGATAAAAGAACACGTTGAACAGTGAGTCCAGCGTTGACCCGAAGGCGTCCAAAGTCAACCATATGCTGTTCATAAGCATACTAATACTGACGACTTGTTGCATTCATCTAGTTTCATGTAGGATAAGAACAGTGTCGGTCCTTATGTGTGCTACTTCCCTGAAGAAGAAAGGCTGTTGAGCGGTGAAAAAGAAAGTTGCAAAACATGTTGTCAGATGATTAAAGTCGTCTCTCCATTCGTTCTTCAAGCGCGAACTTCAAAAGGAAATACTGCATCGATTATTCGTATTTATCGAGGTATTGTTCGTTTGTGGTAGGATCCCCACGGGCAGGGTCATCTCTCCCACCGTCTTAATACTGCCAGCGGTGGTTGAAACAACCCACCACCATCGCCTACTACGACACGATGTGTGAGCTCTCAAGCGCAGCACTCGCTGAATCGAGCCGTTTCCCTAGCGATACCTCCACGTGCAATCATGGCAACAGCAACGTGCGCAACGCTACGGAAAGAAGGAGGAGTTATGATGCAGTCGGAGCGACAGGTGTGTTTGCCTTCTGTGGCAGTGCAGCTGTACACAGAAACACTTGTTGTTCGGCAACAGGGTTACACTCGGCATTAGTCCAAACGAGAATCATCCCCGCATGAATTGAACTCCACTCGTCGATCTCACGCCCGAACAGAATATTCAGTGTCAAAGGATAGCACGGATCACGAAAAAGGATTGGGAGGATGGCGGGGGGGGTGACCTTGCGATTGAATTTCGCCGACTCCCCGACTCTGTATAACTTCCTCAGTTACTTGCTGACAGCCAGGATGTCCACGCTCCTCGTGCTGGCCGATAACTGCCTATTTCCTGTTTAGTGCAGACTCTGATTGTGGGGAGAGATGAAGTGGGACATAGGGAAGGTACCGCGAGGTCGCTTCAGTTGCTAGTATACGGCGACACTTCACACTAACTTCCCCCTTACTCCTTAAAAAAAAAAAAAAAAAAAGATAGGGGAGGGGAGTGTACGGGAACTCTGAATAGCTTTTATCTCTCCGTATTCCCCTCCTCCTCAGCCAACGTATCTTCTTTAAAGGACCGGTTTCAGAAGAAAAAGTTGAGATAACGAACTCATAAGGGCAGAGCAAGATGAAGGAGAGAAAAGCATATTTTCTTTTCTACCTCTGTATGTGTACAGACAACCAGCAATGTGTACAACGTGCAGAAAAAAAAAAAAAAAAAAACGCATTTTTGTGTGTGTGTTCATTGCAGTGTGCTAGACACTTTTTGAAAGCTTTGAAAAATATATTAAAAAAAAAGGAGGGGGCAGTTGCAGGCTTTTTTGGAGGGGGAAGAGATCGGTATCTAAGAACAGTATTAACAATAGCATCCATCTATAGCAGCGCTGTCCAACCTTTTCGGCTGGCCGGGTACTATATTTATCAAAAATATTTACCAAAAATATTTGTTTTATAAAAGCATTTGTAAATTGCACATATTTCTCTAAATACCGGTACGCAAACTTTATATAATAGAACGAATAATAGAGCATTATTTTTAGTGGCATGGGCAATGGAAAATTTCAAATGATTAAAATATTTAATTTTATTTCACAACGATTCATTTCTTATGTTTATATCCTATAATTTCCACCAAATACACACACTATTTTCTTGTATTCTTTCTGTCATGTGAACTCCTCTGATCATGTGGTCGTTGAGTATAAGCAGAATTTATTTATAAAAACATTTCTATCAGAAAACCCTACGGTCAATCCTATGTATTTGTATGTTTGGTTTAGATCCGACTGCAAACACAAGGGTTCTAAAGGGATTTTGCTTATAACTTGAGTGACAACCATCTTGTTCCAAAATGGCGGGTCTAAATTACAGTACGGTACTGTTTTATGTTTGGATTGAACTAAACACACGAGTTTCAAAAGGTCGTTAAAATATGAGTGGTAGCTAGCTTGATTCAAATTTATTTCCATCAGGTTACCCTAACACATACAGTAAATATGGTTTGATTTGGAGAGTAAATCCAAAAGTTTTTAGAGGAACACGTACACAAACATAGATAGCAATCTCATAAGCCTGCTTTCCACTTTTGGAAGAAGATTAAAAAAATAAATAAATAAAATAAAAATAGCAATAATAAAATAAAACACTATAACGTACGTTTTTATTTGTTTTTAAAAATCCAGGGTACACTATCCTTCCTTTTTCTGCTTGCGGACGCCTATGAAACGAATACATCGGAGATGTCAGCATACATTCTTTCGTGGTACGATCTAACCCGGTGGACGTTTGGTTGTTGTGGGGTTTTAGGAGCATCAATGTTTTGTGGTCGATTTTCTGTTTGCTGAACAAAAAACATACTGCCCTCGCCTGAGACCGACTAACTCAGCCGCGCTGTGCAAAAGGCCATAAAAATTCCTCAAATCATCGACGGGACTCGAACCCAGGTCTTTTCCACCCAGTATGGTGAGGACAGCGATTCTACCAACTGTGCTACCACGAGGAAGACGTTTGGGTGAGGGTCAGAAAAACATTTTACTACTATAATAATAAAAGAATAAGAATATTTTCTTATTCTTTTATTATTATACTAGTGTACTCGTGACGAATACTTCGCCAGAACTGTTTCAGAGAAGTAAAAGATTAATATACTTGCTCAACAATTCCGTTACGGAACTGTTATGCAGAAGAAATCAGGACAAAACCCTGTTTAGCTTTTTGAGTTATTCAAGGTCAAAGAGCGTTCCGAACAGAGGGCTATAAGCAAATCATTATATAGATTTCCTTTTTAAAATTCCATCAATCTCATCTAGTAATAGATACCACATGAGGTTGATGAATATATACACTGATAAAACGTAAATTCGGTAATCACTGTATTATGACTACCCCATCCGTAATGGACCACATAGATCGCGGTATAAAAAGCTGAACAGCTTCGTATGCTAGAGCAATGGTAATTTACGTTTGGTCGTGCATGTCAGTGATAAAGTAGCAGTTATGGAACTTAGTAGAAATATCACGGAGTTTCAAAAGGGAATGATTGTGAGAGCTCGAGAGTCGGGCACTTCCATATCGGAAACAGCACGTCTTGTCGGTTGCTCACAGGCCACTGCGGTTAAGGTGTACAAAGAATGGTGTCCAACTGATCAAACTAATTCCTACCGACAGAACTGTAAAGGATTACTCAGGGTGGATCTGCGTGGTGAGCGAAGGGTGCATCGCGTTGTACGGACTCAACGGCAGGTCACTCTACGACAGCTGATATCGCAATACAATATGGGAAATGCAAGAACAATGACCCAAACGACAATGCGCCGCACACTCAGATGTATGAGGTTCCAGAGCAGACGACCTAGGATACATCCTCTCCTCACCGCTGATCATCGTCGACGGCGAATGTTGTGGTGTCAACAACACGCTGGTTGGACACTGGAGGAATGGAAACGGGTAGGCTGGTCGAATGAGTCCAAATACTTGGTGCAATACGCCGACGGATGCCTTCGTGTGAATAGAGTCCACGGGCATGGAGCTCACTATCCAGGCAGGTGGCGATGGTTGCTTAATATGGGGCATGTTTTGCTGGCAAGAACTAGGACCCCTGGTGCGTATGGATCAACGTTTCACTGGTGAAGTCTACCGACAGCTCTTAGGAGACAATGTGCACCATTTTTTTTCCCGGCAGACAGATCTTCCAAGACGATAATGTGCCTTGCCATCGGGCCCGCTGTGCACAAACAGTTAGAGAAACACGGTGAAGATATCACCCATTTTAATTGGCCTCCAAATTTGCATGCCCTCAATCCAGTTGAACACCTCAATAATGTGGGATGTTTTGGAACGGGAAGTGAGGCATATGGACACGCAACCGTCATCAATTCCGGCAGTGTGTAAGCCTGCAGATCGCTACGGACGCCTTCGGACATCTAGTGGATTCAATGCATAGGAGAACAGCGGCTGTTATTCGTGAGAACGGTGGCCCAACACGGTATTAGGTAGGCGGTCATAATTCAGTGAACAATGAGTGTATATCGTATGAATAAATTGTTGCAATAAATAAGTGCTGTAAATCCTCGATGTAATGGACTTCGGAAATAACAGACAATGCGCACTAAACGAGGCCTTTCGTCTGCCAGTGTCTTAACTGCATTAGTCTGATGGTGTTTATCATTGGTTGATTTTTTTAAACTAACATTTAAGCAAATTTAACTCATTGCTAATGAGGAAGCTAGTCCTATTTTCATTTATCAATGCAGTATAAACTAATCAAGTAAAAAAAACATGAATAACAATCTCCACAAGTGAGTTATGGATTCATCTTGAAATTAACCAATAGGTAATGAAAACGAGGAGTGTTTGGTTTATTTTTTTTTTTACGAGAGACTACTTTAGCTCTAAAAACAGTTACGATAAGGAAAATTGTCATTTATGAAGAAGACTTCTGAAGAAAAGGACTTGCTCTTGTTTTTGGCAGGTCGAAGGAAATAAAGAACTTGGATTAACGTTTCGTTTACTTTCACGATTAACAGTGCTAGTACTTAATTGGTCTTGCTGGTAAATGACGAGGTTGGCGGTACTTCTATTACTTAACGATATTGATGAAAGGGAAGAAACATTTTTCGTACAGATCTTTATTCTCTGATGTAAACATGAAATTTTTCATTCTATTTGGTGGCATAAGAGGCCCTGCCACTTAAAAGTAACTTAATGAGACAATGCCACTAAGTGCACATTGACGAATGAGAAATAAATTTTCAATTACCCACTGTCAAGAGATCGTGAAAATGTAAAATATGCATTTGAAATGCCTTTATTAAAATTTAATTTTCATGATGAAGACGATGAATCTGACATCAATCTTGGGAACTGAGAAGAATGCAAATGATAAAAGCTATTGATTTTCGAGATTACTTGTGCTAATTAATCCTTGAAAGCAGAAGCATTTCCTCAGAGAAGGAAATATCGCGTGGCATGAAAAAAAAAATAAAAAAAGGAGAAGCCAGAAATAAAACAAAATGCAGGACTGTTGTAACTAGTACTGCAACCTTTAATTAACTTTTTTAATGTACGTGTATTTTTTGTGAATTTACAAAAAATACACGTACATTAAAAAAGTACCACTACGGGTACACTGCACCCGTAGTGGCCACGTACATGCAGAATGTCCAGACAAGGATGAGAATCCTAGCTGCGTGAACATGGGCACTCGGCTCGGGATGTAGCCTGTCCTGAATACCAGCAAGCATTAGAACAAGTAAGACTAAGGACCGCGAATGAATAACCCCCAAACTCTTCAACCACAGCCTTTAGCTGTACAGGGCAGTTTCTCTCCTTCCAATCCACAAATCCACAGTCTCGCCAGCAATAGCTATAGTGTCAAACTTAAAGTCATGCAGATCAATGGTCACAGATCCCGGACTGTCGCTGATGAGAACCGACGTGCAGCGGAGGAGCACTCTATAGATATAATATCAATCCAGGAACCCTATGCCTCCAGGATGAAACTTCTTCTTCTTCTTCTTCTTTAATCTTTATTGTATACAAACATGGTATATACAATAGACCCTTCACAGCAGCAATGCCAGGGGTTTTACATTGGTTGGTGGACAATAGCTTTGGGAGAAGGGGGCCCACATCGAAGTTCGGGCTGATCCCCCAGAGCCAACAATAAAATAGAATCAATGTCAGATTATTTACAGAATATATGCTTTTGACAGTATTTACAATTCAATAATAAAGGTATTCATATTTACATTATGTTATATTAATATTTATATTCATAAAGATATTGTTGACTTTATTTACAACATATATAATAAAGACATCGTGCTTTGAACAATATTTACAATATATTGGGCATTATTATTATGCTGCCCTTATCAATGTGCACTTTGCCTGGCCAAGGTCAGGCTCTTAAGGGTCTGTCTTCGGTACCTCCGATCCTTCACAAACCTACAGAGGTCGCCGTCAATTGAAAGGATTGTGGGGAGCATCTCCCTGGGGAGAAAGCGGTCACTGAGAGATAGTCTGTTATAGTGAGCTGTGAGCGTGGGAGCTGACCTTAGTCCGGGTAGAGGGATCCTCCAGCCACACAGTTCCCAGATGTTTGGCTCCGAGACCGTTCCGGTTGTCATCTTGACAGTGAGAACAAGGCGTTTTTCAAATACAAGATCTGGAAGTCGGGTAAAATTAAGTGCGATCGCCATCGCAGTTGTTCTTTGCTGGGGTGGACGACGATGTTTTTGCGTGATCCAACGAAGGAGCCAGTATTCGGCGGAGTACACGCGCTTGATGTTGGTAGGGGCCGCGGACCCCCAAATTTCCGAGGCATACAGTACGACGGAGTATACTGAGGTGTATACGTATCGACGAGTCACATCCAGATCCCTAACGTGGAGCAGTTGTTGTTTTGTGGTCCAGCGCATTTGACAGAATTTTGCTGTGAGCTTGTCAATGTGGGGGTTGAAGCTCAGTTTATAGTCGAAGACGACTCCTAAGTCTGTATGCATCTTGACCACTGGGAAGGGAATGCCGTCTAGAGAGGCTTGGATTTCAGTGGGTTGGCGCTTCAGAGAAAAGACAATTTGTGCTGATTTGGCAGGGTTAATGAGGAGGCCAAATTGATGGAGATAGGATCCTAAGTTATGTAATTTTTCACAGATCTTTTTATTGATGTTTGAGAGGTGTTCGCCGGGGTTAATCTGAGTAAATATCTTAATATCATCGGCATAGCATAGTATGTCTTCTCTCTGTTGCACAAACGGAAGAAGGACTGCGGTGAATAATGCTCCGGAGAGAACTCCACCTTGGGGAACTCCCGCAGTGATCTTTCTCCAGATTGTGTGTTCATCCGCTTTAAGAAGAATGGTTCTCTCAGAGAGCAGGGCTGTGATAAACCACAACATGTCACCTTTTATGTAGAAGTAGTTTTGTAGGAGGTGAACAAGTGAGTGAATACTGATGGAGTCGAAAGCAGCTTCCAGGTCGATGTAGGTGACAGAAAGCTCTGCTTTAGCTTCTAGTGCACTGAGAATGGTGTTGGTTATCGATGTTAAATTGGTGACTGTGGATCTACCTGGAATGCCATAGTGGATCTGTGGGGGTTTGTGAGGCATGATTTGATTGGTGATGGTGGAAAGTAATGTCTTCTCCATGAGCTTCAAGAGGCTGGAAGAATGAGAGATTGGCCTGAACTGTTTAATGTGGGTTGCAGGTTGGCATTTAGGGTGTGGCCTCACATCATATCTGTTCCAGAGAGGGGGAAAGTAGTGCTGCGTTAATACACGGTTAAAAATTGATAGTAGCGGATCGATGATAAACGAGCTAAGACATTTAATCATGAATTGTGGCACAAGATCGGGGCCTGCAGTTGCAGTGGGTGGCAATCCATTTATAGCAGTTATAAGCTGCTTCCTGGTGATGCGAACGGTGGCGAGCATATCAGTAGGGACGTTGTTGATGGGTAAGTTGCCTAGATGCACCGGGGCCACAGTTTTTGAGAACCGTGCAACGTGGTCCATCCACAGTTCAAGGTCCAGTGTCTTAGGAATTCCTGTGTGCTGAGAGTCATAAAACGATTTGCCTTTTCGTAGGGTTGAATTTAAATGCTTTTTAATTGCAAATATTTTCTGACGATTGAAAATTGCTCGGGCTCTGGAGAAGGCAATACGATCTTGTGTAGCGCCTGATTCTTTCCATCTCTTATGCAGATTTTGTTTTTGTTGAAAGCTGTTGTTCAGTGCTGGTGTCCACCAAGCTCTCGAACGGGGAGTGATGCAGACAGTTTTTGTAGCACCATAACTTGCAATGGTTCGAATCCATCTAGTCATGAGGTCCACAGCTAGCTCGAGATCACAATTATTGAGAGCCTCCCAAGGTATCGAGGATGCAGCTTCGATACATCGTGGTGAATCAATGAATTTGGGTGCTGTGATGTCTTTTTTCTTTTTTGGGCCTTGGATATCAAAGTTAGGTGCGGCTAAGTGCAGGAGTAAGGCAATGGGTTCGTGATCGGATTGAAATAGGTTTTGAGGACTGTCTTCGAGGTCGCATGGTGCTGAGGAGAATATCAGATCCAAGAGATTAGATCCTCTCGTGGGGTGGCAATTAAGTAGGGCGATACCCAATGAATTCATACTACTAATGAGTTTCCTACTAAGATGTGTGAGAGTAGGTGGAAGATTGAAGTCTCCACAAATAATGTGCTTAGCAGAGGCATGGAGGTGATTTACCAGCCAGTGGATCACATCTTCAATGATGTCACTGTTTGGGCCTGGTGGAATGTATACTGTTGCTATGTCTATCAGGTTGGCATTGAGCTTGAGGGATACCATAGCAGCTTCAAATGCAAGGGATTTGGTTACCACAGAATGTGTCAATGAGAAGATAGTGGTATTATAGAATATTGCGACTCCCCCCCCTCTACGATCCTCCCTGGAGGAACTGAGCATCTGGTACCCAGCCTGAGGAGCACAGGCAAGGGAGTCCCGCCCATTCCCAAGCCACGTTTCGGCAATGCAGAGAATGTCAAAGAATTTAGAGAGGAGAAGCTGTTCGACAGTGTCTAGCTTGTTACAAATACTCCTTGCATTTTGATAGACAATTCGAATGGTGGTAGCCATAGTAACTGGAGTTCGAACAGGTGGCAAGTCTCTTTTTAAGCTTCGCACTGGTCTACTGTGCATTGCGATGTGTACAGGGATATTCTTTACAGGTTTGGAGCCCTGGGGATTGTCGTTATAACCTGCTGAGAGTTGGATTGAACGATATGTGGACAGTTTGTTTCCTATGGTAAGTTTGTTCTCAGTGAAGTTATCTGATTTCTCGTGCGTTTTGTTGGCTTGGGAGCTTGGTAGCTTTAATTGCTATTGCGTTTGATGTTGATATCGGTGGTTTATTGCGGTTCTTGGCTTCTGATCTAGGAAGGGTTTGACGAGGGTTCCAGGGGGCCAAAGCCTTGGATCCAGTACGAAACTCATCTTCTCTGGGTGGCAAGTAAGGATGAAAGAGGCGTAGGTTGGATACTTGGTTCTTCTCTGTGTCACATCAATATTCATCCCATGTACTTCTGTAAACATGGCCTTAATGCTCTCTGGTTTAGTAGTCGGTTCCAGTCGAGATATAAAGATTCGACCACGAGTCTGAACTGCTGTGATATTGTACGAATTAGCAATAGTACCCTTCGAGGAAAGTTCTTTGGCATCTCTACTGCCAATTTGTCTTTCATGTTCCATGTTCTGATATGTTGAATATGTCATCCGGGTTTCTTTTGAGTGAACATGTTGGTCGGTGAGAGATGCCAGGGAGTAGAGGCTGCCTATGAGCCCTGCTGGTGGGATCTTTTGGTTATTCTCATCATCTTTTTTGCCGGTGACTACTTCTGCAAGTGTGGGTCTTGATGCATCCTTTCCAGTATTGATTGTCTCCTTTAACCTTTTAGATTTAGTAGGATTTTGGGTCGGTATTGTGGAGAGGGCCACCTGAGAGGTCTTTGAGTGGCAACCCCCAGTGTTATTAGATGCAGAATTGGGTGAGGTATAGTCATTCAGCCCTGCATCTTCGCTATTAAGCTGATTGTTATCTCCTTGTGTAACGGCTGCCATTGGGCTAAGGGTGACAGGCATATGAGGCATTGCATTATACATAAATTGGGGAGTATAATTCCTTTTAGCGTTGGAAAAGTGTATCAATTCTATTTCTTGTGGCTTGTTTTCCGAGGTTCCCTGAGCCACATTGTGTGGGATGGTGGATATACTGTTTTCATTTGACATAAATAAGGTTGCTAGTTGACAGACTTGATTAGTTAGGAAACCTATTTCTTGTTTCATGTCATTGTTCTGTACACGAAGCTGCCGGTTCTCCTCAGATAAATTCTGCAGACTGTCAGAGATTGATGTGAGTTTCCACATTATGTTTTCCAGGAATTCTACAGTTTGCATGTGGAACAATTTCATGTGTTCTGTATAGATGCCATTAAAGTTTTTCAGGAACCTGTTTTGCTCATCATTAAGGAGGGCACTTTCCCCTTGGCTTTGTTTCCTACATTCCACAGGATTTTCATGTGTCGCGATGATTGGTTGTTGAAAGCAGACATCTGACTCCATTCCACATTCCGGTTTAACCGCTACTGAGTCAGTTTGACTTGCAGCGTGAGTCTGACTAAAATTTGATGTTTGGACGTTTGTTTGTTTATTTTCGATCTCCGTGTTATTCTGGATATCCACATATTCCGTTGCATTTGTCATTTGTTCTTTACTTTCTTTGCAGAATGGGCAGATGTACTTTTGACGTCGGTGCTTGTTGAACCGCTTGATATCGCATTTGGTACAGGTCGCGCAGTAAGATTGCCGACATGACATACATTGGATTACTGCTTTCTGATGATCTACTTTACAACGGAAGCACGTGAGAGTGCTTGTCGAAGTTTCTGATTCTGCCATACTTTGCCTTTAGGTTGAAATTTGTTCGACTAATTACTTTTCTGCAGAGAATTAAAACCACTTGTATTTTAGTTGAAAGAATAGGAGCAGCGCAGGGTTTTGTGACTTCTCAAGGTTGACCACGATGTCGTCATATGCCTTTAGGGCGCTAGTATTTGCTGTCTGTATACAGATTAGAGCTAATATAATGGCAGCAATAGCATAAAAAAGTATAAAACATGAAGTACCTGTTTGTTTGATGATGGAGATGATAGCCAATATCATTCAAACCCCAGAATCTTATTTTTTAAATAGAAATAGTGAAACCGCTAAGCCTAATTATCAACAATGCGTATGTGATTACAGCAAAACGCGTTAGCAATGCGGTCGGCAGAATGCTAAGCCTAATGAGATTAAGTAGATAATGAGAGGGTTCTCGCAAGATAACTCTGGTAATGACAAAATTTTCTCACCCACATAAACCGCTTGCTTAGTTCTTTCAGCTGGCACACTTTTCCAGTGGAAGAAAACACTTTAAACACATTAAATAATTCAAAATTAAGGAGCTCGAGAAATCGTGGCTGCACTCAATGACGGCCATATAACATGGCAACTCATTTAAAGTCACGGGATTCTCCATCCACACTCGGGTAATTCAGCCTACCCTCGATAACGCAAAGACCTGTATTGTGATCCTCAACAGCCAGCTGGGTGTCCTAGTCATCCACAGCCTTTGCAATAAATTTGCAACCTGTGTTCAAATCACCCAAGCCTCGTCTATGTTTTATCTAATTTCACTCTACTTTACACACACCTTTTAAGGACATAGAAGAATCTCTCAACTACCCTGAGTTTTGCTTTGGACCTCTTGGGTTCTAAATCAATACTTATAACCTCGGACATCAATGCAAAATCCCAATTCTGGTACAGCTCTTCCTCTGATCCTCGTGGGCTTCTCCTGGAGGACCTTATTCTCACCCGCAATCTGGCAGTCCACAATCAACCCAACCAACTCTCCACATACTGCAGTTCTACTGGACAATCTAACATAGATATTACTATCACCACCAATGACCTGAGGTCCCAGATCACTGACTGGACCACTATCCCTGACTCGACGCTGAGTGATCATAGGGTCATCCTATTTCATGTTGCTCCTGCCAGTTCCATCTGTCCCTCTCATTTCAGAATGCCTGCCTTTGTCCGTTTCTCCACAAAATCAATTGACTGGGCAGCCTTCGATGGATTAATTGAGCATGACTTCCCACGCTAGACCACCTTGGCACTGCTTTGGCCACCGAACTATGCGATCTCGTTCAGCAATCCTTAACTAAAGTCTCATACAAATCAACCAAGAAGAAGACATTCACTCCCAGGACCTGCTCTTGGTGGAAAGTGGAACTCAGTAAACTGCGTAAAAATGTCCATCATGCCCGTAAACAGTACCAGCGGCATCGTGGGTGGCCTCCTCCAGATGTTGCCCGACTCTATAAAGACTACATCACTAAAAAGAATCAGTACACAAAAGCAATAGCAAACAGGAAAAAAGAAACGTGGACCAACTTTGTTAAGGACTCTGGCAATGCAAATCCCTGGGGGCTTTTCTACAAAATTACAAGGGGAAAGACTTTTACCTCAGACATCTTAGGATCTGTGGTCATAGGAACGAATGAATCAACTAATTGGCACGACTCGGTCAATCTCATTCTGGACAATCTTTTCCCAACTAATGACCCCTTGGAAGACCTTCCCGAACATGCTGATCTTCGAGCACAAAATGCTAATTATTATTCTCAGTCCTTAGCTGACTCCTTTACCATGCTGGAGCTGGATGCAATACTGAAAAAAAAAAAAAAATCAATCCCAGGAAATGTCCAGGCATGGACCTTATTGAATATGTCTTCATCCTCAGGTTCTACAAATTAAGACCATCACACCTTTTGCTTCTGTTTAACAAGTGTCTACGAGACAGCCAGTTCTTTAAGTGTTGGAAAGAAGCATTGCTCCAGCTCATTAAAAAACCAAATAAGCCTTCAACTGAACTACGGTCCTTCAAGCACTACTGGCTAACCTTGGAAAAATATTACAGCGGCTAATGGCCCACAGAGTTACCACTTTGTTCTTTTCACATGATTTAATCTCCCGTCCCAGTATGGCTTCACACCAGGCCGCTCCTGCGAAGAGGCCCTATTTTATCTGGTCCTGCATCTGGAGAACTCAACCTCCAAATATGAATTAGCTATTTTTGTCGACTTCGAAGGAGCCTTCGACACTGTATGGTGGGAAAGTGCCCTTGAACGTCTCCGTGCCGCCAGATGCCCTTCCAATTTGTACAAACTGTTCCAGAACTACTTTTCAGAGCGCTCTGTAGTAGTAAAATCAAAATTTCTTCAGATCACAAGGCCTGTCTACCGGGGTTGTCCTCAGGGCTTTGTCCTGGGGCCCCTGGTCGGGAACATGGTTCTCCAAAATTGGCTTGGTAACTCCTTTGACAACACAAAAATTGTAGCATTTGCGGACGATCTCACCATCATCGTGTCTGGAAACTCACGCTCTGCTCTGGAAGCTAATGCTCAGCATGTTTTGTCCAATCTCTCCATCTGGACCAGGTTAAACAAGTTCCACATAAATGCAGCTAAATCCAAAATTATGATCTTCAAGAACAAACTTGACCTGCGGAGATCCCCGCAAATCAAGGTCTCTGGTGTGCAACTGCCTTTAGTTACGCAAGCAAGGGTCTAAGGGGTCACTATAGACCACGAACTCTGCTTCTTCCAACACCTCAGCACTAAAGTTAAAGGTTTTTCTGCCTCCATCCTCAGAGTCTCTCGAAGTGATTGGGGTTTGTCTAAGAGAACGTTATCGCTATATTACAAAGCAGTATTCCTACCCATTGTAACTTATACCGCCGGTGTGTGGTTCCACCGTGCAGTTATTATAAAAATGAGAAACAAACTGAACTCCATTCAAAGAGGAATGATCCTGGCCACCCACCGTATATGCAGGACTGTCTCCACGGCAGCTATTCAGGTAATTGCGGGAACTCTCCCGCTTGATTTGTTTACAATCTTCCGTGGGCTCTGCTTCAGAATCAGAAAAAAAATAACAACCTGTATTCTCGATATTGAGCTTAAGCTCACTGCAGTGTGAAAAAACAAGATGTTACAACGAACTGGTCAACATCTGGCAAACCAGGTGGAATACGTCGCCACAAGGCACAGTAACCAAAAGATTCCTCCCCGAGGTTTGCGATGACCAAAACTGCAAGACCCTGGTTCTCTCTCAGCCTTGAAACGTCCTTCTTGGTGACCGGCCACGGCTCCCTGAATGAAAAGCTGAACCAACTGGGGCTTCTCGCTACCGACCTATGCTTTTGTGGAGGCAAGGAAAACTGGTACCACCTTTTTGACTGTGACTTGTACGAGGATCTCAGAGATCAACTTCGGAGAGACATTCTGAACTTCTCCCCAAACAATGTGGATCAACTAATCCTGACTCCAGACAATCTTTCCTCCCTGCAGGCCTTTGCATCTGGCATTTTTACCCGGAGAAAGACCTTGTATGCCAATGCTGACCAAAACCAGACAAACAATTCTACAGCCTAGATTTCACACTTGTGAAGGGGAAGGCTAAATTCAATTTTTTTTTCTATATATTTTTTTTATTTTATTTACTTTAATTATTTTATTATTAATACTATTATTATCATTTTTTTTTTAGTTCGGGTTTTTTTTTGCTAAATTTGCCATACTATCAATTTTTATTTTATTTTTCATATATAAATATATTACTTTATTACTATAATATATAATAATATAAGAACAAGTCTGCAGAAGCTCAGACTTCTTAAGTTCCAGTACATACTGCTTTTTCTCCTCTTCTGTTATCTCAAAGACTTTCGTATTATTTACTTGAGTCAGTTTTTTCCTTTCTTTTCTTACATACATTATATCAAGTTTGCATCTTACCATTCTGTGATCGCTTCCAACATTTACCTTGTTCAGGACAGTAACATCATTCACGATATATAGTGTGAGTCTTAGTGTGAGTTTCACAAAAATGTGAAACTCACACTAAGATTTTATATTACTTGATAGTGTAAAACTTATTAGTGTAAAACATGCAGTATATAAAATTTCTTTATACCCTTTCCCTGCCTATCCCCAACACGCTTAATTACAAAAACTGCTTAGCTTCCAATGTACGCAAGAAGTACGTTGTCACATAGGAATCTAATCATTAGAGCTAGCGATCTTCCAGAATCAACGGACAAATGCATACTTAGAAACCTTAGAAACAGCTTACCACTTGAAACTTCCGTACAATGCCTAATTACCACTTGTTATCAACGCCTCCTGAAGCAAACACGAAGTGCCTGTTATTGCTGAACACGCGAATGCTCAATTATTGCCTCAATTAATCACACACGATGGATAGATTTTTTTTTAATCAATTTTACTTTCAAATAATGCAATCTAAAAATAATTGCAAATAGCCATTCTTTTGACAAATTTTGGGATTATAATAACGAATTTCTTTATGTACCATAGATATTCTGTAACAGAGTATTATGTAATTACAGAATATTATGTAATAGAGATTATTTCTCTCAACATAAATCACCTTTACAATTTTAATCGTTTATTCCTCAGACACCGTTTAAGGCACAGCTGAAACATATAATAAGTGGAAAAATTTATTAAATTTGTCTATTCAGCGCCTAGGCTGCAGCCTACTGGGCATTCTTTTGCTGCTAGGTAGAGCCTACATTCTTAAAAATCGCGAAATGGCATCCGGTCCAGAAAACGCGAGTTGCGTTAGTTTTTCGTGAAACGAAATCTGTTGTAAACTGAAACCACAGTTTCAGATTAAGTACGGGAGGGATTCATCAAGTAAACCATTTATTCTTGGTTGGTACCAGCGCTTTGTGAACAATGGTTATGTTAAGGAGTGTCGAGAGGGGAGGAGGACACGGACATCATTGTATAGGGAGGACTGGATTTTACAAGAAAAGAGAAGTGGAGGGAAAATGTAGATCCTGTGAGGCTATTTGCCCTAGAGCCCATGAATGAAGAACGTGTCGTAAACATGGTAGAGAGTTCCTACAGGACAAGATCATTAATACACTACTCCGGGGACACATTCACGGTACAATCCCACTCCTTCTCACCAACAAACTGTTGGTCTGAAAAACGCACTGCTTTCGTAAGCAGTCGGTACCACGAATTATCTGGATGAAAGGTAAAAGGAATAAGAGAGAAGATGGTAGCTAACGAATGACCTTCAACCACTTAGGGATTTCTCCCCACTATAGACAATTACTTCTGCGCAGTCCGAAGAACTCTGTGTGGCATGCTAGTAAGTAATTTAACATAGCCATAACAAATATTTGGCAGACTGTTCGAAAACTTTCGTCTCTGTGCATGTCGGTTAATGATAGTATAGCAATTGAAACTCGCAAAGTAAAATGATATGTTTGTTCAGAGTTCCTTCAAAACATGGTTAATGATGAAAGGATTACGAACAAGCCGATCTTCAGTGATGACACGCCATTTCATCTTTCGGGAAGAGTGAATAAGCACAATTTGTATAAATGGAGAGTGAAAATCCCCGAGGAATTAACTGAACATTAAAAGGAACAATCCCAAGGTTGCACTTATAATGCTCAGGATTAAGTACAGGAGGGATTCTTAGAGTAAACCATTGATTCTTGGTTGGAATGGCCACATTGGTGTTGGAGGAGTTCGGAATGCCTCCAACTTGTGTGATCTGACTTCTGACAAGAGGGTCATATGAAATCGAATCATGGTCAACTTAAACGTGTATACTACTGTACTTTCGCATTGACCACTAGACTACGTCACGCCAACTATAATAACTTTGCAAAATTATCGCAAGGAAACGTTTACGGGCCTATATTTGCAGAAACTATCTCCACTTGCTAGAGGATTGGTTACTTCCCACTTCCACAGTTAAATTGTCGCAACTGCACTGGTGCAGGAAAGAAAAGAAACTGCTGCTGTCTGCTACAGAGACCTGGTCGAAAACGTTCCAAGGCAGATCGATGCTGTCATTGGGAATAAAAACTGGACCTACGCATTATTAATTTGTTCATTAAAATTTGGGGTTTTTCCAAACGTAATCTTTTCGAATACTTTTAGTAGAGTACTATAGGAATATAATCTAAATTCATTACACAGTATTTGTGTGTAAAACGCCTGATTTTTGTCCTCGTGTATTAGTGCTGTTCTCCAACAAGAGAAATACAATGACAAAATAATGAGACAATTAAGACTCCAATAAGTGAACACATTTTTAAAGGAAATATAACTAAGAAACCCGCGCTTAACACGAACAACCCCAGCCTTTTCAACACTGTATGGAAGGACCGTGATTATAACCACTATGTTCGGAGGACTTCTTCAAGGAGATTTCAGAAATTCATAAACAAAATGCCCCATAAATTTCCTAACCCTTAGATTCAGACATGTCTTCTCAACCAAGACTATTATTTTAATCATGAAAAACACATATTATGCAACAAAATCAAATAGGAGACAGGAACTTAAGTTGATACTATAACAGACAGCCATGGGGGAGTTCAATATTTTCACAAATTATTCTTAAAAAGTAATAATAAAAATAAAATAATATAGTAATAAATAAAAGTTTTCAGCTTCCTCTAGCAGTTATTTTCTGTCGTGACAACAAATTTCTAATGGTCCGTGTAGTTAAGAAACACTTCCTTAAGGAAACTCTGTGCAAATAGCGTAGTGTATACAGCTGAGTAATCAAAATACATAAATATGTTCGAAACTTTTGTTATGAGTTCCGTAAAAACTATTAACATGTACCTCTCAGAGCTTTAGGCTCATCCATGCATGGTCATTATTTGTGGGCATCCATGGCTAACCATGGATGAAATTACACAATTCTCTCATGGAACCTGGGAGAGCATGCAAAAATTCAAAGACAAAAAAAAAAAAAAAAAAAAATTGTGTGAGAGTAATGCAGGATTCTGGTGGTGTAATGAGATTGGATGGTTAACACCACTGCAGCATAGATGAGAGTGCGGTAAACGCAAAATGTAAACAAAACTAGGTTTTACAGTAGAGAAAAATCATTACAGCAAAATACATTTGCGTCCAAATTTTTAAGAGCTCAAAAACCCTATTATAGGAATTAATTAAATTCGAAAAGAAACATACTTCCATTTTCAAGAATCATAGGCATCACGACTACCCAAAAATTAGGTACCAGTCCTGTGTAATTCTGGCGTTTAAGGGAGTGAGCCGACTCTTCTTGACAACCAAACACTCTCACAACGGACTCATGCTGTTTACAAGGCCGACAATAGACCTTATGGTAATAAATCCCACTACCCTACAAGATTTGTAGATCTCATTGCAAGGAGGGTTCTGGGGAGGTTAACGTGTTCCAATGTCTTCCAAAACTCTCCTTGCAATGAGATCTACACATTTCTGGTCTGGAGATTTTAATAATTATTATCTTCTTTCTTCTCCTTATTGACCCCCCCCCCCCCCCCAGTCTTCGCGCTTGGTACAGGCGTACCCGGTACCAGCGGTGGTTATATCCAACCATTATTATTATTGGTCGAGAAACACTGACTATCCTACAGGTATTCTGATTCACCGCTTTCTGGAGTTCATTGTAGGTGTTCTCTGGAGGCCTATTCCTGCTAGGTTCTTATGTAGGCTCGTTGGCAACATGCTGGTCGTTGACACGGTGATCAGGATGGTCGTTACTTATTCCATATGTCACATCTCTTTGGCTTCCTGTCTAAGGTCTGTGTACTTCCTGATCTTTTCCTCGTGAGTTAACTGGAGGTTGCTGGTGTTGAGCATCGCTATGTTGATCAGGTAGGTAGTCTTTTACTTCTTGTCAGCGAGGGTTATGTCCGGTCTGTTGTGCGGGATCATTTTCTTCGTTCTTATGGCGAGGTCCCAGTACACTTGTCATAAGGGTCTCCTAGTACCGCCTGAAATTCGTGCTTATACGGTATACTCTCTTTGATCAACTAGTATTCCTTCGCTAGCTGCTGGTGTATTATCCTGGCGACCTCGTCGTACTTATGAGTGTACTGCATTTGGGTGATCACTCTGTAACCGCAGTGATGTGCTGCATTGTTTCTGGGGCAAGGTGAGATCGTTGACATGTGTCTTCTGTCATTCTGAGCTGTTGGGATGTACTTTTTGTAGTTCCTGGTGTTGATTATCTGGTGTTGGATAGCCAACATGAATGCTTCTGTCTCGGGGTAGAGCGTCTCCCGCTGGTGAGCCATAAGTTGGAAGCCTCTGTTTAAGGAAAAGGTGATTCAGGATGCGTTTTCAGTACATTTTATTCTCCAGGAACGTGTTGAAGCCGGCATCCAGCTCATGGACAAGTGAAAGCATCTGAGCTGGCAGAAAACGATCTGAAATTCGGAGTAGAGTTTTATGAGAGTACAGCTTAGGAGCTGCCCTAAGAGTTGGTGGCGGGACACTCCAGAAACACATTACAGGACGGGGTGGAAATTTGGTCAATAATTAGCTTAACTTTAGCGAAGAGCTTGCGTGTGTTGATAGTGTTGGTAGCGTTTGTATCTGCAGGGTCTGAGCCACTGATATTGTTCTGCACTGGGAAGGAAGTTTATTTTTGTGAATTGTGCATTTGAATATCCAGAATTCTGATGCAAAGATGGGTTTTATTGTAGTGGGAGCGGAGCGGCTGACGCCCAAATTTCAGCTGCATATAAAAGAGGTGGATAAACGACGGTATGAATGTAGTTGACTGTGGTTGCTCTGTCGTCAACGTATTGTAGGTGTTTCCTAGCAATCCATGTAAAACATGCAGCGCGGGTGCGGAGAAGCTGAAGATGGCAACTAAATTTTAACTTGGGATCAAACATTATTCACAATATCAGTGTTGCTTGATACCATTGGTATGGAGGCTGCACAGATCATAGTTTGGATGGCGATAGTGGTCTCTCTCAACGAGAAGAGCATGCACTCAGACTAACTGGGGTTGAATTTGAAATCAAATTGCTCGAGATATGTGGCAATGTCAAGGAGAACTCTGTTGATGGAATCTGTTATCTCAATAGGATTATCCTTGGATGTGATAGGAGTGAGTATCTTAATATCGTCGGCGTAAAAGTTGAAATCCGTCCTGTTGCTAACCAATGAACAGATGAGCACGGTGAACTGTAAACCGGAGAGAACCGCACCTTGTGGGACACCTGCCGTGATGCACCTAGTGTATACTCTGTTCCCAGCTAAGAGTTTGATTATCCTTTTATGAAGAAGCGAGGACATAAAGAGCAAAGAAGGACATCTCCACCAATGAGGAAGTGGCTTTCTAAGAGCTGGTGCAAAGCAGCCACGTTGACTGCGTCGAATGCCGATTCAAAGTCGATCTATAGGGAATCACAAGTTCAGCAGCCTTTTCAAAAGCGGAAAAGATGGTGTTTGTGGTAGAAAGTAGATGGGTGACAGTGGATCTGTTTGGAATGCAGTAATGAATCTGTGGAGATGAAGTTGGTAGAATCTACTTGGTGAGATTTGGCAGAAGTACCTTTTCGAGCAACCTAAGATTGAGGCATTGGCAATTGGTTTACGATTGTGGACATGCGGCCCTCATGTATAGCACAGTTGGTAGAATCGCCGTCCTCCCCACACCGGATAGAAAAGGCCTGGGTTCGAGTCCTATCGATGACGTGAGGAATTTTTATGGGCCTTTTTCACAACGTGGCTAAGTAGTCGGTCTCAAGCGAGGGTAGCATGGTTTTCCTCCCGGAAACTCGGGTTTTTTCGTCCAGCAAACAGAAAATTGACCATATGGCCTTACTTGCTGATTCTCCTAAACTCCTACTACTACTGCGGAGGTGCGAGATTTTGCTACTGATCTGACATGATAGACATTCCACTGGGGAGGATGGAAATGAATATAACTAGCAGAGGAATGAAGAATTTTAGCAAGAATTGGGGAATTCCGTTTTCACCGGCAGTACTGGAGGTTGGAATGGAATTGATGGCAGCAATAATTTGATGCCGGTAATGAACAATCACCTTAATGGATCAGGCTGACGTTCACATGGCGGTAGCAAAAGATGCAGATCGCCATTCAGCATCCTTGTTGAACCTAATGGTGTGATCGAGTGTTAACCAACTAATTGCATTTCAACAAAGGAAAAAAAAAAAAAAAAAAAAAAAAGGACAATGAAATCATAACTATCATTCGATATACGTACTTTCACTTTAAAAAATTAGTGGTCTGACTGCTTATTTTTATCTTACATATAATTACTACAGCGTTCTATTTGAGGTCTCTTTAAAGAGGGGGTCCGAAAGATAACTCTCCAGAAATATTTCTATATGGTACGATATTTCATTTATGCCGTTTCCGTCACGAATAATTAAACACAAAAGTAAGTTTAATAACAGTGCTCTAAATAAAGCCCAATTGCACGCGCATGTGACAAGGAGGAAGTGTGTTTCCTGTCACATGCGTCACAAATCTCCCCACAAACATATATCCAGATTAGATAATCTTTATTCTTACATCACCAACTCAAACAACATACCTGAAGCAAATAAAAGACTAGTTACCTGATGCAAATTGACCGAAACATTGGCAGGTTCGTTTCGAAATTTGAATTATTTTCTAATATCGAACGGAAGTCCAACCAAAGCAAATAACGATTAGATCTAGAAATAATTAGCTGACGTCATTGGAATGGCAACTCTCTTCCCCCTCAACCTACAAACATCGGTTGTTATCAATCGTATGAAGACAATGCAGCTTTGCTAGAAGGAAGAAAAGAAGACAATATTTACGAGGTTTGTTCAAAAGTAGCGCCACAACTGTTGTGTACACGTATTCGTATTCAAGTGACATAGGCTACATATAAAAGGAGACAGGACAGTTGTGCATACGTAGTTGTTTCGTAAGTGCAGAAATGGGAATACTGTTTCCCTGGAAGGAAAAGTATTTGTGCGAGTTGTGGGAGAGTGCTTTGAGCTATAAATGACTGAAGTTGCAAGAAGACGAAACTCAAAGAATTTTTCCATGGTTTATAGGAGGCATGATGTATTGCTTATCTTACCGAGCTCAGCTGGGTAAAGTTGTTTTGACATGGGCGGGATATTCTGCTGGAGCCTGCCTACCCGCTGATGAGCAGAAGATCCAGCTCATTTCTCGTTAATGGACATCGACAGGCGATGGACAGTAGGAGAATTGTTGTTGAGATTAGTTGTGGTCCAGCAACACCGTTGCCATGAAAGCATTACTGTGACAGAGGCAATCTTTGAGCACCCCCCCCCCACACACACCTATTTTTCGTCTTGTTCCACGAGATGAAGCCAAACTCAGAGCTTAACTCTTTCTGACAACATAAGACAGTGCGGGAAGTAGATTCACTGAGTCTCTTATGCCATTCTTCAATAAATCAATGCAGTTTATAATACTGGACTTCTCTCGTACGTTTAGGATAGAGCTCATAGGAGACTGAAGATTACATTGTGGAATGTAACTATTAAATTAACGTACGAACTATGTGGTACTACGCTCAGGACAGTGAAAAGACTTGGGGTAATTGAGCAGTCAGATATTAAGTTCTTTCAGCAGTGCAGACAGGCTGCCAGGGCAACCCATGAGGTTTTGTCAGTGACATACAGGAAAAAGGAGGTAATTATTTCATTGTATAAGACAATTGTTAGGATACATCCTGAGTACTGTATGTCTGGAGGCCTAATTTTAGGAACAATGTGGATCTGCTGGAACGAGTGCAGAAAAAGGCAACGAGATTGGTGAGGGGAATAAAAAGGTGCTCTTAAAAAGAAAGACTTCAGTTCTGTAAATTGCAGCAGCTGAGAACTAGACACCTGCGAGGTGGTCTGACTTAGTGGAATGGACTGAACACGTTCAATGCTGGTGGTATTCTTCCTCTTGCTCAGAATACACACGATGAGGTCATATAAATTGAGGAAGGATGGCTGCAAGTTCAGCCAGCGGGTAGTTGACTGATGGAACAATCTTTCATGTGTTGTTCTGGAAGTGGGTAGTTTGAATAAATTCAAGAAAGAACTAGACATACTATTGGAGGGCATGGACAGATGATGTGGGATTTTTTTTTTTTTGCTGATGCTCTGTAAGCTTGGTTTCTTGTATCAGTTGCCACCATTAATACTAAATACTTGAAAATAAAGCTTTTTAACTCTCGCTTTTTCTTTCTTTCTTTCCTTTTTGTTTAGTACAGGCTGAATAAGAAAGGATATCTTATTCCAAAAAAAAATATGGACCTGTAAATAGTCTCGTTCTGAAATGTAAGATTATCACGTTTGCTTTACACGCAAATGGCAACTGGTTCGACTTTGGGCGGAATCAGAAATTTTGGTGGCCGCCGTAGCTGAATGGTCAAAACCGAGGGTGCAGTAGCACACGCATTTATGCTTTCTTCGATTCTAGCCCACATGGCTGCTAAATACTGCGATGTTCTTACATTCTCTCTATCTTAGAAACTCCTCTGGCCCTGCGTTCCCTTCTCGGATTATCCACAGATAAATATCACAACTTTCGAAATAATGTTACTGTCTGCATGCTGGGAGTCACCCACCCATCTTTAATCTGTTCTAAAGGTAAGAACGATTTCGGCACACACTTGTGTCCTTTCGTCAAAAGGTTTCTGATCTCCAGACAGGCTCTCTTTTCTTTATACTGTACTGCTACATAAGTCTGACAAATGGCTTACTTTATTTTGACTGGACTTTGTACAAACGTGGGAGGCGTTCGCAGTTTGAGTAAATAAAAAAAAATAAAAAAAAAAAACTTTCCCTCAGATTCGATCAGATACCGAGAGTTAACTACGTTATATTTTATCTTCTAATATTGATCCTCCTTTCCATATATATGTATGTACTGTACTATGACGTCAATACGATCACCGTAGCTGGCATTTTTTCCGAAGAACCAGCGAATGACCTGATAACCGCGTCTGTTTGCACAGCTGTGCACAGACTGGTTTTCTGAAAGATCTCCATCAGAGTGACCAGTGAAAATCTCTGGAGCATTCACTAACCTATTTCCAAAACATACTCGTGTACCTACAAAACAGAAGGCCGAGTTCCAGTACCACGTGCTATCTTAAAGCAGGCAGTGCTCTTTGTTCTGGCCACTTAAATTCTAGTTCCCAAAGCAATAGTGGTGAGAGACATCAAGCCATGAAACGTTTCTTTATATGCTTCACACATTTGATATAAACAAGTCAACGTTATTTTCTAACTTATTTTTTTCTTCACTTTTGTCTGTGTGCGAAGACTTTGTCAAGAGAAATAATTTTCATTATCGCTGAATATGTTCCAAATGCTAATGAAAATGAAATAATTGTGTACATATTTTTCGGTGTATCGACTATTTTGGTTATAGTTTCTCGTGGTCTTATGTCTCTACAACTGTGCGTTTACAGGCAGATTTGCATATTGCGCGAGATGAAAAAACCCAGAAAACTTGGGGAGAACTACTCCCTCAGCCTGAAATCGGGTAACTGCAGCCCGATTGAAATACTTTATTTATGGGTTACTGATTCCAAAAAATATTATTATCTGCTGTACAGCAAAGCAACGCAACTTCAAGACAATGGGATAGATACTCAGTTTTCACTGAATTATGACCACTCCATCCGTATATATATATTTTTATTTATTTACTTAAAACTTCGAAAGCCTTCCACGTTTGTACAAAGTTCAGTCAAAATAAAATAAGCCATTTGTCAGCCTAAGCCGCTTAGCTCGCAGTATGAAAAGCAGAACAGCTTCGTACGCTAGAACAGTGGTAATTTGCAGCTGGTCGTGCAAGTCAAAGTATAAAGTAGCAGTTATGGGACATGAATATATCACAGAATTTCCAAAGGGCATGATTGTGGGAGCTCGTGCGTTGGGTGGTTTCATGTCGGAAACGGCACGTCTTGTCGGTTGCTCGCGGCCCACTACGGTTACGCTCTATAAAGCATTGTGTCGAATGGGTACAACTACCTCCCGTCGACAGAACTGAAAGGATTACGCAAGGTGGATGTTCGCAGTGAGCGAAGGGTGCAAAGCGTTGTGCAGCTCAACGGCAGAACACTGTGCGACAGTTGACAGAGCAATACAATATGGGGAATGCAAGGGTAATATTCCATACGACAATGCGCCGTATACTCAGACGTAATGGTTTCCCCAGAACACGACATAAGACATACCCTCTCCTCACCGCTGATCATAGTCAACGGCTAATGCTGTGGTGTCAACAACACTCTGGAGGACTGGAAACGAGTGTGCTGGTCGGATGAGTCCAAATACTTCGCGTAACACTCCGATTGACGCATTCGTGTGTGACGCAAGCAACTCGAGTCCATGGACCCATCGTGCATAGTGCTCACTATCCAGGCAGGTAGCGGTGGTTGCTTAACATGGGGACGTTTTGCTGGCAAGAACTACGACCCCTGGTGTGTACGGACCAACGTTTCACTAGGCAGCTCATAGGACACCATATGCACCCTGCCATGTTGCATTTTTCGCAGACAAAAACGTGATCTTCCAAGGGGGATAATGCGCTGTGTCATCGGACAACTGCACAAATCACTTGTGCACGTTGCATTGGGCACAAGTGATTTGAGGAACAGAGTGAAGATATCACCCATCTTAATTAGCCTGCAAATTCGCTCATCCTCAGTACAATTAGCACTTATGGGATGCTTTAGAACGGGAAGTTCCAAAGTCACAAGGTCAGAATTGCACACAACTAGTTTCAGGAACGTCGGAGCGAATTCAGCCTACTACGGTAGCCTCCCAACTCATCATATCTCAATCCAATTGAGCACTTGTGGGACGAGATAGAACGAGCTCTTCGAAGTCGAGACCTGCAACCATCCCGTTCGCAACAACTGTGGGAAGAAATTCTGCCAACATGAATCAGCATCCCCGAGGCACTTCGCATTTTTTGACTCCTTGCCGAGTCCATGCCATTATAAATCCACGCTGTTCTGAGTGGGCATACTCGCTATTAGGTAGGTATCTAATAAAGTGAGTGCTCAGTGTATGTGCAATCAACCATACGATCCTGTGCTCATGCAACGTATTTCAAGTCCTTTGGCTACTGCATGGTTTCCAGGAATACGACAGATTTCATCAATATAGCCATTAATCTAGACTAGAGGTTCTCCAGGGAGCACACATGATATTTGGGGGGGGGGGGGTTGCTTGTGAGGGGAGTTTCCTTATTTTGATAAAAAAAAGAGTGCATCATGCACTTTTTTTAAGGGCAAACCATCCCACTAATCCAGTTACGAAGCGATTTTTTTTTTTATTATTTATTTCTATTATTCATATTTTATTTCTTTGAGATTAAATGTAGTGAAGTATATATTAATTTATATATAAGTATTTAAATTTATAGATAAATTATGTCAAATCTGTTTATTTGCACTTGTTCTGGAACTTGGGGACGCGTGAAATTTATGAAAAAGTTTAAGGGGGCTCAAGGTATAAAAAGTTTGGGAACTTCTGATCTAGACAAATTCTTCTAATAGTAAATATACAGAACCAGAAATAATCAAAGAAACGTACACATCTATAGCTACGAGTTCAAAGATGCCGAGGAGTGATTTTGCATCGTCAAAACTATTTACAAGGAAAAAATCATACTAACACCAATCGAAACTCAGATTTTCGACACAACATTACATGAAACGCTACAGAGCGAGCAATTCCGCTTGCTATACAAAAAAAAATAATAATAATAATAATAATAATAATAATAAATAATAATAATAATAATAATAATAATAATAAATAATTAAAATAAGATTCTACTCCTCTGGTGCCTAAGAATGAACTTCTGACATATATTAAATTCAAACAACCTAACCTCACTGTCTAATGATTCCACAAAGTGGAATATACTGCTGAGGCATCTGTGTCAGACTAACATTAGTGATGTATTTCTTCTGTTAATTCAATTAATGTCAAAGTTACATTTTGGGGTTTGTGATCATCAATGATATAAATACTTGATTAAAGGACATTCCAGCACTCTTTACTCTCAAGGAAGTGGAGAAAGAAAAAGACCTGGTGGAACTGTGCAGTGTCTGATATGAAGTTTTTTGAGCGGAGTAGACAAGCAGCTAGGACAGTTCATGGAGGTTCTGTCGATGATATACAGGAATTTTGTCCCCTGGAACAAGTAAGTGACTATCCCGTCGTATAAGGTAATGGTTAGGTCACATCTCGAATACAGATCTGGAAGCCTCATTTTAGGAAGGATGTGGATCTGTTTGGAACTGGTGAAAAGAAGAGCAACAAAATTAATGGACAGAAATGGGTACTTCTACCATAATAGATTTCAGTTCCGCAAATTACAACGTCTGGAAGCTATACACTTGCGAGGATACTTGAATGCAGGTTCTTAAATGGATTGAGTAAATTAAATGCGGATGGCATCGTAACTCTTACTCGGACGACACAACATAAGGGGGCATAAATTAAATTGAAAAAGGATGATTGCAGAACAGATGTTCGAAAATTTGATTTCGGCCAGAAAGTGACTAATAGCTGGAACACACTGTCATCTGGTGTTGTGGAAGTGGTTACTTTGAATAAATTAATAAATTTAAAGAAGAATTATAATTAAAACAAATTATACAAGGGATGGGACAATGAAGTGGTTTTTTTTTTTTTTCAGCATAGCAACAAATTTATCATTTTGGGTCACAACAGCCCTACTTTATAATATGGAACTGATCCAGCCTTTAAGCTATGCGCTATACGATTGAAAGATGTTGACCTGCTTGCAAAGCAAAAGAGAAAGACGCGTACTGTATTTCGTTTCTGATCACCATTTCTTAACACCTTATGTTATATACACACAAGGAGATGATGTTTATTATGTACAAATAACTTAAGGAATCCAAATTGTGTAATCCTAAAGAATCATTAGGAAATACTGTAAAAAATGTACAGTACTGAATGACAGCAACATTAATGCTTATATTCGAGCATAATATTGTATCTATAAGAAAAACAGATTAGAATTGCGTGCAAGAAAGTACACCAATTAAAAAAAAAAAAACTATTGGTGCTGAACCAGAAAAGAATGTGCGTCACTTCTCTTCCCCCGTCCTTTCCTTTGCTTTTCTCCTTGAAGAAGTAAAATACTCTGACAATGACACAAAGATTCACATAACTAGCAGTGCAACATTCATAAGCACGTAATGAGCCGAAACAATAAACGTGCTGGAACTAACTAATGAGCAACTATTGTGGCATTTAAATGCTTAACAGTTCCAGTTCCGTACGTATCCCTCAATTCTGTATAATGCTATGGGGTGGAATGTAAAAGAAAAATTGGCATGAACAGCTGCATACCGTGAGAAAGCCAGCTGACTAACAGCGATCCTGTATAGTACACGACCACCCTATTTTTCCGATCTCATAATGGATGAGGTCAGATTAGGTGAAAGCCGCGGTCATTGAGATACTTCACCTAGGAAAGTGCCGACTAAGGTAATGGTGACAAAATCCAGGGAACGAAAAGTGACGCAACAATAGACGTCTTTCGTCTCCCCACATACCTTGTTCAAACATGGCTGACTATTTAGGTAAAACTTTCCCAGGGCTGAACTCGGCGACCTTCTCCTGACTCGTAGGTTGCGCAGCCTTGAACAGTGACGTCACAGTCGATGGTAAGGGCCACTTTATTTGTCCAGGAAACGTGAACCATTAGACCGTCTGTCTACATGTGCAGAGAGTATGTATTATCAACTTCCAACATTGGAGGTCAGTAAATGGCCTCATTAAGTAAGAAACGTGATGTCTACGCCGATCTAACCTAAAGATGTATCTGCTGATGAGCAAAATATTCACTTTCTTATGCGCTATTTACTCACAGAAAAATAACTTACGAGCAAGACTGGCCATTTATAAAAAATGCAGCTTAGTAGTTGTACGAGTACACTTTCCTTCCACTTCCTTCTCGATGTTCGCAGAACATGATTTATCTGTAAAAGCGATCTCGTATAGAATACCTCCAAAAATTATGTAACAGAGCATAGCATAAGGAAAATATGTCATGTCCTACATTAAAAGGGTAATTTTTTTTTTTTTTTTTTTTTTGCACGTGAGTTAGTAAAGTAACCAGTATTAGAATTAGTCAGACCAAATGATGCAAGGAAGCAAGTTTATCCTGAATCAGCAGAGAGAGAAAAAAAAAAAAAACGCATGTGTATCTTGTACGCACGAAAGGTGTTTTATGTGAAAACATCCTTGACTTGTAGGAGGTTATCGAAATCCAAGCCAATAGCCTAATAATAACCATTTGTTTGTAGCTATTTGTTGAATAGTATGATTTCAACAATACAAGTAGTAGAAGTAATCGAGACATGTGATGCAAGAAAGCAAGCTTATGTAGCATCAGCCCCAAAAAAAAAAAAATTCACACATCCATTCCCTCTAAATGTTTGTCCAGTTCCTCCTTGAATTTAATTAAACTATCAACTTCCACAACGACAGATGGAAGTTGATAGCTTTAACCCGCTGGCTAAAGACAAATTTCCGCACATCTATTCTATAACTGTCTTTCCTCGATTTTAATTTATGCCCCCTGATAGTACTTCCAAAACTGCCATTTGATTGTAGCCATTCAAATGGCTACAATCAAATGGATAATTAGGCTATTGGCTTGGATTTCGCTGAGTTAGTCATTTAGGAAGTGACGTAATTTGCGTCATTTCCGCGTCACATTTTCGTGACTTGGTTTTACTTCATTCCGAAATTTAGTAGGTGCCGCCGAAGATGTTTTCACATCGAAAAGGAGAGTCAATTAGACCTTGCCCATTCCTAAAAAGTAACAATCCAATTTCAACCTCGAACCTTCTCAGACTCTCAACCTTAGCTATTTTGGGAGGCAACTTACTTCGATAATCAACACTCTGCCCGAAAAAATACCACCCTCATCCATTCGTTCCTCATAGGAATAACCCTTAGCATTCCCAGTCAATCTATTTGCCCTTCTTTGAACGTACTCTAGAAGTTCTACATCTCTTTTTTTCAGATGAAACTTCCAGACCTGAATACAGTATTCCAAATACTGTATGTATATAAATACAGTATTCCAAAAAGAGGAATAATAACATCCCCCCTCCTCTCTTTGTGGAGAGGAGAGATATTGTAGTGCTGACCGATTATTCGTTCTCTGCCTACACCCAAAAATGTAGATTTTATCCTGCATATTAGTGTTCGTAATAACTTTTAAATTATTTAAAATATACCACGAAATTTACTGAACAAAATAGTTCCAGCAGAAGGAATGTTCTCAGTAATTGGAGACTGAATGTCCTCCAACGTTCACCCATGACAGGTGTCTAGCATCTCGAGTTCTTTCAGATCCCCACTTCGTCCAATACGAACGAAAAGCTTCCTGTCCCATCGCGAAACAGTGGGATTACTATGTGGATGACACCAAATCCGGATTGTCATTAGTTCTCACGGAATGGACGACCCTCTTTTTTCTATTTTTTTAAATTAATTTATTTATTATTATTTTTTTTCTTTCTCGATCCATCTGGGCGCGTAGGTGGTGTGAGTAGGGTAGTGTCCAAACGCTACATTCTCTGGCTGTCTCGCACACACACCCACACCCACGTATTGATGCTCAGATTGTTGAGATATCCTATGACAGAAAGTGAGTGACTTGGTGGGGGGAATATACTACTCATTGTTGTCCTTTGAAGAATATGAAATCTTGATCCATTGCTAAGATTTACCAACTGAGAGTTAATATGATATTTAATAAATCATGGACTCCTTCAATAGCGCAGAATATCTCAGAGTGGATGAAGTCTACAAAACTGCAATATTTACTGCAAAATAATCTCAAGAAAACTATGACTGGTGTCGTTACAGTTACAAAATGCAGAAAAACATGAGCCACCGTCCGAAAATGTAATAACTGTTAGTTCTGCATATAAGATAACAAAAGGGAAAGCAAGGATGTGGTAGGGTATTTTGCTCCACGTTTCGGAGAACAGGCTATTCTCATTTAATGAGGAAAGCTGTACACAACGACAGGCTGCATTTCGTCTCCACGAACTAAAATCAGGAAGGCAACTGCACAAATAAAAAGCCCACAATAACAAAACACCCGGAGGCGTAATTTATCACTGGCAAGTCTGGTGGGTGGGCAAACACGAGAGTCAATGCCACTTCAGCGCAGATCACCACAGTTCACTTTTATAAATAACATTCACGCACTGGCTGGGGTAATATCCTTCGTTTATACCGCCTTATCAGAACAAAATATCAATTCTAATTTAGAGTTTCAAAAGCAAGTCTTTTCGGTATAGAAAGAGTATGGACGTGACACTTAATCATCTCTGGCCGTTCGCTATATATTGAAGTACGCGCGTTATAGTACTGTTCCCACTGAATTTGAACCAGTAGACAAGTTTTTCAATGCTGCGGTTCGATACTCAAGGAGAAGTTACACGAGAAAAGAAAGAGGAGGCAGATAACCAAAATATATTTGTCAATCCACTGGTTATTCTTTCTTATGTTACCTTGTCCTGAATAGAAACCTAACAATACACAATCAACCCAGTCCCTACACCACATACAGCAGCTCTACAGGAGAATCAAACATTGATGTCACCATCTCCACTAGGGACATTGACCCCCTAGTCTCTGACTGGAAGGTTATCCCAGACTGGACCCTCAGCGACCATAGAGTCATACTTTTCCTCATCAACTTAACCCCACTGAAAAAAAGAAAACCAGATAAGACTGCCTGCACTTGTGAGGTTCTCCACCAGAAATGTCGACTGGCAATCCTTTGAACGAGAAAAGGAGACTTCCCTGAAAGTGAGCCAAATCCCAATGAATCCATGCAAGCCAATGAACTGGTAACTGCTCTCCAGCAAGCAATCCTCAAAGCATCCTATAAATCCGCCAAAAAGAAAATATTACGACCTATTGTCTCCACTTGGTGGACCAATGATCTCACTAGACTTCGGAGACTGGCAATGCGAGCACGACGTTACTACCAGCGGCACCGGGACTGGGCACCCCCAGAAGTCGAACGGCTCTACTACATCCAAAAGAAAAACGACTATATTAAAGTCATAGCAGCCACGAAGAAAGCAACCTGGGTGAGCTTTGTTAAGGAAACTGGAAATTCCAACCCCTGGGGTTTAGTGTATAAAATAACAAGAGATAAATCCTTCACCCCTGAAATTTTTAACACTGTACAGGCTAACTCCCAGGAAACCTCCAACTGGTTTGATTCAGCCAACCTAATCCTTGACAGGTTGTTCCCTCCAGACGATGTTGCTGAGGATCTCCCAGAGCATACAGCAATTAGAAGAGCAAATCGAAACTACGCCACAGAAAGCACAACGGATCCTTTCACCCTGGAAGAGCTGAATGCAGTATTACCGAAAATAAACCCAAACAAATGCCCTGGCCTAGACCAGATAGAGTATACCTTCATCTTTCGTCTGTTTAAACTAAGGCCGCTATACCTCCTCCTGTTGGACAATAAATGCCTCCAGGGAGGTATCTTTCCCAAGGACCGGAAAACTGCTCTTCTGCGCCTGATAAAGAAACCACACAAGCCACCTTCAGATCCTCGCTCCTTCCGTCCTATTGCACTCTTGGCAAATCTCGGGAAAATTCTCGAGCGTCTTATGGCCCTAAGAGTCTCGACGCTTTTCCAGTCGAAAAATCTAATCTCTCCACATCAATATGGCTTCACACTAGGACGCTCCTCTGAAGAGGCCCTTTTTGACCTGGTATTACATATCGAAAACTCCGAAGCTAAGTTTGAATTGGCAATCATTGTCGATTTTGAGGGCGCGTTCGACACTGTCTTGTGAGACAGCGCTTTGGAGCGCCTCCGGTCTGCCTCCTGTTCCCATCAATTATATAAACTTTTCCTTAGCTACTTCTCCGAAAGAACTGTTATCCTAAAATCTAAGTATCAACATGTCCTCAGGCCTGTCTCGCGGGGATGCCCCCAGGGGTCGGTTTTGGGCTTGTGGTGTGGAATATGGTTATACAGAATTGGCTCTCCCGTTCTTTTGAGAACACCAAAGTTGTTGCCTTTGCCGATGACCTTACCATCATTGTGTCTGGAATATCTAGGAGTGCCACTGAACATAATGCCAATCTGGTCCTGTCTGATCTCTCCTCCTGGGCAGAATTGAACAAATTCCGCATTAACCCAAGTAAAACCAAAATGATGCTTTTTAAGCACAAGCTAGATCTCAGGCGTCCACCACAGGTTAAAATCTATGGAATCCGACTACCCATAGTTACTGAAGCTACCATTATTGGAGTGGTAATTGATCACAAACTGAGCTTCCTGCCACACCTCACCCATCTCAGATCAAAAGTCAAGAAGCTCTCTGGCTCCATTATTCGTATCTCCAGGAATGACTGGGGCCTTTCCAAGAGGACACTTCGTCTGTACTATAAAGCAGTCTTCCTTCCAATTGTCACATATGCAGCCGGTGCCTGGTTTCACCGAGTTGGCTTGGTCAAGATGAGAAACAGATTGAGTTCCATCCAACGTACAATGCTACTGGCTACCCTGAGAGTTTGCAGAACAGTTTCTACAGCAGCCATCCAAGTCATAGCTGGAACTCTTCCTCTGGATTTGTATGCTGCTTACAGAGGACTAGTATTTAGAATTAAAAACAGCATCCCTACTAAGTTCCTTGACATCGAGCTTGATCTTGACACTGACCCAAAAGCTGAGAAAGCCAGATGCTACAACGAGTTAGTGAACATCTAGCAGACCGGATGGGATACATCCCAGGTTGGAGTGGTTACTAGAAGATTCCTTCCTGATGTAACCTTTACATCCTCTAATTTGGTCCAATCCTGGCTTTCCCTCACCATGAAGACTTCCTTCCTAGTTACTGGACATGGCTCTCTTAATGAAAAACTGCACCAACTAGGCCTCTGCACGACTGACCTGTGCTACTGTGGAGCCAAGGAAAACTGGAGGCACCTCCTTTTTGACTGTATTCTGTACGAAGACTTGAGACAAGATTTAGTGACCACCATCCCAATATCAGAAAACCAATTAGACCAGTTACTCCAAACCCCTGAACGTTTATTTGCTCTTCACAACTTTGCTATGGAAGTCTTTTCTCGAAGGAGGAGATCATATAGAATGGTCAACACCCCTGACATTGGGCCTGAAGTGGATTAGACAATGGTGTTTTTTTTCCTCTCCTGCTCCTCCTTGCATTCTGTTTGGAGTCAGCCACTCCACACTTACTTTTATTATATATATATATATATACAGGGTGTTTCAGTTAAACGTTTCAGAACTTCTAAGAGGGGTAGGGTACATCCTGACAACTCGAAATCATATAGCAATGTGGGGTCGGAAATGCTTTCCTGAAGCGGTGTTGTACACAGAAGCACCATAAAAAGAAAAGAGACCGTAAGTGAGAAATCGTTTTAATAATACATGAAAAGAAGCAAAAGGTACATGGATAAAAGTAAGTGTTCGAAGTTTCTTCAACCTCGTATTGCTTCTTTTCATGTATTATTAAAACGATTTCTCACTTACGGTCTCTTTTCTTTATGGTGCTTCTGTGTACAACGCCGCTTCAGGAAAGCATTTCCGACCCCACATTGCTATATGATTTCGAGTTGTCAGGATGTACCCTACCCCTCTTAGAAGTTCTGAAACGTTTAACTGAAACACCCTGTATATATATATATATATATATTATGTGAGATAAAAGTTAGGCAAAAGTAATAAAAATAAAAATAAATAAATAGGGCTATGTAGCTATCATTAGAGGCAGCAAATGCACATCCTCCACATGATGCCTAATTATATCTGATAATTAAAATAAATATGATATTTAAAATAAAAACATCAGCCAGTAGTACGGCAATACTGCAGAGCGAAACAAAACGCAAAATAATATAAAATAAACAAACAGGGAAGGGAAAGTAGAGATAATAGGACAAAAAGGTAGTCGATAATCCCCTGTATAATTTAGTCAATTAAATCAATAAACCCAATTAATAAAATACTGTAAATTTAAAATAATGCCAATTATAAATAATTTAGCGGTACCCCCCTAGAAGGTACCAGTTCCAAAAGACGTGAAATATCACCAAAAAGGTGATTGGTGCATTTGCTGCCTCTAATGATAGCTACATAGCCCTATTTATTTATTTTTATTTTTATTTTTATTACTTTTGCCTAACTTTTATCTCACATAATATAAATTAGTGGTAGTAGTGGGTTGATATGCTAAATAAGCAGCGCCTGTGCCGCCATCTATTCTTTTCCTTTCTATTATATAAGCTGGTTAAGCTTGCATTATGTCAGTGGTGTGGCTCTGATCAAGAGTGCTTGTCTGTTCTATAGATTATTTTTCGCTGCATAAGGACCACCGCCATGCAAATCCTCTGCATTGGTTGATCTATCGAGGAATGGAGGGGTGGTTTGGTTCTTCGATATTTCTGCCTTTGCGATGATTTGTATGACAATTGAAATGCAGCGATTCCATGACCATTATTGGCCTCGTGGTCCTCTGTCGATATGGGGCATGATGGTCAGTCTATCATTTTGATATTTTAGTAGGTTCTTTAACCCTTTTTGGTGATATTTCACGTCTTTTGGAACTGGTACCTTCTAGGGGGGTACCGCTAAATTATTTATAATTGGCATTATTTTAAATTTACAGTATTTTATTAATTGGGTTTATTGATTTAATTGACTAAATTATACAGGGGATTATCGACTACCTTTTTGTCCTATTATCTCTACTTTCCCTTCCCTGTTTGTTTATTTTATATTATTTTGCGTTTTGTTTCGCTCTGCAGTATTGCCGTACTACTGGCTGATGTTTTTATTTTAAATATCATATTTATTTTAATTATCAGATATATATATATATATATATATATTATTATTTTTCTTTATTTATTTATTATTTTTATATATTTTTTCTTTTATTTTATTTATTTATTATTTTTATATATTTTCTTTTCTTTTTTATTTTATTTATTTATTATTTTTATATATATCTTTTCTTTTCTTTTTTATTTTATTTATTTTTTTTTTCCATTACCAACACCACGGGTGGTTTTTTTTTTTTTTTTCTTTTTTTTTTGTCTGCCCCTCTGGAATGGGCCCCCAGAGGATCCTGACCTACCTGCTGGCAACATCTTGTGGGGCACAGTCTCTTTTGAGACAGTACGTGCGTTACTGGGACTGGCCCACCTTCCCGTGGTGTGGACGAGTACCCAGAATCATCTGTCCAGGTGATTGATGCTTCTGGGTAGCCAAGTGGCCAGACAACAACAGAACACACACATAATACACACAAACCTACGTCACACACATCTGGCCCAATTGTAGTGATACTGTTCTTCACAGAGATACGAGGCGAAGTTGAACAGATGTTCTAGGTGCCACCCTTTACAAAAACACATGTCCACATGCTTATGTTACCCATCTACGAACAAATTCAATGGAAAAGTTTGGTGAAACTCAAGCAGCTGCTCTTGACAATTCAAAGGTTTTTCATCGTGTTTGGCATAAAGGTCCTCTAAATATGCTTCCATCTTATGGTTCGCCAAATGTTTTTTTTTTTTTTTGTAATTGGTATTGTTTTCTCTCTTACCGCTCACTGAGGGTAATGGTAGATGGCTCTCTGTCGTCTAACTTCTCCACTAATGTTGGTGTTACCAAAGGTTCGGTTCTTTCTCCCACTCTCTTCCTCTTGTATATTAATGACCTTCTTCCACTGACAAAAAAATCCGATCTCATTGTTTTGCTGATGATAGCACATTGCATTCCACCTTCCAGTGGGTGAAGTGTATTTGTGTCTCTCCATCTCCGCGTTGCTTTCATTGTGGGTGTAACAGTTCACTGCAAAGGCCAGAGATTTAAAAGTGTACGGATTTTGTAAGTGGTGTTATGTATTGTTGTTCTTCTGGCCAATTAGCCGCTAATCCCCTATTGGGGCCCAACGTTGCTCACACTTGGCCTAGACCAGGTACACAGTAGCTTGAAATTTTTACTCTGGCAGGCCCTGCCACCTAGTTTCCTGGGATTTCAGTGGCTAGGGCCTTAAAAAAAAAACGAGCATCGTAGGGGTAGACGCTAGATTCTGTGAGGCCTAAAAGTTTGCGTACTTAGTTTAATTTAGACATTGTTAGAGTTTTACAGTGTGGGACATGCGCTAGCGTATAGATAGTGGGTGGGAGACTGAAGGCTTGGGGGGGGGGGGTGAAGCAGAAGCATGGGGACGATAGAGAAGGCGTCCCCAGACTGTCAGTGAGGCAGGCCCATGCCTCACCAGGCGAAGAACGGGGAGGCGGCTGGGGAAGACCGCGGAAACTGTCTCTCCCCCTCGCTAGGGGGAGGGGAAAGATAGGACTACACAAGGGAGTGAGGTCAGGAAAGCCAGTTTGACCATACAGCAACGCTGCTTCTCTCTTTTGCCGTCATGCTGTTCCTATCTGGGTCACCAGAATTTGGGAGTCACTCGTGGGACCAGATTCCCGGCCGGTGTGGTAAAGGCCGTATAGGCTTTGGTTGCACTTCAGGTGCGGTCTCATCCATTTTTAGGTGGTCATCCTCATCTCTGTGTTGTAGGTGAGATCTGAGAGGTTCTTTGTCCTCATGCTGGTTTTCCCTCCCCGATCCGGTTGTCGCGAGAGTGGGTGGAGGTCAGTTCTGATTTATCTCAGTGAAAGACAAAGTTCAGTGAGCGTCAGTCTTGCGGTCGCTCGTGGGACCTTTGTCCTTTCAGTTCATTGGTGTATTGTCAACGAGGAGGGTGCACTTTAATCTTTAGTCCTTGGGTTTGTAGTTCTGCTTTGTGGTACCCTGCGTCATCAGGTAGCAGCTTCTGTCAGCTCCATGGTTCTGTCTCCTTTACTTGACTGTCCGTCCGTGTGCTGGTAGCGCGTTCCGCGTGTTGTTTTACGGGGCCGCTCGCTGTATTCTTCTTGCAAATAGTTTTTGTGCATATTTGGCTTTATATTTATCCTCGGATTCAAGGAGTTAGTGTTCCCGGATTTTAGGCAGGTACATGATTTGCGTAATGAGTACAGTATATATATATATATTAGGTCTTCGTATAACGTGCATTCGTGCATCAAGTGTTTCCATAATTCTTCTTCGCCGCAGGTGCATGTTCCATCTTCAATAATCCCAAGCGCTGTAAGTTTGGTCTTTATGGGTCTGTGCCCCGTCAGCAAGAAGGTTGCATTTAGCCCTGGGGGAATTGGGATACACTCTGCCTACGTGCGGTATGAATTTTTTTGTAACTCCTCCCTTTGTGTATGCCGACTAACGGTTCTGCCACGCGTGCTATAAATGCGTCAGCAGTCGCTTCTTTTCTGTATTGCAGGCATTTGCCGGGTCTGTGGTATATCCAATCAGGTTTGTTGCTTTCCCTTTGGAAAGGTGGTATAACATACCGCAGCGCACGACCTCCAGGTCCAGCGGCAGGGCCCCAGCCAGGACCTGCAAGGCGTGCATGCTCACTATCCTGCAGGCTCTTGTTATGGTAAGGAGTATTGTTCGCTGTATAGTGTCGAGAAGTTTTATATTAATCACGGTGATCACTTTGTTGTACTAGATGGGCGCTTCCAGTGTGTAGAGTGTGTTTAGTGTCAAACGGCACCAGGGGGTTCCCCCATCTCCGCCCAGTTTGAGAAACCTTGCCCTGCACAAACAGCTTCAACTTCTCGAATATCCAACACCAATTCCTTAGTTCCTGGCCATGGACCTGGGCGAAGTTCACTCCCAGGCCTTCGCAGACGACTTAATCTTGACGGTCACTGCAGACAGCAGGGCCCAACTGGAGGACAAGGAGAACCAGGCCCTGAGGATACTTCAGGAATAGACGCAGACTCATCTACTGAAGATATCACCGAACAAAACGTGCTCGATTTTGCTCAAAGGAACACTAAACCTACGCAGGCCACCATAAATCAAAGCGGAAAATAAGACCTAAACTAGTGGACCTACTAAAACACCTCGGCTTTATACTTGACTCTAAACTATCATTCAAGTACCACCTGACATACATCAGAGAAAAGATTAAGAAATACTCTGCACTAGTGGCCAGAATCACAAGACGAGATTGGGGGCTCAACAAACGCGCCCTGTAACTGTATTATAAAACAACCTTCCTACCAGCACAACCTATGCCTCTCCAGCCTGGTTTCAAAAAGCCGTAACCGCCGTAAATCGACGGACACTGGACGCCACTCAACGGACAGTACTGCTAACCATCACCCGTGCTTGCTCTACCACCAGCACTCCCGCCCTACAGGTATTAACAGGGGCCCCTCACCGTGGGGATAGAGGCTATTCGATGTGGCATCACTCACAGCATTGCAAAAGGACAACCCTGCTGCACCTTCCTTGACTTTACAGTAAACACAGCTGCGAATCAGAAAGAAGAAAAAAAATCAGACTACAAGGGCACTTACAACAGGTATGGCAGGACCGATGGACTGCCACAACCAAAGGCGAAATTACAAAGAAATTTCTGCCCACCATAGACAGGGTGTACCCGAAGCTCCCATCCTGGATTCAACCCAGCCTCTTTACAACCTATCTGCTGACAGACCACGGAGCGTTCAACGCGAAATTAGCGTCTTTCAGAATCCTAGAGGACCCACGTTGCTCCTGTGGGGAGCCAGAAACCTGGACGCACAATGTATGAATGTACCAACTATTGCAACCACGTACTTCCCAAGACATCTCGAGTCGCACCTACTAGATTCATGTGAAGAGTACAAGACACTAACTAAATTCGTACAGAAGTTGTTTACCTGGAACACAAATTGCTGTTTACAGGTAACCACAATAATAATGAGAAACTCGTGCAAGAGCTGCTTTCCCCCTCCGGCGCAAAACACAACTGCTGCATATAAGAAACTTCAATAAGTAGGGACCTCGCGGACTCTTAGTACAACGACCTACCTGATAGAGACGCGGAAATATGACTGACGTGTGTAAGGATACCCGCTCGTGCATCGCCTGCACAAAATGGATATGCTAACAACTGGACGGGACTGTCCCAGGAATGACGAACTTTTAAGGTTTGAACACTTCAACTACTGTGACTACTCGCAGCTTTGCTGCCGTCGCCATAAGGCGATCCTACACCTGTGCTCACTTGCATAGGGCTTTTACTCCTCTTCCTGGGGGGGACGACTCTGCTGTTTCCTCTCCCCCTCGCCCACCCCTCTTTTCCTCCTGATGGGACATGGGCATACCCCACTGACCTTCTCTGGAGTCGTCTTCCATATTGACCCCATATTTCTGACTTTTCCCCACAACCTTCACTCTCCTCCCCACTCTGACTAACATCATAGCGTATGCCCCACACTACCAAAATTTTAATTGTTCTAATCAAGTCACGCATGCCCTTTTGGCCTCTAATAATCTCTTTATTGTCTTACCCCGAAAATCGCCGAGTGTTGCCGCTGAAATTTCAGGAAACTAGGTGGCAGGGCCTGCCAGAATAAAGCTTCATACTACTGTGTACCTGGTCTGCCTCCACGGGGCAAGGTGTGGGCAACGTTGGGCCTCAGCAGGGGTTCAGCGGCTAAATAGCCAGATGAACAAAGATACACAACATTACACTTATACAAAATCCATACACTTTTAAATCTCTGTCCTTCCCAGCGAACTGGTACACCTACAATGAAAGCAACACAGGGAAATGTCTAAAGGGGATGTCTAACGGCACGAGGGGAAACCCCAGGTTTAAGTTGCTAATTCCCGATAGCAGTAAATTTTCAATTAATTTCGGACCATGGGTATCACCGGAATTGGGTGGGGAGTCCGAACGGATCTTAGAAGCACACTTGGAAAGAAACGTTTGGAAAAGTTCTCACGTTAATTCTTTCATAACAAGTATAAAATGTTGTTAAGTTAATATACATGTTAATATTATGTTAAGTTTATATAGATCGTACATTTTTGTGAAAGAGTCATTTTTTGTGTGTTTTTAAGAATATGCACCGTGGAAACTAAGGCCATGAGGTGTAAGTATATTGTAAATGTAAATTTTGTGTATTGTATCGCCAGTTTCATCCTGTTGGACTGCACAACCCTGGCTAATTAGGTTTTGAATCCAGACCTGCTTCCTTCAAGATTTTTAAATCTTCAAGGGGAACGTAACAATGTTTTTTTCTGATAGATTTTCATATACACTGCAAAGGAAATATTTGAATCTGAAGTTCTTCCAAATGCAATGCTGCCGTGACTTATAAAAATAAGATAAGTGTGACAGCTTAAAAACGATTCTTAATTATATTTTTTTAGAAGGATATTAGTTGCAATTTCTCTGCGTGTATTTTAGATGGCTTTTAGGAGATTTTTTGGAAACTAATTCATAACTGGTTAAATTATTTATGCATGAAGTCTCTTTGGGTTTTAGTCTAACTAGCTGAGCTCTTATCCTTTAAGTTCTCAGTCCATCAAGCAAAGACACAAGCAGTTTCCCCTTCCAAGATGACTGAAAGGAAGGGAAAAGGTAAAGCTAATATCCCAATAATGCAAGTATCTTAGTATATTATACTTTTTTCCCTAAAGAACTCTTCAGAACAAACATTGGCCGTTAATCTTGTAGAACAAGGAATAGCGCAAGACATTGTCTTCCCAGAATAGATGAACGCGTTTGATTTCCTTTTTCTTCCAGAAATAAGTGGCCACATGGAATTTTGCGTGATTGCGTCAGCTTGTTGAAAAGCCATGCTCAAGTAGGTCAAGTACGACTGAGTACCTTTGAATCTCTTCTTGTTATTCTTTAGCCGGTTGGTACGCCAGGCATTTGAACGATCCCATCTTTTGTCGCCTCTTCAGAAACATTTGTAACGAAACAAAGGGGAGCTGAAAGGCCACTTCACCTGTCTAAACCTGGTTTTTTGTTTGTACATATCGACAAGTTACGTGCTAATAAACTTAAAAATGGAAAACAACTGTATTATTTTTCACATAGGAACAACCAGAATTGCTAAAACTATAAGCTAATCACTTAATTGTCGAACAACAAGCTCAACAAACCATCAAAAATTTATCATCATTCAAATTGGCTAAAGCCAGCCCGAGGCAGCACACCTCCTGGGAAGAACTCCTGTGCTTCTAACAAACTTTGTTCAACACGGTCCCTCCAGGAACAGCACCCTTGGGAGTTGATCCTTGCAGAGTCCTTGAATTTTCTGGATTTCCGGCTGTCACATTATAGTCATAAAAAATGTTGCATTTCTTTACTGAATTTATTATACATACTGTATAAGCGCATCCTTTTTTTTTTTTTTTTTTTTGAGAAAGAGGGAGGTAACGTACAGAATTAAAGAGTACAATAAAATAAAATTAGCAATTTAAAACGACAATTTAAAAAGTTATAAAACATTTCACTAAACAGTAAGCCTGTTTAATGAATCGTTACCTCAGTCCAATGCTTCATGTACGAATTAAGAAATATCAGAAACTGCATGATCCATTGCTTATTATTAATGAGTCGCTAATCTCATTCACGAATAAGTTTTAGGAGCCGTTGGACCGCATTGAAAACTTGTGGCTATAACTTACAGCGGAATTTCCACACTGCTCAATCAGTCATGATAGGCTGCTTTGAAATATAACCAATCCAAGAAATAAATTTATATATTACCCTCAGAAAGGTCTTCCGGATACTCATGTTTTTATAGTCCACTGGATCTTTCTGGATAAAGTGGCTCAGAACGGCATATAAGGAAAGTATATGAGCCACAAGTTAGTTGTTCTCGTAGAACCGAGATAACTCGCACATAGAACCGAGATAACTGATTTCGGGAGAGATATTGTTGTCGGACTTCACATGCTGGCTTGTCGATTCGTACAACTGCTGACAGTCTACACCGTCCAAAGTCAACTGTCGATGATGTTATCATGAAGTGGAAGCATGGCGATACCACTACCGTTGGGCAACGCACAGGAAGATCGTGGAAGCTCACCCCACGCGACCAGAAGGTACTCGGAAGGGTAGTATAACAATCTGGTCAGACAGAAATGTCTGACCAGACTGCCGTAATACCCTCCCGATATCAGGAGTTTAAGAAATCAATACGCTATGCACCGAGCTCCGCAGCTTCGATATTCATCTAAGAGCGGTAGCGATTAAGTCATATATCAACCACAATCTGTAGTCTTGCCTTGCACGTGTAACGAAAGCTGTAATTGGTCCATAAAGCAGTGGAAATGGGTTCTATGGAGTGACGAATCTCGCTAGAACCTGTTTCGATCATTAGATGAGGGGGAGGAGATGCTTGGAGAACGTCTGCTCCCAGAGTGAATTGTGTCAGAAATGAAGTTCGGAGGAGGTGAGATTAGGGTGTGCCGATAGGTATGGCCTAGGGTCTAGGACCTTTGTGGAATGTGGAATGATAGAAACAATGAACACTAGGTTCCACGTGCCAGGTTAAAACAGTAGAGGCCCAGTAAACCGAAGACACTTATCATTCCTGGAATACAGGAGTATCGAAATCACGAGTGTCTCCTCAAATGTTCCGTAAAAGGCAGCACAACCTGATCATCCAGAATATTTGTATTACCAGCCTGATTCATTCTAGTTGATATTTCAAGCATGGAACCCAGTTCATAATAGTTAAAACATTTCCAAAGCATCGCTGATCCACCACCAGATTGTATACAGTCTGGATGAAATGCCTAGTTGTTTCTCCTGTAAACTTGATGAATGGCATAATTAGAGTACAATGTACTCTAATTACAGCTTTCTAACTATTTACAGTCCAGTTTTATGCCTTTTAGCCCATATTAACCACGCCTTTTTTTGCGCGTAGCTGTCAACATTGGTATTTTTCTGGGAACCCTGCTCCAAGTTATCCAATGTTATATCCATGTTATTCAACTTTCTTCACTATGTTCTCTCAAAAATCGGCTGATGACATCTTTGGTTAATTGTTTGCACCAGTTCTTGTCTTGAAATCAGTTTTTCGTTTACTAGACGCCATATTCTTTGCCGATCGCAATCACTCAGCACAGATTTTCACCCCAAATTCTTCCGCTGATTTCTGGTTCATTTCGACTCACACTATTTCTTAAAAACCTCTTATCACTGTTCTTTCTTTCTGAAACGCCAGCAAGTTCTTTAATAGAATGTACTTATGAAAAATGCTATCATCTATTTAATATATATATATATTTTTTTTTTTTCATAATTTTATTTGTGACAAAAAAATTATTTTCATAAATAAAATTATGAAAAATCGCATTTAATCAACACAAGTTTACATCCAGCGGAACCTCCACTAATTAATATTTGTAGAGTGATTAATTACTGAAGTTCAGAGAGGTGTAAAAAAATTTAATTACTGGGATTGCCCTAAAATTTCATTTAAAAGAAAGGAATTGAAAAATTCCGCAGTAGTGAAATGCTAGAGGGCAACAGAATGGAGAAATGCACCAATGGCAGTAGGTTGGCCCTTCTTGGAAAGTGGACGAAAATCACACGAACCCACTACTTAAGGGAGGCCCTTAAGCAAAAATAAATATACAATTTCATCAAAACCGTGGTAAGGAGGCATGGATGTGTGCACTTGGGCTTCCTATGCCCTGTAACCGACCCTAGTTTGTGGCTATGCAGCACAACATATGACTATTATCGAGATCGGTTCGACCAGTTCTTGATTCTGAGTTTTAACCCGGTGTATCACCATAAACGTGACTCTCATACTCACACTGGGTCAAGTACTGTTTTGAAGGCAGATGATTATTGGAAGATCGGTGTATAAGTTAGTACATTGACTGAACTTCCGTGATCCTCTGCATTTCAAGAAGTTATCAAAGCGCTCTCTCTCTCTCTCATATGCATACAAGTTTCACGAAGGAGCAAAGTTCTAAGGTCAAAGAGCACTTTCATCTTCTCTGGTTACACAACTAATAGATTCTAAGATTGCACGAAGATCCTTTTAGCAAATAAATGAGGTCTGTACATGATAGAGAAATTCTAATCATATCTTCATACAGCATTATGGCTTGAGGAACTTTTCATAACGATTTGTGAAGCGAAAACCTACTTACTGAATGCTTACGGTGTCAGTCGGCGAATGCTAAAAATGCAGTGGGGAACAATATGTCAGCAGAGTCGAACAAGGTGCGACCAAACGTGTGGTAGAAACCGATCAAGGCCATCCACTCAGAGCTCACCGTGTCTTTATTGGTTGACTAGGTGTCGTTAACAAATCCCGGAAATTGCTGCAGTTGTTGTGTCTCCGTTGGAAGCAAACACCGAGTATGGACCATTGAAATAAAGAACAGAAATAATGACGTCATAGTACAAGTTCAAGGAGTGTGAAACGTATTACTGAGGCCACAAGCTAGTCTATTTTCAGTTTGACAAAACAAATTGAATCACGGTAACTCTAAGGAGGCTATTGTGAACCGGCAGGTCTTGAATGATTATGTGTGTGTAAACGGAAATCACAAAGCGTGTCAATTAAGGTGGATCAATCCGTAACCAACCTTAACTTAATAGAAGAATTATACTTCTTTTAACCTACAAATAAAAAAAATGAGGAAACCAAATGGTAACTGTTACCTGAACGTTGCAAACAACTGGGAATAAATATTCGTCCGTTATTTACAATATTCTTTCTCAAATTGAGGCAGATTATTTCTTGTATCTACAAGGACACAAGCGGGCCTTGTCAAAAGTTAAGCGCCTAGATGCAAACATGAAAATGCTGTCTCTTCTCCCATGGAAAGGTCTTCGTATTCGTTCTGCGCACCTCCCCCCCCTCGGAATGAGCGGCACCTAAAAGCGGTATATTCCAATCTACCATGTTAACAAGGTCTTGCATCCAAGAAAGAACACATACAAGGCGAATCATGAGTAACGGGCATAACTTCAAAACATAATCTCTGAGATCATTCCAAGTAAAAAAAAAAAAGTTATATCAACATAAGTCCAATTCTAAATGGCTACAGACTATGGCTGTTTGAATGTTAAACATGGTATGGAGTTCTGAATGATAAATAACAATAATAAATAAATAAGAATAAACAGACACTATCTAGTATAATGTTTATTCGCACTAGGACGTGTCTGTTTATCCTTATTTTTTATTATTTTTACCATTAAAAATCTCCATGGCCATTTTTACATTTTTCCAATAAGGATTTCATAAAGAAATAAAAGAACTCGAAAAAGTAAAGCTAAATATAGAAAATAATGTCATATACTAATAACAATAGTAAAGTGTCAACGGAAGTTTCCTTGTCAAATATTCGTTGCGGTAGCTGGTTATGCAGGCCTCTGAAGGTTTAATAGACAGAAGGGATAATTATGACTCACATACAAAGGCAGTGATTGTGCGTTTGAGCGTATGACCAAGAAAGTTATGTAAATTGACATTACATAATGTTTTTGTGTGCTGTCTGTAACCAGCTAGGCCTTACAGCACTCTTTTCCCTCTTATATAAATAAAGAAGCAGTATGTACGGTGTAACTAACAATCAACATACCATGCAGAACCAACTCAACAGATTTAAACGTGAATAAGCGATCAACGCCACCTGGAGATAAAACGGAGCCACGGCGGAGGTCTACAGAGTGGCCACAAAGTCTCTATGTGAGATTGAGTCCTCTTTAATTATTTGTTTTATATTTTTTCTAGGTAGGGCTCAGTATGATGGACACCAGTGAATATACAATAGCAGAGGAATTGATTCCTTGCGTTTGGGTTCAAGAAAGCGCGCGAGAAGGAGCAAGTTTTGAAGCCCTAAGGACAAGATATTTGCAGAGGTCGCATAAGCCTGCTTCTATGCGTGAAACTATGCGGGCATGGGAGAAGGCTTTTTCCACAGGAAGTAGGGAGAAGGCTTTCCACAGGGAGAAGCTTTTCCACAGGGAGAAGGCTTTTTCCTTGATTCTGGGGTTCTGGCAGTCCAGAATCACGTCACCATCATGTGAACATTGTTGAAGCACCCTGCTCGAAATCACCATTGAAATCATCTGGTCCACAGCCTAAAAAAAGTAATGAAAAAGGATTCGGAATTGAAACCATTTAAGCTTGAATGTGTTAATTAGCTTTTCGATAGAGACTTGGACGCTCATGCGGTCGCTTGCAAGACTCTTTTTCAGCGATTTCCCACTACTGAAACAAGACGAAGAGTATTTTTTCGGAGATGAGTGTGCTGTTTACCTTAGTACTCGATCCAGGAATGTTTATTTTTGGTGCAAAGAAAATCTTCGTTTTTATGAGGAAATTGAGCAGCATCCTCCTCAATTTTGGACAGCAATTTGAGATCACTTAATAGGGACAGGCCATATTTTTTCAATATAAGTGTCATTCACACTGCTTATTTGAACATGCTTTAGACGTAGTTTTTTTCCACAAAACAATAAGATGGTGCACCAGCACATTAAGCTCTCCCATTTAGAGAATATCTTAATGGCAAATTCAGTGGGCGATAGAATGGACGCGGATCTGATATCATGTGGCCTTCTCTAAGTTCAGATTTAACAACGTGACAATTCTTTGGTGCACTGTGAAGGATAAAATTTCTTAACTCTGCCTAACAACAGCTGAAGAACCTAAAAACAGGTATCAGAGACTGCTTTTATGAATTTCAAGAGTCGGCAAGGAAGACGATGCCCAGAAGAACATGGGGGAAAATTAAAATTTGTGCGGAGAATGGAGGAGAGCATACAGATAACTTCTAACTAGCATGCATAGGGACTTTGTCGCCACTCTGTACAATCAATGTCCTGTGCTACTGCTATTTTTATGCTTCTTCGAGCACTGCAACCCTTTCTGGATCAAAAAATCCCCGGGCAACTATCCGATCAGCAAGTACCTCCAGTCGGGTATGCAGGTGGTGATTGTCATAGAATGGTGGTTAGCTTACGTGTGACAGATTTTGGAACTCTTCAACATTCCATAGACCTCCGTCTGAAACATCTTTCACAAGTGGAAGCCAGGTGGCCATGCCAAAGTTGAGTATCCACCAATGAAGATCGCATTTTTTAACAATGAGACACTTCCGAACAGTTGCTCGTGCTGTTCAGAAAGTGCCATCGTTAACTACCACAGAATCGCTGAAGCAATTCCGGCCTCTGCAGAAATAGAAGGCAACAAAGCGTTGGTGTCCTTTCCGTATTGAATAAAGCGTTCTTATTAAAAAAGTTCTTTTAACCTTAGAAAGACTTACGACTCTGTTTTACATTGTTACTTAAAACAATACAACTAAAATAAGCTACTATTAGAATGGACACTAATTATAATTCCATTTAAAATGTTTTAAAGCTATGGTCATATCTCAGCACATAACACCAACCTTCCGTGGCCCAGAGAGAGAGGTTACACAGAGATTTATTTTATTAGCGTCCTTGGAACCGTCAGAAAAAAAAAGAAACCGTGTTAACCTTTCAGTAGTGACCTCTTTTGCGAAGGTTTTTCTTCTCTTGGAACACCCTCTTTACCTTCAGTTGGCCCAGCTAAGAAAAGAAAGAAATTGGCCGATAGTGTTATCTGCGTCGTGGCTAGTCGACCATGATTCCTACGAAGCCCACTATCACACAGAATAATAACTGTCGCGTGCAGCTACTACAAGGGACAACCCTACCTCTTCAGGCGCCACTTGAAGTAGTTATTGACCCAAGTTCCGTCTACATCAGGTCCGGACACACAGCCGGCATTTGAATTCAAGCAAATGGATTTGGTGTGTAATGGTTGAGTGGAGTTCTTAATTTACAGCCTATTAAAACAGGTTTATCTGAATATCAAACACTATCTAAACCTTTACATAATGAAGTTATCTTCTTCTTCTGAAAAATACTATCGGAGATAAAATAAATTCATTTGGGCTGGCGCAAGAGTTTCAGCCCTTTTAAAAACAGCTCAAATCAATACACCATAATTTTATTTCCTGTTTCTAAAGTTGATCATATGTAATAAAAATATAATCTATAAAAAATAATCCTTAATATATGCCTACACTTATTTCCATAAATAAGATACATCGTTGATATATCTTAACCGAAAATCACTCTGCCGACAGAACCAGAAAACAAGTAACATGTCAAATTGCCACCGTAGCTTACTGGGTTGATTCGTTAAACCCAGCCTGCTACGCCCAGTTTATTATTAAAACGTAATTACAAAAACTAATACAAAACACTATTGCTTAGAAACTAGTTAATGAGGTCTCTGAGGCGTTGACGAGAGAGTTATTTAAAATTGGGATTTTAGTGCCCAGTGGAAGGATGAGCACTTATGAGAAGGTTGCACACTCCTTAAAAAAAGTATCTATACTGGTTTTATTTTCGAGGTCTGCTATCCGGTACTTTCTGTCATCAGATATTGATCGTGTTTAGCAAGGTCACTGTTATTTGGAAATATCTGATCTCGACATTTGAGATGGATCATATTACATCGGAACACTGACTGTCTGCTTTCGGCATTTCTTCTATCATTAAGACGTAGGACCCTTTGTAAGATTTGCAGTGCTTCAAATATTCGTATAATAAGTTTGGCCAGCATGACTATATTCTTCGTTATGATGGATTATTTCCAGGGAGTCATTTCTACTGCCGAATGAAGGATATTACTGGAGAAGTAGACGGATTCCTTGCACATTCATTGAGACAACTCAAAATCCAATATTCAAGTTTCAGGGAAGCTATTAAGAGTATGTAAGCGGTGTAGGAAACCAGATTTCTGATGGAGGGCAACTATATAAACGCATCTTTCAATACTGTATACAGGGTTGTAAGTTTTGAATTTAAGAAATCAATCAATTTCTGTCGAACTGCCCAGAGGGCTGGCAGGCCGTTTGATCTTGTTTCCGTGAAGTGTTGCTTAAGAGAGAGGTCAGTGGTCACTGATTTTTCCAAAGTTTGTATTTTGTAGAGTAGACACCGGAAAGTGAAAGATTATCTGGTTTTTGTTTGCTATTACAGCAAATAATGAAAATGATGAAAGAATATTTTCGGAAATTCATCAATCATTACTTAAAATTATTATAACTGGTCGCACCTCAACTCTGCCCACTGGTGTCAAGTTCTCAAATTATATTTGAGAAAAATCTATTATTCATTTAAAAGATTTTGTAAATTTAATCTACTAATAATCACTCTTAAAAACTATGGAAATATTTAAGGATAATATTAATTTTTTCCAGAAACCTATTCTTGGAAAATAGAGTTTTCTGGAATATAGTTTAACCCACCATATTAATTAAAGTATGTGTTTAGGGTGCCGCATCATTCTGCCAATATTCATTGGTGGTCAGATAGAAAAAACCGTTTATATGTAAGAACCTCTAATGGCATTATGTTATGCATACCTAACATAAAATTAACGTGTGAAGAATGTTAACCAAAATATTATAAGAACAGAAAGAAGTTCAATTAAATATCTTCTTCTTCTGGCTGGCATTATAACCCAGGATGGGTCTTAGCCATCTCGATGATGTTCCACCAATAAGCCTTCCTAGAAGTCAAACTTCTTCAACTTTTTATTCTCATGGTCTTCAAGTTCTTTTTTACGCCAATCCATCTTTATCGTCGTCTCCCTCTCGCCCTCCTCCCTGTAGGTTTCCATTTCATCATAATCTTAGTTATTCTAAGTGCAACTTTTTACAGAGGTAAAATTACGTTTTGTAACAATTTACAAAGTTGTAGAATGGCCAATTTTGAAGGTAAGGAGAATGAACCATTCTAAAGATTTGGCTCCCTCTTTTGAAAGTTAAGAAATGTACATACTAGTCAAAATCCTTTCAATTTTCAGAAATTACCGGTTTTAATTAAAACCGGTAAATTCTGAGAGGTAACTCACACCATGAGGTATCAGTGTGTCGTGTTTATAAAGTGCACGGCTGATTTACCTGAACCCCCACGCCGAGGCCAGCAATGAAATGAGTTTATCGGCCACAGATGTTTTTTGCCCCCTCAACCTCTTCCCTGAGGAAACTGAGTTTTCGTCCCACATCGAAATCAACCGATCACAATAAACAACGTATCAATCAATCAATAAGTAGTTTACATGCTGGTTATTCCTTGATAGCATTTTTTCATATTCCGCAAGAATTACAACTAAGTTAAATTCTTCCAAGAATTATACAAAAATTACAGATCTGCAATTCCAATTCAGAATTAAATTGTCACTTAGTCTGATGGGTGTTCAAGGCAAAGCGGCAGAAGGCATCGGTATTAATAACGCACAATAACACGCATGCAAAAATACAATTCTAATTAGTTCCCATAATTAAGTCCCGTAATTAATTATAAACGTAATTAAAGAACAATTAACGAGCTATTCTTGATAATTATGTTACTTCACAAATAAAACAGTAATACGCTATTCATTAAGTTAAGGTCTTAAAAAAATAACTGAGTAGTTCGGACACTAATGAAAATTAGTGAAAAGAAAGTGGGGGGGGATGCTTCCATTTGAAGCTATTTAGCCAGTGAACCGAGCCCGTTCTAGCTAATGATCTTATTGGTCCACAAGTTTTTCTAAAAGAAATACAAAAGAAATTGGATTTTACCTTTGTTGTCCGGTTCGAACTTTTCTTCTTGTACAAGGACCGGACACAGGATTTCAGAGTACATCTGGCAACAAAACATGATGGAAAAGCCCGTCATTTCTCCTACTGCGATACCAGCAACCACTAAAACCATTCCACTTTCCCCCGCCACCATTGTAAATCATCGCAACCACCCAACGAAAGTTCTCTGACGGCGAGACGTGTCAATCGATTTCGTGCAGCCTTTGTTGACTCACTGATGACTAGCATGATTGACGGAAAGTCTTAATGTCCTCGACCATACGTCATTGTGGAAGAGGACTTTATGTCTCCAGGTTCCCGCCGGTAGAGCCTGTTGTTCTATGTAAAAAAGGTTCCAAACTGCAGTGACTAACAAAGCTGTTTAGTCAAAATCTATTATTAAAATTGCATGCATCTCGGTTTCACGAAAGCATAATTTGAACCCAGTGGAAAAGTAGTAATCATATCCTGGGAGAGCGGACTGTCTCAAAGGGTGTGTGCAGTTCTGTGCAAGATGATACATGAAAGAAACGAAGACAGCAGTAAGGAGGGGAGGGAGGTTTTACCTTTCTGCACTTGAAAAGACCCTAGGTATGTGTAATTCGAGCAACAGTTAGTTCCTCACGCTGCTTAGAATTAAAAAAAAAAATAGTTTTTTTTTTTTTTAATTGCCATTCCCTTTCTCTCATATTATTTATCCAAGTGCCTTGCATCTAAAAATGCATGAACGAAAAGCTGAAGTGAAAGTTGTATCAAAGATTAGAAGAAATAATAATTCACGTTGCAAAGTAAAACTCCACGCCAAAAATTTAGACTATTCTTTCAACAAGGTAATTTTACATAAAATACTGGAAATATTTAAATATTACACAGATATTAATTTAATTTTTAAAGTTCCAAAATTATCTAAATAAGAGAAAGATGGACAGTGGAGTAGTCTCGAACTAGAAAGAAGAAATTTTATAGGTTGAATTTGAAATAAAAATTATCCAGCTTCATCAAAGCAGATGAAATCAGAATGAAACGCGAATGGCAACTTTTTTTAAAAGAAAATAAAGAAAAATCTAATACAGTTGGAGAAGGACAGTACTGTACGTGGTATTTTTCCATAGAATTATACTTTTAGTAACGATTACTCTTATACCATGTGAATATTAAGATAGTTCATTCATTTAATAACTAAATTCCGTAGCCAGGTGGACAGGAGCAGCAGTGCGTGGCACACGCTTCTTGATTAGACCGGGGTTCGAGCCCGTGACCACCAAATACGGAGGATGAGGAAAAGTCAGGGAATGACCACCGCATATCCCCGGAGCAATATGGCCTTAGTTGCTAATGCTCCTAAAAGCCAAACAACAACAAACACAATTCCTATATATTAAGATGACGTTTCGAAATCTTGCCGGTATCCATCATCAGACCATATATTAGCTGTTGCCAGCCCCTGCTTGCCAAATACACAATAGAGACCGAGCCATTCGGCAAGCAGGGGTCTGATGATGGGTGCCTGCCAGCTTCACCTTAATGTGAAGGAATTTAGTTATTAAATGAGTAAACTATCTTAATATTCACGTGGTATAAGAGCAGTCATTACTAAAAGTAAAATTCTATAAAGAAAAATCGTGTTTCGTTTATCAGAAGTCTTCAAAATAAATGAATGGAATAGAGTACTGTGAACAGAAGATTAAAGGAATTTGTATTCCAAAGAAATTATTAAAAATTATTATTAGTTTCTCTCATTTATTTTTATTCTATATTTTTCAATTTGACTTGGCAATTCATAATAGATCATTGCTTTAAATTCAGTAAAAAGGCTAATAATAATTTTTTTATAATTAAAACAAAACGGGGTTAAAATGGGGGGGGGGGTTATAGAGACGCCAAGCGAGTGTCCTTGTTACAATTGGAGATATGAGTGAGTGAAAGTTAAAAATAAACAGCGTAGCAGAATTTATTTATACAAATAATGATCCTTCTGAAATATTTTTCAAAGATATTCATTAGAGAGAAATGATTCGTGTCCCTGAAAAGTTCGGTGTAACGAGATTTTACTGTATAATTCTCATTGCAACTCATCAAATTCTCATTGCCACAAGGACCTTATTCTAAGGATGAGAATTCGTATTATAATTCTTGAAACTTCAACGCAAATTTTATGAATATCCAACGCAGTATGGATTGTGTTAATTCTTAATCTTGACACTTTTAAATGATCTTAGCGATCGTGGTTCGAGTCCATAACTACTAAATATAGTGGCTTTCCTGTAATTATCTAACTTGTGAACTCCTCTGAAAAAGAAATTTTCTGTTTATACTTCGGGACGACCAAATAAGGTCGTCCCGAAGTATAAACAGAAAATTTCTTTTTATTTATTTATTTTCCTGAATTAGTGTAACAACAGTTTGGCGATATATATATATATATATATATATATATAAGTGTAATATAAAAATAAGGGTAATATAAAGAACCATTAGAATAAGCAAATCAATCCAATAATAATACCATCAGGGACCTAAGAAAACGCAAAAAAAAAAAAAAATTATTATCGCTTTTTACCAACAATCTAGATGACTTCAACTGGGGCCAACCACCCAGAATGAAGGCAAAAAACGACAAGAGGTTCTCTGTTTCTGTGATGATCAATATATGCTAAGTAATTTAAATCTAAACCAAATATAAACCAGTATAGGCCGAATGTAAATCGAATATAAATAAATCGAAAGATGATAATAAAAGTTAAGAAAATTTTGAAATATTAGAATCAAAGGTAAGTAAAATATAAAAGTAAGCATATATTAATCATCGTTGACCCGACAGAGAACGTAATTTAATGATTAAAATAAGATTAAATATATAATACATACTACATATTGACCGTATCTAGGACATAATGTAATAGTCGTCAGAATAATATGTGGTGCCCCCTATGTGATGGATACGGTAAAAATAAATAATTAAATTGACGCATAGAGAAACATGCAGATAGTAAGAAGAAAAACTAAAGGAGTAGGAATAATAGAACCTAAACTCCACAAAAGCGAAAAATAGTAGTATAGATAAGAAATAGTTTCTCCTACGTCCTCGGATTGCCCTAATAATTTCGGAGAAATAAAAATAAAGAGTGTAGGACAGTTTAAAGACATTACAAGATATAAGTTGTGGCTCGGGTATACCCGAGCCACAACCTATATCTCGGGTTATACTTAGACTCTGTGAATCAGCAAACAGTTTAAGATATGAACGACGGCTGTAGTCGAGTGGTCAAACACGAAGGTACCGTAGTACACACGTAGTTCTAGCCCGCGTGACTGCTAAATACGGTTATGTTCTATTTTCTCTATCTTTTAGACTACTCTAACCTTATGTAATCGTCCAGCAGTAGAAACAGGAAATTTATTTTATTGCGTCATACTTATGCTATTCAATATCCCAGTTATAGTATATAACATTAACAAGTACCCTTTTATACTCTCTGATACTGCCTAGTGAACCAGAGGAACTTACATCTTCATTATAACTGCTTATGGCAGCCGATAAACTAGCGCCACAATTAACAATGTGAACCCCGGCTCGTTTTATAACAGCGTACTTATTCGTTCGCGAAATATTCGCATTAGCGGCAACATAGTTTACCCCAGCACCATGGTACATTGATAACCATGAAAATATCCATTGCCAAACCTTAGGCGCCAGGGATGCGAAAGAAGCTGAAGTTTTTTTTTTTTTTTTTTTTTTGATTCACTTCCCCCGTTGCGTTGCTGAATTATCCTGCCCATATAAATGCTTCCCTGCCTGCAATTCATCTCTTCTTAATTTTGCACGGCTATATAGGATAAGCGGCTAACTGTCCCTAATTCATTGGAAGCTCACTTGAAACTTTTTATAAATCCCCTAACCCTCTCTCTCTAACAAACGCACAAAGGGAGAAAAAAAAGAAAAGCAAACCCAATGTGTGTGAGGCCAAAGTAACCGCAAGTAGCGGCTTGTCTCTTTGCAGGCCCGAAGAAAATCGCAATGGGGCCCAGAAAGCAGGAGAGACTGCCGCATGGGACCAATGGCATCAAACATTGAACAGTTTACAATCATGATCACAAAGATGGGCACAGTGTAAAGAAGAAATCATAAATCAATAAAGGGATTTCATTAAATCTGCGAATTCTGTACAAAGTTAAACCCATTATTTATGGGGGATATATATATATATATATATAACGTATTCATGGTTTCTCATTCCATTTTATCTTTCTAAAATCAGTACCGCTAATGTTAATAATATTGGTTTTACGAACATCTGCAGTAGTTTTAAATTATTCATAACACTTAATTCTTCGCAGGAGCAATTAGCCCACCCTAATCTTGTATCGCTATTTGACTCCATCAGTCTCCTAATAGTTTGAACCTCCGTAATGAATATTTCCTGTTTGGTGATGCTTATTATCGTCATTCGCTCTCTTTTTTTTTTTTTTTTTTTTTATTTTGTTATTTGTAATAATAACAGCCCTCACACTCCCACCTTTGTGTGTGTGCGCGTGCGTCAGTGCGTTTATCAAAGTGTACAATGAACGAAAGAATTTCTAAACATTACAAGTAAAAACCCGAGGTCACCTCCCCAAAATCGAATGCGGTATTTCAGAATAATTTATCATTACTGTTACTACTACTTTTTGCACTGCAATATTTTAGAATAATAATGATTTTACTTTGATTTACATGATTTTAGATTTAAATTATTACACTATTTCGAGCAGTTCATCGAGTGCGGTGGTATCTTATAAATTTTAAAGATAATAATATCTTTGATACAATAACCATGGTTAATTAAACATATATTCTGATGATCTGGAAGGGTGACCAGATAAATGCGCCCATGAAAAAAAGCCCACACGAAAAAACCCCTGTCATAAATTCTCACATGAAAAATACCCATACGGAAAATTGCTTACACGGATAAGTGCTCACGTAGAAAAATGCTCACATGGAAGAATGCTCACATTATTTTTAGTTTACAAAAACAAATTATTTCATATTTCAAAACGCAACAAAATGTTGAATTTATATATTTTATTTCTACTTCTACACAATGTATTTTAATATAACTTTTGATATAAAACTTTTGATTTTAATATAAAATATATTTGGATGCAAATGTTTGTGAGGGAAATTACAGGAAATAAAATACTCTAGTTTTATTACAACTAAAGCCTTTTATTTTATTTATAAAAATAAAATTATTTCTTCTCTGTCTTACAAAGCGAACAGTCAACATGTTTTGGTTTTTTTTATCAACAAACAACTAATTCAGACATTTCAGTGATTTATTTATTTGTCAAAGATTTGAATAGAATTTTCATTACTGTAAGTTAGCCAATCTCTGCAAGTATTCCAGTTTGTCTTCTACCTGCTCATATTCCTGCACAAAAGTGGCAACCAAGTCAACCTTCTCTTTTGCACCTCTAGATGACCTGCCTGTACATTAGCCAGTGTAAATCTGTGGTAAGCCAGGTCCCTCTTCAGTCCATCAAACAAAAACCACACGCTGGGATGACTGCAGTGGAATAGGGAATTAAGTGCATTGTGAAATCCCTCACAGCAGTTTGTAGTTTTAGGCAACCGTTCAAGAGCTGCTTCATGATGATTCCATATTCTTATTGGAAAGGGGGATCTCTACCTGCTGCACCCTCAATGTATGTGGAAAAGAAGTACGTGAGCACCTCATTATAGCTATCTTCGTCTGGAAATGGGGCGGAAAGCTCATCAAAGACCTCCTCACATAATGGACTGGGACACAGGTTACTGCAGCAAGAGACTTCAGCCTGAATTTTATATTTATATCAGTTTCAAGCCAACATTGCAGAGTTTCCTGATGAGACTTTGACACAGGTGGAAATATCACCCTTTGACCTCAGCGTGTGGAAAGGCAATCCTCAGTACAAGCCTTCTCAAAATCCACTAAAACCTTTTGAGGCACCAGATTTGGAACCAACAGCTTTATGATTTCAAACATTCTATTATAAGTATCCAAATTCTTTTTCTGTAACAAAGTGTAAATACATGGCCGATATGAGTTACCCACCTTGGCATGCCACTTATATAGTTGTTAAAAAAAATTTGGAACTTTATCAAAGGTGCCATCTCCATAAATTGTATCTTTGTTCAATTCAACCAAGAGTTCTTTTTCACCAAAAACCAGAATTCTGTCTGGATTATCCGCACCTGAATCATCAGTTGACGGTACTTCTCATGAATGTCAAAATTTATCGTTGTTGGATTAGGCAAATGGCCGTCTTTTCTGTGATTGAGAAGATTTCTCGCAAGGGCATATGGGCCCTTGCGAGAAATAATTCGTTACTCAACTCTGAAAACACATTCCCCATCACACTGCGAGGAGTAGAACTAACTACTCTCGTGTATTGCCTCATTTTGCTTCTGGCAACGTTGGCTTCTGCTTTTTGAGGACAGGAATCATGACAATGTTCGGTTGGTTGTTGTACTATGTTGCATCTTTAGTCTTCATAACTCAATGACAACTGAGGGTGCAGCAGGTAGAGATCCCCAGTTTCCAATAAGAATATGGAATCATCATGATGCAGCTCTTGAACGGTGGTCTAAAACTACAAACTGCTACGAGAGATTTCACAATGTACTTAATTCCCTATTCCACTGCAAATACTTGCAGAGATTGGCTAACTTACATAAATTTTCTATTTATACTCCGGGAAAACCACACGGTCAGAGGAGTTCACAAAGTAGAGAGAATACAAGAAACAGCATCGTATTCAGCAGTCACTTGCTTGAACCCGGGTCACTCAAGGCTACGGCAGCCTAATGAAAATTCTATTCAAATCCTTGACAAATAAATCACTGAAATATGTCTGAATTAGTCGTTTGTTGATAAAAAACCAAAACGTGTTGACTATTCACTTTGTAAGACAGAGAAAAAATAATTTATTTTTATAAATAAAATAAAAGGCTTTAGTTGCAATAACACCAGAGCATTTTATTTCCTGTAATTTCCCTTACAAACATTTACATCCAAATATTCTATTTTATATTAAAATCAAAAGTTTTATATTGATTTTAATACCTTCGAAGGAAGAAAGCGACAGTTACTCCTTCAACTCACACCACTCAAAAACTCACAAATTCCTCAAATAGGAAACGCTTCTTCGGTAGAGAAGATTGTTGTTACCTATTCTCGGAAACCCCGTGGCCATCATCCCCACTCAGACGGCACCGTTTCAAAGCTTGTTGGCTTCTCCTCGGTGGGTGGTCAGGTACCCTGGTTTCAAAGCTGTTGGCCTATCATCAGTGGGTGAGCAGATACCCTGGTAATGCAACATATTTTAGAAATAAAATATATAATTTCCACTTTCAACATTTTGAAATAATTTGTTTTTTGTAAACTAAAAATAATGTGAGCATTTTCCGTGTGAGCATTTATGACAGTGGGGTTTTTTTCTGTGCGGAATTTTCGCGTGGGCTTTTGTCAGGGAACCATCTGGAAGTATGGGAAACTCCATTAAGGGATGGGGGTTGCTTCATGATTTCTTCACCTAGGTGGACATCCCCATTCTTTACAGAAATAAAACTGGCAAACAAATTTAAACTTTTTCATTTTACCTTCATAATAAAACATGTTATCCATATGTATTTTGTTATCGCGACTGATTTTTGAGAAAATTAGCATCCTTATTTATTTGCGCATTAAAAAATAATTTAACAAGCTTTAGCAAATGATGAATTTTTATGAGCTTAAAGTGTTTCGAGACTTGATTGCATCGAAACATGCATCGAAAATCAAGTCTGATTTTCGATGCATGTTTTCCACTGGCTTCCCTTATTAGTACCCTCGTGGGGGTAGCACAGTTGGCAGAATCGCCGTCCTCCCCATACTGACTGGAAAAGACCTGAGTTAGAGTCTCATCAATGACGGGAGGAATTTTTATGGGTACTTTAATATTCATCACTGATACCATTCAAGTTCGAGGGGAAAAATTAAGATATGGATGTATTAAGATCATAGCACAACTCAGATCTTTGTACACTTCCAGGAGTTTGTCAACTTGCTCCTCATAGTTGCTGATCTTAGATCTCCAATAAATTTTCGCAAAAATACCTTAAAAAGGTATTCCACGCTGCTTTTTTTTTTTTTTTTTTTTGTGTGTGTACATGTACATTGAGGAGGTCGTCAAAAGAACAGTCTTTCATTAACATCTTCATTTGTGGGTCGAGGGAATATTCTCTCGTTTACCTTCGCATCCCTAAATCTATGAAATTTTTGTTTCAAGCATTGGAAACTACGTTCTCATTACCCAGCTCTTTTACGAAATTTTCACTAAGCCTAATTTGATAGGAAGAAGAAATAATGGAATATTTTTCCTATCAACTAGTGGTGAATGATATACAGGAATAAACGCTGTTCAAGGTATACTCACCGATATAACGGGAACCCCTTACGCCACTGTCCTAATCATACAAGAAACAGCAAAATTTTATGAAACCAAGTCACATCATAACAAAATTTCCAGTTATAACTCGTGTAATTATTTTTTTCTGAGGAGGAATTCAATATTTTCGTAGGTTTCTTTCAAAAATATTGCGCATTTAATTAGTACAAATGGATTGATATTAGAAATATGCATTTTTAGGAGTCTATAAAAATGCCTCCAGCCTTAAGAGTTTATGCTTATGATCCAAATAGAGCATCCCTTACATCAGGGGTCGGAAATCTGCGATCGACCTATTGGCCAAAGCTGTTGGCCTATCATCAGTGGGTGGGCAGGTACACTGGTAATGCAACATGCCATCACAGTTGCGAAGTGATTCCATAATATGAGAGATGCCAAATGGTGTACAGACAATGTACTGTATTTAAAGATGAAATGCACAAGGCATAATTACATATGGGTTTTTAGTAATTAACTAAAGTAGTGCAATACTTGGTATCTCGTTGTGAAGGCAACCACAATATGAGATACAATTAAAACGGTGCCTTTTACACTACATACGTAGTTTAAATTTATGAGTAAACTATGGTGTATCTACACCGATATTATACATGTACAGTACTGTACTTCCGCATACGAATGTGTAAACTGTCATTGACTCTAACGACTGATGGATTAGAGCGCCATCTGAATGTTAGACAATTAACTAACAAAAATTAATAAAATAACTGAAGAAGATCGACATTGTTATCTGTTTGTGTTTTGAAATTTCTGTTTGTAGTTGTGGCACGCATTTCTCTCCTTATATAATTTACGTGTTGTTAACTCTATTGAAGGTATTCGTGAAAGTATTTTCGAAGGAATACAGTACAGCAAACACACCGCTTGTTATGCTGCTATTTTATTGTTTCGCTGACTAAAAGCAAATAACTGGTTTAAAATGCAGGGCCCCCGGGGCAAATCTCATTCTATGAGAAGCATTTGATAATATATATATATAAAGATAGCGTGCATTATTCAAACGTAACCGCCAGAAGGGCAAAATCTAGGTTAATGGGAAGCAGATATCGGTGCGTGTTTTGTTTGACCTATAGGTGTAGGAGGAAGGAAATGCCTTGGAAAAAACCCACACCTACAATACGAACAGTGAAAAGTAGTTCTATAGCAGCAGCAGATGGAAAAAAATTATTATAAATCAGATGCCGATTTTTCATATTTCATTTTTAATTAAAATTTCTCCCTCGTTTTGCATTACGGTATACGAGTGGTGGTTCTAGGATTTTTTAAAGGGGAAGGCTAAATCAGAGAGATTTGTTGAATTTTGGTTCTTGGCATGTATTTCAAAAAAAAAAAAAAACACATTAATTATTTTTACCATAGAGAGTGCAGCTCTTATCTGGGACTACCATTGTAAGTACACAAGAGAGTGAGGATTTGCTGCTCCCTACCCATTATAGTGAACGAATCTCATTGCCAATCTGGGGTGGGGAAGTACTTTATAAAAATGTAGCTCCCTCTTATGAGAACCCCGACAACATTCATCCGCGCATTAAGACTGTAGCTAAATACCCTTCACTTGACCTCGCCGTTAATCTTTAAGTAGCTGGGTTCCCGGTCTCTTCATAAAACTGTCTAATGAAGATTGTGTCACTGGTTCAGTGTCAGGGCCGCCCCGACAGAACATCATTACAAGCGGTCGCATGGTTCAAGGATATCACTTTTTTTCAGGATTGTACAGAACTGTGGACGATTTTAACAGGAAAAAGTAAATACACTTAGAGTTAGTAAATATCTCTGGACAATTCTGCTAAGTCCACATAAATTTGCTTCCAAAACATTCTAACTAGAGCAAAAATGAAGCGCTTATTATATGTAAAACACGTTCCATGCTCAATAATTGCTATAGTCACGTAACCCAGATTCGGGGTAACTCGTTTTAATACCGGTTGTCAGCTATTTCAGGTGTTGTCACTTAATTAGGCTATATTTAGAAAAAAAAAAAAAAGGATTAAAAGTGAAGTCCTTCAAAGGTAGTAATTATCAAAGACATCGAAATAAATTGCTCACTATCATTATTACATATTAAATTATTCTGAAATTAGTTATTAAATTATTAATACTGCTAAAATCGGATTAATATATCCACATATGTACTCGTATACTCTGGTGCCGCCTTCTAGAAAAAAGTTATATAAAATATTGGATTTTTCACATCAGGTCGAGACCTTTCTACACCCAAGCAGCAAATTTCTGCTATAAGTCATTCCGAAGTGCGCCTCTCTCCTCCTGACAACTATATGAATTGAAAACATGACTCCTTTAATTCTTGAGCCCCTTCTAGTCTTGAGCCCGAGGCAGGTGCCTTGGTCGTTACACACTATTTCTGTTTAAGTTATGTATATTAAAAAATGCACTCCAATTAGGGCGTTCCATCCTTCTAAGTATTATTATTTGTATTTAACTCTACATTATACTTATTAATTAAGATCTGAAAAGAACGATTTTTATTCTGAACTTAAGTGGTATACAGCTGATAAGAGCTGTCTACTACCAGAAAAGTAGTAATCATTTTTCATTTAAAAAAAAGGATGGAAACAAAAACAGCAAAAAATCCTCTCACAGCTGAGATGTCGCCGTATTGTCTCCTCATTAATGTCAATTAGCACACAACAAAGGACCAAAAGGAAACTCTACAGGGGTTAGCGTTTAATGGTGACGCTAGGATAATAGACTAATTTTGCAGCAAGGTGTCCGTTTTGTGTAGGTGTGTGATGATAATAATAATAATAATAAGCATTACAAAAACGCAACATTTGACTACCAAGCAGCATCATGTAAGTCATGCATTGAGCGTCATGTGCAAATTAAGCGGACAGTGACCTGGAGACAACTCTGTTGATCAATAGTAACTTTTGTACAAAATAAGCCAATTACAGTAGATAAAAAATGATAAAAAAAAAAATGGAATACGACAATCTTAGGACACTATTATACATCATCAGAGAGGCACACAGTGCTGTACTTAGTTTTTCTTCCTTTTTTTTTTTACGAGTAGGAGGATAGTTGATACAGATAGATATCAATATCAAACAGCATTGGTGGATGATAAATGCTAGCTCTAAACATCCGCATGGGAGGTACAGGTAGTCGAAAGAGCCAATGAAAAAACAGTTTATCGGGAAGGAATGATTTATCACCTTCCATCTCCCCATCGTAAGCTCGTTACGCTGCATAAAAAAAACAAACAAAACCTCTTAATAAAATTACTCTTGCTTTCATTACTTTTACACACACCAGATGGCGCTCCGGTCGCCCATCGCGTTTCTCACTGCTGCCAGCATAAGATATAAATAACAGTTTTAATTAAACGGGAATTGAATTTTATTTCTAAATGAAAATTTCTCATTTATTAAAAAAGTGGAACTTAAATTTATTACACTCCTTTTATTTTATAATAATTCTTCCTACGGCTTATGAAAGTACTGATTCACAAGTTAATATATTTAGCATTCTTAATTCCTCTGGCAAGCATACAGAGATACATTTATAAATTTATGGGCCGTGAACAAAATATTTGTACGCAAGCCCCTGCAAGAAAGGGGAAAGGGAATTCTAATAATGATACTAGAAACATTAATTTGTGGCATTTTCATTTAAAATACAATATAATTACAACAGCTTCCACCGCTCGCCTATTATATATTATACCTTGGACAAAAGAAGTGGACAAACTTTGGAGCGAATGGATGGGTGAAATAGGGTTTTTTTTTTTTTTTTTTTGGCTGATGCTGCATAAGCTTGCTTTCTTGCATCATATGCCTCTACTAATGCTAATGCTCCGGCCAGCAATTCTTCAAGGAGCCCGGCCGAGACCCTAGTATTATATTTTTAAATAATTAAATTCGTTGTTAATAATCGGCAGAAATTCTACAAATCTAAAACAATTATTATATTTAAATCAATTTATTATTAAATTACTAAGTTCATTTATTATTAAAATCAATAAGAAAAATTAATAAAAATATTTTTATGTATTTGTTTTTCTTATTGGGTTGTTATTATATGTTAGAACTCACTTGTCACTTCTTAACCCTCACATCTATTGTGGATGTTAAGAACACGCACCCACAAACACAAGGAGAGGGACCGTCATGTACTCTGCACACCTGAGTCCACGTTAGCTATTACGCTCCTGACTATGCAGAATAACACGTCTCTTTCCAGTAACCAATCTAATTAATTCAAGAGAACTAGAGATGGAAGGTGCTGCGAGCCCCGAAAAATTACGGGTGTCTAGACAACTATCTTCTTTGTCGAGGCACAAATTCGATCCTGATCATAAAGGTGATATAGGTGTGGTCATTGTGATAATACAATTATTGTATTTTATTTATTTATTATCAAGTTTGTACCAATACTGGCACCACCCTTGCTTGAACAGCGAGTGCAGCTAGAGGGTGTACACTACATTGAAGATGACGCATAATACTACAAAATCTGAAACTAAAGATCGAAAAGAACAAAATCTGACTCCCCTGCGAGATTCGCAAATGACCTTTTCCCCCGTCCGGTTCTCCCCCCCCCAACAACCGCGGTAGTTTCGTTTCTGAGCATAAAGCAATGATAACAGCACACATATACATAAAAAGACGGGTGGAAGTTTACTTTTAAAATAAAACTGTTTTTCTTTAACTATCAAGAAAAATGATGTAAGAGCAATGTAGCAACGAAGGGAGAGGTGGGAGAACTGCAAGAAGAATACCTCGCTGGACGCCGGAGCAAGAGGGAAGAGGATGCGGCAAAGTCCCTTACAATTTTGTAAAACAAACTTTGGGTCATGCCCCACGTCGTAGTTTAGAGGGAGAGAATATGCAAGCCTCCTTTCTACGGCAGTGATTATGAAACTACATATATGCATATTATTTAAAATTTTGTAAACACCTCTTTAGAAAATATACATGTACTGGCCTAAAACAGTATCATGCAAATTTTCGGCCACGGACCCCTTTGCTTTACTGGCAGATCCCTAAATTAAAATATTTAATTTTACTGTTCTAAATAATTTGACTGTTTCTAAGTAACGAAATTACTTAGAAGCAGTCATTTGTTTGTGATCGACAAACAAATACAGGGTGTTTTAAAAGTGATGGTCAATAATTTAAAGGTGAACTGTACAGACTACAATATGCAAAAAAGCCTAGTAAACATGGGTCCTTAAGTTAATCGTTTTCGAGATATTGCCTATTTCTAGTTGGATCGATCACTGACAAGGTGAACTGTGCAGAGTTGGGATCCACCACTGACTTGTTTGTTTAGGTTATGTTATGCTCATTTTCTCTCTTTCCCCTCTCTCACGGCTTTGAGACGTAGCAGGCATACTAGTACTTGTCAAAGGATAGTCAATATGGAAAGAGGTTACAGCAACGAAGAGTATGCGGACATGCACTTCATGTAAAAATAAATTTTCTGTTTATACTCCGGGACGACCAAACGGCCAGAGGAGTTTTACAAGATACACAGAATACAAGAAACAGTACCGTATTCAGCAGTCACGGGCTTGAACCCCGGTCACTCAAGGCACGTGTACTTATGCACCCGCGCGCCTGACCACTAGGCTACGGCGGTAAAGCCAACGGCAGTGCACTCGAGTCTGCACGTTTGTACAAAGAAGCATTTCCCCGCAGAAGGCAGCCCAGCAAGCGCACATTCATCAGGTTACATCAACGCCTTAGAACATGGGCGCTTCGCACATGGAGTATGAGCAGGTAGGCCCAGAAGCATAACACCTGATGTTGAGGAAAGGGTGTTAGAAAGAATACATGTGAACATGTGCTTTTGTAAGGGGTGGCTCCTAGAACGTGAGTGCATCTCCGCCCCGTATCTCTGTGAAGGACAGTACCACTGTAAGAGGGCCAGATGTGAGTAGTATAGGTTTGTGTGTGTGTTCTGTTCTGGCCACTTGGCTACACAGAAGCATCAATCATCTGGACAGATGATTCTGGGTATTCGTCCACACCACGGGAAGGTGGGCCAGTCCCAATGGAGCACGTACTGTCTCGATACGAGACTCTGACCCACCTGATGTTGCCAAAAGGTGAGCCAGATTTCTTTGGGGGCCACTCCAGAGAGAGAGGGAAAAAAAAAATTCCCGTGGTGCAAAAAAAAAAAATATAAATAAATAAAAAAATAATAATAATTCCCTGTGGTGAAAAAAAAATTAAATAAATAAAATAATAAATAAATGAAAATAATAAAAATAATAATAAATAAAAATTCCCTGTGATAAAAAGAGAGAGAGAGAGTTGTCCGACACCAGTGACAGCCCAAGTCACAGGTGCTAGAACAGAGCGCGAGTAATAAAAAAAAAATATACACACACACACACACACACACAGTATATATATATATATAAAAATAAAATAATAATTAAATAAATAATAATTTTAATCCCACACCCTGGCTACAGTGAAGAGGAAGATATAAGTCGGGGTGCCAGCAGAAAAAGGGAGAGAGAGGGGGAGAAAAAATGAGAGTGGTTTCTATCCCGCACGGGACAGAGTGAGAAAGAAGAAAGAGTGAGCCTAGGCTGCTCCTAGTTGGACTGTTGGAAAGAATAAAAAAAAAAATAAATAAATAAAAAAATACAGGAATTTGGACAAGGAGGGTTGCTCTGCAAGAGCGTGTACTGAGTCATAGCAATGTGTGGCGAATTTTACATCGCCAATTACACCTACTATATCCAGCGTGTAAAAGGTCTCAGCAATACAGACTACCCTCCCGGAGTGAACTTCTGTCAGTGGATGCAACAACAGTGTGTTCTGAACCCCCAATTTTTAAACAACATTTTGTTCACTAACGAAGATGGGTTTACTCGTGATGCTATTTTTAATTTTAATAACTGTCACGTTTGGTGCGACGAAAATCATAATACAATTCATGAGTCACGACAACAGCAAAGTTTCTCTTTGAATATCTGGGCAGGACTACTAGGAAACCGTCTAATTGGACCACACTTTCTGCCAAACAGGCGAGCTGTACCTTCAGTTCCTGCAGAACGTTCTTCCAGACCTCCTTGATGATGATAATGTTCCACTTCAGCAACGCCAGAACATGTGGTTTATGCATGATGGTGCACCGGCACGTTTTGCTCGAGTTGTAACTCAGTATATAACTAGAAGGTATGGTTAGAGGTGGGCCTGTAATGTGGCCTCCCAGATCACCAGACTTAAAATCCTATAGATTTTTGTATCTGGGGTCATGTAGAAAGCTTGGTGTACACTTCTGACATTAACATAGTTGAGGAATTGCAGCGTTGGGTTGAAGGAGCCTTTCGGCAAATCAGAAATGACCCAAGAATGCCTGAGAGGATTCGCAACTCAATGCAGAGAAGACTACAAAGCTACGAACGTATGCAAGGACAGCATTTTGAACACTTTTTGTAACATCCTGTAACAACTGTAAAATCTTGTGGTGTTGAAACCAAAAATTAAAAATGTACACTGTGCTGCCACTTTATTAGGTACACCTACCTAGTAGCGTGTTGAGCCTCCTTTAGCCTTCAAAACAGCCTGAATTCGTCTAGGCATGGATTGAACACGATGCTGAAAACGTTGTGCAGGAATGGAGTACCATGCAAACATCAGTGTGTCACGCAGTTCCTTAAGATTCGAAGGAGGTGTAGGCTTGCAGCGAACAGCCCTTTCCAGCTCATCCCAAAGATGTTCAGTAGGATTGAGATCGGCGGATTGAGCGGACCACTGCAGCAAAGAAAAGTCATTGTCATGTTCCTGGAACAATTCCATAGTGATTCGGGCTTTGTGCACCAGCGCATTATCCTGCTGGAAGTAACCATCTGACTGAGGATAAACTGTCAACATGAACGGATGCACTTGGTCAGCAACGATGTTTAGGTACGATGTGGCATTCAGAAGTGAATCTATGGATATCAATGGACCCAACTTGTGCCAAGAAAACATTCCCCACACCATAACACTGCCCCCACCACCTTGCACAGTAGTCGCCAGATATGACGGGTCTACGGATTCATGTTGTTTTCGCCAAATTCTGAGCCTTCCATCAACATGATGCACCAGGAACTTCGACTCGTCAGACCAAGCAACTGTTTTCCAATCCTCGATAGTCCAGTGCTGGTGTTGCTGTGCCCACAGGAGGCGTGCTCTCTTGTTCTTCATTGATAACAAAGGTACGCGATGTGGCCGTCGGCTGTTGTAGCCCATTCGCGACAAAGTGCGACTAGTGGTCCGTTGCGATATTTTGTTCTGCGCACCAAGGTTGTATTCTGACGTGATGTGCGACATTGTAGCCCGTCTGTTTGCTTGCACAATTCTAGCCATTCTCCTCTGACCTCTCTCATCAACAAGCGATTTTCTTCCACAAGAGTGCCGTTGAGAAGATGTTTTCTGTTCGTTGCCCCATTCTCGATACACACTTGAAACTGTGGTGAGTGAAAAAGTTCAGGAGAACTGCTGTTTCAGAGATGCTTTGTCCTTGCACCTACTACCATGCCACGTTAGATCACTCCTTTTCCCCATTCTTGCTACGGGTTATCCGCTTAACTGATACTAGAAAAGTTGTTCTGCTGCATTTATATCCACAACTGTGGTCATGTGACTTGCAACGTTGTGGGACAAACCATTTGTGTGCACAGCAGGGGTGTACCTAATAAAATGGCAGCACAGTGTATTACTTTATGTTTAATAAAACCACCCTTAGCAAAGGATTCACAGCGTTTTGCTAAACTAGTGCTCCCATAGTCAGTGGCGGACCTTAACAGAAAATATGCATTATCTCGAAAACGGTTCATTTGCTGCCCGATGCTCACTGGGACTATTTTGCTTATTTTAGTTGGAGCCCGCCAAAAAAATAATAAAATACTTTGACTTGACTTGTACTTTTCACCTTTAAATTATTGACCATCATTTTTGAAACACCCTGTATAACCCATCTTCAAAATTTTCCCTTCCACGTACACAGTTTTGAAATATAAAATTTAAAATCTGTCGGTATGCAGTCTCTTCGATACATATCGCGTATATTTTGACTTCCAGAAATGCTAGAGGAAAAAAAAGTGTTTGGGGTGGGGGGAGCAATACTTATCTCTCATAATTAGTGTGACGGTTAAGCTGCTCGGAGATTTTGTGGCGTTAATCTGCAAAGAAATGTTTTGTTTTCTTTTTCAACTTTGTACGCTTACGTAATATTAACATAAAATAGCAATAAAGGCAACGGAGCTGAAATTATCCTCAATGTTTGTCTTCGTATACAACTTCTGAAGAGTACTTTTACCTCCTGATGGGAATGCACTGCACATTCCATGGATAAAGGGCACTCTGATTCCGGAAAAACATTATGGATTTACAATACCATGACCAGTCCGCCTCCAGACAGATCGATACGGAAAGCCTCCCACAAACCTGTGCATCTGATTCATTAGCTGCGCCATGCTCGGTCTAGTGTAAATAGTGGGGTTAAAGTAGTAAAGCTCGCTTAGCACTAATAAACCAAAACAAAATAATTAACCAGAAAGTTAATGGTAATGATTCTGCGAACGTTACAAAAGGTCTGTTATATAAAGGAGCAAATATGAAAAATAGTTGTATAAAATTATATAATGAAAATTGTTGCTAAATTAAATTGATCTAACCTCTTAACTATAACAGTTTTGTCCCCCCCCCTTTTTTTTTTCTTTTAGCTAATTAAAAATAATTTTATTTTGCTTGCTTATTTTCTTGATTTTAATACTATTTTATTCAGACACCCCTTTCATTTTTATAAGGTGGCACCTCCCTTGTGTAACTTCAAGCAGTGCTGTAATTAAATTAGGTTTAGTCAATGTTGTCTTCATTAGATTAGATCTTTAATTAAGTAAGATTAATAAGACGGTCGCATTTACACTTTGGTAATTAAAATTTTTCCGTACGTGCTTGTTTATTCAATAATTATGTACTTCTTTCTAGTATACACCCATTATACATCTGTTTAAATCCATCCTTAAAAATATTGGTCATTTTGAAGTAGAGTTTGGAGGGTTTATCTTCGTGTCGGCATTGTGGATACACTGCTTCTTATCCGTTTTTAAAGTTCAATTAGCTGTTGAGAGGATGACTTTCTAATGTTTTTTTTTTTTTTCTTCTTTTCTTTTTTTTTTTTATCTTCAATATTTAAGCCTTTTATGCGTGAACCGAGAAAATTGGGTTTCTGTACATCCACCACATTGTTCATTCATTCCTCCAAGCATGGCAACAAACATAACATCCAGAGCTTCAATTACAACATACGGTATATGGATAGCAATAAATTCGGCAATTATTATTATTATATACACTGAGTGATCACTGAATTATGACCACCTACCTAATACTTCGTAGGTCCTCCTTTTGCCCTTAGTACAGCAGCTATCCGATGTGGAATTGATTCAACAAAATGTCGGAAGCGTTCAGTAGGTATGGCCAACCAAGCTGTGTGTAATGCGGTCAGCAATGCAGGTATGGAGGTGATTGGTGTATCAAGACGCCTGATATGCCTTTCTATAGTGTCCCATAAGTGCTCTATGGGATTGATATCGGCGGATTTCGGAGGCCAATCGATATGCTAGAAGTCAGAACTGTGTTCCTCAAACCATTTCTGCACAACAAGTGCCCGACGGCTCAGCGTATTGTCATCTTGGAAGACACCATCGCCATTCAGAAAAAAGTGTAACATAGCGGGGTGTACACTATCAGCAAGCAGTTGACGATAGCGGAGACCACTGATACGTTGTTCCACATGCACGAGGGGTCCAAGTTCCTGTCGGTGAAACATGCCCTACACTATACAACTGCCTCCACCGGCCTGCACTTTTGATACCATATATGATGGATCAAGAGCCTCATGATGTTAACGCCAAATCCGTACGCGACCATCCACGGTGTGGAGTAAATATCGTGACTCATCCGACCAGCACACCTTTTTCCAGTCTTCCAACATCCAACTTGCATGCTTTTTGCACCATGCGAGTCTTTTACGCCGAACTGGTTAGGAGAACCTTGGTTAGGAGAAGATGCCATAGGGGTCGTCTGCTGGTATAGCCCCAGTGTGCGATGCATGGTCATGCCAGATATTGTTTCGGGTTGCCCCATGTTGTATTGGGTAGTCAACTCTTCAACAGTGCTGCGCCTGTTCGCCTGTACGAGTCGTCGGACCCGGCGCTCACCTCTAACATCAACCTTTCGCTGACCTTTGCATTTTTGCCGTCGGGTCGTTGTTTGACCATTTTGACGCTATTCCTGGTGACTTTAACTACGGCGGCTCTCGAACACCCCACCAATTCAGCCGTTTGGGAAATCGAGGCACCAGCTCGTCGAGCACCCACCATCTGTCCTTTATCAAAGTCCGATAAATCCTTCCTTTTACCCATCACGCTCGGAATTTTACTACCTACTGAACCACTGACACCTTATCTATGCTACGTAGGTCGACTAACTCCGCACTCTCGTACCTCACGTGGTCAACGGATCGCATTCAGTTTTCATAGGGATCATAATTCAGTGATCACTCAGTGTATATTTATTTATTTATTTTATTATTATTTTTTTTATACCTGTCACATAGGCTATCCATATACCGTATATTGTATTTGAATCTCTGGATGTTATGTTTGCTGCCATGCTTGGAGGAATGAATGAACATAGTATTAAGGTCAGGCTATGTTCATTCATTCCTCCAAGCATGGCAACAAACATAACATCCAGAGCTTCAACTACAATATACGGTATATGGATAGCCTACGTGACATGTATAAAAAAATAATAAAATAAAAAATAAATATATATAATAATAATGATTGCCGAATTTCTATTGGCCCGATTTTAATAAAATTTGGAATGGCTCGACAAATCGTTCAAACGGATGAAATACAAAATTTCATGAAAATCCATCCACCGCGAGTCGAGTTATTACACCAGGACAGAAAAAAAAAAAAAAAAAAAAAAAAAAGAAATAATTTCTGAATTTCTATTGGTCCAATTTTAATGAAATTTGGGAATGCTTGATAAATCGTGCAAGTCATTTCCATGCGGACAGACAGAGAAAGAAATAATAATTGTCGGATTTCTGTTTGTCCGATTTTAATAAAATTTGGGAAGACTCGACAAAGCTTTCTAAGAGGCCCGAAATATAAAATTTCATGAAAATCCGTCCACTGGGAGTCGGAGTTGTTATATGCTAACGCGCCTAAAATGAAGTCAACCATGTTTTTATAAGGATTTTAGAAAATGATGCTGGAAAACATTTCTCTTCTATACAATATACTGCTAAGTAGAAAAATGTAGAAAAACTTGTACATCGAGTTATTTACCTAAAATAATTTGTGTCTATAAAAACTATTTAATGAGGATTTTAAACGTACTGTATCGGTGGTGTTCAAAGATAAATCTGTCTGCAAAAATGTATACAGTATTTATCTCTAGTTGAATCGGGTATGAAGTGTAGTGGTAGCCACACTATTTGTAGAGAACAGTTACACCTAGTTTCTGTGGTATCAACTGCCATTTGGAATGATAAGAAAGGTGGACCCGTCAATGGTTGTTAAAATATACTTTGCACACTCTCTGCATTTCTGCAGACAATAAGCACTCCAGTAACTCGAAATGACATTTACTAATTTTCTTGAATTGATATGAATCCGAGTGAGCATATTTAAAAGAATCATGGAATTTCACAAACACATCCCCCCACCCACCACCACCACCAGAAATGACTCATAAATATACTTGGGCAAGCCCGACTTCAAGGCGTTATTTAATGACATTCTACCTTCAGCTTTCTGTCGCGAAGGGTTGTAAACAGAACGGTCATCATGATGGTTGTGTTTACAACCTAATTTACGATGGGCAAGGCTCATCGTAAATTTGGCCTCACGTCTAACTTCATATAAAGACGTGCAACGTTTTGGCTAGCGCCTGGACTAGCAAAATTATTTACTCTCTCTCTCTCTCTCTCTCTCTCTCAAAAGTCTCAGAATAACAGAGAATGGTATCTCAGAGTAATAGAGTAACAGATATGTCTTTACATATTTGAAAATCATCAATCTTTATCATAACTCATGTTCCCGTAACTTATTGATTTACACACACGAAATAAATTGATAAAAGAATAAAACAAAATAATGAAATTTGAGTAATCAATCTCAATCACTACTATCATAAGAAATGCGCACTATGATCGCAGCTGTTTTGGGCACCAATAAATTCCTAAACAACCAACCACCTGTTTACGAAAAGTGGCTTACTATCCCTCGTACTATTCCTAGTGAATAATATAATGAAGCCTAGTTACATTGTCTTCCTGGGTTAGTTTCTATAAATTCAGAAAAGTGTGGAACATGAAATTGTTCATGAACAAATTATTTGCATAATATTGTATAACAATATATTATACAATATTTGTATAACCAATTATATAATTAAATCTAGTTTAGAATTTAGAATCGTGTCAGTCGTTTTAACTTATGAATACAGTCAAGCAGCAAAAGAGAATAAATCTGAATCGCTTATGTGCATAAAACGCCTCATTACATAACACTACTTCCAGTGGATAGATTTCCATGAAATTTCACATTTGGGTCTTTTACAAAGATTTGTCGGGCCATCCCAAATTTCATTAAAATCGGACCAATAAAAATCCGACAATTATTATTTCTTCGTTCAGCTCTGGCCGTGTGTGCGTCCGTCCGTCCGCATGTAATAATAACACGACTTCCAGTGGGTAGCCGGGTGGGCAGGAGCAGCAGTACCTAGTACACGCTTCTTGATTAGACCGGGGTTCGAGCCCGTGACCACCAAATACGGAGGATGTGGAAAGGTCACGGAATGACCACCGCATATCCCCGGAGCAATATGGCCTTAGTTGCTAATGCTCCTAAAAACCAAATAACAAACAAACAAACAAACTTCCGGTGGATGGATTCTCATGAAATTTTATATTTGGGTCTTTTAGAAATATTTGTGGACCTTTCCTAATTTTATTAAAATCCGCCGAACAGAAATCTGACAATTATTATTTCTTCTTTTCTTTCCATGCATATCACATAGGCTATCCATATACTATATATCGTTAGCTGAAGCACTAGATGCTATGTTTGTTTCTATGCACTGGTTAGAGGAATAAGCAGGCAATGTGGCAGATGCACAGAAACGAAATTTTCTCAGTCCACGCATAAAAGTCTGCTTCTTTTTTTTTTTTTTTTTTTTTTTTTTATAAATGATGAATGGTTACTATTTGCTAACGCGCTTGAAATGTAACGCACTGCGTACATTAATTAACTTGTTAATATTGTTTTTTGTGCACTGATAAAACTGAAACTTTCAGTTATCCAAAAAATGCTGGAAATTTGTACAACAAATCCGTGTCCACAATTTCGATTTGAAGAACAGAAGTCCTAGACTGCAATTTAAATTTGAAGGGTAGAACTTAAACTTAACGGGTTTAACTAAATATACTTTTTGGTAAAGGAAATTTTATTAATTGTAATGTTTTTGAAGACTGAACTGGGATGTCACCTGCTTTTTGTAGAGCTAGCTTTGATCTCGCGACTACCACTACTGTACTTCATTATCCTGTTAGTCCCAAGTGCAGGTGTCATGTTTTGCTCCAAGAATTACAATTTCCCATAATACAAGCACATATATACTATTCGTATAACTGACTTTTGGACTTTCTTTTAAAGAATCCGAAATGGCAGAGGGAAAAAGCAGTAATAGTTTGGGATATTACAGTGAGTTAATACAAGATGATCATTTTAAATGAGATACGTACAAGAAAAATGCGAATAACTTCAAGTAAAAGAGTGCTAGGACATGAAATTTACAATCGAATTCTTTATCCTGTTCATGGTATGGCCATCTGTCGACTACCAGAGGTGAGGTCGTATCAACCACAAAATTACCGAACGGACTGTACACCAGATCGTGGCAAGATACTATCAATAATATTCTAGACGCTACATTCCAGCAGCCTGCTGACCCACACACACCGGAACAGCTACAGCTCTGCACGGAAAATGAAACATATCACACAACTGCAATTGAAGAACCCTTCACCACAACCGAGCTCAACTTAGCTGCATCTAGAATCAGAAACAAGAAGGCTCCGGGCAGAGACATGCTCGATCCAGAAATCGTCCAGAAGGTCATTGAACCTATTCCCACTACAATACTCAACCTGTTAAACCACTGTCTCCACCAAGGATTCTTCCCCACACAATGGAGGACTGCAATCCTTAGACTTATATTGAAGAATGCAACCAAACCACATGATCTGCCACAATCTTACCGGCCCATTGCACTGCTGCCAGTCTTCAGCAAACTTCTCGAACGGATGATCTCCCATAGAATAGAAGCCCACTACAATGACGCTGGTCTCTCCTCACCTAAGCAGTACGGTTTCCGGAAAGGACGCTCCACGATTGATGCACTGGAAACAATCATTGAAGCTGCTACCAACTGCAACTCCAAATACTTTCTACTAATCTCCTTTGACTTTGCTGGTGCCTTCGATTCCCTCTGGTGGCCCAGCGTCCTGGGCAGGCTCCGAAGAGCGCATGTCCCAGAAAACTTATATAGATGCATCAAGACCTATCTCCAGGACCGGCGAGTTGTCGTGTCTGCTCCCCACTGCAGTGTCTCCAGACCAGTCTTCAGGGGATGCCCTCAGGGATCTGTCCTGGGGCCTCTCCTCTGGAATCTGGTGCTGGATGATTTCCTGAACACCAAACTCAACAATGTACAAACCCAGGCCTATGCAGATGACCTGGTCATGCTCTTTTCTGCCAATAACAGAACCCAACTAGAAGCAACTGCCAACCAGGCCATCTCCACCCTTCAAGCTTGGGCAGAGCATAACAACCTAAAGATCTCCCCAGAGAAAACCAATTCGATCCTACTAAAAGGCACCCTTGATTTGAGAAGACCTTCCCAAATCAAGGTCAATGGTGTTACAGTAAAACTAAAAACAGAGCTTAAATATCTAGGTTTGATCTTAGACAAAAACCTTTCCTTCACTCCTCATCTAGACCAACTCAGGATTAAGATCAGGAAGTATGCTGCCCAAGTCTCAAGAGTTGCCCGGAAGGACTGGGGCTTAAAGAAGAGAACGCTGTCACTCTTCTATAAGGCAGTTTTCATCCCGGTTATCACCTATGCTTCTGGAGTCTGGTACAAGAAGGCCAATACCGTAGTAAACAGATCGCGCCTAGGAACTATCCAGCGCTCTCTTCTCCTTCTGTCCTCGCGTGCCTGTCGCACTGTCAGCATCCATGCGCTCCAGGTCCTCACTGGATCTCTTCCACTGGACCTGGAGATTGTTCGTCATGGGTTGCTCTACCAAATAGCCAAAGGAAGAGCAGTTACTTGTGCAGGTTTCACCACTGACCCAGCAAATAATAGAAACGCTGAAAAGAAGAGACTTAATGAACATCTAACAGACACCTGGCAAGAAAGATGGCAGGCATCAACTAAAGGCGCTGTCACCAAAAGATTCCTCCCTGATGTCAGGGCCTCCTACCCCCTCACACCTGTCTGGTTTTCACCAGGACTCTATGCTACCTACCTCCTCACTGGACATGGCTCCTTCCAGAAAAAACTACATGACTTCAGAATTTCAGACTCACCCCGCTGCCACTGTGGAGAGGATCAGACGTGGGAGCACCTTGCCCACAGCTGTGAAATCTACGAGGACTTCAGGAGGATCCTAATAACAAAACTACGCTTCAACTACCAAAATCAAGAACACCTCACCCTACAGAATGAAGAAACTTACCGAGCTCTGACTCAATTTGCAATGGACTTATTTACCAGGCAGAAAGCGCTACCACCACTTTAGTATCCGAATCAATAGGTCATAACAACCATGACTGCCAATTGTTGCTACGCATCATTGAGCCATGGATGCTAACGCCTTGGACCAACTTGCACAAGACTTGACTAGCAGTGCAATAAAAGACAGGGTCCGCACATACCTTGACAAATTCCTCATCATTGATTTCTGGACAAACTTCTCTCGCCCAGATGTGACACATTTCATCAAGAAGAGGCCTAGCATCGATCCCTGGACTTGACCATCAATCTTGGACTCCCGGTTTTGACCACCCCCCCCACTGTTCGTTCTGATGGACTACTGGACCAGCCTTCAGTCTGGATGCGACACAGACTCACCAAATGGAGCCCCAATGACGGCACCTGAACTAGACCTTACTGAACATGACCCATCCACCATAGCAGAACTCACACTGCTGGATTTCCAGCAAGTTGTCGGCTCCAACTGACTGGCCGTGCTAGCTGTACCTACCCTGAACTTGCGGAGTATATCTCTCTCTCCTTTTTTTTTTTTTTTTTTTTTTTTTTTCGGCTTCTTTCTTCTGTTTCCTGCCATCCGTTCTTTTATCCCCCCTATTTTTCTCTTACAGAATGATTTTTTTTTTTTTTTTTTTTTATTTATTTATTTATTTTATTTTATTTATTTTTTTTTTTTTGTGGGGTGGTGGTTTTCGTCCACCCGCCACCCCACTCCTCTCTCTGGTGAGGCACTGGGCATGCCACACTGTCATCAGGGGCCATCTTCCCTATTGGCCCCTTTCTTCTGTTTCCTACCCTCCAGTCTTCTGCCTTCCTCCCTTACTTTTCTCTTGCACAACGTTTTTTTTTTTTTTTTTTTATTTAGTTTATATATATATATATATATGTGTGTGCGTGTGTGTGTGTATATACATATATTTATATATACACATACACGCATTCCCCACAGGTCTAAATCTAAAAACATCAAAATTACTGCCCGACCTATTTGGCCCTAGAACAAGTTATCAGCGAACAACCCTACGCTCTGTTAAAATTACAACCGTTGCTCAAGAAACAGCGATCATCTCATTCTCAAATCTGGTCCTAGCCACTGAAATCCCAGGAAAGTAGGTGGCAGGACCCGCCAGAGTACTCTAGCTACAGTGGTACACCCGGTCAGCCTCCCCGTGGCATGGTGTGGTAACGTCGGGTCCCACTAGGGGCTCGGCGGCTAATAGACCGGAGGAACAAAGGGCACAACACAATATACAGCACATGACCCCCACACACTTCAAATCTCTGGCCCCGATACAATGTACACCCGCGGAGATGGGAGAAATCCCAGGAGCCGTTAGACACTAACATACCTTATACCTTATACCTGTAAAAACTACGAATGTGCATGCGCAGTACAAGTAATAAAGGAGCACGTGTTCATGGAGGAACATTACTTCAAAACAAAATCGAAGATTGGAAATATAAATGTGCTCATACAGCGACTGTTGTGATTGAGGAATGTTTAATTATACAAATTAGGGAGCCTGCCAGCAAGTCCGCGTAAGTTGACCTAAAATACCATACAGCACTTGTCATGCAGCGGTGAGGAAATTAAAACTGTTTTTATACAAATAATAAACTTCTTTATTGCTGCTAAGTACGGTACATGTACTAGGAACAATAATTCTCACCACGGCGACATGGCCAGATGTTTTACATTATATATGTGATTAAATTGGTAAAAATTACAGTTACATGGGAAATTATGAGTTGCACAAAATTAAACATGTAAAAATGAAATTATAATAATAGGAAAATATAAAGAGGAACCCAGTTTGGAAGAATTTATCCCAGTTCAACAGATGCAATCCACTCGAGGAGCATGTGACGGTATTTGCAGTCGGTAGACATTTTCTATAGGTTGACTCCAAGACGGAGCAGTGCCTGAATTTTGGGGAGTGCCTGGACAAGTACGAACCGACTACACAGTTTCAACCGGTTGTATTTGCGGATTAGTGTGGGGTCTGACCTCAAGGATGGCAGAGGATTGTGCCACTTACAGAAATCCCAGATGTTTGGGGCATGGCGTTTATCACTCCTATGTACATTTTTAATGTAGTCATTAAACGCCTGCTGTTAATTAACCTCAGGAGCCTGGGTGCATTTAGCTGCTCAGCTATGTTAGTTGTTCTCAATTGAGGGGGTCGGCGATGCTTATTTGTGGCTCATTTCAGGATCCAGTATTCACACGAGAACACCGGTTTTTGAAGTGAGGGTGACGCAGGTGCCCAAATTTCAGCAGCGTATAAAATAACCGGATAAACAGGCGCTTGAAGATATCTGGTAGTGGTTGCGGCATCGTTGGAATGAAGTAAGTGTTGCTTCGCTCTCCAGCGTAGGGTGTTAAATCGCTTCCGGAGGTATTCTGTGTGAACATTAAATTTCAGCTTAGGATCAAAGTAGACACCGAGGTCCTTATGGCAGGTAATCACTGGGATGAGAGTACCCAAAACTGATGGTTGAATTACTGTTGGTTGCTTTCAATGAGTAAATCATTATTGCAGATTTTGAAGGTTTAAAGTTTAACCCAAACATCTTCAAGTAAGTTGAAAGAGCGGTCAAGTTCTCTGTGATTGAAGACGTAATTGCCATTGAGTTTGCAGACGGTGGGATTAAGGTAAGAATCTTTATATCGTCGGCATATATTAGAGTATCATCACGGGGACGCATGAAAGGAATTAGAATGGCTTAGAAAAGAAGGCCAGACTGGACGCCATCTTGTGGGACTCCTGCATTGATTTTTCTTGTAAAGTGGGTCTTCTTCATTGTGAGGTGGACACTTCTATTCCTCAATAAGGCGGTGAAGAAAGCTAGTAGGTCTCCATTAATCCTGAAGAAGAATTGCAGAAGACTGAGAAGCCGACCAGGCTAGCCAGGTGGGTAAAGTGCCTACCTGGCAACCCAAAGGTGGCGGGTTCGCCTCGGGCTTGGATCAGTATAAAATGCAAAAACTTTGGGAGGTGCATTATGGCCACAGAAGCCGATGCGGCAACAACTAACAAATAAAAAAAAAATAAAAAAAACTGAGAAGGGCAGTGACGTCTAGGCTGTCAAAAGCAGCTTCAATATCGGCGTACACAATAGCTAATTCGGACTTAGTTTCGAAGGCTTGAAGAATTGATGTCTGTGCGGCCATGAGGTTTGTTATGGTGGATCTATTTGCGACTGCGAAATGGAACTGTTTCGGTTTCTGTGGCATCAGCTGTTTGTTTAATGCTGGAAGGAGAACTTTTCAAAAAGTTTGAAGAGGGTGGAAGAAGTTGAGATTGGTCTGAAATCTTTTAGGCTTGTTGGCGCTTTAACCTTAGGCAGTGGACTCACAGAGTATTCATTCCACTGAGCAGGGAAAACTCGTGTTGAAAGAACAGAGTTGTTTTTTTTTTTTTTTTTTTTTTTTTTGATTTGGAAGTTGTTGGCGCATCGGCTTCTCTGGCCATATTGCACCTCCCAAGGTTTTTGCAGTACTTTGATCCAAGCCCGAGGCGAGAATCGAACCCGCGACCTTTGGGTTGCCGGGCAGGTACTTTACCCACTCGGCTAGCCCGGTCGGCTAACAGAGTTGTAGATTGAGAGCAATGCATCTAGGATAAAGTACATGTCATGCAGCAACTTTTGTTAGCAGATTGTGGAAAAGGAAGCCATTACTATGGGCAGTCACTGAAAAAAATTAGATGAAGATCGTCAGATGTTAGTGGACTTTCTTCTTTGATGAGGCTTGGTTTTATCTGACTGGGTATGTAAACTCTCAAAATACATATAGTGTATGGAAAATCTCCACATAGCACATGAAACTCCCTTACACCCTATGAAGAATGGAACGTAGTGTGCAACGATCCAACAACTATTGTTAGGTCCATCTTCATCACAGAAACCATAACCGCTCAGCAGCACACTATTCGTATAATTGACTTTTAGGCTTTCAAAAAATCCGAAAGGGTAGAGGAAAAAAGGAGTAATAGTTTGGAATATTACAATAGTAGTAGTAGTAGTAGTAGTAGTAGTAGTAGTGGCACATGATGCAAGAAAGCAAGTGTAGGAGCTTATGCAGCATCAGCCAAAAAAAAAAAAAAAAAAAAAACACACCATTCCCTCCAAATGCCTGTCCAGTTCCTCCTTAAATTTATTTAACCTATCAACTTCCACAACGACAGATGGAAGTTTGTTCCAGCAATTAACCACCCGCTGGCTAAAGGCAAATTTCCGCACATCTATTCTACATCTGTCCTTTCTTAATTTGAACTTATGTCCCCGTAGGTTGGTAATCTGAACAAGTGGAAGGATCCCATCAGAATTCAGCGTGCTCAACCCATTCAAGGCCTTATAGACCTCAATCAGATCACCGCGCAGGTGCCTAGTCTCCAGCCACTGCAATTTGCAGAACTTAAGCCTCTCTTGGTAAGAGAATCCCTTCATTCCCCTCACCAATCGTGTTGCCCTTCTCTGTACACGCTCAAGCATATCTACATCCTTCCTAAAATGAGGCCTCCAGACCTGTACGCAGTACTCAAGGCGTGGCCTGACCATTGCCTTATACAGAGGGACAATCACCTCCTTTTCCCTGCTAGCAAAATTCCTATATATCATTGACAAAATCCCATGACCCGCCCTAGCAGCCTGTCTGCACTGCTCAGAAAACTTCATATCTGACTGCACAATTACTCCCAGGTCTTTTTCATTTTCTACCACCTTAAGTGTAGTACCACACAGTTGGTACGTTTCTCTGGGGTTACTTCTACCCATATGCAGTACTTTGCATTTGTCAAGGTTAAACTTCAGTTGCCACTTCTTAGCCCATCTGCCCAAATTATCTAGATCCTGTTGCAGTAGCACACTGCCATTACTGTCATTAACAACCCTGCCAACCTTTGTGTCATCTGCAAACTTCGACATTAAGTTAATACAGGGTGATTCATAATCTAAGAATTCCTAAGAAACCTCACTTACGAGGATATTATTAGAGCATGGTTTCAACAAGATAGAGCAAGTCACAATTCATGAGCTCCCCTTGTTCAGAGAGCACATAATTTCAAAAAGGGAATATGGCCATCATGCTCGTCAGATTTGTTAACATTATATTTCTTTTTATGAGGTTACGACAAAGATAATGCCTACAACAATAATCCACGCCCTCTGGAAGGGCTGAAAAGGAACATATCCTACAATATTCCCACGCTGCAGAGTTTTAGAACTTGTTTCGCCGCGCTCAGTTAAGGTGTGATCATTTAACAATTTTTTTTGTGAAAAATTAAATGAATTAAAAGAATGTCATTTGTATATTTCATATCTTTAGCACTCTTTTATTCGAAGTTATTCACACTTTTATGAATTCTCATTTAAAATGATCATCCCATAGAAGAGAGAAAAAAAAACCTTTCACACTGGACTTAACTGTTTAACCAGAAAATATATTCAGTTCTTTGCTTTGCTTACAATTTTAAATCAAGACATATAACTTCCTTAAAAGTTGCAGATATTAGAACCAATTCAGTGAAAACGATCAACATACAGAATGCACGTTTCCTCATTTCACTTTTCTAGCAGTACAAAACAAAACTTAATTTTCTTTTGTGAAAGTAGAGTTAGTCTGATTATTTTTTATATGTTTTCCAATTTTAAAAAATACGAAGCGCAGAAAATGTTTTAAATCAATTTATCTCTAAATAAAATAAAAAAGACAAAAGAAACCAGAACACTGACACGTTGGTAACCTATCATGTAGTTTCCGAATGAGCAATCAAAACGACCCTTTTTCTTCGTTAAGTAAAAAATATAGTGTTGCCCACCATTAGCACGGTGGACATCAAATATAAAATAATTTAATATTATGCACACTTCATCTGCAACACATTATTGAACGCTTATAGAATAATACTTTTTATTGCAGTTATAAAAATGTCTTCATTAATTCTTCATATTTCGTCTTGTATGTGTTGCCTTTCAGGTAATGTAGTACAATATGTGTAAATTGTTCAAGTAACTTTCCTTTAGAAACCACTCCTCTACTTAAGAAGTCGACAGCAGAGAAATCGGAGGATCTTTGCTGGCCAGTTTATGTATCCATAATAGGACATTTTTTCGAAAAGTCTGCAATATCTGCATTTTGCGTCTCGCAGTATGCAAGGCTAGATTCAGACATCATGAGGCTCTAAACCAATGCATGAGAAGTAGCCCTCAAATATAAAATCAGATTTTTAAAAAGAAACTGCGAGGTTCTCTAGGACAGTAAGACCCCAAGCCATAGTTTATTAGGTTTTTTTTCCTATATTCAGCAATGGCAGTATGGCAGAAGGGTCCATCTTGCTGAAACCAAATTCCATAGGTCTTCCCTCTTTTATATCTAGATCTGAAAGTTCTCCATTTACAGTTGCCGAGTTTTCAAGACCGCAACAGCGATGAAACTACCAGGTCTATCATTTCGAAGGGGCCCGAAAATTCAGAGGATCCGGAGGTTGGGATGGTTGTTAAAATTCATGGGACCTGTCATTCCGAACATGGATACGTTGGAGAATTTCTAGCTTCGTTATCAATCCACAGCATATGATTTTGTTGAAAGCGGTTCTGCATAGTCTCATAATCATGCATTCTGATACTGCTTGTGCACAGAATATTAATATTTCAGAAAACACTTCACGTAACAATGGTGAATGACATATTTTTTAAAGTAGGGGTCCATAATAGCAGAGCGTTCTTGAATTATCCATTTTTATACTATTGGAAAGAGAGTCTGTATTATTATCCATGGACAAAAAAAAAAAAGCAAAAAAGCCATCTGCTTTGATTCCAAAGTTATAAAAAATGAAATAGCTTTATGACTTTTGCCACACCCTATAGATTTACACACTTTTCTTTATAGAAAAACTTTCGCAGAAATTTCTGTCATTCTCACTTGAATCTATGCATCCAAATCTTTACGCTGCTTTCTTTCTCCACCATTTTTATCTTTTTCTCTGCAACAGCAGGAACGTACATGTGTGAGCAAAGCTGCAAATCGCCTTACCGTGGATTATGGCGGGGGTGCTGTCAGCTTTCCTTTCCGATGTCAATATAGTCGGATTATCTGAGCAACTACAGCTTTTACATTAGCTTCGGCTATTTACGTCACTGACTCATCTCTTCATCCTCATATTTCTACCATGACGATCTAATAAACAGACGATGTAACTACAGGGTGTGAAAGGCGTAAAAAATCAGTATTGTATGTCATTTTAACCACTTCTTACACTTTTCCAAAAAAAAAAAACATTACATGGATTATTATCATACTATAAGTGACAATGTTTCTGTTCTAGTAATCACTAAGGGAATCAATGAATGAACTGATCAATCTCTATTGAACGAAAATTGTGCATAAGGCGGGTACATTAAAATACACAATTGGTCCAATCCCAAAGTAAGGAAGAAGGAAGAATCAATGGGATTTAAAAACCTACGTACTGAAATATACAATGACCTTCAAGTACAAGTAATCAATATACATTCAATTATCACTGAATTATGATCACCCCATCTGTAATGGACTATGTCGCATAGTTCGCAATATAAAAAGCCGAACAACTACGTACGTAGAAAAGTGGTAATTTGCATCTTATCGTGCAAGTCAAAATGATAAAGTAGCAGTTAAGGGACGTAATAACGGAGTTTCAAAAGGACATGCCTTTAGGACCTCGTGTTTCCATATCGCCGAAACGGCAAATCTTGTTGGTTGTTCACGGCCAACTGTGGTTAAGGTGTACAAAGAATTGTGTCGAACGGGTCAAACTACCTCTCGCCAACAGAACTATAAAGAATTACACAAGGCGGATGTTCCTGTTGAGCGAGGGGTGTAGCGCGTTGTACAGGCTCAACGGCATGTCGCTGTGCGACAGTTGACATCGCAATACAATATGGGGAATGCAAGAATAATATCCCAAATGATGATGTGCCACACACGCTCAGACGTATAGGGTTCCACAGCAGACAACCTCTCCTCACCGCTGATCATCGTCGACGGATAATGCTGTGGTGTCAACAACACTCTGGTTGAACACTGTAGAACTGGAAAAGAGTGTGCTGGTCGGATGACTCCAAATATCTGGTGTAACACGCCGACGGATGTCTTCTTGTGTGGAGCAAGCAACACGAATCCATGGACCCATAGTACACGGTGCCCACTATCCAGGCAGGTGATGGTAGTTGCTTAATATGTTGCACTTTTGCTGGCAACAACTAGGAACCAACGTTTCATTAGTGAGGTCTACCGGCATCTCTTAAGGCACCATATGCACCCTGCTATGTTACACTTTTTCCCGAACAGAAAAGAGATCTTCTAAGATGATAATGTACCGTGTCATTGGGCCCGCACAGTGCACGAGCGATTCGAGAAACACAATGAAGATATATCACCCATCTTGAATGGCCTCCAAATTCTCCTGACCTCAGTCCAATTGAACACCTGTGGGTTATTTTGGAACGGGAAGTGAGGCGTATGGGATATGCAAGCATCATCGCGTTTCTCTAATCGCTTCAGAGTGGAAAGCCCTGAAGACAACATGGCTGCAGATCGGTAAGGACGTCTTCGGACATCTATTGGAGTCAATGCGCAGGCGAATAGCTGCTGTTATCCATACGAAAGGTATGTATGGATATCATACCTTTCGTATGGCATATGTAAGGTATGTATCAGTAGGTGGTCATAATTCAGTGATCACTGAGTGCAGATATATTTTACCAAAGCCAGTCCAGGACATTTTCAGGAGTAGGAAGTAATGGCGAGTTGTACCGCAGTTAGCCTGAATCACTCATCTGTCACGATGCGCCCTCGTGGATAGCACAGGTGGTAGGATCGCCGTCCTCCCCACACCGGGTGGTAAAGACCTGAGTTCGAGTCTCGTCGATGACTTGATGAATTTTTATGGGCCTTTTTCACAATGTGGCTGAGTTAATCGGTGTCAGGCGATGGCAGCATGGTTTTTTCTTCCGAAAACTCGGATTTTTCGTCCAGCAAACAGAAAATCGATCTCAGAACACACGCAATTTACAGACAACAACACAGAGCAATATGACCTTAGTCGCTGATGCTCCTAAAACCCTACTACAGCTGTTACGATGCAATATGGAGTCAACAAGGTATTGAAGAGTTATATGATGAATACTGGACTATTTATGTAATAAAACTGTCCTCAATTCATGGAGTGATTAAATAGGTTTAAATCGAAGATTGGGTTAGCAAGGGCACATGCTTAATGTCTTTCTCAAACCACTCTTTCACAGTTTGGGCAAGGTGGATCGTTTCGCTTTCATCTATTTATTCACTTCTACAATGAATACGTTCGTTAACCGTATTTAGCAGTCACGCGAGCTTGAACTACTATCCACTCAAACGCGTGTGCTAGTATACTCTTTCGTTTAACCACTCAGCTATGGCGCTCCTCAGTTTCTTACCCTCCTCCTCCTTTTCCTCCTACCTATATTCTCCCTTTTCCATGTCTCCCTCATCCTCAGCCATTTATAAATATTCACTGATTTGAATGAGTTTTTACAATTGAGAAAGGCATTATATCAATGCGAAAGCTTCTCTGTTTTAAGTCTTATTTTGTCTATTTTTAACGTTTTTAAACAATATATTTTAACGCTTGTGTCAGTATTATTCGAGTTTGTCTGTATACTTTAATGGTTTAGTTTTAATTTCATTTAAAGATTTAACTGTATATTGCATAACAAAGTCGTTTTAGTCGAATTATGTATGAAATAAAGCTAATTCTGATATACGAGGTTTGAGCAAGTTGCATTTTTAAAAAAATATATATATTTTTTAATCATTTTAAAGTAATCTTACATTCGTTCAAATCGCTCATGCACTAACTACTTCGGAATATTTCTTATATGGTCTGTAATATTCTTCTGAAGCCAGAAAATTATATTCGTGATCAAATCTGTCCGCTTGACGCGTAGTAGAAGAAATAAATTACGCATACACGAAATCTTCATTGCATGCGATTGAAAAATAATGTTCTCACAAATGTTATCCAAAAGAAGATTACGAAATGAAGCAAGAGTAAATAAATTATTTCGAAGAAAAATCAGATAAGATTTTTTAATCACAAATGAATTTCAATTCAAACGAATTGATCTATAATCAAAAACCTAATTCCTTTCTGCACGTGTAGAAAAGAACACTTTTTTTTTAAAACTCTGTACGAAATTCTTCCATTACGACACTCCTCTATTACAAAAGAATATCGAATAACACCTGCCCAAAACTCACGTTGTATTACGCTCAAAACCAAATTTAAAAGAATTACATACACAAAAAAAAACACGATTCTATTTAAACAGATGCCCCACCTTAAAATGAAAACACCTGTTTTTATCGTGAATCTTTTTTGACACGCACTGAATGCTTACATTACAGCCTAACGTAGCACTTGATGACAGACAAAATCTAGCCTGAGGAAGTCGGAAAACACATTAAAGAAATTGAAAAAGTTCTAAAGGAAGATTCGAAAATTAAGTCTATACAGGCACTTGAGGTTATTTATTTAAAATTGACATGCGCAGCTATGAGTATATCATTAATGCAAAATGCTGCTTAACCCTTTTTATATTGAATTAAACTGTACAGGGCCTCGAAAAGATGAACACATACTTTCATCATAAATATTTAATCACGTATTCACAGTTCAACTTAATTTATTTTGTTTTCGATTAGTGTTTTTCTGATAATAGATGGTGTTGGTTGTTTAAAAAAAAATCGAAATAATGCCCATAATGCAAAGCGTAAACAACATGGCGGCTGGACGTTTGATGTTCGAACAACAATTTCAAGATATTTTAAGTGGTGCTGGGTAGGAAGTTCAAAGATAGTGGAGACATGAATTTGCAAAAACCACCAAGACAAGTTTCAAGAATTCCTGATAAATTTGAAACATACGGTAATGGGCAAGATTTATGCAAAGAAAGATCGGGGAAAACCCGCTACCCGCTCATCAACACCAAAGGAAAATTCTGATATGATGTAGCGATTTGCAAGATCACGAAAATCTGTAAGGTGAGCTATTTGTAAGACTGGAATTGGCAAAACAAGTGTGCAATGTGTTCTCAGAAGAGCTAAATGGAAATCTTATATGCCAAGAGTACTACCTGTTATGGATTTATTATTTATTTAATGTCCACATTTATACACATAATAAAAAAAACAGAAGTCTCAAACGCTTCCTAAAACTAAGTAAAATTTACAATAAACGGCTTTGAGTTGGGTATTGTTGATGAACTAGTATTCATTGGTAAGACTTTGATATTGTTGATGAATTGGTATGAATCTGGTATTGTTGATGTATATTATCAGCTTAAACTAGTGATTCCCAACGACTGGTCGTTGACCAGTAACTGGCTTCTGCAATCGTATGGGATTAGGGACAATTACAGATTTAAATAATCCCAAATGAAGAGGCTTTTAAGAATTCCCAGGTTCTCCATGCTGTAATGGAGAATCTGGTCCAGTGGCTCCAAACATTTTCAGCTTTCATCGCAGGTGCCTAGTCTCCAGACGCTGCAAATAGCAGCGTCTAGAGTCTAGGCACCTGCGAGGTTATCTGATGGAGATGCTTAAAGCTTTGAATGGCCTGAGCAAACTCAATGCTGATGGCATTCTTCCTCTTGCTCAGACTACGCACATGAGGGGGCATAAATTCAAGCTGAGGAAGGATGGTTGCAGAATAGATGTGCAGAAGTTTGCATTCAGCTAACTGACTGACTGGCTGACTGCTGGAAGAAGCTTCCATCCATTGTTGTGGAAGTGGATAATTTTTTGAATAAATTCAAGGAAAAATTAGACAAACTATTGGAGAGGATGAATAGGTGAAATGGGATTATTTTTATTTTATTTCGGCTGATGCTGTATAAGCTTGCTATCTTGCATCATTTGCCAGTACTAATACTATTTTAAAACTGTTTGTTTGCAAAGCTGAAAATGTTTGAAGTCACTGGACCAGGTTCTCCATTACAATATGGAGAACTTGGGAATTCGTAAAAGCTTCTTTAATTAGTATTGTAATTAAATCTGATCTCAAAAAGAGGGTTATCGCCCAGTGAGTCATTTGGGCTTTTCAGTGGGATCCATAAGTAAATAGATCCGTGAACGTTACATGGGCACAGATATAATGTACGATAAACCATATGAACTGCAGCATAAAGCCCAACGTAGGTGGGCTATATAACCTCCCAAACAACCAAAAAGTGGACTAGACAACTCTCAGAATCACCAACTATTCCTTTTTTAAGTTAACTAAAACATGACTTTTTCATAAAGAGAGTCTACGTAGAATCCTGAGATTAAGATTCGCTGATAAACAACCTGACGTTCAAACTTTATAAGCCCTTAACAAACATGGGAAGTATAAATAAGTACATGTATAAGTAAAAGAATTTTTCAGTATGGTATCACTGTTCTATGTAGCATCTTTCACTGTTTTAATTTGTGCACATTCGCATGTGGACTGCAATGTTTAATTGAAGTAGACCATCCCTTAAGTTTTAGTATTCTCTATCTTCCATATGAAGAGATACAAGGATTTAAAAAAAAATAAACTGTAGAAAGCTGTAACTTAATTCTTTATATTGTTTTATACTTCATTAATTTGACACCAACGATACAAAATAGTTTGGGAAATAAATAAAGGAGACAAACATACAACGCTTATTAAACTATTCGAACTCCATATTTGGCAATAAATCATGCCCACGGACGAAATCACTGAATGATATAATTAACAGCTGTTTCCTGCTTCTGTGTGTCGTGTGCAAATGGTGATAGCATATAATTGTCGGTAACAAGCGACCATGAAAATACACGTGGCAGTTAGTCCTCTGGACTGGTTCTCTTTAACGATTTGATATACAATGACATATTAACATGTTCGTAGCCAGGAGAGATGCACTTTTAACATCTGGCTGATCGTTAATTGCTACAGTGCTGTGATTGCTATCTAAGTTTTGGCATGGCAGGATATTTAAATGGCATGTTCTCTGATAAGGTTATGAAATGATTGAAAGAAATTGGGCACGCGAGCCATCTGTCTCGCATGTCTCCAAGGCACGGCACTACAAGAAATATTCTTATAAAAATTCTTTTGATTTTTACAATACCTATTAGTCTCTAGTGATAAATTTAACTTTTAATTTTTTATGAATAATCTATAAAATGGAATAGATGGTCATCTCTTCTACAGTGGAAAGTAGAGGTCATTAAACCGTGGATTGTGATCTGCTGGTCGATCGTGGCCACCGTCTAGGCCAGCGGTTCTCAACCTTTAATACTTGTACCACCAAAACCGAAATTGAAAAATATCAGTACCACTCATTAAAATATGTATTTGTATTAAGAGGAAAAGTCAAGAATATTCGCGTAATAAGGTTATGTTATAAATTATACATATTTTTATTTCATTTTAATACAAAAATTGAACAAACTAAATAACAAATATTAAACAACACAATACAAAATAAGCTATAAAATACTTGATTAACATGGTGATTTAATTGTAATCAATAACAATTAAATGCAATAAATCACAAAACACATGATTTGTGAACTCCTGTTAGATTGAAAAAAGATAGGCAAAACATGTAATTATTTACCTTTAGAGGGGAAAATTTTTAATGTTTTATTTTTCATAATTTCATAAATTTGACGTATCACCAAATCTCTTTTCCACGTACCACCTGTTGAGAAACGCTGGTCTAGGCTGAGTTATGTTGTGTTATTTATAAAATTTATATATAACATAATATAAAATAATAATTATAACATATAAAATGTTATAATATACAAAACTTGTACAGCATATACAAGTTTTATTATATTGCCTTTGTAAGACCTTAGTTTTACAAAAACTAAGGTCTTACAAAGGCAATTTCTTTCTCAACTCTTGAATCTTTCAAAAAGACATCAATATTCAGATTATTAAGTGTTCTAGATACTTGATTAAAATAATAATTATACAAGTGATTAGTTCTTGGATATTTAACATGGGATAATTATTGATTTCTTGAAGGACATGGGGAACGTTTGAAACCAATACCTAATAGATCAAGTTTCAACTGAGTATATTAATAACTTATGAAAATCAGATAAAAGACTTGTGATAAGATTAAAAAACTAGGCAAAAAACTTCAGATAAAAGACTTGAGATATATCTTGCTCTCAAATGAACAAGCTAACAATAAATATCTTTCCGGAAGGGGTCCAAACGTGAATTTGCACCAAAACCACAGCACACATGGTTTCATGTGAGTGTACATGCGCATCAGGTTTCTGGGAGCATCGGCAAGAGGAGTCTGTCAGCAGCACGGTCTGATGATGGGTATCGGTAAGATACCTGAAAAGCTACCTTAATGTATAGTAGTTTAGGCGAATAGCTTAATAAACTATATTATTAATTTCACGTGGTATAAGAGTGGTATTATATTTAGTCATAATCTTAATACATGGTTTGATTCTGACCGAGCAATCGCTATACTAATGAACCGATAGCCTGATTAGTGCCACCCCCATCAATAAGTTGTGAAGTGGTCCTAAACGCTTTCTAACTGAACTCTGACACATCGACCTGAGAGAACGGTAGGCTTGTCTGCTAGTAAAAACAGTTCTGTCTGTACAGTTCTTGTCTTTTGCTTGTAACCAAAATTAAAATAATACAATTTTTAATAAAACATTTTAGAACCTTTTTGGCAGTAAACATTATTGATTACGTGGCTATTAATCTATAATACGTAATCCTACACTGAGAAGAAGGTTGCAACTCATAAATTGCCTTCATATATCTATCTATCTGCCAGAATTGAGAACCAATCCAATCGTTAGCCAGTGGGTGGCTGATTGCTGGAACAAAGTTTCATTTGTCGTTGTGGAAATTGATAGCTTAAATAAATTCAAGGAAGAACTGGACAGATTTTTGAAGCGAATGGATGGGTGAAATGGGAAGGGTTTTGTTTTTTTTTTGTTTGTTTGTTTTTTTAGCAATGCTGTACAAGCTTACTTTCTTGAATCATATGTCCCTACTAATGCTGACACTGGAAATAGACTTCAATGAGTTGTCGCAAAAAAATATAGGCTGCACATTTTAGCGGAAACATCGTTGATCTAATTCTGATGCTCCATGATCACAGGGACCAACCTGATCACCAAAAACAATGAGTTTTCACAAGCGGAGAATTCCCAGTCGCCACCCGTGGTTTCCAACGCGATATCCTCATCGGCAATTTGTTGTTCCTATGCGATGGTTCAATCAGAACCTCATCAACAGACGGAAGTTATTATTATTAATTCTTACCATTTCCTCCTTTAATAAAAATTAATGTTTCTTTTGTGAAATATATGGAGGTCCATTTTTTTTTGTTCTTAAGACATTCACAACTCGTCATATAGAATGACGAGTTGTGAATATTCAATCACGCAGGGTTTGTATATCTCTTTCATGAATAACGGTAAATATTTCTATAAATTCTATAAGCGTTTTCACATTAAAATGCATCCTAAACATAAATATTGAATATAACTGAGTGAAATTATGAATATAGTAATAGTTTAATGAGTTTTTATTCTTTACTCTTTCAGTTTGCATTAATGCAAAATAATTAACAGCTTAATGAATCATGCAGTGAACAGAAATAATCACAAAGTTAAGCAATCATTTTACAAGCGAAAGCTTTTGTGTTATATATTTAGCATTATCCTAAACATATAACACAAAATATATAACAGGAATATATATTTTATGCTAAATATATAACAGGAATGATAAAATTATGCAAATTTTATCATTCCTATGTTCTTTAACTGCTTTTAACACTAAATAAACAGGCAATAAAATTCTTTTGAAAATATATTTTTTAAATTCGTTTCATGTATATGCCACCTGTTTTGCAGAAATAAAAATAGCTTCGAGATGGAGGTGAAGTCGAAACCGTTTACTACTACTCTCTCCCCTGACATGTCTATAAGATAAATGTTCCCCTAGAAACATTTTAACCTCCGTAGTTTCCGTCATTTGCATCACCCCTATCGACGCTTCGCTGCAACCATTAAATCTTTCTATATTTTTGCCGGGAGAAAGTCATCGATATGAGCAGACATCCCATCTCGGTTTCTTGCCACCAAGGAGTAGGGATAGGATTGAGAGGGGGAAATGAGAAGTGATTAATCATTACAGAAAGGGACGAGTCAGCAGGTTGTAAGGGCAATGGATCCCAGATGAGGACTACAGTCAGCCATCTGTCGGGGGAAGTGAAAGGAGATATCCTTCCACGGAATTGCAGACAACTCATCTACGGTAAAACCAGCGCACCTTGAGGCACACTTAAATGGAACGCCCAGGACCGATGCGTTCACACAAAGAGTGTAATTTTGGTAGGATTACTAGCACGCGGTGACGTCATTTGAGAGGTGTACAAGGAGGAGATTGAAAGAGTGGGGGTATACACAGATGGAGAGGGAGAGAGAGAGAGAGAGGGAGAAAGAGCGGGGGGGGGGATAAAAACTAGCAGCTATACGGGCTAGCAGATAGAATTTTTTTTTTTTTTTTTTTTTTCCAGGAGGAGTAAGAGAGCTGTCATCATTAAAATGTCCACACCCATGTTTAGAACACCATTCTTTCTTATAGATTTGCTGGGTTACGTTTAGTTGATATTTATTTTAGGTGAGTTAAATATGTTGACAAGTTTTTGTCACGCATAAGCCACCATAAGTTCATTTCAAGGGCGGTTTTAATAGAAACAGAATGGCGTCAGTGCCTTCAGTTCAAGGGCAGTTACAGTTTCAAGAGTAGCAACAATAAAAAAAAAAAAAAAAAAAATCGATGAAACGGGTCGATTAAAGCCAGCTGTATGCTACTGCCATCTAGTGACAAGAGCAGCTTATAGCTGTAAATGGAAACAGCTGCGGTTGCTTTATATATGGCATGCAAAGTGTCAAGAGGCTTTGGGAGTAGACAACCCAAAGGACTTGTAATTCTGACAGCGTTGGCATTTACGAATCAATAGCGCCAAGAAATGAAGGTTAGGATCGGGTGCTGTCGCTTTACAATCTCTAACCTTGTCTTCTTGGTGCATGAGCGTGATATATATTACATGCCGCTTATCCCTTTACGTGACTCCGAAAGCGATCGTAGCTTCACGTTCTAAACCATTTTGCAAACACCACTTGTTAGCAATCTCTTTCCAAAGAATTCAGGACCTCTCTCTCTCTCTCGGTATTTTCGGTGAGAGTACTACAGCATTATGTGCCAATCTTAATAAACTTCCTGCATTTATACTAAGACAGTAATGGCCGAGCTCGCTATATTCGTGGTGTTCTTCCACTGTAGATTTTTTCGTATTTCTTGTTTCTGTCTATTTTATCATTCGCGTTAAGGCTAACAATCGGTCTTCTCTTGCTCATATATTTTTCTTGATTGCATTTATCCCCCCTCCACCGATATCTCTTCATTGTTAGAATTATTATCAGAATAGCTAGCTACATGATTCAAGAAGTGAACTTTTTCCTGCATCTGCCAAAAGGTAAAAAAGAAGAAACATTTCTCCAATCATTCATACTATTCCTACTATTCCCATCACTAAACTGCTGGCACCAAACAACGTTTCATACAGTTCTTTTAGTTGATGTCCCACATATATGTGCGAAATGATTCATTACACATGTTGCACATTTTAAAGTCTGTACCAGAGACCTTGAAGCATGTTGGCCTTAACATTTAGATACTGTCCTGCGAAACCTCCACAGTGATCCACATTGTTCCGTGAGAGCTATTTTTCGTGGAGATCGCAGTTTTAGTCAAATCAAAACCTCCGACTCATGCGAGCACACACAAGGATCCTCCTCCCCTCGCCATTATATCACGTAGGACCGATCTACCATGCTACAAGCCTGCTCACGATGCAGAAACATCGGATACTAATCTTAGAAGGTTAAAAAATTGTGAATCTTTGTATACCAGCGAGATCTGCTAGACAAAATCAAAAACCATCCGAGACTACAATCAAGCCCGCTGTTAAAAAATATTTCCTCCGCATGGCTGCAAAGCAACACCCTGGCAGTAAAATGAGAATACTTTGGGGCAAGCTTAAACAGAGCGAATACGTTCACACAGAGGGTGCAATTTCAGTAGGGCAACTAGCACGTGACATCATATGACTCGTGTATAAAAGAAAAAGAGAATAGAAACGTAATTATATGCAACTATTTGTTGGTTGAACTTTCGTGAACGATAATTTGAACATCAAGGAACATCCTCACCTATATTTACACGCAGTGCCGGGTTAAGGCACGGGCTAGCAGGGCCTTTGCCCGGGGCGCCATTCTTTAAAGGGCGCCAAATTTTACAAATCTTAAAAAATATATATATATATTTATATATCCTTAGTAAAGGGGTTGCCGAAAAAATATATCTGCCAGGGGCGCGAAAATACCTTGGTCCGGCACTTTACACGCAGGCGCGTATTCAGGGGTGGGCAGAGAGGGAATATGCCCCACCTTAACCAAAATTTTGAAATTAAAGAAAAAGAACGCAGGAAGCGGTCTTAAAAAAAAACTCAAAAGCCTGGTCGCCATGCCCCCTTACGATGATATCTGGATACGCCACTGTTTACACGTGTATTATAGAGTAATGGAAGTTTACTTTTATTCAAGTAGTTTTTCACTCATATTAATAATGTCACTAGCTTAACAACAATGTGTTTACATCAGACTTCTTTAAATCTTTTGTCACATGGGTCGGCCACGGATCCAGATCACATCAATATGCACTTACACATTGTGGGCAGTTTATTAGGATCAATCCTATCATCCAAGGATGTGAGAGTTATGTCAGAGACAGTGTCATATGCCTGTACTAAAGCTACATAATCAAGCATTTAGTAAAATACCAAGGTATAACTGCGTGCGCGCGCACGATCGCGGAAAGACTGGACCAACAGCATCATCTACGCAACTCTGAGCACGGTATGATAGTAGGCGTACCAGTTCAAGTATCACGGAAATGTCGTCAGCCGGGGTGTTCACTCACTATAGTGCCTACACTGTACCTAGAATGGTCCAACAAGAAAACATCCATCCATTGACAGTCCGTGGAAAAAATGGCTTGTTCATATGAGAGGCTGAAAAGAATCGATCAAACGACAGGAATGGGATAATAATAGCAGACGACCCCACTGGGTTCAGCTCTTTTCAGCTAAAAACAAGCAGCTACAGAACACTGACGCTGTATACTTCAGGGGTGAAAACTGGAACAACTGAAATGGGGATTTGTCTGTTTCTAGTTGTTCCATTCTTCACAACAGATCCAAGGCATGGGAACAGCAGCTCGGATCAATGACTATAGTGCTAGATGTCAATAATGCGGGCTCGTTGTGCAGTGTTTTAATGGCACACACTAGATTTTTTGATGTCAGCGGATCAACGTTTGTATGCCACAGCCCACTTGAATATAGTTGCCAATCCGGTATATTCCTTCATGCTTACAGTTTATGACTTTATCATACTTTATTGGCCTGCTGAGTCACTGGATCTCAACCAGATTGAGCACGTATAAGGTGAAACGAGCTATTTGGAGTAGAGATTCCCGCCATCCAGTCTGAAACAACTGCAGGATGCAATCGAGTCTGCATGGGCCAGCAACCCTGTAGAACATTTTTTACATCTCCTGAAGTCCAAGTTCCGAAGACCTGAAACTCTTCTGAAAGCTAAGGAGGTACTACTCGTTATTAGTTCGGTGAACCTAATAAACTGACCATTTAGTGCATATTTCCAATTATTGGCAAACTGTGCTTTATGCTAAATTCCAAAGATAAATAATTAGCGCATTTTTCATCAAGGGTTTTGAATATATGTTCATACTTAAAACTTGTATTTAGGAAGATGAAAAACAGAAATTCCTGTTTTGCTATTATTAACTATGACTGTCACCCACATATCCCATTCAATTAAATTTTTTTCCCTCAACTATGCAGTACTTTTTTGTTCCATTCATTCAACGTCTTCGCAGCCTTGCACGTCTATTATTGCATGTTACCAAATCCAGTTATTCATCACAGCGTTAGAGAGTTTTAGTTTAGCTGCAAAACAAGAAAACAACAAAAAAATTGTCTAAAACGGTGGCATGTAAACTGTAGTCGGTGTGCCCCAGGCTACGAACAGTCAATTCAGTGGGAGTCTGCTTTCAGGTGGACTATTTGTTCATTATGCATTATACTGTTGCTGCTACTATTCACGGACCGATCTGCAAGTTGTGAAGACTGAAAAACTCGGAATAACTCACGGGTAGGGGAACCTTACTCCATTCGCCTGAGATGGGTTACAGCCCAGATTGAAGAGGACTTTAGAAATTTCCCCAGTTATAGACAAGAATCGAACCTAGACTCCAAACGAGTGACAAGTGGCAAAACCACTATATTGTCTCGGTGGACAGGTGCGCTACGAAAGAGTTAGACAGCCAAAAAAAAAAAAAAAATAGGTTAATTCTGAGAGGTAGATTGTTAGAGACCTTTTTTTCCCCCTCTAGCATTTCTAGAGGTCAAGATATAAGCGATTATCGATTGGACTGCATAGACAGACAGAAGAACGGGTTTTTAATTTTATTTTTTCAATCTGCGTATTTTCAAATGTGGAAGGGGATTAGAAATAGTTTTGTTTGTCGATCACAATGTTTTATTATTGAGAATAATAAAACAATATAATATTTTATTTTGGAGGTGCGCCGATAAAGCTAGGAATGAGGAGCAAAAAAAGTTTGCGTGACACTGGTCTAAGATATGACGGGCGATGAACACGAACTCAAGAAATGAAGAGCGTGCTGGTGCAATAATGAACAAATGTGCGCTTACATGGGCGAGACTATTTATCTTTATAGGCGCGTGTATTATGACTATCCTCTCAGATAGAACGAACGCCTCGACTGTAGCCAACTATGCGGTCTCTACCTGCCTTTGAAAATCACCTCGGATATTAAATTTTTGATACGAGAAAGACCATGAGCGCCAGCTACAAAAATGCGCTTATGGTTTACCTGAGATGACCAACATACCTTGTGGTCAGCTTAGCGTTCCTCTACCTTAAAAAATCGATAAGGTTGTGTACGTTGCTATTCCTTCAGATGAATGACCTATTTCGGATTTTGGAATTTTACCCTATCACTGTACTGTTTTGTGAGATAGGAATGGAAACAGAATCAGAGTTAACGCTCCATACTGTAATTAAGCTGCAGAACGACAGCAACGCGGTTCCAATAACGTCGTACCATGCTGATAATTTAATTTTGTCGCAGGCTAGTATTTGACAGTAAGCGATTTATAAACTACACTACACTAAATCCTCTTTCGCTTTCATTTTTCTCCTGCTATCTATTTTGTTTATTCACACGAATATTGGAAAAGCTCTCCAAACTTTTTTCGTTCCTGTATACGATGCAATTATAATCTGCCACAGTTGTGGTCCGTAAAATTCTTATCTACACCACGCTATAAAAAGTTTTGGAATAGTCTTAAACACGAAATATTTATACAATTTCGAACTTACAGAGGTTTTATCTTGGTTACTGCTCGATTAATGACGCACGTATTTGGGAATAATGTTTCCTCAGGGTTTGCACTCGATATTCGGTTATATATTATGCAACGTGGTAAGACTGTAATTATGATGCATAACAACGTATGCAACGTGGTAAGACTGTAATTATGATGCATAACAACGTATGCAACTGCCTAAGTTTCCCCTATTACATTGCGTGAATTAAAAATTCTGAGTTCTAAACATTGTGGAAATACATGTAGTCCATATTGGTGCCAAAACGTTAAACCTAAAGAGTGCAATAATTCTAGGATGGGATGTTCGTGTGTTTTATCACCGTTGAGGTACGTAACGTGCACAGATTCAGGAAATGTATCAATGTCTGAATCTCTTGCAGCTTTTCTACAAGGAAAACCCATCATAGTCTTCTTAGGCCAGGGGCGTGGAGTTATACATTTGTAGTTATGAACATTATATTATTACATTAAAATTACACTTTGACAATGGAGTGTGGACTATTGGTTCTGTGAGCATTCGTTCTTTAGCCTTATTTTTAATGCTGTTTCTGCTGTCATCAGATAACTTTAGATTGTTAATGAGGTTGCTGAACTTTTCGGCGAATTTTCAAATTTGCGGAGATTCGAGTTGATTGGGCCATATGATTTTGCATGTACTTAATTCGTTGTCAGTTGATTCCTGCAGTTGTTCTCTTTGGATTTTACTTTTGTAAACTTTACTGAAGGCAGTATATTTTTAGTCAATTTATAACATTTCTGGCAAGAATTAGGTTGGTTGTTTCTGGGCTTCTTGGCGCATCGACTACTCTGGTCATAGCACGACGAATTCTTATGGTCTTACATATGATCTTTATAGTCTGCATTTATGTTTGTACAAGTTTATGTTGAAGGGCCGATTTACACGTTGTGTAGGCTTAAACAAGGGATAACTCATAGGGTTGTTGTTGTAATGTAAGGTTTTAGGGGCATCGGTGACTAAGGCTATATTGCTCCTTGTATATTGTAAGTTGTGTGCGTTCTATAGTCAATTTTCTGTTTGCTGGGCGAAAAACTCGAGTTTCCGTCGCTAATTCAGCCACGTTGTGAAAACGCCCATAAAAATTCCTCACCTCATTGACGGGACTCGAACTCAAGTCTTTTCCACCCGGTGTGGGTGAGGATGGAGATTCTACCAACTGTGCTACCCACGAGGGCTAACTCATAGGCAAAACTATACTAAATACACTTGAGATCGGCTGACTATACTCCGATGTATTTATGTATTTGGTACAAAGCATATATTTCAGTGATAAACGCAAATTCACCTGTATGCAGAAATACTGCACAAATAAGAATTAATAAATATATATGACTATTTACACGTTTTACAGAACATAACTGAACAATGTAGAATAAAAAGAAAAAAGAAAATTTTAGCGCAGCAAGAGTAAATTTCCTGAAAGAATTTTTGGGAACAAAAATATTAATCGTGTGAAGGCTAATTAGTTTAATACGATGAAATATCGGAATCATAGAAAAATAATTCGTTCTAATAAGAAGCAAAGAGAACGTGTGCTGAAGACGAGAATTTGAACGAGGAACGGGCCATGAAATAAGAGACAGAATCTATACACTAATATAGAATCTATATAACCAGAATAATCAGAATCTAATATATAACTAATATATTAATATAATCTAATATTCTAATATAATAATCTAATATATAATAGAATCTATATAACCAGAATGTATAATCTATAACTGTGGACTAAATTATAAACAAAACTGCAAAACTGAAGACTACGTCGTAAACTACGAGGAATTAAATGAAACCAATTGTACAGAGCGTTGTAATCTCTGAGATAGGACTGTACGTGTTTCGTTAAATAAATTTTGCCTGAATATTCGACTAAGTTCGAAAGATATTTCTGGAAAGGAGACCAAATAATGGCACAATAGTCAACCAACGAGTAAAATTAGCTGCAAAAATGAAAAAGTGGGGGGGAGGGGAGGGAACAATGGTACAGTATTTATATAAGTAGATGGATCAAGAACACATCACATAGTAATATCAAGATCTATGAACTGATCAACAACTCCCATTGCATCCTTGGCGACATTCATAAGTACTAAAAATTTAAGCCGATGCCTTAGGAAAAACCAACCTAGCTCGCACTTACTTGTATTAAAAGACATCATTTTCATCGAGCCAATATCACATGAACTAGAGAGAAGACTATAAAATACGAACATCGGAGTTTGAATCGATAACCTTGTAAACTTTAAGGGCATCAGATTGAAGAAACCTCAAAAACTCCTCCAGTCTCCGCAAGGATTCGCGATCGGTAATTCAACACAAGTGATAAACCCACTAAAAGTCACGGAGGAAACAGAGTTAGGAAATATTTTAACCATTTGATATAAGATGAGATTAGAAATCTTTAAGTAATCAGAAATCTTTATTGCAATAATAATGATGGTAATACAATTCGATACATTGCAATACTGTCCTTCACGGCCACCAGGCCAGGGATTATACTAACAAAACAACTCAGGAATATTTTAAAACCAATAGTGTATTTGCCCCATACTAACGCATGGTCTAATTAGCTCGAGTGTTCCAAAAATTTCCATCAAAGAATTCCTAGCCGTAAACTTAGTTCCTCATTCACAGTGCCGAGCTAATTTCAATGACAACCTTCAAATCAAACCACCAAATTCTAAATAAACAAAACTAACACTACTCTCCTGACCAGAGGCGCAACCAGAAATTCATAGGGGGTTGAGGAGTTTCAGACTCGTATTATGAGGTATACATACATAAAAACCAACTCCTATTTTAATTTAGAAAACTGAGTACAGTTTCCTTTTATTTTTGATAATATCTTAAAATAGACATTAATAAAACTCCACTTAAAATATATGAATAAAGTGTGCAAACGCACCCTTTAAACCCCCCCCCCCCCGTTGCGCTACTGCTCCTGATCCAACCCAACTCACAGACAACCGATGCACCTGATATCAACAAAATCCTCACCTCCAATAAAAGACGGAGACTACCAGCTTTTAAGAATTCATCTCAGATAACATGACTTCGAAGTCGGCTTTACACATGATTCTATAATTTTTTTTTCAAATCATGTAAACCCTGTCCCTAACTAGCCTGCCATTACCAATACTAAAATGGAATTTATTTGTTATTCATTTGAGCTGGTTTATAAAGTGTGTCTACCAACTGAACCCATTCACATCCGACAAGATCTGAAGGGTGGTGCATCATAAATAAATAAGACCTCGATGTTTGCGATATTCTTGTTCAATTACTTTTCTTTCTTATTGTTCCTATAAATGTAACTGACTAAGATCCGGTTCACATTCCTTGAGGCGAAAAAAACAATAAATATCATAAAAAAAATAAAAAAAAAAACAGAAAAAAGAAGGAATATATTTTCCTGCTGATTAGAAAATTTGATTTCTGTGCACGTGAGTGAGCGTATTGGTTAAGTAATGCTTTGCAAGTCACGATTTTGAAAGAGAAGGGAGGGGTTCGAAATTTTCCAGTTCACCGAATTACAGGTCAATTAATTTTTTTTTTTAATCTCATTTCCCGAATGGATATTTCCAATGGGTACCAATAGACCGATCACTTCGTAGCTTAATTTTGTACAAAAGTTCTTACTATCCTCACAGGATTGCAATAATCTTACAAATATTCACCATAATCGATTCACTAAACTAATACACACAAGCGAACGAAAGTAATGGTTTTGTGGATTATACAGCTTTGTCAGCAATTGGCCAATACACACAGTACCTTCTACCATTGTATTATATAAATAGTTATTTGTCCTTCAGAACTGCTTATTACCTGCATAAGTAACCCCTTTCCCCTTTTGCCTTCCCGAGGCGGTTTTAGCTGTCAGTGGAATGTCGCTACACTAACATACGATTATAAACCTGTTCACATTGCTCCTTCTACAGTTATCAAGACAACAGGACGTGAAGCAGGCATCTAAGGAAAAGAAACAGAAGATAGAAAAAGAGAAAAAAGTAGCAGAAGCAAAAACCGAGAAACGTTTAACGTAGTTTGATTTTCCCCATTCATTTCCCATGATTGCAACAAAAACGAGCCTTGAAATGCGTTATGAGTTTGTGATTTCGAGATCCGATCGACAAGTAAGATGACTTCTTGTACAAACCCTCCATATAGCCTCTGTTTGCAAACTTCTCTAATCCTATGTGGCTGTCTCGGGGGATAAATGCAAAATATATTTATTTATTATTTACAACTGTAAAAATAAGGCTCCTTCAAAGCATGTGCAAATTTATGCCAGGATTCCACTCATTTTTGAGAGGCCTCCGTGGTTCGATACCTATTCGCAATGGTTAGAATTCAAATCCTGTCAACGAGCGGTGGAACTTAAGGTCAGAATTCAAATTCTGTTAATGAGCAGCGAAACGTTAGATTTTTCAAAGCAGTACTGGCTCTGTCAGTCTTGGATATCTCTACCTGTATGGATAGCCTGAATGGATGTGGATGTAAATATATATTGTAAACCCCTGGCACCACCATGTCGTGACAAGATTAATTGTACGTAGCTCATACTGCAATTAGAGATTCTATTCTGTAGTTTTTCCTAGAACTTATCCCGTCGCTCAGTCTCTTAATTCTGTAAACAAACCAGTCAGCCATGGAACACAAGCAATTTACAGATAAACGTACTCTAAAGCCTCATCTTAGAAAGAACCCCTGACAGTCCTGTTTTATAATGATCTGTAATATTTTTGCTGTCTTCAAAACTTACAAAGATTTAAAAAAAGGTGCTAACATTCATGAATTTGCTTATTTGCAAAATATAGATAGAATAAAGCCTACATGCAGTGAAAGAAAACTCTGAGGCAAATTTTCTCCACGAGTTGGCTGATATTGTACTACAAAAGTCATTACTCCAAAGTGAAGTTTTGTCTTTCTTTGGATCTTTATCTTCACAGATTTTTACCACGGATCACTTTACGGCTGTCGCAGTAAAGTGATCCGTGGGCTGCTGGTTTGATTCGCACATTGCGGGTTCAGTTTTACAAGACATTAAATACTTTATGCTTCATTATTAACATTAATCGCTGTAGTTGCAAGCTTCACTTTCCCTATGTAATTATTGTCCGGCGTATACAAATAAAATTCAGGTTTGTTACTGATTAACAAAACAGGTATATGGATGGTGGAGTTCTTTCATGAAGAAATGCAAAATATCATTGAATAGCTGACCAGAAAAATAAAAAAATTTCAATATTGCAAATTTGTTCGGTTTTAGTTTCGAAATATGGCAGTTGATTTTTAAAATAGTTAGCGTTAAAAATGCGGTGAACATATTCATTCTCTCTCTCTCTCTCTCTCTCTCTCTCTCTCACTCACACACACACACACACAAGGATGTTTTAGTATTAGTATTAAAATGACATAATGTTGCAAGTAAGCGAACTTATTCTGCATCTGCAAAAAAGAAAAAGGAAAAGAAAAAAAAAACTCTTATTATTCCCATCGTCAAAAAGTGCCTGTCTATCCAATTCAATTCCTTGAATTTTGCCAAACTCTCCGCCAGCATCCCATAACACGCTGCCCGAAGGTAGTAAACTTCATAACGCCTAGTCTACTGTTAACTTTCTAATATTTTATAGTTGTGCCCTCTGGTTCTTGTCTCCCTCACCAATAGTGAGAATATTCCTCCCTTGGATCCTTGGTGAAAACTAGGTCAAGGATACTTGAACCCCTTGTGCTTTCTCTAACGTGTTAATATCAATTGATATATACTTTTAAATACTGTATTAATAACTCATATTTATATACTTTTATTAATCTATATACCTTTTAAATTAATTAAAAACTCAGAAACCACAGGTGGTAACGCAAAACAGTTTATTAAACAATAAAAATATAGTTTTAAATCTGACCACAGGGGGTCTAATCGATTTATTCACTTCAATAAAAAAATTTGCTTTTGCGTTCGTTCTAAAAGGAATGACTCTAGTATCGGAGAATTCGAGTGTTTGTTCGTATCGGTCGTATTCTTAATCGTCAAGATAAAAAGCTAGAAGCTGTAGCCCTAACTTAAGTAACCAAGTTCAGTCAAATTAGTTTTAAAATGCTGCCTAAAGATACAGCACTTTTAATTAAATTTTATTAAAAGACTGGTAACGTTATTACAACCGTTAGAGCGTATCAGAGACAGAAAAATAGCTCAAGTGGATAACTATTAAGCTTTTGCAGGATCCAGAACAGTTATTTAACATCCTATGGCCAGATTGAGCCATAGGATGTTAAACTTTCATCTTGAGGGATCGTGATAGACTCAAATGGTCTAATTTGGACTAAAGAAACCCCTCATGTGCACGCCAAGGAATCACTCTACCTATCAAAGGTTACATTTTTGTGTAGATTTACGGAACACGCTATTAATGGGCCTGTTTTCTTTGAACCCATTTGAAACCATTAACAGTTAGCATTAGCAGAGGCATATATACAGTATTAGCCAAAAAAAAAAAAAAAAAAAAAAATCCCCATTTCACCCTTCCATTCGATCCAAAAGTTTGCCCGGTTCTTCCTTGAATTTATTTAAGCTATCAACTTCCACAACGACAGATGGATGTTTGTTCCAGCAATCAACCATCCGCCGGATAAAGGCAAATTTCCGCACATTTATTCTACAACAATTTTAATTCATGCCCCCTCAGGTGCGTAATCTGAGCAAGAGGAAGAATCCCATCAGCACTGAACTTGCTCAAACCATTCAAGGTTATTATTACACCTCAATCAGATCACCTCGAAGGTGCCTAGTCTCCAGACGCTGCAATTTGCAGAACTTAAGCTTTTCTTGGTAAGATCAACATTTTGTTCCCCTCACTAACCTCGTTGCCGTTCTCTGTACTCGTTCCAGCAGCTCTACAGCCTTCCTAAAATGAGGCCTCCAGGCCTGTATGCAGTACTCAAGGTGTAGCCCGACCATTGCCTTATACAAGGCAATCATAAAATTATAAAATTATATAAAATTCCTATATATCATTGACAAGACCCCCATGAGCTGCTCTGGAAGTCCGCCTGCATTGCTGAGAAAACTTCGTATCTGAAGTTCAGGGAATTCTGAAACAAGCACAATTAACGGCACACAATATCCTAGCCTATGCGCACAAAAATAATCCCAAGATTTAACGAATGGTTTACACGGAAGCATAATTTTTTATGCAAGTTGGTTCTATACCCCTTACCGACAAAAGAGAGATCAGTCACTATTTTCCACATCCTTGGCCAACAGGATCGCCGACCTAACTCCGGCAAACTTTTTGTTGTGGGGATATCTGAAACACCGTGTTTACAGAGAATTTCCTTTCAACTCTTTCAGGAAGGGCGTAATCCATCGAGTGGTAGTAAACATTCGATCATAGTAAGCATATGAAGATAGCCGTGTAGAACACAATGGCCCATCTCGATTGCTAATTAGAAAATAATGGAGAACTGGAGATTTCACCATCAATAAAAAATTTTGAAAATTTTGCTTTTCTGTAATTATTCTAAATTAATCACTGCACACCTCATAGTGGCCAGACTTCTAACTTTTTTATTATTTAAAAAATCTGACATATACTGATTGCAATGCAAAAAAACGTTTTTCGGAATGACCTACAGTTTTTAAGTTAATTTTTAAACGTAGGAAGGGACTTTATAACCACAATATACGTATAAATTTTTTTCCCTATGTTCTTTCCTCAGCATTTCATTTTTCTTATGACTTGTGTTTACTTTTACCGGTAAACTTTATTTTATTTCTGACATAATTGTAACTCCCATTCGGGTGCAAAAGAGAAGACTCATTAAATGATACCTATAAACAATTTAGTTGGATAATGCTCGACATAGACGCATCACGAGTATATCGCAGTATATGAAACATAAGAGTAGAACAATATGGCCCTTTAGTTGAAAACGCAGCGCAAGAAGCTATAAAAAAGTTATCTATAATATACAGTGTTATGATTCTCGTGGACTGCGTAATGGCAGAATTATTGAGAATTATCTGTGTACCGAGCCATGATTACAGCTTGGGGCCTAGGCTAATCATGTGACAATAATACAACATAAAAACCACACTGCTTCTGAAAGCGCGATATAATCCGTTAAAACAACGCCTTTCGAAAAGACTGGTGAGAGCTATAACTTCTTTTATTGGTCCAGCGGGAAGGAGTAAAAGAACAGAAATGCATGCTAAAGCAGAATTTCATAGCACAGAATCCTATACCACAGTCATTTTCCACCCTGATTCTTGTTTAGATATTTACCACTGATCCAGATGTATACGTTCTAATGCTCGGTAACAAATAAGGAGTTTCCAAATTAAAAAAAAAAACTTAAAAATATTTAAAATAAAACAACTTAAAAACATTGTTTAGTAAAAGTACAAATACCTCACTAACAGTAAGTTTGCTCATTTCCTATAACAATATGGACTTTTTTTTATAAATAAACCAATTCAATTAATAAAATTGTTTGTCAGTGATAAACAGAAACTGAAATTAGACAGTCTGTACAGGATATCGATTGAGAGACTCAATGTGAAAATTTGATTTGATGTTTTTGTATACGTTGTAATCCTCTTAAGTCACTGTGAAGGGGTACGAGGTACGTTCAAGTTATAAGGCCTCTAAATTTATTTCTCACAAAATAATCGAAGTATATGCGCGGGATTGCTTTAACTCTAACTGCCAATTAGTTCTGGATGTTTTCAGAAAATGGCAACACAATGCAGTATGTAACATTGATTGCAGCGCCGTAAACAGTATATTATGTTTATAATACTTAAAATGGCGTCCTTCACTCATCAAGAAGGCACACACAAAAAGACAATCGTGTCAACTTACGTGAAGAAATGCTCACTCGAGATGCTGCAGTGAATGGATCTTTCTTTTCCTCCATTGTCAAGATGGATGAGACATCGGTTTTCCTCTTCAACTCAGAAACGAAACGTCAGTCTGCCCAGTGGAAGAAGCAACTGATTGACCACCGCCCAAAAAAAGTTTAGTGTTGCTTCAAAATGCAGAGAAAATTATGGTTTCTGTTTTCTGGGATATTGATGGAATAATCCTTACACATTGTGTACCCAAGGGCACTACAGTGACAGGAAACTCATATGAAGAAGTTGTGAAGAAAAGTTCCTCCCAGCACTTCAGAAAAAACGTCCACACTGACTGAACCAGATCCCTTTCTATCATCAGGACAACTCTTTACCCCGTCGTTCTGGAAATATGCAAAATCTTTTTAAAGAAAACAACACTGAGGTTATCCCACATCCTCCATACTCTCCTGACCTTGCACCTAGTGATTTTTTCATTGTTCCCAACGATGAAGGATGCTCTTCGTGGCAGAAGAATTGCTAGCCGAAAAGCAGCTGCTTCTGCCATTTTTGGCCGAACATACCTCCAAAAAAAGCTTTGCAGCGGCCTTTTCACAGCTTGGAAGAACAGGTGTGAAAAAAACGAGTGCAGCTATGCGTGGAGACTATGCTAAAAAAAGTGAATCAAGTGTCACCTCTGTAACTTGTGTACTTTATGAGAAATAAATTTGGAGACCTTATAACTTGAACGCACTCCGTATTGCAACATTTTAAAAGGTTTAAAAAAACCAGATATTCTATACGATTAGTCTTGGAACTACACTACTAAAAATAAATAGCACTTTCGCTATTGAGAAGTATTAGTGTCATCTTCTTATGGTAAGATGCTATTATCCAGACAGCTGTTTATATCAACAATATTTGATGGTATTGCTATCAGATGGTGGGAAGATACAAATCAGTATAGACTTTGAAGAATAAACTTTAATTTCAAACAGCTTAAAATTTATTAAGATTCGAATTGTAATCTGATTATTCTGAGATGGCTGACGATAGAAGACCGCAATTACTCCCTTCCCTAACGAAGGAATCGTTTTTAACTATCAGTCAAGCCGGTGATTATTTACATAGAATAACGTATTTGTTATTTTATTTAGTGAAGTTTGAGTTGCTGAAAATGTAATAAAAGAGATTTGTTTACTTGATGCAAAATAAAAGAGCTTTGTTTACTTGATACAAAATAAAAGAGCTTTCTTACCTTGAGGCGAATTTTTCCGAAAATCTAAAGATATTTATTCTAGTACCCACGTGCAAAACAGCTACCTTTGTACTGGGCACTGCATTCCGAAATAATTTATATAGGTGACATACATGCCACTGAGAATCCTTTACTATTTCAAGTGTCTATAAAGAGTAGGGGAGGAGGAGGCGTTAGCTGTGAACAAAGGACATTCCACATTGGCTAAAGTTCTAATCGAGAGATGAATTTTTTACGTTTGCCTATAGTATACAGTTCCACTTTCTAAACAATGGCTTGTTCTTGAGATTAATTTTCACTTCTCATGCTCTTCCTGCCTACTCCCAAGTCGCAGTCGTTCAATAAGACGGAAGCTCTCACCCAACTCCCTTAGGATTCCTCTAGTGCAAAGTCTGCATCACAGAATTGCCTCCCTCCGGATATTGCAGAGATGCACGCTCACTGTAAATATCTCGTTGATACGGGGACAGAAAGTTGAACAGAAAACTCATCCGTCAGAACCTGACATCACGTAGCTTAGCCAGAGATGGGAATGAATAACTCGAGAGTTCTCTACTGGCTCTTCATACTTTATATTGTCATATTTCTGTTGAAAATGCCAGAATTCTTCAACATAAAATATTTTGAGCGTGTAGCTTTGCTTTTATTATTTCGTAGACATATCTCTACCATCATTTCTAAAGAATAAAAAGCACATGTTTTTGAATTTTTCTTGAAGGAATGCCTAATATCCCTCAAATGGATGAACATTAAGCGACGAAATTTTAATATACTGTAATAGAAACTTTTCAATTATTATTATAAGTGCTATAAGCTGATGTTCAGAAGATATTCCGAAATTCAGGAGTGACATTCGTTTCTCACACGAAATGCAAAATTCTATTAAATTATAGTTTTCTCCAAATTTAGACCATTATTTCAATAATAATAATTATTATTATTATTAATATTATGAGGGTGAAGTGGGGGGGAGCGAGGCTTCTGATCAAAAACTGCAGAAGGAATCTTCCCTGAATGAGATCAAAATAAAAAGCGGACGTTCAGTCAGCATGGTGTGAAATGACTTATAGCAAGGATAAGCTGAAAACAGGAGTATATTATAGGCCAAACGGCTCTGAGGAGTAATTTAAATGTGCAAAAAGCGCGACTGTTTCATTGTGGGTGAATTCAACCTACCTCTTATAGACTGGAATAGGTGGACCGGAAATACAATATGTATATGGAAACATCTTTTTGAGCAACATGGATGATTGCTACTTATCTCAGCACGTTCAAGAGTTCTAAGGAGCCTAAGTATATCAAAAACTTGACAGTTGGGGGGGGGGAGGAACCTACAGAAGGGAGTGACCACGTTACCGTAAAATGGATTGTATGTAAAGAAGCTATGTAGTCAAAAGTAAAGCCGAGAAATTCAATTTCAAGAGAGGACTATACCGAAATGGGATATTTCTTGGGCTCGATTAACTGGAGCGACTATTGTATGGTGTCGGATACAAATATACTATGGGAAATGTTCAAGGAATTTATCCTCGAAGCCGCATACATACGAAATATTGGTCAAATTCCATAAATGTAAGATGCCAAAATGGATGAAAGGTGAGGCTTAGAGTTTGAATTAGCAAAATAAGGAAGGATATGACAATTACAGACAATTACGTGATTCCCATTCGTATGAGTATTATAAGAGAATGTGTAACAAAGTTACTGATGGGATAAGATGGCAGAAAGCTGATTTTAATAATGAACCAGCAAAGAGAATTAAGAGCGAGAATAAGGAGTTTTCATGGGTGAATACGAGAAAGAAAAGAATAAACTCAATAGATTCCTTAATTGGTTGCAATGGATGGTCCGTAGAAAGCCCAGCACAAATGACAGATGAGTTGAACGGATACTTCTCGTCGATATTTACAGTCGAAAGCAAGTTCGAAACTCTGGGGAATGTTAAGGTATCAGAATGCTGTAAAATACAGTAAGTGATACAGTGATCTCATATAAGCGTCTGTTAAATGAACTACTGAGATTAAAGGAAGGAAACTCTAAGGGAAGATGGTATATATTCAGTTGTAATTAAAAAGCTGTACATGAGTGTATCAAATCGTGAGAATGTTGATGCGAGCGTTGCTGAACGCCGAAATATTCCCTTGGACTGAAGAAATGCTAATGTCTTCCCAATCCACAACGGTGGTGCTAAAGAGGAGGTGTGTAACTACAGGCCAATCAGTTTGATGTTTGTGGTAGGAAGAAGCATGGAGTCATAGGAAAGAACATGGATTAAGGATGCCATTCAGGACCACCTCAACAAGAATGGAATCTTGAACAGGTCCCAGCATGGGTTCGTTAAGGGGAGGCCTCATTGGTCATGCCTGGCCAATCCGGTAAATTACTATGATGCAGTCACTGAACAGTTGGATGCACTTAACAACTTTGACATCATATATCTAAACTTCAGTAAATCAATCTCATATCTAGACTTCAGTAAATCAATCTCATATCTAGACTTCAGTAAATCAATCTCATATCTAGACTTCAGTAAATCAATCACATATATATCTAGACTTTAGTAAATCTTTCGATACGGCCCCTCATGGAAGGCTGCTATATAAATTGGAAGAAGTTGGAATTACTGGTAAGATCCTACGATGGACTGCAAGCCGACTAAAATATAGGAGACAGAAGCAGAAGGTTGTCATAAGGTTGTCAGGGTGGATCAGCGTAACCAGTGGCTTCCCTCAGGGACTGGTGTCGAGTCGCCTCCTATTTTCATAAATGATATTTACGAGAGTATTCAAGGTAAGCTGTCAAAGTTTTTTGATGATCTGATGGTTTTTGGTGGATCCATCTGTTTGATCCTCCGCTTTTCTATACTTTCCTTTCCCTACCATCCCATACTATTCCTACTGTATCCAAGTTTCCTTTCATTCACTAAATTTGATCTATGCTGAGGTTTTACCCAGGTATGGATCAGCAAGATGATAGTAGATTCTGGCCGCCTCCACGTGGCGGGGATGGGGGATGGATGTGAAACGCGGTGACCAGATATTGCCGCTTCCCCACCTGCTAAGAGCCAGTAACAAATGGCCGGTTTCGGCGTAAGCTTCAACATAAGTACAATACAGTACAATACAATAGCGGCTAATGGGGGAACCCTGGAGTCCGCCACAACAACACATGAAAATCCCTGCATATCACCCCCCCCCTTCCGATGATCTGATGGTGGCAAGGATGGTTAATAATCCGAGTCAGGCCGTGTTGCTTCAAAAAAGACTTGGATCGGTTACATATATGGTTTGAAAAATGACAACTAATGTTTAATCCTTCTGAATGTAAGTCTATGCATTTGGGGAACAGAAACCCTAGAATCACATATAAGCTAAGGAGAGAAGAGCTAAAAGTGATCCAAGACAAAAAAGACTTAAGTGTTATTATTCAGTTCGTGATGAAAATTTCCATACAATGTAAGTAGGAAGCTAGGAAAGAACACGGAGTCCTGTCTGTGATTTATAAGTCCTTTGTTAATAGGGAGAAGGATTTCATCGTACCTCTTTACGGAGATTGGACAGAATTTGAAATATTGTATTCAGGTCTGGAGACCGCACCTATAAATGATGAATGAAAAGCAATGCACATAAGAGAAATGATTTAGAGGATGCGGAGTACAGAGTTTGGCAACTAGACATCAAGGGAAGATCTGATTTAAGCATAAAGGCACTGAAGGGATTGAATAAAATGAATGAAAAGGTTTGTCCTCCTTCGTGGGTGAGATATTAACCAGGGAACATAAATATAAAATCTCAGGGATAAACAGAAGATAGGATCTCTTCCTTGCACCATATGGCTAATACCAATATTAATACTAATACTATTCCTTTTGAAATTATTACATCTCCGAACAACAGGGATAGCTGAGCCATAGATGCACGCGAAGTACGATTTGTTGAACTATCACATGGCATTTCCTTCTGTTGTGCAAGTCTCTATAGTGGCTTACATAGACTTGCTGCTATGCTCTCCCTAACCTGTGTCAAACGTTCTTCAGTCACAACAATCGATGCGCGAACACGACTCACAACGTTCGCATTCTCAAACTCCCTGAACATTTTTACAAACTCTAATTTGAGATTTACAATTCCACAACTCCTGTAGCTTTAATTAACGACCAGTGATATAATGCAGCATATTATACATATTTTGATACAGTTTATTGTAGGGTTTAGGAGCATCAGCAAGTTAGGCCATATTGCACCGTATATAATGTCTGTAAATTGCGTGTGTTCTGTGGCCGATTTGCTGTTTGCTGGACGAAAATCCCGAGTTTCCATGGAAAAAAAAAATATGCTACCCTCGCCTGAGACCAACTAACTCAGCCACACTGTGAAAAAGATACATAAAACTCGTTGCATAATTGACGGGATTCGAATTCAGGTCTTTTCCACCCGGTGTGGGGAGGATAGCGATTCTCCCAACTGTGCTACCCACGAAGGCTCTATATTTTGACAATAATTTATCCCCTCCATCTCTTTCCTCATAGAAGAGAAATTACCTCATTATTTTTAGTAGTGCAGTAATCGTTTTATGAAATAACACAAAGGTTTTCATGATATAATTGTTCTAGTTTAAGCAAGTCCAGTTTTCCATGGTTAAAATGAATCGACTCACTTAATTTCGGTAATATAACGCATTCGGAGAAAAAAGTACTTCTGCTGCAAATGGCGTTGAAAAGTTGCAAAGAATTACTATCAGGTGATCTAAGTGTAAGTAACCAGATACTTAAAGCGTTTCTTTCTTTCCTTTAGGTTACCCCAACAAAAGTTCCACTAAGTGATCCATTAGATGAACACTCCAGATGGAGAAAATAAATGGAGCTAAGGCAGCTGTCGTGATACACTCAGCCACATTGTCCTTGAAGAGCCAAACCTCGAAGCGTACTACAAGAGATGTATCAATGTCTTCGTTACTTGCTTACTTCTCTAATAAAAGCATCACAATCACTTGTGGCACTGTCAGCCAGTACGTGCAAGTGTCTAGTTCGAGAAAAGGAATGTTCCGTAGTGCCTTTTTTAATCTCTCTCTCTCTCTCTCTCTCTCTCTCTCTCTCTTTATTTCGGTAGCCGTAAACTAAAATATTTCTTTTTTTTTTTTTTTCACTCTCTCTCTCTTTTTTTTTTTTTTTTTTTTTGTTCTGATTATTTTTTTCCTTCCTGCTTCGCATCTTTAACGCTTAGTTGGTACAAGAATGTTCCCAAACAAAAGCCAGCTTTACTAATTCAGCGTTATCCATTAAGTGTTCGAGCGTCACTAGAAAATCTATCAAAGTATTAACTAATTTGATAGTTCTTGCGTCGTTTATTGTGACAGGAGAACTGTGATTCGTTATTATTGAGTTAGTGGCTTCCTCTGAGAATCAAGAATCGATATTTATTCTTCATTATCCGTCCTTAATTGAAGTTCTAGCGCGAATCTCGCTCAATGAAAGGTCCTAATGTAATAATAATTAAATTACAGGGGAATGCGTGAAAAGATATTAGATACCAGTAAGAGATCTCTTCTTTCTTTTACTTTCCTGTCCTCACCCCTTCTCTCAAAGGTTGTGAGGTCGAATTCTTCGCATTCATCTGTAATTTATTAGTTAAAACAGTCTGAGATATAATAATAGAAGATGTGTCTGTATTCGTACTGAATCCTGTTCGAATTCTGTTTAATTAAGAAATTCATGTAGTTAAGTGGCAGAAGTGTGACAGGAAACGAATGAGTCTGGGTACGAATTAGAACAATGGACCACTGAATATGAATTATAAAAGTAGGGATAAGCGAAATGGTGAAATTAAAAAAATAATAATGAAACTACAGTATTTTAGCATTATTTACTGTATTATATTCAGCGCAAAACGACTACTATTGTTATTAATAGGAGTACACAGTACATATTCCTAGTTCACAAAACGCTTCCTAGTCAATTTAACAAATATACGTGGTCTCAATTCTAATCTCAATGATATCCATTTCCACTTGCAGTCTGCCAAACCCCATGTACTTTTTCTGACAGAATCTCAGTTATCGGTTGATTCAACTACTGCTCATCTCAGTTGCCCAAATTATTCGCTGTATAATTCCTTTCGCCTCAAAGGTGGTGCTTGTGCATATGTCCGTTTCGATATTCCCTGTAAGAGACTTGGTAATTTGGAATGTCCTGTTTTCGATCTTCTCTGGCTTAAAATCTCTCTACCTCATTCTGTAAAATTCATCTGTTGTCTCTACCGTTCTCCCAACGCCATTAATCACTTGGAGCTCTTTGACTTCCTCTCTTTGCAACTTGACTGTCATTCTCGAGTCCAACTTTAACAGTGAGGTAATTTTTCTTGGTGATTTTAATGTTCACAACTCCAGCTAGCTATCGTTCTATAGTCACACAGACCCAGCTGGTCGAGATGCTGAGACTTTCGCAATTACTAATGACCTCGCACAGATTGTTCATTTACCTACCAGAATACCGGACAATCCTAACCATACAGCCAACACGCTTGATCTTTTTCTCACAAACAACCCTCCTAAGTACACGGTCGAAGTGAGTGGTCCTTTAGGCACCTCAGATCAAAACTTGGTGATTGTCTCTTCTCCAATGGAACCTTTATCTCATGGCTATTTCCAACCTCGCATTATTTGGCATTACAAGAATGCAAAATGGGATGACCAGCGAGATTTCTTTTCTTCTTTTCCTTGGTTAGATTACTGTTTCAAAACTTCTGATGTCAACGTTTGCTCAGATCGTGTCAGTGAAATTATTCTTGCAGGAATGGAATCCTTTATTCCACACTCCACTTTAAAATCTCGTCCTTGATCTAAGCCTTGGTTTTCCAATATATGTGTTTGGCTGTTCAAGAGAAGAACGTTGCATATCGTAATTGGCTTGTTTACAATTGTTCAGTTTCATTTTCTGCCTCCACCAAGGCTCGCAACAATTGTAAAGCAGTTATTAATCAGTCCGAACTAGATTTTGAACAGGCTAAGAGTAGAAAACCTGCTTCTTGCCCTAATGGAAGCCGAGCATTCTGGTCTCTGGCCAAAGCTATTGGCCGCAACTTTTGCCCATCTCTGCTCCCACCTCTGTCAAAACCAGATAGTTCTGTTGTCACTTCAGCCAAGGATAAAGCCGACCTGCTAGCATCCCAATTTTCTTCCAGCTCATGTATTAATGATCTTGGTAAAACACCTCCGACCATTCCCAACACGCTCCATTCGATGCCTCTTGTGGTCTTCCGTCAAAAGGATGTCAGAAGGATTTTGACGAATCTCGATGCTAAGCAAGCTCCAGGTCCTGATGGTATTTCTCCACTTATTTCCAAAACCTGTGTGCTCCTGTTCTTTGCCGCCTTTTTTCACTTTCTTATTCCAAAGGTGTTTTTCCTTCTGCTTGGGTATTTGCTCATATCCAGCCAGTTCCTAAAAGGGTGACAAATCTCTCCCATCCAATTATCGTCCCATTGCAATTACTTCTACTCTTTCTAAAGTAATGGAGAAATCAATTAACCGCCAACTCTTAAACTAGCTAGAAACCTTCCGTCTGATCAACTATCAGACATCCAATGTCGATCCACTGGTGATATTCTGGCTTATGTTACCGATTTATGGACAAATTCAATGGAAAATTTCGGTGAAACACAAGCAGTTGCTCTTGACATCTCGAAGGCTTTGGATCGTGTTTGGCGCAAAGGTCTTCTAAACAAGCTCTCTGTCTTCTAACTTCTCCACTAATACTGGTGTACCCCAAGGTTCAGTTCTTTCCCCCACTCTTTCTTCTTTTGTATTAATGACCTTCTTCCGTTGACTGGAAATCCTATCCATAGTTTTGCCGATGATAGCACATTGCATTCCACTTTCCATTTTGAGAAACCTTGTCCTGCTCAATCAACTTCAACTTCTCGAAAATCTGCTACCAATTCCTTAAATGCCAATCTTCAGGTAATTCTCCAGTGGGGCAAAGACAACTTAGTTGATTTCAACCCTTCTAAAACTCAGTCTTGTCTTATATCTCGCAAAAAGGATTCTTCTGCTCCTATGCTTATCTTTAGTGACACTCCGATTTCTAGGCAAAATGATATATCTCTTTTGGGGATTACCCTGACTTCTAATCTCTCTTGGCACAAGCACATTACTTCCTCTGCATGTAAAAAACTTGGTTTTCTCTTTGGCTCTCGGCGTTACTTTTCTTCCAAACAGCTGTTCACTCTGTACAAATCGAAAATCCGCCCTACCTTGGAATATTGTTCCCACATCTGGGCAATGCCCCCAAAACCTCTCTCAGGCTTCTAGATTCCATTTCAGAAGAGAGCAGTTAGGTTAATTAATGACCCATCTCTAACAAAGTCTCTCCACTCTGTCTCTTAGACGTTCTGTTTCTGCTACATGCCTTTTCTGTAGATACTTCCATGGGCATTGTTCTGAATTGGCGTCTAAAATTTCTGCTCTCTCTTTCAAAACAGTCCGAACACGTGCCGCCACCAGCCAACATCCACTTACTGTCCAACTTCAAACTCACAGAACAAACTTTTCATCTTCCTCGTTTATTCATTCAACTGCCGTTTTCTTGAACAACCTTCCTTCGTACGTATTTCCTGAAAATTACAGTCTACAGAAGTTCAAGTCCAATGTCAACAAATATCTTCTTTCGTCTTCTCAACCTCTAACCCAAGCACGGTACTAAGTACTATAGGTTTTAATACCTCTCGTGTTCGGGTTTTCATAAAAAAAATATATATATTAGTGGTACATAGTTGTTTATACTGGTACACTGGAAATTATTTCACTAAAATGGATATTATACGCAATATATTATATATTCCCCACTTTAGTAAAACATTCAGTCATTATCTTGGCTAAATCTTCTTGCACGATCACCATCTGTAAAAATTGTTGTTAAAACCAAAGGCATTGTAGGACATGGTAGTTTTTAATGATCTTTCAGCCGTCTCAAAAAATAAAATATTTCTGACTATTTTAAAAGCATTTTAATTAATTTATTTACTTTTAATTAATTCATTAAATAAAATAATTTATTTACATGGGCATTTGCTACTTCTGGATCGTATGTGGCCCCTGCAGTTCAGTAAGCTACACCTCTGCTCAATGAATAGGGAAAATACTGTGATCCAGATTCAAAGTACCTGTTTTTCGATTAATTATTTTCACAAGACTGATTTTTTTTTAAACTGAATTAACTCTTTGATTACAGTTACAACTAATTTCCGGAGCTGCCACCGATAAGTTTCCTGTTTCGAAAGTGATAACGAGAAAACTATTCTACAACTGAAAAATCACTGTTCAGGCTCAATTGACACATTTCATGGCACTTTATTACACCTCTTATGCATTTATTTATTTGCTGAAATTAAATTAACGATAAATTCGGAAAGAATTCGTCACCTCTGATAGAATGTGAAACGAAATTTCTAAAAAAAAAAAAAGTAAGGTCACTCAATCGATAACTGAAAGGTATCAGAGAATATTTCACATTTCTAGGCAGTTAGACAAGCAAGTGACATTTCAATTACAAAAATATTCACGAACCAGATCTTAAACTGCACTTGAAAGTTAGTGCAAAACTGTTAGCTGCCTTCTAACATATCTGAGGTAAGAGTGTAGCCTGAGAATGCAAATTCCTTCTATTTAGTGAAATGATAGAACGTTGCAATATTAAAGTTCAGAAGAGTTATCCGGTATGCAATTTATTCGCCATTTAGAGCACTGCTAGTAAGAAGTTTCGTAATTAAACCCCATTATTCAGAAGTGGAAACTGAAGTTGGTGAATTCCATAACGCGATTGGGCGCTGGCTAAGTATGACGAGAATGTGGTCCTACTAATGATATTTCTTACCAAGACCTTTATTATGTATGTGTAGGAGATTTTTCTGAACATAATATACAGTGTGTGTGTATATATATATATATATATACACACACACATACACACACACACTTTTGTATACTAACTTTTGTACATTATCTTATCCTATGCGTTTTCTATAGATCATCTAGGTATATATCTTAATATGATTATCTTACTATAATCTTCTCCAATAATATTATAAAAATAGGATATACAACACATTATGGACGTAGTGCATCCATTGCCACCGCAAGTATAAATAGTTTATTAATGTCAGTGTATTAATAATTACCTTCCATACTACTCATTTAATATATATATATATATATATATATATATATGGCATTTGTTTCAAAAACTATTTTATATTTATACAAATATACCTGCAGAAATACATATATATATTTGTACAGGCATATTATATATTATATTAGTATATTTTAAATTATGAATACTGTGTATCGTAACGTCGTCGGTAGACTCCGAACCAATTTTTGATAACAGGAAGGCGGTATTTCCGTCCATTTCTCCTTCAACACAGAGGTCAGTTAAGCTATTGATTGCGGGTGTTTTGGCCCGTAATCAGTAGTTGGAGAAGCTTACGTTTCAGTTCATCCAAAAGGTGTTTAATGGGATTGAGGTCAGGGCTCCGAGAAGGCTAATGAAGCTTTTGTACATCCATGTCTTCAAACCAAATCACTACAAAAGTTGTGCAATATGACATGGTACATTGTCATGCTGAAACAGAAAATACTCCTCCCCAATAGTACCTCCGCCAAACTTCACAGTTAGGACGAGACATTCTGTCATAAACATTCTGCCATCAGATCGGAAAAACCGCCAACTTTCCAAAGACCAGTTACGATGAGTTGTAACAGGCAAATCGGCGTTGTTCATTGTGTGCTGAGTATGCACGTTTTTTTTTTTTTTCCCCTCTTTTGTAAAATCCGATGCTATGTAGCTCCTACATCGTCCTTGTACTAATATCAATTCCTATGATCTCCCTGAACTCCTGATTGGCAGTATTCGATGAAGATTGACGGAATTAAAGTATCATTCTTCTGAGCATCCTCCGATGTCTTTCCATCAGTTTGTGTTGTCTACCTGAACGTTTTCGGCACCAAGACGTTTTCATTCAGTAATTATATTAGCAACCGTTGATCTAGGGTACTATCACGAAAAGATTGACTGCTAATACTGACATCCTATGATGACTTCCTCGCTGAAAGTCGTTAAGCTGAACACCTCGACCCAGGTACTGCAAAAATGTTGATCTATTAAGCTCTAGAGAAATCAGCGAAAGGGTTTTTTATACCTATTCCGACAAGTGTATGGAGGAATAGGTATAAATAACTATAATAATAGGTGGTTATTTTTCATAAATCTCACGTGTATTTGGATAGTTTTTGGAAATATATTGCATACTATATAGGATGGACAAGAAATCATGAGTTATGGTTATTTATTTTGAAAAAACCTCGCCAGACAATTTCGTTGGGAAATTTTATTTTGTTGCTAATCACTGCACGAACTTCGTGTGCAAATTCCATACAAATTTATCTTCCTTCCGGGCATGGACATATTTCGGCGTACAGGGCTTGGATCGATCCAATGCGCTCTAAGAACTTTCTTATTAAAGTTCTGAATATTATCATTTCACTGGAGAGCCTCAAAATCGACTTTGTTGACTTCTCAGAACGGCTTCCCGTAGATTATGGACTATTGGCTTTATTTTTACTTGTTCTGAGTCTATATTTTGGAATCACCTATCAACAAGTAACATCTACCCTTATTTTCAGTCTTTTGTGGGGGGGGGGAGTAGCACAACGTTTGGAAAAGGTCTGTGTTCGAATCCAGTCAATGAGCAGAGGAACTTATGCGCCTTTTTTCACTCCGTGAAACGAAGTGGGGGGGGGGGACCATGCTATCCTCGCCTGAAATGGACTAACTGTCGGTCTCAGGCGAGGATAGCAAGGTGTCCCCTACCCTGGAAACTCGAGTTTTTCGTCCAGCAAAAAAGGCAAACTGATCACAGAATACACGCAATTATGGACATAATACGTGGATAGATGCGATAATTCATGGGCGGCTCTAATATGACAGTCCTTTAATTTTTATCCATATTATCAAAAGCTTTATTGTTCTGTAAACTGTGGAACTTGAGATTGCTAAAGGAATTTTCTAGACGCCAATTCCCTCTGTACAACTTTTACACGTTTATGTTTTGCATATAACTTCATTATTTTTATAATCTTTTCTCAAAAGATAAAAACGATCTTCGCGTTCAGTAGGCCAGGAACACACAATTGCATACGACTTCAACTTTATTCGATTATTAAAATAAACCCAACTTCTGCTGGCGTTCACAAATTAACCGGGTTTTTTTTTTTTGTTTCTCTGTGGCAGACAGTTTCATTAGCATTCTATATTTATCCCTTGTTCCATGCTGCCCTGTATGAAGAGCTGCAAACAAAAACCAGTAGTTTTTATTTGATTTTGTTGCACATCAAATAAAGAAAAGATATTACAATTTTCTTGCTGGTACTGGCATGACTAGTAATAGTACGTGTGTCTATTTACCCAATACCTCAGCAGTACATGCTCTGTTGAACGACTAACATTTGTTCGTCTTACCACGATTTCATCAAATTCATGGGATCGTTCGATGAAATGCTATAAATGGATGATATCATCTTCACCTCCAGGTATATTTCTACATAACACATATTTTTGCCGATAAATCTTGCTTGAGGCTGAAGCATCTGTTCCTAACATCTCAGTAGTGAAACGGTTTCTGTATAACTACGTTTTATTTTTTTATAGTCAACCACTCGATTCCTGAACCGTCAAATCTTATCTCTCAGAAATAGATAATTTTAAAAGGTCCATTCCAGTCACTGCGGAATGGTTTACCTGCAGAGGTTAACCCAATTTAAATTTAAAAAAATGAGTTAATAAGTATCTGAATTTAAAAATCCAGTGATCTCATCTTCAGGTATTATTGATCACAGCGAAAGGGTTATGAAAGCCATTAATAGGAATGCTAATGAACCACCTCTTGCATGATAATTAATCTTGCAAGTTTTTCATGAGAGAAGCATAATTACGAGAAACGCAGAATACGTCTACTTTTTAAAATATCTAAATAATAAATATCCTATAATTACAAATACACTTGAGAAAATTTTCCAAGTGTTGAGCTGCCATCTGGTAGCAATTGAAATTTACTCGAGAAGAAAGGTTTAGTTTAATGTTATCCGGAGAACCTATTAAGTAGAGAGAGATACTAGTAACGAATGGTTTAAAATCTTTTCAAAAACTACTTTAATTAGTAACTGAAAAAGTATTTCTAAGTTAAAACTTTGTAACCTCGGTACAGTCACCTGTTCATTTCTATTCATTTTGTTGGGCGAGTTGGAAGCAAAGGTATAATGAGAATGAGGTTAATCTACAGACCAGAAGATTGCAAAGATTATGACGAGAGCCTAATTTCAGGAAAAGAGACTATGAAGGATTAAATTGCTTCCTGGCCATTTTAACTGGAGTGACAACACATGGAGAGCGAATACATTAGAATTATGGAATACCTTTAAGGCAATAGTCACAGAAGCCATAAATGTATATATACCAGTAAGAAAATATAGCATAGGAGGATTCTTAGCGGAATGAATAAGGAGCTAGCCAAGCTTAATAGCGTAGAAAACGATGACAGCATGGGGAAAGTCACAAAGTGATGAAAAGTAATGCAACCTATAACAATTTCGTCTTTAATAGTATCACAGAATACATTAGGCTAGCTAGCAAAGGCTGATTATAATGAATCTCTGAGTGAGTAACAGACAGACAGAGAGAGCAGAGAGGAGTTTTTCACGTGTGTTATTCAGTTTAAACGCATGGTCTTTCTCAATTGTGAGCTGTAACCCTTAACTTATTTGGCTCTGAATAACGTCTGTTTGATTTTTAGTGATCCTATATTTAAGGGAGTGGAAACTGTAGGCAATATATTTATAATTTTCATGCTGTTACATTAGTTGACAGATGCTGGTTCTCTTCAAACCCCTTCCCCCACACGCACACACTTTCCCTTTACTGGTTGAAGCTATTAGCTTTTGGAGAAGTGGTGACATCTTTTTCCTACTTCTCTGGCTATTTTGTCACTTTTATACTGTATGTATAAGTAATGCCGATAGGTCTGTGACTTTCTTCAGAGATTCAGGTGAGTTGATACTACAATAATTTTTTTGCAAACTAGATAATTCTCTGAATGATTAGTATCCTTAAGGTCAAGAATTTGATAATTCCATTCTTTATGCTCTGGGAACCACATAAGTTGGCATCTGTTCTGATAAGTTTCTATAAATGGTGAAGCTTCCTCTTTCTCCAATACAATTTTGAAATTGAATTTCAAAAGGCTGAATGGTTCTCGTTCATAAAAGATGAAGTTCTGCTTCACCGCGATTCCAAAGTATGATTATGTAACTATCCAACATAGCATGGCGATAGATTTTTCTTTTGGTCGTATTCAGTTCACGGCATAATCAGAAAGAAAGAAAAGGGGAAAAAAAAAGAAAGAAAGAAAGAAAAGTGATTCAAAAATACAACCAAAATCCAAACTATGCCGATTTTATATTGATATCTTCATACTTTTCAACCATGATGAATAGGATGACAATGATGAAGTGTTCTTCGCGACGACAGGTCCTTAACGCCAGGAATTTTATACAGGCTACTGCAGTGGTTTTGCGTTACTTTCAGGGCCTCTGTGCTCAGAGATCTCTATGTGTTTTATAGCCGGTTTGTCTGTTTGCGGGGAGGAAAGAATCCCGGAATAACTCATTTTAGTTCTTTACAGTTAACTAAAACCTGAGAAAAAAGGCCATTATAACCTATGGCGGGAATCGAACCGAAACCTTTCTAAACGAGCATCTTTAGTCAAACGAGTGTGCCAAATGACGAAGCCACACTAACCATGAAGATCGATGAACTGGAAACGTCATAAATTTCTAAATTTCATCTCAGAACCACTCAAACATGAGTTTCAAATATGAATAAAATGGAAGAAAAGAAGAGCTCTACAACTTACTATAAAAGTTATCTGAATGGTGAAAAAAAAAAAAAAAAAAAAAAGAAAAAAAAGCAGTTTACAGATCCTCCTCTCTCGAGCTGTAATGATGGAATTATCAGATCCCTGTAGTTAGTTGCAATTAAAGTGCACAAAGTAGAAACCTCATTTCAGAATTCAATAAGATCAAGGTTAAGCTCAACAAGAGCGGATATCCTCTTTCTCTAACTATTCACAGAATTATCAGACTCGCAACAAATTCACTAGTACCAACTTACAGAAACAGGAAGTAATGGAATTTTGTCAGTGAGAATAATAAAAGGTATTTCGTCAGTAGAAAGAATCCAATAGAAGTAATCTGTCTACTAATATGCCAGGTATAGGTATTCATAAATCAAAAAAATAAATAAATAAATAAAAAAAAAATGCCTGCGTGACTTTATATCCCCATTCCAATAGAGAGGACCAATGAGTATTAAAGGGGTATACGCCAATGCAAAGACGCCCTTTATCGCATTTCAGTTTAGCTGACGGTTCCACAAAACAAACTTAGCATACGCTTTATAACAAATGTATTGAATAGCCCAGTGGGGAAAAAATGGAACTAGACACTGAAGTATTAATAATAACAAATTCTAAACAGGTTATGAACAAAAATGTTCATACAGGAAATGGATTAGCCTTCCAATGAAGTCCGATCCAGGTTCAGGATTAGTCTCTCAGTAGATTCCGATCCAGCATCGCAATGACACCGCATTTGTGTTCCACCAAACGCCTAGAATATATTTCCAGAGAATGTGTGGTGATGAGGTATTTCACCAATCTTTTCCATGCAGTATTTAAATATCGAATTGTTAATGTAATTTTATGGTGTAGACAGCTGTTGTAGGGTGAAACAGTGAAATATTCTGTACTTTCTGATATAGAACGAAGTTAGTACCTTTTCTTATCATTAGTAATGAACTACGTCAAATCGTCGTATAACCCATATTTTAAATAGTATTAATTAAATTACCTACTGCTAGGCGAACAAAATGATATTTAAATATCAGCAAGTATACAATTCCACATAATATCTGAGGATCTCAAAATGATGAATTAATCTGGAAATGATCAGAGATTTGATTCCTGTTTGAGACTGAAAGAATTCTCTACAAAGGCTTTTTTAGTTAGTGGCCACACTCAAACTGTCTAAAGTGGAGGCGTAGGGTTTCTTACCCACCCAAACTGAACCGGAATTTACAAATACGACATATCAAGCATCTGGAACTCATAATGGCTAGCAGGTCACACAGGACCTCTCGCAGCAGCAGCTTTATACAACATACATCCAAGAAAGTATATGAAGAAATAGTTATTGTCAGTCTTCAAACAGAACACAGGAAAGATTGCAGCAATAAACGCTCTTATCGATTTGAATGGCCAAGTCAGTGGGGCTGGCGTAAATGAATTGCAGAATTTAGAATATTCGTTCACTTCTGAACAGCAAAATGGAGAATTTATACTGGCTGCTGGTTTCGAATGATACATTTTAATTTAAAATATAAAAATTTAAATTTATGACGTATTTAAATTTTCAAAATATTGAATGATGTATTTTCTAATGTCATGCATTTAAATTTTAAATTCTTGAATCACTTAACCCGGATTCATTTTATTATTAAAATGACTAAAACCTCATATCTTTAGATGACTAGAGGCTAGGCTTAAACAATCCGACCCAACAGATGAAATTATATAACCATTAATTAAAAAATATTACCATGAATTTTTTCGTTCCAGTAACTTTAGGAGTAACAAGAAGGAAACTGTGTGGAAAGCGTACGTATGCTCAGGGAAGAGGGGAGGGAACGAAAGGACGGAATAGCATTATCCTGTTATAAGATAAATCAATGCTTAGAAAAAAAATCCAATGCAGGAAGGAGGATGAAACAAGCATGTGCCAACTGGAAGCTATCTAAATATGGATACTTAGCGATTCCTGTCGTCCCCCCCCGGATATATACGAAATCTCCGATGGCAATGCCCTCCTCTTCGTTCAAAGCGCGTACGGCTTTTACTGATTAACATTGAAATAAAATATAGGGAAAAAAAAAACTTTAACATCTCTACACTAACTCGTTCGCGGGACTGTCCTTGTTTTTTGCGACTTGCTGAAGTTTCTGCTATCATTTATTTATAGTATATTTATTGACTACAGCGCCATCTTCAGAGAGTTGTCATCCATGAAATATGAATGCCGAATACAATACTTTGTCACAGTTTTTATTGACGAATCACTCTGAAGATTCAAGTAGTTCAGCATAACGGTAACACAAGCAAACATCATGGAGTGTTATCCTGTAATAACCTGAAGTCAAGGCCACGTGTCGCCCGCGACGCACTGCGACACTTTGTTTGTTTTTTTATTCAAGTTCAGCGTGCATTTAAAGTTGCATCTCTTCTTTTCAATAAAAACAGTTTAGGGAGGCGGATAGTGGGGGGGCGGGGGTAAGAAGATATTGGTAGAGGGAATAACACAGTCGCTTAGCTCCAGCAATACAGAAAGAGGAAATCTATATCTTCTTCCTGCTATTATTTCTGTTTCTTGTTCTTATTGTTCTTTATTTTTAACTATACTCTATTCTTCTTCGCTCCATTAAACTGCAACTGACCCGTAAATCCTATTCTTGTACTACTGCGAGGTCAATGCGTTTTGTAAGAAACAATTACATTAGTGAGCATCTCATTACTTAGTTTCTATTTAGAGACACCAGGTGACGCTTCTTTAGCATTATATGATGATTTTGAGGGAGAACAATTACGAATATTAAACAGAGAGACAGAAACTGTTGTTGTGTGGATGATCTGTTTCCGTATGAATAAACTGAACACACCACTCTTCAATTACATATCGGATAAAATGTCGACTAAACATGACAGAAGGGAGGGGTTCTCGTTAGCGTTCATCTCCCGTGTATGGCTATTATTTCTGGTGCTCTAATGACTCTAAGGACTGTCATTAGTGTGTATTGTATTCATATCTGTCACAACAATATATGTTCTGAAACTCTGGGTTGCATCGCACACAAATACTGAGCCCCATTAGAGAGGTAATTTTGGGGTTTTTCGTTCCGGGTGACCAAGCCATCAAAGGCTTCTCAAAGACAGATTTTGAAGCAAACGACCACCTACTCGGAAATAAGCAGAGGTCACTAGGTTGCTCAAGGATTACCGCATATCACCCTTTTCAAGACACGTTTCTTTTCTTGCTATGGCTTCCGTAATGACATCGATGACGGTATAATGATAAGGGAGTTCTTTCATAGTTCTCTAATTGTAATGTTTGTCATTCAAACGAATCCACCCTACAGAAAAAGATGACAATTTTGTATATTACCTCCGGGATATGGTAATTGTACCAGTATCCAAACTACTGTGTTTGCATCAGTAATTACGCACCCACTCCATTAAACATTACGAATATACACATAGATATTCAGAGTCGTAACTTTAAATTAGATCCAAGGTCTGTAATTATTAGTGTAGAATGCCTGTTTCAATTTTGCCTCTGACCCAAACCGACCTAGATACCCATATCAAGTGCCAAAATGAATAAAGCTCGAAAAGGAAGTACACGGAAATGAGTTTTTAGACATTATGAAGATCATCGTACGATTATTACAATATTAACAAAGGAGCACCTGCGGATATTTGTAAATATCCGCAGGTACTCCTTTGTTATTATGTTACGCTTGTCAGTGATTCTGCTGTTTGCTAATCACTTTTCCTCTTCTTCCATGCCATGAATTTTGTAGTTTTGCAAAGTATTGGTAGTCGTAATATCTTTATTGCGATCAGCGAAAAATAAGTAAATTTTACATGTATGCCTGATGCAATGCCCATAACAGCAAAAATGCTAGGGGTAATCCAATGCCTACTCAGAAACGTTAAATATTACGCAATGCATTCCATTCTTAAGTGTGCATACAAAATATAGCTTCCACTTCCAAAAACGTATCAAGTAGTTGGATTTTGTGCTCAAAAATGAACAATAAAAATCTTTTCACGTAAAGCGAAATTTTCCTAATAGACTTTCTGCGTGATAAGAATACACAATGCAACTGTCCTCACGCGAACAAAGAATTCGACAAACAGAAAATAGCCATGCGCCCTCTATCTAATTTTACTGTATGATGTCGCATATAAACAAATTTTCGAAATACTCAATCGAATAATGGTCTCTTTATGGAACTAAAAATGGTATTAAAAGCGCTTAAAAATTTTGATTATCATTCTGAGTGTAAATATTCATGGATTATAGACATCTACAATTTTTCTATGCTAATTTTTGATCGAACATCAGGGTTGCAATCATGTAGCGTAAATCAGGAAGAAGCTTCCAATCTCGTGCATCTGCCGATTTGCAGAGAGAAGATATCGGAGTAATGAAGAAAAGGAAAAATTGCCTCCCCTCCTCTTTTTTTTTTTGCATGCGAAATTCTTTAAAATACACTGTTTTCAGATCTTTTAAGGTTCAATAAATTTCGGTTAAATATAGACAGGTTAGCCAACTTAATTGAGGAAGACCTAGAGAAAATTATACAGTACAAAATACAGTGGATTTCTCCCGATTATCCGGGGTAGGATTAACCGGGGATGAAAAAAATTTTGATTTAATTGCGTTAAAAAATCAATTACAGACCTACATACAATAATTTATTTTTAAATTTAAATGTTTTATTAAAAAATACCGCTTAGAGTCCCACAAACTCTTAATCCGCCACTGGGAGTCTACTGTACAATCCTGTTTCTTAGGGATTCCTTCAATCCTTAGGTGCATGTGCATACAAACAGGTGTGTATTCATTGTTCATCAGTTAGTGCGTGTTAGAGCGGACTGTTTGTTGTTTTTTGGTTTTTAGGAGCATTAGCAACTAAGGCCATATTGCTCCGGGATGTGCGGTGGTCATTCCCTGACCTTTCCGCATCCTCCGTATTTGGTGGTGACGGGCTCGAACCCCGGTCTAATCAAGAAGCGTGTGCTACGCACTGCTGCTCCTTCCCACCTGGCTACGGAGGCGCCAAGCTGTTAGAGCGGGCACTCTGAGTTGTGGTTCTTCAGTAAGTACTGTACATGCGTATTTTGTTTGCGCTTATTTCAAAAGTGTTAAAGTTACCCATTATGCTAAAAAAGATAAAGAACTGTTCTTTCAATACAACAAAAACTTGAACTAATCAATAAACATCAATAAAATTTGTGTATTATGTTCGTGCAAGTGCACGAACATAATACACAAAAACTTGCAAATCTGTGTGTTGTGCAGACTGAAAAACTAGGAATAACTTGCGGATAAAATCCTACTTCTTTAGCCTACGATCGATCAACTATAGCTTCGACTGAAGAGGCATTTAAGAATTCTTCAGTTTCCAACAAGATTTAAAACTAGACTTCCCTAAACAAGTAACACTACATTGTCACAAAGTATTAAGAATGATGGGTGATGCTGTAAAGTTTCATTAGAAATAAAATATAGAAGACAGTAAGAGGTTATGCAGTATTGCGTGGAGAAGATGTATATGCTGAGAAAAAAGAAGAGGAATATTGAGGAAGAGCAAAAAGGGAAATGATAAAGGAGGAGGATGGAAACCACGAAGTGCATTGCAGATGAAAATAAACAGTAGCTACGATTGGTAGTACAGGTGAAGGAAAAAAAAAAAAAAAAAAAAAAGGAAAGAAAGACCCTCCATAAGAGACAACAGGAATTACAGTATAGTTTAGGTCTAAAGCCTCAGGCTATGTACTGAAATGATGCAATTGCATCATTTCAGTACATAGCCAACTACTTAAGTAGTTATAAATTGGTATCATTAAGTATCTCTCATATTGTGAATACCTTCACAACGAGTTGCCATGATATTGCACTACCTCGAATAAGTAACGCTTCACCATAGGAGAAGACTATTATTATTTATTCTCAGCGGATACCATCACCTATATGAGATATACTTAATGATGCCAATTAGCCAACTACTTAAGTAGTTGGCTATGTACTGAAATGATGCAATTGCACTAACTTGTACATTAGTGAGACAACAGGATGTAATATATATATGAGATATGCAAAATACTGGAATTAGAAGGGCCGATGCTCGAAACAGAGGTAGAGAGGAATGGTCAGACGACAAATCCCAGAATACTCTGGGATTAAACTGCCGGAAAGAAGTGGAAGATTAGGGATTAAAAAGAAACATTTTTATTTAGTATAATAAAGATTAAATCTAACTAATTAATATACTAAGCCAGTCAAAAAATAAGCTTTAACATGTGCAGTTTTACATTGGATAACGGCAGCAATAGAGAATTCCATTTAGTTCGGTGACCGGACCGATTTATAATAGTCATACGATATTCGATATCCACCATTCCCTTTATAATCAAAAGTTTTATAAAAATGGAACTTTAACTGTAGCTTTCAGTTGGAAAATATTGATTTTGTTAAGGGGGAAAAAAAAAAAAATGGAGGTTATTTATTCATTTAATTCTGCCAAAATGTATCTGAAAAAAAGATAAAAGAAAATGAAAATAAAAAAAAAAAAAGTGCGAGGATTGTTAGTAATTCACAGCAACAGTTTAAAATAGGGAGACGAGCGCAAGAGTAAACGATTACCTATATTCCACGAAGGTAAACTTCGGTTTACTCCAACATAAAAGAAAGAGGTAAACCATTTCTGTTGGAAGATGTCTTCCCGTCGATAATATATCCGATAAAACGAGCACAGCTGAGTTTTCCAGCTGTTTCTCTTCTATATCAACACCGCTTGGAAAGGCTGTTGGCTGTTGACTTCTTTTTTCTTTCTTTTTTTTTACTAGTCTGCGTGACTGTTCACTACGAAGTTGGAATACTTATTACAGCTCCGCTCGCTCTTCGTAAAGTACTACGTGTTAGTTGGTCCACGTAAATACTCCAGTGGCGAATCGAACTTTCGATCAATGGCCGCACGTGATCTTTAAAAAGTATTGGAACAGTCTCCAGCGATGTCACGTGTTTAGGTGAGAGGTTTATAAAACTAACCACTTAATCAATCTGAAGATTGATTCGGCAGCATTAAGAAACCTTGGGGAATCAAAAAATTTCGCAGAAAACTCTTTGTGTATTGTCTGCGGTTTAAACTACACTTCATGATAAAAATATTAGTAAACCTCAAAATACTTTTAATCTTCCCCCCCCCCACTTTCAACGTGTAATCTTTGAAAATACAAAAGCTTAACATATATATATATATATATATATATATATATATATATATATATATATATATATATGAACGGCATTGCCGGTGTACTTTTCGTTCAATGTACTAAGCAATCCCACAATAATTACTCGGTAACATCGGATAGAGACAAGCCAAGCAATCTACATTGGACCTCGAGTAACGCCTACACTTCTGGTTTGTCTAAGTAGAAGGGAGATTATTTCTGCAATAAAAGTGAGTCTATTGGAAATACAATCCAGTTTTGCAAGACAAAGATTTTATTTCTCTTAAGAACTAGTTGTCACGGTGTCCATCCTATGGCGGTGTATAGGATGCTCCTGGATATTGTAAATGGCTTGCCAAAAATTGTTAAGCGACCTGATTATCAAGTAACCGACGCTTAGGCTGGGATGCTGAAGACAAAACAATCGACTCATAAAGGGAAATTTGAGAAATACACCTTTGTATAGAAGAAGAAAGAAGAAGAAATCTTTATTGCATACAAAATGCATATGCTGTACACAATACCCTTCACGGCTACAAGCCAGGGGTTTACAATAAAGGTTAATACAAGGTAAAAGTCTAATATAAAGGTTACAAAGGCTAATACACTGCAATAAACAAGGATGAGATAGGAGAAAAAATAATCTTATTACTAATTATACAAGTGTAATGAAATGAAAGCAAATGGAAAATTTACATATGAACGTATATACACAACAGCATGTTATCATGCTAATTTATCCTCCAGGGAGCAGTCCTCTTACAGTGTTGGAGTCATCTGAGCAGGCGCAGAAAGTTGGAGCAATGTAGTGAGGGATCCATGGGAGTGATGGACAGGTCCTTGGGAGCAGGTTCTAATGCCCTGTGACATGGTCCTGAGAAGGAAGTCGATGGAGTAAGTTCTGCCTGTATTTTTTATCCAATGCGAACTTGTAGAGGTCGCCATCCAAGGAGTATACGTACTGCAGCATTTGCACGGGTATGAAGCGATCGGATAACTTTAACCGGTTTGGGGTGGCCTGGAGGACTGGATTGGCCCGAAGGCTTGGGACCGGGATCCTCCAACCGCAGTTGGCCCAGAAGTCTGGGTGCGAAATAATGCCAACCATCATTTTTACAGAAAAGACGAGTCTTCTCTCATGAATAATGGCAGGAAGACGTCTGATGTTGAGAGCTGCCGCCATCTGGGTGGTCCTTCGTGCAGGGGGAAGCCGGAATTTCCATATGGCCCACTTCAATAGCCAAAATTCGCCCGCAAAAATCCGTCTTAGATGCGTTGCGGCAGTTGAGGTATGTATTGCTTGACCAGTTGGGGGTAGTCAAGATCTAATTATCCCTTAAGCCCTTTCCTCACTCGCCAAGATTCTTTTCCTAGTGTGAGCAAAATACTACTTGAATGTGAATTAGTTATCCCAGACAAATCCAATATCTTTATGGTGATCTCATTAAGGTACACTTGAATATTGTTTTTTCAACTTTTTCTTGGAGATTGTCATTTGCGCTGATTTAGTGGTTATATAAAAAAGGATGGAAGTGGCCCTTTTAATTACGTCAGGTGACAACTTTGTTTATACAGTACATTAAAAATCATGGATACGCAATTGCAGAAGCCAACAATTTCATTACTGAGCAATTGTACAATTACTGTAAGAAACTGGCGGCTAGCATTTTTTAAGTTGTAGTGGGGATTAAAAAATTAACCCCCTACAACTTAACCGATTACGTTCTTTCAGGCCATCTTCTTATGTTGCTTCGAAACTCTAGTTATCGAAAGGAATCTTTGAGCTGGAGCAATTGATTTATGACAAATTGGTCTCCTAGAAACACAGTTAATTCTCCAAAATTACTTCGACTTTTAATTTGAGTTTTGACAATCATTGATTATTATCAATATTCATCCGTCCCCGTAGTCCCTAGCTTTCTAAACAAAAGAATACGAGATATGTTTAGATACACATATTTGACACGGTGCAACATTGATTTCATTATAATTAAAAATATAATTTTATTTAATACATTTGTTTTTTTTTCACGTTATACTTTATTATAACAATCCATTACTAATAATAATGACGTTCCTGTTACTATAGTTAATATGACTATCACGTTCTGGTTATTATAGTTACTATAACTATCACGTTCTGGTTACTATAGTTACTATAACTTGGTTCCGGTTACTAGTCTGTGTTATAACAACACAGACTAGTTCAATTGGAGATGCAGTAAATGCTTCTTGCTATTCTTTAATAATGCCTACCTATGTAGCCTAAATGTTTTAGATTGTAGCGCTCTAGAAGGATTAAACGTCAAAACGTATATAATTACTGTAGCAAGTGAATATTTTCATTGATTACAACATGACAAGTCATCTATGATGGATGCTGAATACCTGAAGGAAAAATCAACGACCCCAAAAACTGTTAAAAAATTGAAGAAAGAAACTGAATCATATACTGTATATATATATTTTATCAGTAATCTATCGATAAGTATTCTAAGCTAGGTTTTCACATAATATCGAGTGTTGCGCATTTATATCCGCCATTACACGCAATCAAAATATATAAAAAGGTTCAGAGTAACGTGAATAACGAGCCACAGTATAAGTAATAATATAGTATTAAGCATATATAACGTTGTCAGCACACCATCGTTGAGAACAAATGAATTCATGCTATTATCACAATAGTGGCCTTCTGTGGGGGGGGTTTCGTTGTTTTTATTATATCCCCTTATTTTAACCCCTCCCACTTTAACACCTGACTTGATTGATTTCAGAAAATTCCCAGACTCACGGGGACCCCTAATATATTAAGGTATTCTTCCACTGGACTGGCTGAGTTTAGAAGTGACAGACACACACACAAGAATGTAGAATATACAAATTTGTTTTTTATTGTCATATTATATATAAGAAAATTACAATAACCTTTAACAGAATACAGTATTTAGTTGGACACTTGTTATTTTACTAATTTTTAAATGTGTATATATCTTGTAATTTACAGTCAACCTTGTTATCAAAAGAACTACTAAATCCTAATACTTATATACATCTACATATATATATATATATATATATCACTGTGTCTCTTCATGTTGCTCTACAAAGATTTCAGTAGGTCCGGGCATTTATTACCCCTCACAACGCACAATCTGTCTCTTTGCTCCTTAACAGTCCATGTAAGTCAATAAACCACCATCAGCCAATGAACAGACAAAATATAATTTCATAAGTGCTCGTTTCCCAACTTATTAGGAAATACATATATATTCATTCAAGAATCCTTCCTTGCAGACATGTCACCAGTCAACAATATCCAACCAATTTACTTAGTTACCTTTCCGTTCAATTAATCCACTATTTCACAATTAGGGCTAGATGCTCATTTAATTGTTTACCAGTTTAATCATTTTCTACCCCAAATAAGTCATACTCACAGCAATTTAACATTCACAATAATTCAAGGACAAAATTTTTACTTCCTACTACAGATTAACTTACTCTTAAATTGCATTACTCTGATCTCTATACTAAATTAAATTATCACTCCTTAAGTATTACACTCGTTCAAATATATATGTATATATATTTAGTACTTTGACATTCTCTCTTAAACTTATAGCGTCCTCCTAGAGTCCTTTTCATTATTAAATTAGTTCCCCTTTTTTTTACAAATTATATTCTCAGTACTTATTCTAACACTTACGCAATGGTCTGGTATTCCTCCCTGCTCGGTCTCTCTTCCTATCTGTTCGGGGTGAGGACTGGAAAATGAAAGGTTGCTCATCCGGGGAACACAGTAATCTATCCTGGGTTTCTCTACCGGGTACGGCACGGCTGAAGATAATACCGGATCTTATCTCCTTTCTTCTTCCATCTGCGTTGCGTCCGAGGACTGGGATACCTTTCGGGTCGACTAGTCACTCAACTGCTCAAACGAGAAATTTGCTTCTAGGGCGTTTCACCATTCTTCCTCCATAGACTGCATTAACTTCTTCAAGGGAACGATACTTCCGACTCTAGACTTTCACAAAAAAAAATTCTTATAATCAATTCTCCCACTACAGCTTCCATCTCCCCAGGACTGCTTCCACCACAAAAACTCCTCTCCGAATGAACCCAGTATCAATTTTTTCTTCCCTTCTCTCCTTTCTCTCAAATTTCCCACCGCTTTCTTACTGGCCAATCGTTGACTTCCACATCCTTTCATTCGTGATCCTATTCGTCTCCCTTCAATTCCGTGGGCGTGCTTTCTTTTTCCTAGTGTGACCGAACTTCCGATAATCTGGAAAATTACTGGATATTTCTAGAATTTAAACGTAAGTTCCGGTCAGCTAAGAGTTTCAGGCTTTCTTTGTGACCTCACCCCCATATCCATTTCTAGTCGCCCACACCTGCTAGAGGTCGAACCGTGAAATCTATAATAGGGCCACTTCCGCACTCAGTGCCCTTTCTATAGAGTATGTGCTCCTGTCTTAAGTGGGATTTGTTTCGGTCCATTATGATTGCTTTTACTGACTCGCTTAAGGAATTTTTCCATACAACCGAGATTTAACTAACTGGGTGTGTCTGGAATAACCTTCGAATTTCAGTGTTTCTTAACAAATGATACTTGTCTGAAACTAACTATATACGCCACAATTAATTCTTCCAATATTTAACAAACTTTATTAAATTATTGTAAGGCTGGGTCCTTACATTGCATCTCTCTCCCCCTAAAATTTATATCCCATATATATAAATTTTATACAGGTCCTCAGGCGGATGTGCCTTCTTCCAGGGCCTACTTATTAACTACAATCTATCCCTCCTTCTAAATTTTCTATATACAATTATATACATGACATTACTTAAATTTTTTTTTTTCTAAAACTATTCCCATCCCATGTTTTCATTAAATACTGCTCCTAAATACATTTGTTGTAGTCTGTTTGTCTCTTTCAACTTGAGGGCCCTTTCCCCATAGGAAGTTTCAGTTCTGTGGTTCCATGGCCATTCGATTCTCTTCGACTCTGTTGATTCATTTACCCAGTTGTCATTCTTTTCACCTCCACTTTCTTCCACTTTATTTAACAGTTCGCTATCTTCATGTTTATCTTTATCTTTCTCCTTTACTTCTAATGTTCCCACGTGTAGTGTTTTGGTCCTATTCCGCCGTCTGGGTCCCTTCTTTCGCCCTTTCACATCAATTTTTTCAGTCTCTTTCCACTTCTTTTCTTTCCTTTCAATTACCGAGCTTGATCTCTTGTCGTTTCTCTCACTTACCGGACTTCCATAATTCATCTCTCTCATTTCTGGCCTATCCTTGCACTCTATTGGACCAAATATGAGGTTTCTTGAGCGCCAAGGATAAAATCGACCTCTCTTGATCTTCCATGACTTTCTGGGATCAGTATTCCCATACTTGACTCCCTGATCCACCATCTGAGTCCGGCAGAATCTGGCTATATGCCCATATCTGCTGCACCTATAACACTTCACCTGACCTTGATGATTCCATTTATGTCCTCGATTGGCCAAAACTATTGGTTCTTTATTCATAAACTTACTTCTATGTGTGAGGGGCATCGTCCTTGTGCTGCCTGATTTATTCCTCCCTTTTTCACAGGAATTATTTTCCCAGTGTCTAAGATGCAGAGCATTCATACTTATATGCTGCCCTTGATTTGTGCCCCTGTCTTGGCAGTGTTCATTTCTGTCCCCGTGATATCTATCCCTATACCAGCAGTCTTTGGCCCAGTGATTGCTTCGCCCGCATATATAGCATTTCTTTCCATATCTTTCTCGCCTAACTTCTTTGACTTCCCCTTTCCACCCCTCTGTGTCGTTGTACTTACCTCTTGTGCTCTGCCCCGTTTGCGGTCTTTCACCCCCCTGCCTATTATTTTCATCTAGTGCATTATTTTTCGTGTTTAATTGCTCTAATAATTTATTTAATTTTATTTCCATTCCCGCTATCTGTTTCTCTAGCCCTTCTAGCTTAATTTCGCCTTCCCTTTCTTTATTACCTTTCGGTTTTGTCCCTTCTCCAGTTGATACTATATTTATGTCCCCTCTTGTTGCCCCCCGACCTTGGAGATCTAGCTTTTCCTCATCAGTGGCTAGTTTCATGGCCTCAGCTAATGAATTGGGTTTTCTCCTAAGGATTTCTCGCTTATATTTATCTCTGACCCCCATCAAAAACTGTCCCATCAGGATTTTGTCAAAGGCACTTTTTTCTTTTTCTGATACTTCAGTATTTAATTTTACTGTTAAAAATCTTTTGTAATAGTCCTCTATGCTTTCGCGATTATTTTGACTGTAATTATTTAATATCCCGATCCCTTCCAGAAACGTGATCTTTGGTGAAAATAACTTCTTTAATATCTTTTCAAAATTATCTAATGTTTCTATTTCCATCCCTTGGGTTTCCTCTAAATACCTAGTCTGGGCCCTGCCTTCCAGTTTGAATTCCGCCATCATGACTATTTCTAGTTCCGTTAATTCTTCCTTTTCTTTAATCATTTTCAGTTTTCTCAGAAAATGTTCCACATTTTCTGATGGTTCCCCTTTAAATACTTTTAAAAATTTGCTTAACTTAATTGGGCCCCTATTATCATTCCCTATACTAACAATTGTTTCTCCTGATATCTCCTGCCCGTTGATATTTTCCTCCCTTTCTCTATCCCTACTGCTGTTCGCTCTCCTTGTAGCCATGACTTATCTTTCGAGGAGGGGGTTTATTCTAATTAACTAGCTATTTGCTATCAATACCTTTCTTATTCTATAACTTATTTCATCTAATTCTAAAACGCAAGAAATTCTAATTCAGTACCCACTTTAACTACTTACTTTTTCACTTTTCACTTTCTGGCTCGCCAGCTGAATTTTTTTCTATCAGTTTCAGCAACTGGATTACATATATATATATACATATATATTTTTTTTTCTGTCGTTCTGAACTCAGCCTTCCGTTGTGAAGAATTATCCTGGTTGGCTCGCCAATTGTGGGGGGGGGTTTCGTTGTTTTTATTATATCCCCTTATTTTAACCCCTCCCACTTTAACACCTGACTTGATTGATTTCAGAAAATTCCCAGACTCACGGGGACCCCTAATATATTAAGGTATTCTTCCACTGGACTGGCTGAGTTTAGAAGTGACAGACACACACACAAGAATGTAGAATATACAAATTTGTTTTTTATTGTCATATTATATATAAGAAAATTACAATAACCTTTAACAGAATACAGTATTTAGTTGGACACTTGTTATTTTACTAATTTTTAAATGTGTATATATCTTGTAATTTACAGTCAACCTTGTTATCAAAAGAACTACTAAATCCTAATACTTATATACATCTACATATATATATATATATATATATCACTGTGTCTCTTCATGTTGCTCTACAAAGATTTCAGTAGGTCCGGGCATTTATTACCCCTCACAACGCACAATCTGTCTCTTTGCTCCTTAACAGTCCATGTAAGTCAATAAACCACCATCAGCCAATGAACAGACAAAATATAATTTCATAAGTGCTCGTTTCCCAACTTATTAGGAAATACATATATATTCATTCAAGAATCCTTCCTTGCAGACATGTCACCAGTCAACAATATCCAACCAATTTACTTAGTTACCTTTCCGTTCAATTAATCCACTATTTCACAATTAGGGCTAGATGCTCATTTAATTGTTTACCAGTTTAATCATTTTCTACCCCAAATAAGTCATACTCACAGCAATTTAACATTCACAATAATTCAAGGACAAAATTTTTACTTCCTACTACAGATTAACTTACTCTTAAATTGCATTACTCTGATCTCTATACTAAATTAAATTATCACTCCTTAAGTATTACACTCGTTCAAATATATATGTATATATATTTAGTACTTTGACATTCTCTCTTAAACTTATAGCGTCCTCCTAGAGTCCTTTTCATTATTAAATTAGTTCCCCTTTTTTTTACAAATTATATTCTCAGTACTTATTCTAACACTTACGCAATGGTCTGGTATTCCTCCCTGCTCGGTCTCTCTTCCTATCTGTTCGGGGTGAGGACTGGAAAATGAAAGGTTGCTCATCCGGGGAACACAGTAATCTATCCTGGGTTTCTCTACCGGGTACGGCACGGCTGAAGATAATACCGGATCTTATCTCCTTTCTTCTTCCATCTGCGTTGCGTCCGAGGACTGGGATACCTTTCGGGTCGACTAGTCACTCAACTGCTCAAACGAGAAATTTGCTTCTAGGGCGTTTCACCATTCTTCCTCCATAGACTGCATTAACTTCTTCAAGGGAACGATACTTCCGACTCTAGACTTTCACAAAAAAAAATTCTTATAATCAATTCTCCCACTACAGCTTCCATCTCCCCAGGACTGCTTCCACCACAAAAACTCCTCTCCGAATGAACCCAGTATCAATTTTTTCTTCCCTTCTCTCCTTTCTCTCAAATTTCCCACCGCTTTCTTACTGGCCAATCGTTGACTTCCACATCCTTTCATTCGTGATCCTATTCGTCTCCCTTCAATTCCGTGGGCGTGCTTTCTTTTTCCTAGTGTGACCGAACTTCCGATAATCTGGAAAATTACTGGATATTTCTAGAATTTAAACGTAAGTTCCGGTCAGCTAAGAGTTTCAGGCTTTCTTTGTGACCTCACCCCCATATCCATTTCTAGTCGCCCACACCTGCTAGAGGTCGAACCGTGAAATCTATAATAGGGCCACTTCCGCACTCAGTGCCCTTTCTATAGAGTATGTGCTCCTGTCTTAAGTGGGATTTGTTTCGGTCCATTATGATTGCTTTTACTGACTCGCTTAAGGAATTTTTCCATACAACCGAGATTTAACTAACTGGGTGTGTCTGGAATAACCTTCGAATTTCAGTGTTTCTTAACAAATGATACTTGTCTGAAACTAACTATATACGCCACAATTAATTCTTCCAATATTTAACAAACTTTATTAAATTATTGTAAGGCTGGGTCCTTACACTTCCACATTCCAAAAGAAAGTTGTAGTTTGAATGAATACCAAAGTCGTTTGAAGTTAGATTTTCCTCAAGTCGCTGAATATTTTTTTTACCCTTGCATTACATTTTCTCGATTAGGATTTAAAAAAAAGTTTACACATGACCACATCCTGCACACAAGTTTATTAACCTAAAAAAATTATACTTTTCTTTTACTTTCCCCCTCCTAATTGCAATTCGTTACCGCCCTCCAAAATTAGATTTCAGTGGATTCATTTAGCATTTTTTCAAGAAAAGTAGGGACTAGGCGTGCTCCGAGAATAACCTTGAAAATCACTCTAGGTGTTGGAAGAAGTGATCATTAACTTTGGAAGTACAAACAACAGATAATTAACTATTCAGATCTGCCACCTGTCAGAAAACAAACTTGTTCTGCCGCATGTATTGCATTAGGTCATCGGTCGATAGCTGAGCACACTCGCACACACACACGCGGCTGTTGTCTAGTAAAACATGCAAGCTAATTGCCTTTTATTTATTTTTTTAAGTGTACAAAACTTTTACATTAAAGAGTAGAAGTATTTAGCTATTATCCGTACATAGCAATTAAAGCGAATGCTGCAATTTTTTGGAAACCAGTATAAATGAAATTGCTATGATTACCAGAAAATATGACGATGAATAAGTATTGAAATCTTATATATTAGTTTTTTGTATTTCTCAAGCTCTGCTGGTTTCTTACTGGGAACATAATCTAATAGGCAACACACAAGCAAACAAAAAAATTCGGGTGAATCGGTAGACTTCACATAAACACAGTCTACAATCTTTCTAATGTCTGGAAACATGGCAGCTATTCTTCTCACTGGATGATTTTTCTGAGTGTATACGAAACTTCTTTGCTACCTACAACGGCGCTGATGCATAAAGTGGTAAATAATTAAAGGGTCCTATCAATGCATGAATTTATTGTTTTTGAGAATCAATTATTTTCTATATCTATGCGAAATGAACAAAGGTTTCGTATTCTCCAACACGAGACCTTACCAAACTTAACAAAACCACAACACGATTTTGTTAAGAGAAAGCATGTTTAACTAACCTGGTAAGCTATTCACGAGCTAGACGTAGGGAACAATTTCGACACAATTTATTTGGATTTTAGCAAGGCATTTGATTCAGTTCCTCATGAGAGGTTACTGTATAAGCTGGAACATACTGTGATCACGGGCAAGATTCTAATGTGAATCGCAAGGTGGGTGCAAGGTAAGAGGCATAGGGTTGCGATTAATGGATATTCTTCAGGTTGGTGTATCATCAGAAGTGGGGTCCCCCAACGATCGGTTCTTGGACAAACTGTTATTTCTGATTTACATAAACGACATCGACGAAAGAACTGAAGATGCGACTGGGAGAGTCATCAATGATCAGTGCCAAACACTGCCAAGCTCATTCAGAATGACTGTTCAGGAATGGTCTGAAAAGTGGCAGCTGTTTTAATGCAGCAAAATGCAAGCAAGGTCTTGCAATTGGGGAATATCAACTCCAAAATAACTTATACACTTGGTGGAGTTGAATTTAAAACAATAGAGGATGAAAAGGATCTGGGAGTACGCAATTTGGGCAGATATGAAGTTCTTTGAACAGCATAAACAGGCGGCCAGGGAAACCCATGATGACTTGTTGATAAATTTATTGAACAATAGCCTGCAGAGACAAAGGTCATGCACCTACTGTATGAGGCAAAAATGCAAGCCCATACTTGGAATACTGTGTCCAAATTTGGAGACCTCATCTAAAAAGCGACATTCAGCTTCTTGAAAGGGTCCAAAGACCGGCAACTCGCATGGCGAGATCGGCAAAAGGACGACCGTAAGAAGAAAGATTTTGATTATCCGGCAAGAGAGCTTGACAACCAGAAACCTTATAGGGGACCTGATTGAGATTTATAAGGCTCTGAGAGAGGTTAGTAAAATAAATGAAGGCGAAATTTTCACTGTTATAAAGAATTCTAGAACTACGGACCATAAATTCATATTACAGGGAAAAGGTTTAGCCTAGACTGTAAAAAGGTTTTCTTTTAGCAGGGCGATTATATAATTACTGGAACAAGTTACCTCCACAGGTAGGTAACTTGTTCCAGTAATGTTGAAGTTGAAAATTTGAAGAAATTCAAAAGTTAATTGGATAATTATCTACGTCAGGAGGGAAGCGCATAATTTATCTATTTTCTTAACTACTTTTACATTATTTTATTTTATTATTATTTTATTTCTTTATTTATTTGGCTAATGCAGCAAAAGCCTGTGGCCTCTGCACTATATGGCTAACGCTAACACAGAGATAAAAACAGAACAAGTAATACTAATAAAATATTGCGCTAAGCACCCAAATTGAATCAACAAAAAAAAAAAAAAAAAAAGCAAGCAGAAGCTCATTTCTGAGGATATGTGGATTAAACAACACGTTCTGTGCAAATATCGATCAGTACGATAAGATAAAGTCGTTAAGCCTACTGTTGGTTTACTATAAGGAGAAAACTTTTATTTCAAGCGCGTTTATGAATATATATTAATCTAGAATGTGGATTAATAATCATCACCTCGAAAACCTTGCAATATTGTTAGGTGTGCGTTCTGATCTGTCCTCACGTTCAGTGCTAGCCTGTTTTTTTTTCGACTGTCTAGTTAATTGCTATATTAATGCAAGTGTTCTAACCAGTTCTGTTTTTGGCTTCTTTGATTAGCAGAACTCAGATCACCGAATAGTTACGGTAGTCACTTTACGCACTGGGAGCATCGCCAGCTGGGAGGGCGGTTTTTCTGACCCTTTCTGGTATTAGAAGACCACGTTCAAATAAATGAAGGTGATAACTCAAATAAGAAAGTATTTCTTAAAATTTTTTCGTCTAGAATGAAATGTTAAATCGACATTAACACCGTTCTGATAACATAAGGATTTTGTCATTCTTCCTTTTAAGAATATTTTGTTATTTAATCTTCAATTAATTCAAACTGGTATCAATACTTTTATACTGATACAAAAATAATAAACTGGCTATATTTACAGCGAAGTACTAACATTTGTAAATAGTGAACTACAGAAATTCATTAAAGACACGAAGCTTCAGAATTAAATATTGTGTCTATCAACTTTGGAAAGGTATTCCAAAGGATCGTAGAAACTACTTTTAAAAATTTACAATTGAGAGAAACCCCGATTCATACGGTTATAAACAAAGCAAACATCAAGCGTGGGCAAGGAAAGGTGCTGACATTTCTCGCTAGCACAAGGCCGATAACAGGGTATTGCATCAGTACTTTATTGACACTGTTTGATGAGCGAAGTAACTCTTCACGAACATGAGGAGACGACTGCGCAGCCCTTGGGAATAGAAGCTACTTTAATTGCTTTCCGTTTGATCATAAGAAGCAACTCAAGTAATGCAACAGAGAAACATCCAGAATCAACGGAAGTTGGATAATTAAACAACATGGAGGGAATCTAGAATTCAGCACAGTTATAACTACCCTGTTGAATTCTAAGAAATGATCTTAATAATTGATTAGAGTAATCACTGCGACGGACTATAAGTTTTGATACCTTTGGTGTTTGGGTTTTTCATATAAAAAAAGCATCCTCTCTCAACTGTTAATAACAGCACAAATAAAACATAGATTAACCTTCCTGAAAGGATTAGTGGACGTATGACTAAGCTGAATAACAGCATTTCTCTGCACTTGAAGCAACCTTTCTATTGTGATTGTATTTCGAAAATTATTGTCGTTTTGCAGCTGCAACACCAAAGAGTAATAAACTCTATAAACGCCAAAAAGAGTTTTCTTACCAGGGTTTGTTTGTTGCAGCAAATTCCAACGGCAGTTTCTTATATTCATTAAGAGGAGGTGAGGGAAAAGGGAGGGAAGGTTCCGAGATTTTCATATGATCAGAACAAAGTTCAACGATTTGATTGCAAGCCTGTCTTGCTGCTTATCTTTCCCATCTCATGCACGCACATTCATACACATCACAAATCTCTTTTATGACGACTAACTCATCCCAGTGCAAGCTTCAAGGCCACAAAAAAGAATACTTACGAGTATAGAAAGCGGAACGCCGTAGAGTTCCCGTGCGACGAAGCCTTGGTCGGCCTTCCATGTCTGTGACGAAGTAATCTGTGCTCCGCTACTCACTTGGACATTCCGTAATCCTCAATCAGACGTATCAGAAACCTCCGCCTCGTTGTGTACCTGGCTCCTATAATCAATAAATTTCGACAATGTGCGCACAACCTTAGCGACGTTCAAAAGGATAACGACGGGATGGAAAGATACCGTCAAAGAAACGCGCAGCAAGGTGAGCCTGAGCCGTAGATACGGGTGCGGAGCCAGTAACGATCTGTAGCTATGGCGATGCGGTAAGCGAGTAGGTAAGAATGTAGCCAACTCTTTAGGTACTTCCGTAGCGCGCGTGGCAAGCCAGCGCACACCCGACAGATCTCGTACCTCTCGATACGGCAAGACAATACACAGAATAACGCTTTCTTCGACCGATGCTTCGTGAACCCGAACAACACGTGCTAATGCTTCTGCGCTCTGTTGAGGGAAAAAAAAATCCACAAGGTCACGAAACTCGCGCGCACTCCGCTGCTCGTTCCGCGGTATTGGGAAACTCATTACTGTGTTGCAAGAATTTTTCGGGAAGCGATTTGCGGACCTGTTTCGGTAACGCAAACAGCTGACTGTCGCCATTATTTGTGCAAAAATGGCTACCTTTGAATAGTGGGTGTTGGAACAGGCTATTATGTTATCATCACTACAAGGGGAAGTTGTTTTTAAGGGCTGGCTTATAAATATACATTACCATTCGCCGACAGCAAGAGGATGAAAGGGCGGAATCGGACCAAGTACAAAGCAACATTGACCTTGACCTGTAGGCCTGCGTAACTAGAGCTGACTTCTATGGCGTTCGCTTGTTTATAAATACTGAAACTGTTACAGGGTTATAGAGGACGTTATTCAGGTAGTCATTTCGGCTACGAAGGCCCAATACGACTTTCTGAAAACCTAAATAATTATTGGGTTTAAATAATTATAATGAAAACCTAACTAATAATAAGGATGTTCCTAATGTTTCGGCTGAAAGGCAATTGATCGAGAGGTACTCCAAAAGGTTGGACCAAGTTCTGATCCTTCAGGTAGACATTCACAGCCAGCATCACGTCACTAATCCTTTAAATTGTGTGCCCAGTTAATGCAATAAAGAAACATCAGAATCAACGGAACTTGGATAATTAAGCAACATGGAGAGAATCTAGAATTCAACACGGTTATAACTACTCTCTTGAATTCTAAGAAATGATCTTAATAATTGATTAGAGTAATGAAATTTATGTTGGAATAATCTCGCATCTCTGATAGCAGCTGTTAAAACAGTTGCTACGTTGAGAGTAGCAGTTACATTTGATGATATTTCTTGTTAGAAGCAATAAAACAGTATTTCCCGTAGGTTTTTAAACAGAGTCTGGTTGGTGGCATCTTTTTTTTTTTTTTTAAGTTCTCCGAGTTTTGATGGAAAAGTTACAAAAGTGCTGTTGATTAGTATTGTCACATCTTAACTTGTTCAGTCATCAAACATTGGTGGAAATCTAGAAGGAAGAGGGGGCGGGCTAAAGCGTGAGTGGCACCTACCAATCACTGCCTTCTTCCTGGATTTTAGTGAAAGTATGGAGTGGTACCCAAGAACTGAACTTTTACCAGGCATTTTACTAAGTAACCTATGCAAACGCAGGTAAATAATTACGTAGTGATATTTATTCGACTTGAGAATGCCGCGCACTACAAATGCATGGGTAAATAATCACATAGGCCATTTCCTGATTAAATATCGATCAGTGCGTTTCGACGAGTATGTCGTTTACATAGAAAAGATTTGACTTACTTCGTCATACCGCTACATATTACATAGAAAAGCGTGCGCGGGAGGACTGGCGAGCACGGGGCTGAGCCCCCTAGTCTAATATTTAAAAAAATGCTATATGATAGTTAATACAATATAACTATAAACAAAATTACAATTCCTAATACAAATTATATATATATAATTTTATTCTTTACATAGAGGTACTAAATAAACTTCTTTTTATAATGAAATATAATTTTAAAAAAATAATAATAATAAGTAACTTAAACCCAAATTACGTGGCACCCCTGGAATGGTGTTGTGGCACCCCCGTTGAAAACCACTGGCCTAGGGGGTCAAATCAGAGGGAAAAAATAGTTTTCAAAGGTTAAAAATTAAAAATATGAAAAAACACAAATAATATATGTCATTATTTCTGTTTCAATTCTCTTATACATGTTGAGGGAATATGACTTAATTCATTTCTATACATTTCTGAGAATTTATTAAAATATTTAGTTTATTGCAAAGATAATTTTTTTTAATGAATTTTTTTTTTTTTATTTGCAATGTGGATCAAGTTGACCTATTCCGCAATTTTGATAAGCAATAACTCAACATAATGAGTCCGCCACTCAGCAAAATATTTCCCACTTTGCAAATAAAACCTCAGCTTGCATCTACCCTTGTGGTTTGGGGGACGCCGATTCCATAGTTCACCTAGGTCCTAGGAATCCGATTTTAATGATTCGCCTGAGGTGCCAGTGCTGGTAGCTAGCCTAGGACTGCTCCTGACTTTATGGCGACCCGCACTTCAGATTACTGAGTTTTCTCCAACTGGATCCGATGAGGACTTTCATCGGATCCAGTTGGAGAAAACTCTACTTGATAATACTTGAGCGGTGATGCCATCCAAAAGTTATATTTAAGTGGATAAAAACATACGCAAGAAAGTGATCCACATCATCATCATCAGCCATTTTCAATCCACTGCAGGATGAAGGCCTCTCCAGCAACTTTCCAGTTCCTTCTGTTTTGTGCAATGGCCATCCATTTACTACCCACAAACTCATGAAATTCATCTATCCATCTCCGACGTTGTCTTCCAGGTTTTCTTCTAGCTCCTCTTGGGTACCATTCTGCTAGACATGACGACCATCTGTCATCATGTCTCCGAGCTATGTGTCCTGCCCAAAACCATTTTAGTTCTTTAGTTTTGATAAGAATGTCCTTTACTTGAGTTTGCTGCCTAATCCGTGTGTTTCTCTTCTTATCTAACAGTCTGATTCCCAATATAATTCGTTCCATTCTTCACTGTGTAGTTCTCAGCTTCTCTTCCATTCTTTTGGTGAGTGCCCAAGTTTCGCTTCCATAAGTCATGGTGGGGAGTATACATTGGTTCATTATTTTACGTTTCAGACAAACTGGGATATTGCTCTTCAGTATATGACTATATTTCCTGTATGCTATCCATCCAAAATTTATTCTCCTCTTGACTTCCAGCCATTTATCGTTTTTACAGCTAATAACTTGTCCCAGATAAGTATATGACTCCACCTTTTCAATTACTGCTCCTTCAATCATTATATATCCCTTTCTGTGGCGTACTTGTTCATCATTACTTTTGTTTCAGTCATATTCATCTTTAGTCCAAAATCCTTACTAACTGTGTTTAACTGATTAAGATTTTCCTCTAATTCTTTGGGATCGTGGCTTATGACCACAATATTCATCTGCAAATCGTAAATGGTTTAGGTACTCTCCATTCACATTGACTCCTTTCTGCGACCAGTCTGATCTTCTGAAAGCTTCCTCAAGGAAGTTTTCAGAAGATTAGACTTTGAAGATTGTGTCTCCTTATCGAACTCCTTTCTCAATTTTAAATTGCTACTGTCTTTGTCTAGTCTAATAAAGGAGGCAGCGTTCTCATTTATTTTCTTCAAAATCATAATATATGGGATATCTATGCCTTGTCTTTCTAGTGCCCGAAACATTGCCTTATGCTGTACGGAGTCAAATGCCTTTTCATTATCCACAGATGCCAGGCATAATGGTGTTTTATATTCATTTGCTTTCTCCATTAGCTGTGATATTACGTGAAGGTGATCCATAGTTGAGAATCCTGTTCTAAAGCCAGCCTGCTTTTTCGGTTGATTCTCATCAAGTATTCTTTCTAATCTGTTAGTAATGACCCTTGTGAACAACTTGTAGATGTGGGATAACAAGCTAATTGGTCTATAATTTCCAATTTCTGATTTATCTCCTTTCTTATGCAGCAAAACTATGATTGTATTATTCCACTGCTTAGGCGTCACACCTTTTTTTGGATGCATTTTGTGAAGAGCCTTGCCAGTTTGTGTTATGTCTCTTACTCCCAATTTTATCAACTCTACAGTAACTTCATCTTCCCCCAGGGCTTTCTGATTCTTCATTTTCTTCAATGCATGTTCTACCTCATCAGGAAGAATATCGGGTATGTCGTATGTGTTGCTAATTTGCGATCCACCTTCCCCACTGCTGGCATCATTCCCTTGCTCCTTGTATAATTCTCTATAGTAGTCTTCTATTATTTGAATTATGCCTTCTCTGCTATTAAGTACACCATCGCTATTCTTCAGTTTCAGTATCATTTGTTTTTCTGTTTTACTGCTCATGGCTGCTGATTTAAGTCCTTTGTTTTCTCAGATTTCTTGTGTTAAATCTTTTTATGTCCTCTCTGAGTCTCTTTCTAATGGCTTTGCATAATATAATAATTAATGATAGACACCAGCCAGGAATTAAACTAAAAATTTACTATACAATGAAATAATATACAATGAAATATGATGCAAATAAAATAAAACACTGATTAAATTATAGTTAAAATGTAGTTAAAAACAATAAAATTAATTAAAATAAACTAGGTTAAAAGCGATAAAACAATACAATCTGGAGCTTTCGGAGAACTGCCGTCTCCTTCTTCAACAGCATACTACCAGTGCTAAAACACATCCTTAAGTAGCCGGTCCATGGCACTCATGCACGTGATCATCAGACACATGATCTACATTCTCCATGCGCGTATCGGAAATGGAAGTGGCTCGGGAGCGTGTCAAACAGAAACGGTCATCCCTTCTGAGGACAACTGCCTCAAACAGGGGGTGTAAACGGATCCCCCTGTCCCTATTAATAGTATTGTGACTGGATGAACCGATTCGCAAGCTCTCGAGCCACTTGCGTTCCCAAAATCCATGGGCGCGGTCGGTAATGACCGCGTCTTCAGGGGAGATCCGATGCTGCTTTTCCCAGAAATGCTCTGCCACAGCAGACCTCGCATAGTTAGCAGTCTTGATAGCGGTCGTGTGTTCCCCCAGACGGTCCTTTAAACGTCGGCCCGTTTCCCCCACATAACACTCCTCACAATCCGGGCACTTAATCTCGTAGACCACATTGCTAGTATGGTCCTGGGCTACGGGATCTTTAACTTGGGATATCACTGTGTGCAACCTCCGACCCGGAAGTTGCACACAGCGAGTCTGGCACTCCCGCAATGCCCGTACAATACGTTCTGAAAGGCCCGGATAGTAAGGAATGTATGCAGTAGCCACAGGGGCAGGCCACTCCCTACGATTGGACTCAACCCTATGAATATATTTGTCCAAGACCCTCTGAGGGTATCCACATTTCCTGAGGTCTGCCGTGACTTTGCAAATTTCTATTTCCTTTTCTTCAGGGGTACTACAGTGGGTCCCCACCCTATTCAACAATGCCCTGGCTACACTGTTCTTATGATGACAAGCCTGTGCTGAGCTATAATGAACAAATTGGCCACGGCACATAGGCTTTCTATAGATCGTTGTTTTTAATCTAGATCCATCTCTGCTCACCAAGACATCCAGAAACGGGAGGGACCCAGCTTCTTCCACCTCCGAGGTAAATTGTATAAATGTGGAAAAGCTGTTGAGCATATTGAGCACCTCATCTTCCTTTCCCTTTTTTAAAATAGTGAAGGTATCGTCCACATATCTCCTCCACTCGCGCATGGGGAAATTCAACTGATGAAACACCCTAGTTTCCAGTTCCTCCATTGCCAAATTGGCCACAATGGCACTGATGGGGGAACCCATGGCCGTGCCATGGACCTGCTTATACATAACTTTTTGAAACACCATGGTAGTGCTTGCAAGGCAAAATTCCACACCTTTACAAATATCATCAATGCTTAGTAAAGATCTAGCACTAAAGCAATCATCTCGTTCCAAGGCCGATCTTACACAATGCACCCCCTGTTCAATGGGGATACATGTGAACAAGGATACCACATCAAACGAAATCATGAGTTCGTCTTCACCTATAGATTGGCTTCTTATAAAGTTCACAAATTCCTTGCTGTTTCTGATTACTAAACTGGAGCGTCCCACTATAGGAGAGATGACTCCAGCTAAAAATCCAGATAAAGCATAAGTGGGACTACCCACAAATGATACTATAGGTCTCAACGGAATGCCCACCTTGTGCGTCTTTGGGAGGCCATAAAACCGAGGTAATCGACAACCTGAGGCATGAAGAGACCAATAAACTTCTTTGGTTATTTTACCAGCCTTATGCCATCCCTGTATAATGTTGTTGACTTGTCTCTCCAAACCAACTAACGGATTTCGATGGGTAACTTTATATATGTTGCTGTCCTGTAAAAGATCCAGAGCTTTTGCACAATAATCATCCTTATTCAGTACCACTGTGGATCTGCCTTTGTCGGCAGGTAACATTATGATATCCTCATCTTTTCTGAGTTGTCTTAATGCTCTTTCATGTTTATGACTGAGATTAGAATGTGCTGTCCTGGTCTGACTCAAAATAGCCGCAACCCTAACCCGTATCTCATCAGCTTGGGTAACAGGTAACTTGTTGATGGCTTTTTCCACTCCCATAGCTATCTCTGCAATGGGAGGTCTGGCAGGAACCAAAGCAAACTTTGGACCCAGGCTCAATACTTCCTCCTGTTCTCTAGTAAATTGTTTGCCACTAAGATTATGAATAAAGTTGCCAGTATCCCTGTTACGCACCACCACGGATTCCTCTAACAATCTATTAAATTTGTTGATTTGCCTGCGCTTGTAAACCTCAGCAACCCTAGTTGCTTTATCTGCCACTACTCTCAAGACCAACGCACCATGCACTGGGGTTAAATTGGTACTGATGTATTCCAACTTCAGTCCAATACGACTTCTAATACCTCTCAGATCATTATGTAATTTAGAAATCCAAATACTTAGAACTTTTCTTTGATAGATCTTAGTAACTCTCCCCAGATGGTCATCATTGAAAGGCATTCTCACCCGAAAGCCATGTGGAACCAGCTCATGTGTTTTGCACCTATGAGCAAATCTCAGATGTTGCTTCTGTTTAGCTTCAGCTATGCTAATTTTCTGGTACTCGCGGATGTGTCGAAGCATCAAATGGCCATAATTATTCACTATATCTTGAAACAGGCCTATGGGGCTGGGAATTTCCATACTATAATAATTAATGATAGACACCAGCCAGGAATTAAACTAAAAATTTACTATACAATGAAATAATATACAATGAAATATGATGCAAATAAAATAAAACACTGATTAAATTATAGTTAAAATGTAGTTAAAAACAATAAAATTAATTAAAATAAACTAGGTTAAAAGCGATAAAACAATACAATCTGGAGCTTTCGGAGAACTGCCGTCTCCTTCTTCAACAGCATACTACCAGTGCTAAAACACATCCTTAAGTAGCCGGTCCATGGCACTCATGCACGTGATCATCAGACACATGATCTACATTCTCCATGCGCGTATCGGAAATGGAAGTGGCTCGGGAGCGTGTCAAACAGAAACGGTCATCCCTTCTGAGGACAACTGCCTCAAACAGGGGGTGTAAACGGATCCCCCTGTCCCTATTAATAGTATTGTGACTGGATGAACCGATTCGCAAGCTCTCGAGCCACTTGCGTTCCCAAAATCCATGGGCGCGGTCGGTAATGACCGCGTCTTCAGGGGAGATCCGATGCTGCTTTTCCCAGAAATGCTCTGCCACAGCAGACCTCGCATAGTTAGCAGTCTTGATAGCGGTCGTGTGTTCCCCCAGACGGTCCTTTAAACGTCGGCCCGTTTCCCCCACATAACACTCCTCACAATCCGGGCACTTAATCTCGTAGACCACATTGCTAGTATGGTCCTGGGCTACGGGATCTTTAACTTGGGATATCACTGTGTGCAACCTCCGACCCGGAAGTTGCACACAGCGAGTCTGGCACTCCCGCAATGCCCGTACAATACGTTCTGAAACAATACGTTACACCCCCTGTTTGAGGCAGTTGTCCTCAGAAGGGATGACCGTTTCTGTTTGACACGCTCCCGAGCCACTTCCATTTCCGATACGCGCATGGAGAATGTAGATCATGTGTCTGATGATCACGTGCATGAGTGCCATGGACCGGCTACTTAAGGATGTGTTTTAGCACTGGTAGTATGCTGTTGAAGAAGGAGACGGCAGTTCTCCGAAAGCTCCAGATTGTATTGTTTTATCGCTTTTAACCTAGTTTATTTTAATTAATTTTATTGTTTTTAACTACATTTTAACTATAATTTAATCAGTGTTTTATTTTATTTGCATCATATTTCATTGTATATTATTTCATTGTATAGTAAATTTTTAGTTTAATTCCTGGCTGGTGTCTATCATTAATTATTATAGTATGGAAATTCCCAGCCCCATAGGCCTGTTTCAAGGCTTTGCATAACTCAGTATACTCAATTTTCTCCTTGTCAGTGTTTATCTTGCTCTTAATTTGTCGCCTTCGGTTCATCATAACAAGTGTTTCTTGACTAATTTTTTCTTCTTTGGATTTCTTTTTCCCTATCTTGGGCTTTATCACTTTCAGAAAGTTGTAATATTCCTCGTCGATATTTTGGTCCTGAGCAGTCTGCAGAAGCTCAAAGTTGTTCTTAAGTTCCAGTACACACTGCTCTTTCTCCTCTTCTGTTATCTCAAAGACCTTCATATTAATTACTCGAGTCAGTTTTTTTCTTTCCTTTCCTACATCTATATCAAGTGTGCATCTTACCATTCTGTGATCACTTGCAACATTTACCTTATTCAGGACGGTAACATCATTCACGATATATCTTCTGTTAGTGAGTATGACGTCAATTTCATTAGTTGTTAATCCATTTGGACTCTTCCATGTCCACTTTCTGTTCATCCTTTTCTTGAAAACAGTATTCATTACTGAAAATCCTTGAGATTCTGCAAATTCCACAAATCTTTCACCTCTTTCAACAATTCCAAAATTTCCTATAGTTCCCCTTTCTGCGCTGCTTTGTCTTTTTCCAACCTTAGTATTGAATTCCCCCCATAATAATGTAGTGGGTTTTCTGCTCATCTAGAAGACTCCCAATTTCAGTGTACATTTCTTCAACCTCCTCATCATCATGGCTCGATGTTGGTGTATAAATCATTATAACCTTTAGCTTGTACCTCTTAGAAATCTTGAGTATCAGTCTTGACACCCTTGGTGATGTACTTTTGAATTCCAAAATGTTGTTTTTTATATCTTTATGGACCAGAAACCCAACTCAATCTTCGCTCCTTTCACTGTTTTTATTGGTGTACAGCAGATTTCCACTTGATAAACTTATAAGTGATTCATTTCTTCTTCTAGTTTCAGCCAAACCGATGATATTCCAATTCACACTTTCTAGTTCCTTTTCCAGCTCTAATATCCTGTCTTCACCGATGAGCGATCTTACGTTGTAACAGGCCCAGTTCAGTTTCCGTGCATGGCAGCCTGTTCGTACCCAGAGATTCTTAGCACCCTCTGCTTCCACTCTGATTCTCTCGCTGCCATAAGAGGGGGAGTGAAAGCCGCTGGCGACTGAGGGCCATTTGTTTCGTCGTGCTGTCATATGCTGGAGGGTTTGGTCTTTTCCTCTTCACGCTGACCAGTCGTCTTGAAGAGAACCACTCTACACGTTCATTGCCATCTAAGTGACGTAACAGGTCTTACCATCGAGAAGGTGTGCATGAATGGATTTTAGGGAGGCAGGCCAACCGGACTTCTCCTAAATCTTCTGTAATAGAAAGATATTGGATCCATCAGTGTTTTAGACTGAGTGTCTGATAACACACAGAATACCTGTTCCCCTCTAAGAAAGGGATACTGTACTTTAATTATCTAGCGTACACCAAAACCGAATTTGTCACATAAGATTACTTTTCATCTGTAGAGCAACAATGTTATTCAATACAGTACTAGTGACAATTTTATTACTAACAAGGCCGGAATTGCCAAGGACCAGTGGCGCAATTTCAACAGAATCCCAAGGTGGTGAGGAACCCGGAACAGTATAATGCTATACAATGGTGTCAGTTCCCGGAAACAGGGCCTTCTTTTCCATTAGGTACTATGAAAAAAGAGGGGCCCGTAAAATAGAATTCAACGATTTTATTCCAACAATAAAATTCTGCATACCGGTACTAATTTTTAAATAATTTAAATTTCTACATATTAATTTTAGATTTCTAAGATATATTCTTTCTTCGGATTTTGGTGTTAACAAAATCATTAACTTCACCACTGGTCCTTGGCAATTCCGGCCTTGCTAGTACCGTATTGAATAAGATTGTTGCTCTACAGATGAAAAGTAACTTATGTGACAAATTCGGTTTTGATGCATGTTGGATAATTAAAGTACAGTATCACTTTCTTGACTATGTTTTTATCGACTTAAATACAACTTTTGGATATTAACGCTTCGGTTGGACTCTCAACTTTCATTTTCTCAGGGGATTTATCTTCCAACTGTATGAAGTCTGTGTACAATGGCACAACTATCTTACAACAAAATCCCACTGTGCGTGGATTTTCTACCTAGAGGAGCCCTACAACTCAAATGGGAGCCTAAAATACTCGTAAATGATTTAATACTGCTATGGGACCCCTTTTAGATTTTGTGCTCCTGTAAGACAGCTAGCCTTACAAGTTTAAATTTAAATGTATGATTAAATTTTCGGTGGAACAAAACTAACAAGGGAGAAAAGTCACGGTTGTGCTTCTTAAGTGGGACACTTTAGAAGCTCTTAGGCGACAGCTTTGTGTCTGAGATTAAGGGTCCCTGAGGGGTTGTTTTAGGATAGGTACGGCATACGGGAGTTTAGAGTCATAGGGCGGCCAACAGCCGGGGCTGGTGCGGTGAAGATGGCGAGTACTGGCGACCAGGGACAAAGTATCAAAGTATCAAAGTATTTTTTTTGTAGTTTACTGGCGGTTTCCAGGGTGTCCCCTATGTCCGCCGTTCGTTATGCTTAATTGTGTGCCAGCAGAATCGTTTTTTTAGTTCATCTAATTAAAATTTAAGTTTAAAGTTAAGTTTAAAGTTGAAGTTTAGATCAAATCGTTTGAATGTGTTTTAGTTAATTTAAGTTAATGTTTAGTGTTTAGTTTTAGGTTAGGGTTAAGTTAAGTTTGAGTAAAGTTTAAGTTCTGTTGTGTGTTTAAGTTGAGTGTTAGTTAATTTAGTGGGCATGTTTGGGTTTGAGTTAAGTAATTATGAAGCTGGTTTTGACATTAGTGTAGGTTCGGTTTAGGTTTAAATTTAAGTTATAGATGAGTTTAAGTTTAGGTTGTAGTTTAGGTTTAAGTTTAAGCTTAGATTTGAGTTACTGTTTAATTAAAGTTATAAGTTTAATTTATGGTTGATGTTTCCTAATTTAATTTAGTTTTAAGTTAAGCTGAAGTTAAGTCGGGTTTGAGGTAGAGTTAGGTTTAATTTAATTTTAGTTTAAGTTTAGGTTGAATGTAAGATTTAAGATTTGAGTGTGATTTATAATTATAGTAAGTATTTAGTGAGTGATAAGTACGCGAGCCTTTACGGAATTTAAGTTATCTATCGCGGTTACTATTTATAATTGTCATTAGTGTGTGTAATGTGTTGTGTATGTTGTTTGTGGCTGGCATCTGGCATTTAGCAGCAGGGGGCCGCGGAGAACTAGTCCCGACCCCCCGCTCCCGTACCGCGCCACGAGGAGGCAGCCAGATTCTCTTTTTTTTTTTTTTTTTTTCCTCCTTTCTCCCTTCCTTTAACATGGTTATAAGCTTAGTATTACGTGGTAAGCCATCCCACACTTGCAGGGCCCAATCCTGACCTAGTGTGAGGGATATCTAGGTATGTCACTTAGTCATTACGTGTTTATGGACCGTCCAAATGTAGTAGATCCCACACTTGCAGGGCCCAATCCTGACCTAGTGAGGAAGATACTAGTGTTGACACATGATTTGGACTGTTCAATTGTGATGGATCCACTCTCGCAGGGCTCAATCCTGACCTAGTGCGGTGCCTCATGGTGAGTGAAAGTCTGTATTTACATGGTTTAATATCCATTTTGGCAAAGGCCCTGGCATTTTCGAGCCCATGCTGGTCTGGTGAGTTGATGGTAGTTTAGGGGCGACCAGGGACAATGGTAATATTCTAAAAGTTAACTTTTGACAAATGGGAACGGAACACATTGTAGGAGAAAGTTTTGGTTGTACTGATTTCCGTCGCTGAGTAAGTCGGTCTGAGGCATAGATAGCAAGGTGTTCCCCCCCCCCTCCTTCCCCAGAAACTGGCGTTTTTTCGTCCAGCAAAACAGGCAAATCGACCAGAGAACACACGCAATTTACAGACATCATATATACACTGAGTGATCACTGAATTATGACCACCTACCTAATACTTCGTATGTCCTCCTTTTGCCCTCAGTACAGCAGCTATCCGACGTGGCATTGATTCAACAAAATGTCGGAAGCGTTCGGGAGGTATGGCCAACCAAGCTGTGGTAATGCGGTCATCAATGAAGGTATGGAGGTGATTGGTGTATCAAGACGCCTGATATGCCTGTCCATAGTGTCCCACAAGTGCTCTATGGGATTGATATCAGGGAAGTTCGGAGGCCAGTCGATATGCTGGAAGTCAGAACTGTGTTCCTCAAACCATTCCTGCACAACAAGTGTCCAATGCCTCGGCGCATTGTCATCTTGGAAGACACCATCGCCATTCGGGAAAAAGTGTAACATAGCAGGGTGTACACAGTCAGCAAGCAGTTGACGATAGCGGAGACCACTGATACGTTGTTCCACATGCACCAGGGGTACAAGTTCCTGCCAGTGAAACATGCCCCACACCAAACAACCGCCTCCACCGGCCTGCAATTTTGATACCCTGCATGATGGATCAAGAGCCTCATGTTGTTGACGCCAAATCTGTACACGACCATCCACGGTGTGGAGTAAATAACGTGACTCATCCGACCAGCACACCTTCTTCCGGTCTTCTAACGTCCAACTTGCATGCTCTTTGCACCAGGCGAGTCTTTTACGCCGATGAACCTTGGTTAGGAGAGGATGCCGTAGGGGTCGTCTGCTGGCATAGTCCATACGTGCGAAGCGTGCGACTCACGGTCATGCCAGATATTGTTCCGGGTTGACCCATGTTGTATTGGGCAGTCAATTCTTCAACAGTGCTGCGCCTGTTCGCCTGGACGAGTCGTCGGACCCGGCGCTCACCTCTAACATCAACCTTTCGCTGACCTTTGCATTTTTGCCGTCGGGTCGTTGTTTGACCATTTTGACGCTATTCCTGGTGACTTTAACTACGGCGGCTCTCGAACACCCCACCAGTTCAGCCGTTTGGGAAATCGAGGCACCAGTTCGTCGAGCACCCACCATCTGTCCTTTATCAAAGTCTGATAAATCCTTCCTTTTACCCATCACGCTCGGAATTTTACTACCTACTAAACCACTGACACCTTATCTATGCTACGTAGGTCGACTAACTTCGCACTCTCGTACCTCACGTGGTCAACGGGTCGCATTCAGTTTTCATAGGGGTGGTCATAATTCAGTGATCACTCGGTGTATATGAGTAGATGTAATCAATTAAGGGTGATCCTAATATCATAATTTGGTTGGACTGATTTGAGTGAATAAGGCAAGGATGAAAAATTAGAAAGAAAATATATTAGTAAATTTTCAAGCGGGTAAAGAGTGTGAGTTCTGGGGAGGGAAGAGAGGAAAGTACTGGAGGGAAAGATTAAAGTGTACTGGGCTGGAGGATAGAGAAACAGAGATATAGATCGGAGCCTGAAATATTTATCTGAAAAGCACAACCTTGAAAGAAAAGAGAAAGGCGTAGTTGAGAAATTGTATGGCCTTAAGATACTTAATCCTGTTTTAGCCATCTATGCTATTGTAATGTCCGTCATGAATAAAACGAAAGAAGATTCAGAATAAAAGAATGGCGCTTTCTGCCTTTGAAGTTAGTTCAGTCACTAGGGAGCAGGTATGAGAACAGCCAGCCGGTGACACTCCGTTCAGTAAAGGCCATGCTATTTTGAAATGTTCCAGTAGACTCAGCGGTTTCCAACCGGTGGTTCGCGAAACCCTGGGGGTTCGCACTAAAAATTTGTAATGGCATCTGCTTAGATTTACAAAGGTATATTTTTGTAAACTACAAAATATAATTAATAATAAACAATATAGTAAAATAAAATTAAATATAAAGTAAAGAATTGTCAACGAAAGAAACCACATCTCCCACAATTCTTTAATTTTTACTATCTTACAGAGTATCGTGTTAAATAAATGTTTTGCCTACTAAATTTTTTTCATTCTCAAAGACCCACTGTTATGTATAATTTTATATTATTACGCAATATCGCTTATAAAAACATAGTAATGGAAATATTTTATAATAAAAATTCAGAACTATTATACGATTTCAGAGAATATAGGCTCAGTGGTTCCCAATAAAATATTATGTTGAAAGGGGTTCGAGAGTCAAAAAAGGTTGGGAACTGCTGCCGAGTAGACGATCCGCTAGGAACGACTCAGTATAACGATTTCTTGTATTAGAGGAAGAAAAGAATCTGCGGATGGAAGATACCGAAAATTTAAGTCCTCAAATCAGGCATTTTCAGAACAATATTTTACTTGAATCAATAAAAAAGATAAAATAAAATAAGAGGAGGACTAGATAATTTATGTTTAATTTAAAAATACAGGCAAGTGAATGGATGTGGAAGTTAGGCGCTATAAAATGGAGTAAAATAAGTAATACGAAAAAAAAAATTAATAAGAATTAAGTAAATGTAGTAACACAACGAATTAAATGAGACAAGAAATAATTGTACTTGGACTGAATGATTAGAGATTTTATAAGCAGTTTGGGTCATGAAGTTAAATTGGAATTGAATGGTACGAAAAAAATATATTTGTTTGTAATAAATGTGGCATTAGAGAATTTAGATGGATAATTGATTATAGCGGCCGTGAAGATGGACTATGATTGATTTCGATTGGTAATTGAGTGGCACTGTAGTCCAATTAAGATTTTTGTGAAGGAAAGAAGATGAAGATATCATTGAAAATTTATGTTGGAAGGAACTGAAAATTAATTGCAATGATTGTCAATTTAGTGTACATGTGTAAACAGTCGTTATCTTATTAAATGGGTTGTTATTTCCTGTATACCTCTGATTGCTTACGAAATAAATACATCTTCCCCAGTTAGCGTTGCATAAGAACCGTCCCACCCACTGAGTAGTGGGGGGCTAGTTCTTATGCAACTCAAAGTTCCTCTCTTTTAACGGAAAGTCAGTACAGAATTCTAAAAAGATCGTTTTGCCTTATGGTAGAGTTTTGTCAACACTAACTTTTTTCCCGCAATCGCAAGTCGAGGACTTCAGCAGCATCCATTGCCCCCCCCTCCCCGTACTACCCTCACTAGCAAACCTGTAATCTTTTTCTCTGAAATGTAAATTTTGCATAAAAATAAAATAAATAATATCGAAGACCCTCAGCATTTATATTATGCTCTGCTTAGTTGGCATACTTTCTTGAAGACTGCTTTGTACCGTATTATATCTCTTCAAAGTATCTAAAATATCTCTTCAGCTTAATTAACAAAGTAACAAATATTCAAACAGAAATATCGCCGACACATGAGACTATATAATAATTTACTTACTGTGCGACATATTCATATAGAACAGCAGAACTCCTTTCTCAATTGCTTCAGATTAACTGTACGTGAAAATTATGGACCGCTGTATTCACAGATGTAAAAAAGGCCAATTTCCGCAGTTAAATGCGTCATTTCCGGTTCATTCGTAAGGGGAAATAGTTAAGCAGGACCACAACGTGTTGTGTAGGAAGGGGGAAAAAATAAGTTTTGCTACAGACAGTCTTCATTAGTTATAATTTTCTTTTGTCTCGCTTTTCACTGTGTTCGGTAACATTCCAAATTCTTTATTAACACATTTATGTTCAAGAAATAAACGAACAAATAAATGAAATAAAATGGCAAATTGAATTAATAGGGGCTTAATTCTTTTTATAAGCTCGCTAATATAGAAATTATGACTTAGGAAATAAAAGCTAAATGGCTTGAAAGATATAGCTGGGGAATTTTGACCAGCTGAGTGGTTAGCCTTCAGCTATGATTTTCCTCCGGTTTGCAGATTTAGAAATTACTACACTCTGTTATACAATATCATACTTTCGTGGTTCAAAGCCCACTGCATTGTTGATGTTCTGGACGGGACTGATTGGTTGGTTGGTTGGTTTGAGAGTTTTTGGAGCATCGAAAAGAAACCGCACGGGTGAAGACTATACTCTTAAAAGCCCGAAGGGGCTTTTAAGAATTCTTCCAACGGGATTTGAGATATTCTAAGTTTATATAAAATTTACAGAAAGTATACATATCTTGCCACAGCGTAATTTAAGTAATTTATTAACCAAAAAATTGGTCAGTTTTTCAGTTGTTTTTTTATTTATATATATTAAATAAAGAAAACCGACCGGGCAATACAGGTAACGCACTAAATCTCACTGCAGATTATAATGATGCTTTCTCGAAGAATTAAGAGCCGGAACTGTTCCAGTTGATTTCATACAAATTCGTAAGCCAGCCATGTCTAATAGGACATGGCAAGGTCTACTGCTTCTCGTTAAAAGAAGCATTGTTCTATTCCAGCACTCAGAAACATGAGATTCATATCGGAATTTGTGAATGCCACCTTTGCAATCCACCATTTGATGCATTCCTATCACGATGCGCATAATACTATGAATATATTCGTATGGTTGTGTGGGATAAAAACTACAAAACAAACAAAGATGCCGTTATCATAACAGCTTCCTCGCTTCCATATAAGATTATCCTGTTTTTTTATTCATCGTTTCATGATTTCACTTTAATGCTGGTTGTGTCATTGCACTGAACAAAAACTGGTATAGCTCTATCGTTCAAATCAAAAAGCGTATTCAGAAGTGGGGAGGGGGGTCTAAATTAGACTTCTCGTAAAGATTTTATTACTAGAAGAGGTCATGTCACATTCCGCTATTATACTTCAGAACTTGTACCAGAAATATCGCCGGCACCTCCGTAGCCAGGTGGGAAGGAGCAGCAGTGCGTAGCACACACGCTTCTTGATTAGACCAGGGTTCAAGCCCGTCACCACCAAATACGGAGGATGCGGAAAGGTCAGGGAATGACCACCTTAGTTACTAATGCTCCTAAAAACCAAATAACAATAACAACCAGACATATCTTCACTCTGATGCGATCGCAATTTCGAGAAAATTAGTTTTTCCTCCTCTGATAAAGAAGCCAAGGATTCTCCAAAATATTTGCCCAGTTATAAAGGTATCAGCAGCATGTCAATTAGGAAATTAGTTAGGCAATAATTATCTTATTTTCAAATATCTGAAGCACTTCAGCTTACCTGGCTATGTGCGCAGTGATACGCAAATACATTAAAAGAGGAATGAAGTATTTTAAATTAAGTGAGATCTAAATATCTGTTTATTTCCAGATATAAATTACATACAGATGGAAATCAGATGTTTCATGGTATGGTCCAGCCACTTCATCAGTGATTGCTATCGTATTGCTAACAGAACGGATCTGAGATCACGTATGTCAGACTTCTGGCAATTCTGTTATTTATACCAAAACTCAAGGCCTATTCGCGAACAAACGTATATAATACACTACTTGATAAAATTAAAAGAACAATGTTTTTCATGAATATTTTATTGTGAACAGTGTCGCCGAAGGCAAATATATTTGATATAATAGGCAATTTGGCGTGCAAATTTCGAGTATCAAACAGAAATCGATCTACCACCTTACAGAGTCGCACATTATGCAAATTAGCGGAGATGGGGGGGAACCCCTGGTGCTGCTTGACAAATAAAAAAAATGCAAATTATTCATACCTATAAAAACAGGTTGCAATCATATCACTTCATTACCATTTTTTTGGCTTGATCAGTGGGATAGCCATATCTCCAGTACTCAGGATGTCAACTCATCGTCGTTTAGATGATTCTGGTACGGTATAGTTTAGGGCTAAAGCCTCAGGTTTATACTTCACAACTGGGTTGTCATCACTGCAACACCAGGGTACCTACCCACCCACTGATGAGGAGCCAATAAGCTCCGAAACGGTGCCGTATGGGTGATGGTATCCGCTGAGCATAAGTAACAATAGTCTTCTCCTATGGTGAAGCGTTACTTATTCGAGGTAGTGCAATACCATGGAAACTCGTTGTGCAGGTATTCACAATATGAGATATACTTAATGATGTCAATTTATAACTACTTCTGTAGTTGGCATGTACAGAAATGAAGCAAATGCTCTAACTTGTACATTAGATGATTCTTTGAGATGGCGGGCATTTGGACGACTTAAAGCCGGGCAGTCGCAGGCGGAGGTGGCACGTTGGCTTAATGTGTCATGCAGTGTCATCTCAGCACTATGGAAACAGTTTCGGAAGACAGGTACCATTACAAGATAGCTGGCCAAAGTCGCCCGAGGTTTACGTCAACCAGAACAGACCGCTATGTGACTCTAACAGCAAGATGGAACCTACGATCTCCTGTCATCGATTGTCTCTTGAGATTGCTGCAACCACAGGTGAAAACATTTCCAACCAGACTGTGTTAGGAAGGCTCATTTCAAGTGGATTCTAGGCAGGGAAGTCAGTGGTTTGTATCCGATTAAACCGAAACCACCGCAGGGCTCGTCGAAACTGGTGCCATGAACATGTGACTTGGAGCACTGACAAAATGGGGTAAAATTCTGTTCTCTGAGTCCCGTTTAGCCTAAAAACAGATTATAGACATTATTTCATCTGGAAACAACGAGGAATGCGGTACCATCCAGGGCTGTAGTGGAGGGTATACGCGGATATACGCCGTATACCCTTTGGATTTTTTTAGGTGAATAGTGTATACCTTCTGATTTTTGAAAGACTTGCATTTTTGAAAGACTTGGCTTAATGTGTCATGCAGTGTCATCTCAGCACTATGGAAACAGTTTCGGAAGACAGGTACCATTAAAAGATAGCTGGCCAAAGTCGCCCGAGGTTTACGTCAACCAGAACAGACCGCTATGTGACTCTAACAGCAAGATGGATTATAAAAATATTTACTACGCCGTATACCCTCTGGAATTCGATTAATAAAAACAGTATACTCTCTGCATACGTAACATTCACAGAGTATACTTTCTGCTAATTTTACGACTACAGCACTTGTACCATCCCTCCAACACAGAGAAAGGGACACTTACAGTGGGGATGGTCTTACCGTGTGGGGTGAAACAATGATCAAGTCGCACCCATCTTCATGTTTCTGATATGGGTACCGTAACAGTGCAGAGGTACCGAGAACAGATTCTCGACCCCTATGTACGACTTTTTAGGGGTGCGATTGGCCCAGATTTTCTTTTCATGCACGATAATGCCACTGCACGTAGAGCTCAAATGGTGGAGGAATATCTTGAAACTGAAATATCCAACGACTGCCATAGCCAGCACGATCACAGGCTTAAATCCGATTGAACATGTGTAGGACGCCCTTTGGTGTCATAATGCACGCCGACAGCCAACTCCTTGCTCACATGATGTGCTAATGTTGAGTTGGTGGAAGAATGGGATTTGTTGCCACAGAATCTTATAGACACCCTTATATCGCGGGATCATACGCCGTACTCATATGATGTGACCATATTTTCGAGCATCTTGTATCGACTTCTGGCCTTTTGGCAATTCTTATACAACCCCTATAAATGTCCCTGAAAGCTCTCCGAGTTTCTCGCTGTCTCCTCATTTCATAGTTATTCTATGATACACCACCATATCAAATTTTGTCCAGCTTAATCGCAAGCTGCACGAGTTACACCACATTTTCTACGTGTTCTGTTAATTTTGTCGAGAAGTGTAGAACGATTCCAATGAGTATAACCTATTCTCTATAAAAATTGAAAATAGCAAAAACGATTATATCGTTGATCGTATATATGAAAATATACCAGAGAGGATAAATAAGCACTCTTCTGCATTACAAATGCTGTTGTATTCTGAACATCGGGCCAAATGCAGGTACCCGTACAAAGCACGAGTTCTTGGCCTGGACAACTACAACAGACATTAAGATTAAATGTTTGCATTCCAATCAAATATGCAGGTGGGAAGGAGCAGCAGTGCGTAGCACACGCTTCTTGATTAGACTGGGGTTCGAGCCCGTCACCACCAAATACTGAGGATGCGGAAAGGTCAGGGAATGACCACCGCATATCCCGGAGCAATATGGCCTTAGTTGTTAATGCTCCTAATAACAACAAACAAACCAATCAAATGTGTGTTTCGACCACTAGATCATCTTTTCAGGTGTACCACCGTAAACTCTGGCTAGACCGCCTTGTTGAGTCTTCTACATCAGTGACTTCCACTGACAAGTACAAAGTTCTCTACTTATTTTTGCAGAAGCTAGTGGCCCTGTATTCTGATTTGACATACCTTGATCTGATCAAACAACAAAAACTACAATATCACCACCAGTTTCTTAAATGTTGATTCTGGAGGGATTAGTAACTCTAATCTTCTTTTTAATTACCTAAAAAATGGAAATCAGTTCGAACATTTGCCTCAACTAGTCAATACGCATTCACAGTTCAACTCTAAACTCACTGAACTAGCTTATCTTCTTCATTTATTCTTTCCATTCTTTGGAACAGAAGAAATTACAAGTTATAGAATCTCAACTCTTAGCCCATTCGCTGTAACTAATAATGAAGAAAAAGTAAGTTACAACCATAATAAATAAGATTCACTGTGTGTAGATTACTAAACCTTTCTCAAAAAGCCTGGTTTTATCCCGGAAAGTAACTCTTAACTTTTTATGAACAAGATTTGTGTCTCATGAGATTTCAAAATGAGATTTTATTTTCATTGTTCACGCATTTCACTCGTAGTTATATGCTTTTTTTTTTTTTTTTTTTTGCAAATTTCATACGAGATGTACTACCATATCCATACTCTGATTGGAAAAGAATGAAACTCGTTTTGGAGAAGAAAGGAACTTTTATAGAAAACACAGTGAAACTTCCCTGAAATCCAATATAGTATTTCGCACCGAGGTAAAGGCTAATCCTGATAAAGTACCTCAACATAATCTGAGTCCGTTTGATACTTTACCAAAATTTTCAAGGATTAGTGTGATGTGTCGGAAATGTAAATAACAAGGCAACGGCCAAGATTAATTCTTCGGTCTAAAGCACGTCAGTATGAGTCAGGTTGCTTTCCGTGGCTCTCAAATTTCATCTACTGAAATTAAGTGCTCATCACCCGTCATTCCGTTCTCGGTAGTTAATTACTGGAACCACAAAGGATCGCTTGCTAGTTTATCTTGATTTCCGCTCTAGGAAATACTAATGTTTACAAAGCTCTTCGATTTCCAAGTTGGAAACTTAGCGAATCTGAATTAATTCAACATAGGGGAACAAAGAGATTTAGATTTCAGTAGAACGAAATCGTCTTACAGTAAGCAGACAGAATATTATTAATTATATTTAGTTCTCCTGCTTTAAGTAATAAAGTTTCTCCTTTATCTTCATTCTGATAGTTTACTGCAGGATTACTACAGAGCAGATTTTAAATAATCTGGAACAGGAGAGCTGGCAACCTTTTATACCCTTGTGTGTAATTTTTATTTATTTATTTATTATTATTATTTTATTTATTTATTTTATTTTATTTTATTTATTATTTTTTTTTTATTACAGCTATATAGAAGTCCACGCTTGCTGCTTGGGCAGGTGTATTCAACATAATTATTATTTTTTTAAAGTTTTTATTATTATTTTATTTTATTTATTATTATTTTTTTTTTTTTTACTGGTCTGGATGCCTAATATGCAGAAATGTTCCTGTACTGCCTTTAAATACATTAATATTAAAGAAATAAATTTTCCATTTTTGGCATTCAAGAACATAGAAATAAGCAATTCGATATATTAATATTGAAATAAAGTAGTACTTTCTTAGCAGTAAATTAATAAATTTATTAATTTTATTATTTTTCTACTAATAAAAAAAAAAAGCTTTTATACCTTTACTTTGACTCTGAATAGAGGGCACATACACTTGTTATGTAAGAGATTATGATAAAATTGGAATTGGACAGATCAGGAAGGCTTGACGTAGCCGAGTCGCCAATAGAAAGAGTCCAGTAGCACGTGCTCTTTGAATGGACCGGGATTCAAGCCCGTGACTGCTAAATGCGATTAACGTTTGATTGATGATTTATTGTAAACCCACTGACCTGGTGGTCGTGTCGGAATATAAACAAGTAAGCGCTGGAGTAATAAATAACAGAAAATATCGTACCACCGGGCAGCAGAAAATCTTCCTGAGTACCCCTTGGTAGCACAGGTGCATAGGGTTGCTGATGCTTGATCTAGAACAGACCACAAAACTTTTATACCTTGCATCTCCCTCAAAATGTCTCATAAATTTCACTCTCCCTTTTAGAAATAAACAGATCTGACAAAATTCAGTTATGACTATACATATTTTTATATATCAATATACTGTATACTTCAATACGCTTGAACTGGCAGCTGTATTCCTCTTCCAAACCACTCCCAGCACGAGTCGCAACCAGCCAGCATCCATTCACTGTCCAATTACAGCTGATAGAACCAAGTTTTCCTCTTCCTCATTTATCCTACTTCCGCTATCAACCTTCAACCCATGCATGAACTAAATACTATAATTTCAATAACTTTCGTGTTTGAGATTTCATTAAAAAAAAAATTACTGGGGCACTATCCTTGTTAGTGCTTTTCATATTTTCCATTTCTCTCCTAGTAAAACATACGCATTATGCCCTTAAGTCCATTACCACGCAACCAATGTAACAAATTAATGCTAAAATTAGGGTTATACTCGGAAAGGTGAGATTTTGCTGTTATTTTTACCTGCTTATTATTATTATTTCTTGTTTTTATGATTTTGCACCAATATATCCACATTTCTAAGTATAAATTGTGGCACAAGGAACCACAAGACAGCAGTATTTTTCTGTCCTAGGAAGGACGAAAACCGCACCCATTGGAGGTAGTGCTATACCAGTGGGTGCTGGCTAATCCCGTACCCACAGCTGCCCAAACCAGGGTACCAGCTAAAAAAAAAGAAGAAGAGGATGGCAGGTGATATCAGTTTTTAGAGATATCAATAGACATTGCAGCGATTAGGTTGGTTCCTTGTTGTTGAGATGATGATAGACTCGAGAAGAGTTGCTTTCTTTTGGTGAAATAGCAGAGGAGAATTGTTGTAGAGCTGAGAACGATTGAGAATTTTCAGTCAGTGCCACTTCATTTCCTTCGGAAAAGAGTTGCTGACAGCAGTTTGTAGTGTAGATCTATCGTCGTGGTACAGGTTGTGGCGATACAGACTGTGCTCCAGGTTTCCTCAGCACCACACAAGTAGAGGTTGGTGTCAGACAAGCAAAATTTAAATAGTTTTCAGTTGATGGAGCCGTGCCCAGTAAGTATATATGACGTTGTTAAACTGGAAGAAAACCATTGGCGGACGTTCTTATTGAGAGGGAAGGTAACTGCAGGAACAAAAGAGCGGGTGACTTGACCAGTAGTACTGGAATCCCATCGTGATTGCCACACATTGATAAGTTCATTCCAGATTTTCCGTTTCTCGTCGTTGATGTTAGCAGTTAGGTTGCATGAGATGCCGAGAATCTCGCCAGGAACTCTGTGCTTTAGACGAAAGCACAGTCCTTTGAAGATGACATGCAGGTCTAGTGGTAAGACTCCAGCAAGGACCTGCAGAGGACACTGTCCTGCAGGCCCGGAGCATGGCAAGCAGCATAATCCGTTGAGGTATCCAGACCATTAAAAAAAAAAAAAAAAAAAAAAAAGATCATTTCACACGACAAAAATGATACTAGTACAAAAACGGGACTGTTCCATTTTCAATCGCCATTAAGGTCGATCCTAAAACATTTTTAAATCGCTTTTACTATTATACTGAATTCTTCGCAAAATATTAAAGTTTCTAATGTTTTTTCATTAAAAATGATGAATTATGAAAAAACGCGAGCTCATGCATCATTAAATAAAATCACAAAACTGGCAACAATCCAAGTTGTACACGTTCCAGTTTAAAGCATGTTGCTGCAGTAAGTCACAGAATTGATTTTGCAGCGTTTAGACAGTAATTTATTTTTTAATATCACCATTTTCAGACAGAAACATTGTAAACTTGGCCGAGAATTATTTGAAATACATATACTTCATTTAGAACTCAAGCTTATCGAGTTACACAGTAAGAATGAACTGAAATCGAGATAAGATCCCAATATTTGTACAAAATGCAAGGTCTTACAGCTGGGGAACAGCAATCTCAAAATAACTTATACACTTCGATGGAGTTGAACTAAAATCAGTAACGGAAGAAAGGGACTTGGGAGACACGAAATTTTCCGAGTATTGTAGACAGGTTGCAAGGAAGGCCCATGGTGTCCTATCGATGATTTGTCGAACATTTGCTAGTAGAGATAAAGACGCATAATCCCATTATATAAGGCTATTGTTAGACCACACTTGGAATAATGTGTTCAAGTACGGAGACTGCACCTAAGAAAAGACATCGAGCTTCTTGAAAGGGTCCAGAGACGGGTAACTCGCCTGGTGAGATCGGCAAAAGGGCGTCCATATGAGGAAAGACTTCGAATATGTCTGTTGCACAGCTTGGAAACTAGGCACCTTAGAGGAGACTTGATTGAGGTGTTTAAGGCTCTGAGAAGTAAAACGAATGAATGAATGAATGAGGACGAACTTTGCACGGTTATAAATGATTCTAGAACTAGGGGCCATAAATTCAAGTTACGGGGGAGATGTTTAGACTGGATTGCAGGAAGTTTTATTTTAGCCAGCTAGTTATAAATTACTGGAATAAGTTACCTACATGTGTGGTCGAGGCTGGCAGTTTAGGGAAATTTAAAGGTCAGCCGGATAGTTACCTAAGGGAGGAGGGAAATGCATATTTCCTCTTCTTTTATTATTTATTTATTTTATTTAATTATTATTTTATCCCCCGCTTTTTTTTTTTTTTTTTTTTTTGGCTGGTGCAGCATAAGCCTTAGGCTTCCTTGCAATATGTGGCTATTACTAACACTAAAAGCTTCGGTAACTTTCCATTGTTAAATTAAGTTTATTTTCTCATAAAAATCATGTTTCGATAGCACAGTCAGTTTTGTGAATCAGCCTTCTACTAGATGAATTTCATTAAATTAAAGTACTGCATATTGTTTATGACAGATGACTACCTTAATGACTGCTTAAGTTTAGCTTTTACTGACGAACCTAATTATTTAAAACCAGCTGACAATGTTCGCTGTCAGATTTCTCTTTAACGTTAATAAATGATCCTGTTTTATTATCTTTGCCATATATAAGTGGAAAGCAAAAAGCATATTCCAATATAACAAAAAGCAGGGCGGAAGCAGTTACTTCGTTACTTGTTTAAAATGAAAATGTATGCATTTAATGGCAGACTTCGATTCAAAAAAATTTCAGACATTAAAATAATCTAATATGAGGTTTGAAAAGAATGGGAGAGAGCATACAGTGAACGTTGCTCGAAAAGCTTGAGGAAACTTTGGTTTAGAAGATCTGATGTTAACTTCTGGATCTATTTCGATAATCTTCAAGAATAGTAAACTATATCTTTATTGCATGTTAAATATTTACAAGAGGTTAAATATAAGCAGTAATAACACTTTCGTCGTAGGAAATCAAGAGCTGCACATAAAATTTGAAAATTATTGGCACTGATGGATTTACATGAAGATCTTGAGTCCACTAAGTTGTATTTACAGCCAGTTAAGTAAATTTAGAACTGAAAAATCTTAAACGTAAACAACTAATGTGTCGAAATTACCGTATTATCAACCAGATACATAGCCAGCACTTATAAAAGTAGTTATAAATTATTTATTTGAATAAAACAGGAAGATCAACAAGGACAAATAAAAATGTATTTTCCCATCCGTAACCAGTTAAAGTCTAGCTAAAGCTAGTATTCCTCAAAAGTTGAGGTCAACATATTGAACAGGATTATCACTGTTGAAAGTAAATAAGAGAGAAAACAAACCCCGGAGAAACTACGGAATCATAAGCAATTTAGTGGATCGTAGAAGGGGAGGAGAAAGCAAGGAAGAAAGAGAGATGGGGGGTGCATAGACTGGTGGAAATATAGAGCTCAGCTGGGATTTACTTGGGTCTGTCAATACATATCGCATATACTTTTATCGCAAACAAATTTGATCAGGTCATCCTCCAGGGACTGCTCAAAGCAAGGCATTTGTTTTGTATAAAGAGGCCTGTACGGCAGAGTCTGTATGAAGGTATACGCTGCTCCGGCAATGCACTCCATGTAGGAAGTAGAATCCTCTTGGGGCAGACTCCCCGCAATTAGGTGCAGAGGTTTGTCTGATTATCATTTTTAGTGGTTGTTCGTCTAATTTTGGCAACAGACTTGCAGCTTGGGGATTCCAAGCGAAACAGAGAGAGCGGAAGAACTAGAAATAAGAGGGAGATTATGCTTCGCCGTATTCCACTTACCAGTCAAAGGCAAAGGACAATTTACACATTTTCTAAGATAGTCGTGATGATGATAGTTTGATCGGTTTCAAGGTGGAATCTTAATTTGTAGTCAAAGACGAAACTAAGATCTATGTCTGTACTATGGGAATATTCTCTCCAAAAGACTGTGGTCTAGATTTTTGAAGGAAAATTTAATCTCTTCTGATTTAGCCGAATTTATCTTTAATTCAAATTACCAATGATTTAATCCTGCTAATATTTTTGAAAATTATCGAGAGTCGGATTCAGTTGGAATGAACTGAATCATTAGCTCAATATTGTGAACACAGCTAAAAAAATCAGACTGGTTATTAAGCGCCGGAGACATCAGAGTTGATTCAAAATTCATGCAAACAAAACTGTAAGTGTTAATTTGTCACTGACAACTTGGGGAGATTTGATTCCATTTGCTAAAGCAGCAGCAGCACTGGTGTTTCTCCAGATGTCCAACAGCTGTTGTTATACAGTAGAACCCGGATAAGAAGTTTTCCAAGGGACCGGAGGTTTAGAACTTCTTATGAGGGAAAACGTCTTAGAAGGTAAAATGACCTAAGAGTATGAAATATTAACTACACAAATAAAAATGAATAGATACACATACATATGAATGATCATGTGAATTGTAGGAAAACTATCAAAAATAAAAATTGTCATTTAATGCAAAACAATATTTATTAGTCACGATTTAATAAGATTTCAAAATAATAACAAGGATACAATGAGAAGAAAGGTAATAAGAATGATAAAAATCAATTACAATAATTAAGAGTAGTACAAAAAAAATTATAATTTTTTTCAAGTAACTATCCAGAGAAGACTGCTTCAAATATTTTGGGGAGAGCTTCATACAGAATAAATCAATTTCCCTAACACATTTCAACACTGACTCAGGAGCATCGGGTACACTATGAATGAATTGCTGCAGTGAAGAGAAGCCAATCATTACATCTGGGAATGTTGGTACAGCAGGCTCATCTTGTTCAGACTCACTATCAGTCATGTTTTGATCTTCATTGCAAATATCTTTAATACTTTGCAATTCACATGCGATAACATCATTGTCTACATCAACATAATCATAAAAAATTTACTGTAAATCCCAAACTACTCTGTAGGAAATCCCTTCTCTTTCATCACTTTCAACACTATCAACATTTTCTTCTATATCATTATAGAACCCAGCCTTTTTAAAGGAATTAATTTTAACAAGAGGGCTCAGTGTATCCCATGATGCTTCTAAATAATGCATTGCATCTAAAAAAGAAAATTTTGAACTTTTCAGTTTTTCCATTGTTTTACAAGGGTAAACAATTTATGTACAAGGTACTTACGAAAATGCATCTTTAAAACTTTCATCACTCCTGATCCATTAGTTGCACAACTGGCGAGGAATCCTCAGAGAACTCCACAAGGACATTGTCTAAGTGCTCATTTTTTTAGGATGAGCGGGGCAGTTATCGACGAATAAAAGAATTTTTCTATTCTCTCCTGCCATCTTTGAATTTAGAGATCTTAAATACTCATCAAAAAGAGCACAGGTCATCCATGCTGTTTTATTGTTCCTGTATTTACACGGAAGTGTTTTCACATTCTTGAAACAGCGTGGTTTCTTCGGTTTTCGTATCACAAGCAATGGTAGTTGTTAGAGTGGTAGAAAATGTACACTTAGGGTTGTAGAAAATGAAAAAGACCTTGGAGTAATTGTGCAGTCAGATATGAAATTTTCTGAGCAGTGCACGCAGGCTGCCAGAGCAGGTCAGGTCATGGGGTGTTGTCAATGATATACATTATACAGGAACTTTGCTAGTAGGGAAAAGGAGGTGTTATCCCTTTGTATAAGGCATTGGTCAGGCCACTCATTGAGTACTTTGTATAAGGCATTGGTCAGGCTACTCATTGCGACAGGTCTGGAGGCTTCATTTTAGGAAGGATGTAGAGTTGCTTGAGCGAATACAGAGAAGGCCAACAAGGTTGGTGAGGGGAACGAAGGGGTCCTTTAACAAGAAAGACTTAAGTTCTGAAAATTGCAGCGAACTGGAGACTAGGCACCTGCGAGGTGATCTGATTGAGATGTATAAGGCCTCGAATGGGTTGAGCAAGCTCAATTCTGATGGGAGTTTTCCTCTTTCTCAGATTACGAACCTGAGGGGGCATAAACTGAAATTGAGAAACACAGCTATATAATAGATGTACGGAAATTTGCCTTTAGCCAGCAAGCAGTTGATTGCTGGAACAAACTTCCATCTGTCGTTGTGGAAGTTGATAGCTTAAATAAATTCAAAGAGGAATTGGACAAACGTTTAGAGGGAACGGATGTGTGAAATATATATATATATATATATATATATTAATAGTTATATTAGTGATAAAAGGAAGGCAAGAAATAAAGAAAAGCAAGAAAGTTAAAAGACAATAACTAATATTTATGGGTTAATGCAGTTGCAAGCAATCATGCAATACACCCACAATGTCTATAGAATATCATTAGAAAAAGTAAATCAATCCAATAATAAGAATACCATCAAGGACTTAAGAAAACGCAAAAAAAAAAAAAAAAAAAAAAAAATTATTATCGCTTTTTACCGACAATCTAGATGACTTCAACTGGGGCCAACCACCCAGAATGAAGGCAAAAAACGACAAGAAGTTCTCTGTTTCTGTGATGATCAATATATGCTAAGTAATTTAAATCTAAACCAAATATAAACCAGTATAGGCCGAATATAAATCGAATATAAATAAATCGAATGAAGATAATTAATTAATTAAGAAAAATTTTGAAATATTAGAATCAAAGGTAAGAAATATAAGTAAAATATAAATGTAAGCATATATTAATCATCGTTGACCCGACAGAGAACGTAATTTAAGGATTAAAACAAGATTAATGCCATCACTATCCATCACATAGGGGGCACCACATATTATTTTGACGACTATTACATTATGTCCTAGATACGGTCAAATGTAGTATGTATTATATATTTAATCTTGTTTTAATCCTTAAATTCCTTAAATTACGTTCTCTGTCGGGTCAAAGATGATTAATATATGCTTACATTTATATTTTACTTATATTTCTTACCTTTGATTCTAATATTTCAAAATGTTTCTTAATTAATTAATTATCTTCATTCGATTTATTTATATTCGATTTATATTCGGCCTATACTGGTTTATATTTGGTTTAGATTTAAATTACTTAGCATATATTGATCATCACAGAAACAGAGAACTTCTTGTCGTTTTTTGCCTTCATTCTGGGTGGTTGGCCCCAGTTGAAGTCATCTAGATTGTCGGTAAAAAGCGATAATAATTTTTTTTTTTTTTTTGCGTTTTCTTAAGTCCTTGATGGTATTCTTATTATTGGATTGATTTACTTTTTCTAATGATATTCTATATATATATATATATATATTTTTTTTTTTTTTTTTTGGCTGATGCTACATAAGCTTGCTTTCTTGCATCACATGCCTTTGCTGCTGCTGCTGCTACTACACTACTGCTGTTGCTGCTGCTGCTGCTACTACTACTACTACTACTGCTGCTGCTGCTAGTTTCTCTGAGCCATTCATATTAGACCCCACTAGCACTGGAATTCTCTCCTTACTCAGTTTACCACCATGGCTGGTTGGTTGTTTTTGGTTTTATTGGCGAATCAACGACTAGGGATATAATGCGCCTTACCACCATGGCAATTCTGTCCTTTGAATGCATAAGTCTTATCAGGAAGTAGGCTATAAAAGAGTCCTAATTCGTAAACATTAAAAATATCACACTTTCTATATTGTTTGATAAAAACATGTAGTTTCCTTTTACTCCATTCATCAACTAGTAACATATTCACACTAGAAGATTCTCCGCAAATTATTTTGTAAACTAAATCATATTTCTTAAAGAATTACCAAAAATACTAATGGTAATCTACATAAATAAATAAAGTACAGTATTATAAGTTCAACTTTCAATACACCTTAATTAAAAGGTCTCAATTACAATAAGACACAGCAACAACCCGCTAGCAATTACAATAAGGCACAGCAACAACCCGCTAGCAATTACAATAAGGCACAGCAACAATCCACTTAAGTAATTCAGAACCGTGAGAACTTAACGGCAAACGCGTCCTGTGCTTCAGGTGGTCGACGCGTGAAGATTTAAATATAGAAATAAAGAATTTATATATTTTAACAACGTATTAAGTGGGGAAAATGTCATTATAATAATACACATGAACTTTTTATGCGGGAAAACGTTTTACCCGAGAAACTTACGCGGGAAGATAATACATTACAATATTTAGAGTTGAAATTGGGACTTAAGAAACCAAACCTAGTACAGGGGAAAACTTATTTATCCGGGTTCTACCATATATTATCTTTCAGTCACAAATCAATAGTGTTTTGTTTACAATGAAGGCATCTATGCCATTTTCACAGGGCACAATAGACGTTCATAACTGAACAACCACGATCTCAGGATTTTTATTATTCGGGATATTTAAAACAGTGATATACACTAACAACCTTCATACAATACGGGAATTAAAAGTCAAATATCGAATCAGAAATTTCAACGATAACTTTTTAAACACTATGTCAGGCTTCATCAAACATGGTGAAAAGAGTTTGTTCTTACATTTGGGAAGGATGACATTTTCAACTTTTATTGTAACTAGTGATGGGCATAATCCGAGGGCTTAGTGTCAAACAACGTTAACTACAAATTTGCATTTTTGTTTTGAGACAACTTTAGTTTAACTTTATACAAATAACTTTATCAAATGACTTTTTCTTGGTTAATTACAAAAACGTTTACTACAAAATGATTTTGTAGTTAACGTTGTTTGAAACTAAACCCTCGAATCGAGAAGTCATTATCAATTATTTCGATTAAAACAAATCGTTCGATTATTTCCAATGATATTATTTATATCATTCGACTTTGGAAAATCATTCGATTATGGTAAATTCTTCGATTATTTGACAATATGCTTATGTCAATTCATTCGACTATAGAAATTCATTCGAATGATATAATCAATTACTAATCGTTCGATTATGCTCACCTACATTTATATAATACTAATAATTAAATAACATTAAAAATATACTATGGGTTGCGCATCTTTTGAATCTACCCTGTATTATTCAAGACAAGATATTATTTAGAGGCACAAACATTGAGATTACAATATTAATAAGAAAATATTAACAGTATGGAGCACGGATTCTTCTACGTAAACATATTTTGTCCATCGTTCTTTGGTTCTTATTGTTCAGAATGGTCTACGAGCCGAACGTTTTTCTGAATATAATAAGATTACGATATTGGGTGTAACCTCCTAATGCATCCTTCGAACACAAATTTCACAAACCTGAACGTTACACTCCGAAACTATACGTATGTCTGCACAATGCAGGCTAAAATCTTCACAAAATTATGGAGATATTTTATGGTATATAAACATGTAAAAAAAATGAATCTCTATTCTGAGATTGTCTAGTAATTTTTTCTGTAGTTTTTCCCATTCAATGATTCAATGTTTTCATATAAGCGTAATGCGACCCATTAGGTTATTTCCAATTTAAAAGACCACATTACGTGGAACACTTTCAACTACATTAAGGCATTTAAACAAAGAAATGTTTAAATTTCATCTACGTATGGTACATTATGGAATAAAACGAAAGGTTTTATTCCATAATGTTCATTCACTATAATGTTCATTCACTCCCTGGAATTACTACTTTAACAAATGTACTATATTTGTTTGTTTGTAAAGACTATTATGACCAAAGCAATACATTCATACCACAGAAATCCTATCAAAGTTTATACATTGTCCGTTTAATAAAAATAATGAGAGACTATATTATTTATTAAACATTATTTATTATTACCCATTACTAGCAGTTTCAACAATTACGATGCAATGAATACAAAACTAGCAAAACAATATTATTTTTCGTTAATACAATTCCTAACAAAAGAAAAAAATCACAACTTTTATTGGGTTTTTTATCTCTTAATTTCAAGGAAAGAAGCAATTCTAATTTCCAACAGCGGATGCTGCAAAATATAGTTGGAAAGAAACATGCTGTGGTTATTAGTCTGCACCATAAACAAATTATTTTTGAGCAGTTCGAAATTCTGAAATTTCCACGTCTTGAAGGTATTCTTTTTTAACTTTCCTCCTCTCTTCGCTCTTACTATAGAATTCATCTTTTCTTCACCCACCAATCTCATTTGCTCGTTCGTTTTTAATTTTGCGTGACTACGCTTGAACAATTTCCCATTCATGGCTGTTCCCAAATATTAACACAGAACGCAATTTTTGTAATTCTGGCATCATTAATTTTTTTTCATTGGATTTATGTGACTCTGGAAACTATTGGTATAACGAAAACGTAAGGTTTCTTTTTACAGAATGCCCACTATAACATCGTTGATCGCAGTGAAATCATTTAGTTCCCAATGGAAATTAATTATGGGAACCTCAGCAATGTGCAGTCAGTTCAAAATGTGAAAAATTGAGGTGTTGCTTCAACTAAATTTCACGCGATTTACTAAGTCTGTAATTATATGTATGCAGAGGAGAGGGTAGTTTAATATGAAATTTAATTCAGCAGTCGAAGGAAAGACAGCTTATTAATTCTCATAACATCGAAAAGAAATGAACAGAAATGAAATTTCTCAAGAAGCTAAATTGAATGCGGAAGTTTAGTTTTTTTTCAGCAGCTTGTTCTTGACAGGATGAACAATCACAAAAATAAAACTTCTCATGCACTGATTTCTTCGCATTTGTTTTATATACACATATTTTATTTTTAAAAAAAGACAGTAATTTTAGATTAAAATTCTATAATTAGCCAATCAAAGTATAAGGTGTGTGGGGAATAATAAGTACGCAAACATGTACCTCTCGAAAGAGAAAAATAAAATAAACCCGCTTATATACTTGGTGTTCCTAATAAATTAGGCAATTTATTAGGTATCCCCTCCCCCAAAAGGAAATGAAAATACCGCAAAGTGTCGGTCACTTGTTAAAAGGCTGTGTACACGTCAATGACGTGAGGTATTTTTATGCGCATTTTTCACAACGTGGCAGTTAGTCGGTCTCAGACGAAGGTAGCATGTTTTTTATCCCGGAAACTCGGATTTTTTGTCCAACAAAATCGAACACAGAGCGCACGTAATTTACAGATAATATATTGTCGCCTCATAGCCTTAATTGCTTTGGTGCTTAACACACACACATATCTTGAAAATATGTACTTTGAAAAAATAAAAATAACGAAATACTGTAATAAATGATTAACTGTTATACAGTGTAGTTGTAATTATAATTTAGCAGTGCTAGAAAACTTCAAAAATATCACTTTTTCTTAATTTCTTTTTTCAAGTTTTAAAATTTATACAATCCTTCCTCTCTTCTCTTTCTACATGATAACGGAGCCCAAAGATTATCTGGAACTTATTTCGCGTCCGATTAAGTGTTTTAGTTTCTTGAAAGTTAATAATTTTTAAAAATAAAACTTAAATAATTAATAAAATAGTACTGCTTAACCATTTACAAGACTAATACTATACTGCGGATCATAAAATTATTACTGAGGTTTGAAATAATCAAATACGACGCTTAAATCGATTTTATTCTTCTTCTGATAAACTGTATCTACATTTATAATAATACTTTTCATTTCAAATGTCTATTTAAATGACTTTTATGGGAAGGAATTAGGCTAGTAATTTCGTGCTTCTCAAACTTTTTCATATGGAAAAATATCTCACCAATATCTTCAATTTTCATGATGCATTCAAAGCGATTTCCCATTAGGGAATGCATTACTTTCTCTAACATTTTCAATTTATTCTTCAAAAAATCGGAAATATCCGCGATACTCTGAACTACAGGAATTGCCACACCGGTTACGAAGCACTGATCTCTGGCATATTTTCGGCCAGCTCCATTACGAAAACCGCGGTTCTGATAAAAACTGTTCCTGCAGATTGTATCTTATTATTCAGATAAGAGATATCAATATTAATCCTCGTCTGAAAACACCAAGGCAAACCAAAAAGAATTATTTTCAGAACAGAACGAAGGGCTAATGCATTCCACACAATAAGAATTTATACAAAAAAGTAAACATAAGTATACTTTATATTGAAACTCTTTGGATAAATATAAACTCCTATAGCTCAACTCTAGCTATGGTGGGGAGGAACAAAAACTCAGATTTTTATTGTACTTCTTTCCAGGATTGATAAAAATTAATGAAAACGATATTTCATATTCCTCATTGCATTACTTCACCAGAGCAGAGCTTTCATTTACATTACTGAGAAATAAAAAAAAAAAAAAAGTGCTTTCGATCAACTTTTGTAACCTTTTCCTAGCCAGACTACTCCAGGGTGATTATAAAATTTCTTAACACACACTGCTCTACAGCTAATTAGTGCGTGCTGAAACCTTTAGCCTTTATGATAGCCTCTGGTCTCCGTGGAACATCTTCCACAATCTTTTTTAAATTACCTCCGATATTTTCCTCTATTTAGACTTCAAAGCGTCGATCAGTACAGCTCTGTTTTTCAGTCTCTCCTCATACGCACTCGATGATCCAATTTATCTCAGAGCATCTCTATAGGACTAGGGTCTGGGGCTAGACAGCCAACTTTTTGATGCTCATGTCTTCAAACCAGTCCGTCACAATGCGAGCAGTATGACATGGAGAGTTCTCTTGCTCATACAAGTATGGTTCTACTCCAACGTGCTGCCACAATATAGGTAACGCATTATTCTCTAGGACAGCTAAACCCTACCTCCGCAAAACTTCAGTGTCAGAACGATATGGTTCTTGGACTATACCAGAAAGATATAGTCCAAGAACGGAGGGGCCTTACACCAAGCTAGACGGCGTCTGGCATTAGTCAGAGTGATTAGTGGCTTGTGGATGGTTGCACGACCGTGGTAACCCATATCACGCAGGATCCGGCACATTATATTTGTGCTTACATGTGTCAAAAAGTTTCACTGAGAGCCTGTGTGTGCTGCCACAACGTCGACATATGTTCGGAGCAGGGGCGGCTCGTCCATAGGCACTGCAGCACCCCAGCTATTTAAATCTAGATATAAAGTGAACGGAGTTATATGAAATTTTGTGAAGAACAATGCAACGCAATGAATATTTTTATTAACAGGACCCGCATATAATATGCGCATCCTCCATTCCCAGTAATCATTTCAATAATAAACGACTAAAAACACGAAATCGTTTCCAACTTTGTTTAATTAACCGTAGGCGTCACTGTGCGCCAGGCAGTGACACATTTTGCATTCCAGTGATTATCTGGTAGTTGATTGCCATTGCAACCAGCATATTGACAACTTGCCAATATACATTTTTTATAGGTGAAACGAATCAGTTACTGTAAAATGTGCAGTGCAGATTTCATCGTTGACGATGATGGGTGTGTAGCCACAATGTCGGTGTCTTTTTGTTATTCGCCCGAATTCCCATTAAGTAACTAAATAATATCAGTATTAAGTCAATACTCAACATTCAAGAGTGATTACAGCTTAATTGCGAATTGAGCTTGAAGTTGTATTATGAGTTGATGTGTAAATAAAACATTATTTCTACGACACACGATTTTGTGAAATTTGATTCGATCATGGCCTCCATGCTTCCCCATGAAGTAAATCGCGTGACAGTGAATAAACTTCAGCAACTTAGTTTTACACAATTATCTCTCCAAGAAAAAATTGCGATTAAAAAAGAAGGCCGCAGCACACCAAAGATTCAAATTTCTCAGCGGGAAAAAATTATTATTAAGAAATATATTCGCAGTTTTAAAACTGAATGGTACCAAAGGAAAAGTTGGCTTTGTGGTTGTGAAGTTAAAAATGCATTGTTTTGTTTTCCATGTTTACTGTTCGGAGGTGACTTAACGTGGACAAATTGGCTTTACAAACATAAGCAGAATAAAAGAAAAAAAACTCTAAAACATGAGAGTTCGAAGAAACATATTGATAATGTGATTTCACTATCACTTTTAGGAAGCGTAAATATTAAAGAACAGCTTAGTGAGGCCTACAGACTTTCGATCTGCAAACATAACAGAAAAGTTACCAAGAATCGTGAGGTATTATCTAAAATAATAGACTGCATTAAATTTTGTGGACAGTTTGAAATTCCTTTACGTGGACATGACGAAAAAGACGATTCTAAAAATCCAGGAGTATTCAGAGGATTAATAAATTTCGCCTGTACATTAGATTCCAATTTAAAGAACCATTTAGAAAGTAATGCAGCATTTAAAAACATTTCAAAAACTATTCAGAATGATGTTCTTGACTGTTTGCTGCAAATATGCCGGGATGAAATAAAAATAGAAATTAAAAAAGCTTCATTCGTAGCTGTCATGGCTGATGACACAACAAATGTTTCAGAACATATACAAATGGTAATTGTTCTGAGATATGAACTGAATGGAGACATTTTTGAGCATTTCTGGGTTTTTCACTCCGGAAAACCAAACGGCAGACGGAATACTGAAGTGCATTCTAGATCAGTTAGACATAATCCTCGAAGGAAATACTCAAAAACTAGTTGCTCACACATTTGATGGCGCAAGTGTGATGAAAGGCATGAAAGGGGGATTTCAGGCTAAAATAAAATAATCAGATTCAGTTGGTGTGCACTGCTATGCACACCAACTGAATCCGATGATGAGAAATGCAGCAAGTAGTACCCGAGATTCAAGAATATTCTTTTCGATCCTCATGTCGATACCAACATTTTTCTCGAGATCACGACAGCGTCTCTCTGTTCTCAGAAAGCATATGGACGGCCGTGTTGTCCGACCTTCCCCTACAAGATGGAACTTCAATACATATACGCACCGTGAACAGCGTTTATGAAAATTTTGAATTCTTAAAAAAGTGCATGGAGGAACTACAAACGACAGCAAACGCAGATAAGACGATTTCAGAAGCAACTGGAATTTTGCACATCTTGAGTAATGAAAAATTCGAGTTCTGGTTAGAAATTTTCCATTAGATAATACCTCACGTGGAAGTTATTTATAATCAAATGCAATCTCGAGAAATTGAGGCAGTTAAAATACATGAATATATAGGAAACTTTAAGAATGCCATTCTAAAAATCAGGAATTCAATGTACTATGAAAATCCTTCAAAAACACTCATGATTGAAGCAAAGGAAGTATGCGACTATATGAGTGTTGACATAGGTGAGAGATATTCTTTTACAAAGCAATTAATTGCTGATAAATTGTTTAACAAGGAGAACTTTGTTATTTTTCGTACGAATATGCCCATGGAAGAGGTACGGGAGACTACTGAGGCTTATTATTATTATTACTAGCCGTATAGTGCAAGGAAGCCTGAGGCTTATGCTGCACCAGCCAAAAAAATTTCCGAGTTACCCTGAGAGAGAGAGAAAGAGTGAGAGAAAGTAGAAGGGAATCACCAAGAAAGAGAAGAATGATGATATCCAGCTCAGGACCCTGGGTGCGCCAGCCAAGCCCATACTCACCAGATGTGAGTCTCTGGGGTTAAATCCTATGATTGAAAGAGAAAAACGTCTTACGGAATTACAAGTTTTCTATAGCAGACATGATCTACACAATTATTGCAAATTAACTGACTTGCTAAAATTTATCTCAGAAAATTATCTAGCTGAAATTCTTGGTGAACTTACAAAACTCATAAAAGTTCTTTTGACCATTCCGATGATTACTTCAAAGCCCGAACGCTGCCATTCGACATTAAAAAGAATAAAAACATTTTCAAGGAGCACTGTGAATCAGGAAAGGCTAAATGCTCAAGCATTGCTTTCAATGGAGAAAAGCTTGGTCAACAGTGCACCAAACTTCACTGAAAAAGTTATTAATCTATTTTCAACAAATAAAAACCGAAGAATGGATTTTCTCTTTAAATAAAAGTTCAAGTCTGTTAATGGTAAATGTCTAGTTAATGTTTTGTAGTATTTTTAACTTGCTTATTATTATTACTGTGTATGTCTACAGGTCTTATAACCAAGGAAATAAAATTTAATGTAACTTTAAGACGCAGCACCCCCAAACATCAAAGTCACGAGCCGCCACTGGTTCGGAGAGTGGGCGATTCTTTGAAGAAATCTCCTATTCGTAACAGTTTTAGCACAAATTCTCTTCCATTTTCAGATCCTTTCATCAATCGTTGACTTTAGGATCTTCAGTGCCGTTGAAATGTCACATACAGACCAATTGCTTATGTCCACCCTATTATCATTCCGCGCTGAAAGTCTGTTAAATCCGTCGATCGTGGCATCTTGTATTCACGATCGTACTACTATTTCATCGAAGGCTTATGAGCATATTTATAGTAGTGTCTGACACGTGGTGCTTGGGTAGAACTTGATCAACTATCAACAGAGGGGTATCTGTACATTAATGATAGAGCAGCGTATACTGCTTAGGTTTTGTTAAAAACTCGAACATAATCCTTGTGCTAATATGCGGGAAATTGGAACAGTTACTACCCTTTTCCAACTTTACCTATGGGACATACTGGCAGAGCTTAACATCAATGAGGCTGCCTACTGGCTTTAGAGCTGGATGGAATTCATTGCAAGGTCTGCAATGTCCAAAAAACATGCATCCTTAGTCCCCACTCAAAGCCATGGTTGAATGGCCTCCTGACTAAGTCCTTTAGGAAAAACAGACAGCCCATGCCTCCTGCAAGAAGCCGTTTTCACAAGACTCATATGCCAAATTTTGCAACGCAAGGATGGATTTCCAGAAGAAGAAACGATCGGTTATTGACAATTTCATGAACGGCCGGCTATCCAGGAGAAAAAGTGTGTGGTCCACGACCCCCCCCCCTTCCGTCTTTAGATGTCCAAGAATGTGAGCATGTGCTGCGTTTTGTGGGGGTGGGGATTTTAATTATTTTATTTATATTTTATATTCATATTATTTTATATTTGTATATCCTTTTTCTTATATATTTTTATCTATCCCCTTTCTTCTCTCCAACACTAATTTATACTACAATTACTCAACTTACTGACACTGACTGACTATACCATCTTAAACTGGTCAGCACTTGCTCAACTCTGACGACTAAACCATTTGAACTCACACCGCCAAAATCTCAACTTTGTGTCTTTGACTAACTCATCTTCAGAAACACTGACAAAAAACCTCAACTCTGTCTGTTAAACCATTTTCACTCACACCGACAAAATGTCAACTTTGTCTGTTCCTGAACCATTTTCACTCACACCGCCAAAATCTCAACTTTGTGTTCGTTTCCAATCCTTTCACTCCTTTTTCCTTCATCGTACTCCCGATTTCGCCACGCCTATTCTCAGTGACTCCTTCCAATCCTATATTCATTTACGAATTCTTCTAATTTGATTTGTTAGAAGGCCTATACTCAGCCTGCCCAGTAGCACGTGTTACCATACACCCATTTTTTACAATTCTACCAGATTTTCTCCCATACGGTGTGCCCTTAGATGTTTACCGATTATCCAAAAAAACAACTTTCCCCTCTCATATAACGCCTTTGTTCTCGTAGCGTTCTAAAACCAGAAAATCACATCTCCTGACCACAGCACCTATATTTGGAAACTTATGTGCTGGTCAAGAATCCACTGCCTGTTTACAACCGACTATCCGTACTAAGTTCGACCCCGCGTAAACCTTAATTTGCCTGTTGTTGTTTGGACCCATGACGCTTTACAGTACTTTTCTACCGTTTATTCCCCGCTTATAACGGAAGTAGATGGCTAATGGCTCTGCTTTTATTACTTACTACCCATTAAATTTATATTCCATGCTGAAAAATCCTATTTATTGAAATCAAATGATATTACTTTCGTATCCACTAGCAACAAGAACTATTTCTTAATTAATAAAACCAACTTATTATTATTTTTATTCTGTAAGATTTTTAATCTTACAGTTTTAAGAGAGATCACTGTGTCCCAGACACAACCTGGCCTTAGTAGCTCTTGTGTCGTTAAAACTCAATACCAACAACGTCACTGTGTCCGAAGCATATCCTTGGAACGAAGCGCTTAACATTTCTTCACCTACTAGTAATATTGAAATTTCCAAAGAACAGTTAATAAAAGTAATAAATTCACTACCTGGCAAGGCCACCACAGATCTCTCTCTCTCTCTATCTCTCTCTCTGTTTGTGTGCGCGCGCGTGTATGTCTATTTGATAAAGTAATCAGCGTCAACCTAACAATATGAAATTTCTGGACTTTATTTGAAGTTTTGTTTTTCAATTCCCCAAGAAATGTAAAGAACAAATGAATATTATTCCCTTCGGTTTGAATGGAATGAAATAGAACCTACATTTTGCAACTTTCGATTACAAACAATATCTCTTTCATCAGATACGCACAACTTTTCAATAAAAAAAGGGGTCAGATGGAATTTTTAAAAGATGTCCTAAACTTTTATTATATTTTAAAAAATCAGATCCTATAAAGGCCACAAATAAGAACCTTATTTTTGAAGCGAGCTCAACGAAAAATACAACTATCCTGAAACAGAACAAAAAGAAATGCAATGATATTGGCAAAGTTTGTGATAGAATATATTTTTTACAAGAATATCAGTTGAGAGAAATATCTGATGTGGATAAATCTCAAATTGTCCATTTGAATACTCTTCGTGCAATCGAAGGGTACGTACGGTATACCGAAATGCCTCTCATTGTGAAAGTGTCATGGCAATGTAACAGGGTGACAGCTAATACAAAACCCATAGACACTTTATAAGTGTCGGTATTTAACTATGTGAGAGAGCTGGGTTGCTTGGAATAAACGTAGAATTAAATAAAGCCAAGCAGGGTCAGTAATCTTGTTTTAAAAGTGCGTGTATGCTTGGGTCAGTACTCTAGAATCTCGGTTTTCGGAAGGGAAAACCATGCAATCTTCGCCCAACAAATTTATCCCCATAAAAAAAAAAAAAAAAATCTACCTTTGGTGCTGAGGCATCCTTTGCATTTTTGCCAATTAATAATGATCGAATGATGTGATTTGTGTAATTTAATTTTCAGGTGTGCACCTGACTTGGACTACCAGTTTCTGAAACACTGGATTGGATATGAGAAACATAGCCAGTAATTTCAAAAGGGTTAAACTCTGTGGAACACATGGAATAACATTTGTTTATTCCACAAAACTCAACTGTTGCCACTGGGGTAGACTTGTGTTAACAACAGAGATTTATCCAACACCAGACAAATAATTCATTATTTGTCAGAGTTCATTGTGTGTACAGCCTATGTGTACCTCTCCGGGAGATGACCTCGGGTCATCTCCCGGAGAGGTACACACAGGCTATCCAAAAAAAAAAAAAAAAAAAAAAATTATGCACATTTCATTACAATACGTTTTATGTCTACAGGAACATAGCAAGTGCATTTCTTGAGACACTGTATATCCGTGTATGCAGATAACAGTTAACGATGGATAATTCTCAAAAATATTCCCATTTCGGAGAATAGTCCCTATTCGGATCGCTAATTTTTTTAAAGCAAAACTTGCTCTCTGCTGAAGGGATGTAGTATTTCAGCCAAGATTTAATCACAGCCCATCCGTCAACATCACTAGCGCCGCCTTGATTCGGAAGTTAATACAGAAATTTTGTGGACGAGATAAAATTTTTTTCCGGTCTATAGATGAATAATTTAGCAACAGCTGTTATTTGAGGGCCCTCGTGGTAGTACAGTGGTGATAATGACAGTTCCCGATCATCTACAAATATCTTGGGTTTCAATCCTCTCGATAGAGAAATTTAATGTTTTTTTTGTTGTTGTTGTTTTTACGCCACACTGAAGAGGATTTAGTCCTTCTAGGGCGAGGATGGCATTTTTTTTTTTTTTTTTTTTTTTAAATTTCAGAAACGCAAACTCTCGTGATTTTCATCCAGCCAAACAAATAAATCAAATGATCATAAATACCTGCAATTTACAGAAAAGATAACTGATAATTACTGGCCTTACGCTCCTCGGAGAACATTCAAAAACAACATCTGGTGTTTTTGAAACAAGTAGTAGAGTTTCTTATATTCATGGATGTTGAGCTCCTTTAATTTCGCTTGACTGCATATTTTAATGTTTTACAGAAATTACGTTTAGATTTCTCTTTGTAGCTGAGTCAACACGAAAGTTTCTTCACAAGTATTACGCATTATTCAATGACTACTTCTAAAGTTTCGCATCGATCAGCAATTTCCTGGAATATTTTAAAAATCTTCGTACGTGCGCAGTGTGATGTTTTCAATCCATCCAGATTAAAAGTTATTGGTTGCACAGCTGACGCCTTGCCTCAGGTTACCCAAGCGAGACTGAGTCATCCCCACGAGGTGTTATGTTAATTGACTCTAAACCAAATTTGCCCTCGTAATTGCCCCTTGTCCGCAATTGCTGCTATGTCGTCAAGGTATCCCGAAAATGTGCCTCTTTGGCAAGTTCACGAGACGGGCACAGAAGCGACAGCACCAGGGAGGATCTAGTAGACCCCCAGCCACATAATCAGGCATAACGGACCACAGCTAATTACACGGTCACTTATGATCGTAGCGTCATAGGGGTAGGTCGTTAGCGCGTGCGGACACACGTGACTCATCTTGGGTTGATGATGTTACCTCTCCCCCATTTCATCCCTCTCTTTCGTCGGAGGGAGGTGAGTGGTCATTACTGCATCACGACTCCATTGTCAAAGAGGGGGAGGGTTACTGAACGAGTACTGTACTGGGAATGAATAAACTTAAAAAGTTCCAGCTGAGAGAGTCGTAAAGTTTTTAACTGACATACTTAACCGGAAAGTCACATTAAAATGAAAGTTCAATGCTTATTAGTGGACATCTGTCGTCAGATGCGTGAATCCAGATTAGGTTAACTCTCGCATGATTTATCATTGAATTTATATTTATTCACAGTATTTATTTAGGACAAATATGTTCGAAAAAAGTTATATCTGAATTTTCTTCAAATAAGTTTTTAATTATACTGTATTACGCTTTTTGCTTTTTCTGAAGTGGTATGATCGTGGATAATAAATAGCAGATTTTATTGATTTTAGTCTAGCTAAACAATTCTAATTATTTTTCTTGTCATTTGAAACGATTTTTTAAAAAAATGTTATCACTTTAAACATTTCCAAACTGTAAAGTATATTAATTTTATTCCAACTGTGACTTTCACATCTTCAAATGGCGGATATCATAAATACTTTGGCTTATGAAAAGGTTAGTGAAAGTTTTATCTTCGATTTATTTATTTCTGCAGTTTCGTAAAGTTATTGAACAGCATTTCAAGATGAAATAACATATACCTTCAGCCCTGAACAATTGAAAGTTTAAGGAAAAGTTTTGTAATTTGGTATCTTGGAAATATCGCTCAAACTGTCAAACATGTTTATGACCTTGGCCAGAGCACTAAAATAACGGATGCATGTTTTTCAACGCCGAGAAAAGTTGATTTTGCTTTTTTGATGTTCCTCGACGTATGATACAAAAAATATTAGGGCGAAAACATTAGATGGCTAACCACGTCATATAGATAACTACTTTCCTAATAAATGAAAATTATAAAAACAAGTTTATTATGATAAGTCTATGGCAGGGCACAGGATACGAATATCAAATAATAACTGATTTTGAAAGGCATGTGTTCAATTCCCCAAAATAATAAAATGTAAAATAACAAAATGTTATATTATAGGATGTTTACAAAGTCCTGAAGAACGGCTTTAAGCTTTCATTAAAATATTATTAAAAAGAAAAAAGAAAACTCTAGAGCATCAGGTGATATTCAAACCTTCGTATGTAGTAGATAAGCGCAGCATTATAGAAATATATTATTATAAAACTGTCAATCGCACGCAATTCGTTCTTTGAAACGACAAAGTACAAATCCATTACTATCGTACGAGGAAAGTTCACGAAATAATACTCCTTTAAAATTTTCCATTTATTGAAAATATGGTACAATCTAATTTATCTAGAAGTGGAAGATTGCGTTTGTTGAACAGGATGCTGCTTGTGATCTAAAAAGCTCTGAAAGGAACTCCTGAAATCACTACAGTTATGGCTTATGAACTAAAAATGTTTGAGGTAGTGTTTCCAATTCCAATATTCCCCCCCCCCCTTCTTTTTCTGGTTGACCTGATTTTCCCCATGATGCAACTTTCATGGCAGCCTTATTTACTCTGATATTTATGACACGGTACAAAGAGTCCAAGATCCTTTTGTTTTTTTTTTAATTGAGATTCCGAAGGATTCCGCTTTTGAATGCAGTTGGCTATATATCAGAAATGTGGATACTGTTGAGGTGGAGTAAAACAATAAACTTATAATAACGTACTGCCACCAAGAATATTTAACTTTACAAAGTGGTGTGGCGCCTCCGTAGCCAGGTGGGCAGGAGCAGCAGTGCGTAGCACACGCTTCTTGATTTAGACGGGAATTCGAGCCCATGACCACCAAATACGGAGGATGTAGAAAGGTCAGGGAATGACCATCGCATATCCCAGGAGCAATATGGCCTTAGTTGCTAATGCTCCTAAAAACCGAATAACAACAAAGTGGTGTTTATAGCTACATTAGAACTTAACTTTTAAAAGTAACCTCTGAAATGGCCAATGTTTGGCTCTCTTAGAAATGAAAGAGAGCTGCTATACATTGGTGTTATATATATATAATCCAGATGATGCAGTTTTAGTCACTACTACATAGGCTATTTCAGTAGAGGATGCAAAAGAGTTAACTTTTTGCAAAAATTCTGGAATTCATGATTTCTGTATCATTGAAAATGTAAGCGGTGTTATATGCCCAAATAGTACTGAATATATATAAAGTTCCAGGCAACAGTTCTGTTCGGTCACTGTTCTTATCGATTTCATGATCGACTAATTTGCATATAATCGATTATTAATCATTCGATTATGCCCATCATTAGTATGCATAAAAACTGACATATGCCACAGACATATTCGTGATTCTTCATGATGTTGTTGTTATTTGGTTTTTTAGGAGCATTAGCAGCTAAGGCCATATTGCTCCGGGGATATGCGGTGATCATTCCCTGACCTTTCCGCGTCCTCCGTATTTGGTGGTCACGGGCTCGAACCCCGGTCTAATCAAGAAGCGTGTGCTACGCACTGCTGCTCCTGTCCACCTGGCTACGGAGGCGCCATTCTTCATGATACTGCGTATCATGAAGAATATACAGCACTTGCATATTAGATAAACAAGTGAGGTAATGTACGCAGCGTATTACATTTTAGATGCGTTCGATTTTATTTTATAAATTAATTGAATATTTTATTTTACTTTAATGGGAGTAAAAAGTAAATAACTATCTTGTTACCAATTAATTAACTAATAATAATATAATAGTAATTGTTTCCACTTTTGTAATATACTTTACTTATTTCCTCCTGGAATTTAATAACATTTGAAATATAACACGTATTTCACGTTTTTGCTGATTAATATAACAAGTACAGTAATAGTCATTATTTATATAATACACCTCATATATACATTTGTATATAATTAGTATTAAATATATATGTGTGTATTGATTAAACTAACAACAAATAAAAAGGAGCTGATCAAAGAGCAACTACAGTATTTCATGTGCGCAAACTGAGAACATTTATTTTCTGCTGCATCGACCATATTGTCCATTCACCCTTCCAATCAGCGCACGTCAATCAAGCAATATCCAGTGCTTCAGCGACGATATACAGCATTTGGACAGCCTATGCGATATACAGTATATTAAAAAAAAAAAAAAAAAAGAAAAGAAAAAAAAAAGATATAATGACTGTCTGATCTCTGTTTGTTCTATTTTAATGAAATTTCGGATATCTTTATTTTATTTCGGATATCTTTATTTTATTTTGGATAAAATAAAAGAAACAAATATAAAATTTCGTAAAATCTGTCTACTGGGAGTCGAGTTATTACATGCGAACAGACAGACAGACGGACATGGTGAAGACAACAGGCGTTGTACGCATTTATGCGGCCGCAATAAAAACAACAACAAAAACATAATATTACAGTGCCTATCCATTTAAGGTGACGATCAATCTTCTATTTCACAATCGTGATTTCTTGCGTTATCAACACTGTATTTAAATTGGTACGTGAGGGATGGCAGAGAATTAAAGTTTGCAGTATTGATCCCAAAAGTCGTAGGGCTCTGTTCTGTTGTTCTTATTGATCATTTCCCTGTAAGGATTACCAGCCGTAAAATGAAGGCAAAAGGATAGAAGAGAACGTCGAAGGGAGTAGAAATAAAAGTGAAGCTGGGTATTTTCCGTCCCCAGTGTACTGACAGATTCAATTTCAGAGAATTCCATTAACAAGTGTTGTCCTTGGAGGCTTCGCTAGCTGTAAAAAATTATATTCACCCCCCCCCCCCTTGATTGATTGACCTCTCTCTCTCCCTTCCCCATATCCTACAAAAAAAAAAAAAAAAAAAAACACTAACAGGTTACCATAAATAATTAAAATATAGTTATGACACATATTTTAAATAAAATGAAAAATGCTTTATTACTTCTACATTATTTGAATTATTTTTTAAACGTAACAATGCAATTTGCAACGGGATCAATTACTCCATCCATTAGTATAAATTCCAGCATACAATTCTCGAGAGCATTGCAAGTTGTAGGGCTCTCTCTCTCTCTCTCTCTCTCTCTCATTCCCTTCGTCCCCACAAAATCTAAATCAAATTCTTTCTTTGATAAATAAATAAAAATAATTTTACTGCTATATTCCGTACGATTACTGCAGTTAAAGGAATTTACAACTACACTATTTTTTGCGTACGTTACCCCAGAAATACAGCCAGCCCAAGATGATGATACTGTTTGAAGAAGATGAGGATGATGCACGAGGCTTGGTTTCCATTATAAAGAAAAGCTTTGCCATTTTATTTGTTCTCCTGTCTGAAGCGTTGTATTCTTTTTTTTTTAAATCAGCTTCTTTGGAGAAATGAACATTTTCGCTTTGGTGCAACATATCTAGTCCCTCTGTTGTGTTAAGAGAATGTAACATGAACATATACCCTGGGGCTGGTTTAATCAGTTCTGTAGACAGATCAATGGTATCGCAGACAGAAAGACACTGGGTAACTGCTGGTAAGTTCGTTATCAGTACATTCGCAGATCGTGACAAAACCATTGAGTAAGCGAAGGCTGTAGCAGTTGATTATCATTCAATACCATGCAAGGTCTGAACACCGCTGAATTCGTTCTTTATTTATTTATTATTATATTTTATGATAATTTCGAACAGGTTAAATGCTCAAGAAAACTTCTACCCAAAACACGAAAAAAACAATATTTTTGGCCCCAAAAAAAAAAAAGGAGCAAATTCAAGTTATTGAATCTTATAACAGCTGTTCTCAAACTTTAGTGACACGAGATCACCTTTTAGCTTGAAAGTGTTTTCGTGACCCCAAGCTTAACAATGTCCTTTTTATGATCTAAATTTTTCAGTTTTTAAATATTTCGGACATTATTCAAACATCCTTCGAAGCATCCTTACGGACCTGCAGGGATCGGCGGACTTACAGTTTGATAAACGCCACCATACAATAGTCGGCGTCGTGAATGGATTGATAGTTGGGAAGACAAGAAAAAACCTGTTGACCCCACACTTGAATTTCTGTAAATTTTAATTCTTTTTTTAGGCATGAGGAGGAGCAAGATTGTTCCAGAGAATAGAAGTAAAAAGTGGCTAAAAAGTCTTCCATGACAGTACAGTGCAGTGATTTTCGAATTTTTTTTTAATGCCGACACATTATGTATGTGCTACAAATAATTCAACACTCCACCCAGAATTTTGTAATAATTTGACACCGTATCCTTTTGTTCAGTGGAGTATCATCATGATCTTGGAGTCCCGACGTTTTTTTTATTAATAACCCTCAAAGTAATTTTTTTCTCTTTTCCTTTTGGGTTCCCCCGTACACAGCGGGAATACATATATTTTTTAAATTTTGAAAAAAAAAAAAAACGTTGCTATTCCCATTAATCCCAATTTTCATATGGGACTCTATCAGCTCCGGAGCGCTGGAAAAATTCCCTTCTACCCATGTGTAAAGCCAACTAGTGTTGATCCTACGGAGACTAGAGGAATTCTTAAAGGTCTCTTCAATCGGTGGTGTAGTAACCGATATCGTTCGGAGGGAATAGCATTTTCCCAAGTAAAGTGAATTAGGATTTTTCAGCCCGCACAACATACAAATCGGCACAGAATTACAATACACTGTACTTGTATGCATATTTTTATCTGAGTAACCTTTAATACACGCCACCAAAGCCTAAGTCCATATGCGCTTGATTCTCATTCATACATACTTCGAATTTAAAACATCAAATAAAAACAGTAAAGTACAAATTTAAAAGGTTTAAAACCAATATAAATAAACTTCAATAGATTAACTTCTGTTGGTACAGATATTAAAAATAAACTTTCCCCATGTTATAATAATGCCTAACGTACAAATTTCGGTTTGTCTTAAAATTCAACTATGTAGTAATGATGCAACTTCACTAACAATATCATAGTTTCAATTTCACATAGTTTGAGGTCTAAAATTTTATTAGAACTCAACCACTTTGCCTCTCGTTGGGCAGACAGGACATCATGCCATCTAATAGTCGGAGTCGCTACACCTCCCAGTGAGGAGAAGGGTTTTTACTATCTAACATTCCAGTTCTACTAAAAACAGATCTTACAAACTTGTTAAAACATTTGTTTTTAATAGCATCAGCGACTAAGGCCATACTGTGGTCGATTTTCTGTTTGCTGGAACAGAAAATCGACACGAGTTTCCGAGAGAAAAAACCATGCTACCTTCGTCTAGCACCAACTCAGCTACATTGTGAAAAAGACCCATAAAAATTCCTCACATTATCAACAGGACTCGAACTCAGGTCTTTTCCATCCGGTGTCGGGAGCACGGCGATTCTCCTAACTGTGTTACCCACGAGGGCATTAAAACATTTAAAATACATTTGAGAACAATACAGAGTCCGGCAGAATGATCTGACGATTTTGTTTCGACTGCGAAAAAGAAATAAGTCATCATCATCATGTCATCTATACAATGACATAACTTTTAATATGTCATTATATAGAGTAATTATTATAATTTTACTTACAATATTTTACTTCGTCTTAAAAACTACATCAACCAAATGTTTTCCCTCTTTTCTTACACACTCATGTAGCCTCAATCTGAAGTTTGTCATCGCTCGTCGGGTCATTTCCTGTGGTATCTTGTTGGATAGCGTCCTTGAGTTCATCAATAGAAGTCGGTCTGCTTTTAAACACTTTATTTTTGAGGTAGCCCCAAAGAAAGAAATCGCACACTGCAAGGTCGGGCGATCGCGTCGGCCATGGGACGTCGCCATGACGTGAAATGAGACTGCCCGGGAAAGAATTCTCTGATAACATCCGGGCGCCCCCGTAGCCAGGGCAGGAGCAGCAGTGCGTAGCGCACGCTTCTTGATTAGACCGGGGTTCGAGCCTGTGACCACCAAATTCGGAGGATGCGGAAAGGTCAGGAATGACCACCGCATATCCCCGGAGCAATATGGCCTTAATTGCTAATGCTCCAAAAACCAAATAACAAACAAACAAATCTGATACCATCCATAGAAGCTCTTGCTGTATGGGCGATGGCGCCATTTTGTTGGAACCAAATAGGCTGATCTCCAAATTCGTTGAGCTTTGGTCTTAAAAAGTCACGCAACATTTGCACATATCGATTCGAAGTCACTGTCACCACATGATTGTCCTCCTCAAAAAAGTACGGGCCTATGATTCTGTAGTTTGAAACTGCACACCAAACAGTCACACGTTCACTGTGAAATGGACGTTAGTGAAGTTCCCGCGGGTTAGTTTCGGAACAATAACGAGAATCTGAGGAAATGGACCTCACAAAGACGTTAGTGAAGTTCCCGCGGGTTAGTTTCGGAACAATAACGAGAATCTGAGGAAATGGACCGCACAAAGACCCACACCATACTCAAGCAGAGATCCAATACAATCCTGTATACAATCAGAGACAACCTCAATCAACGAATAATACCAGATTACCTCAACAACAACAACGAAGTAACGATGGAAGCCATCAGCACAGCAGTACACTACACCGCTGTAGCAGTCATCAGCATCAACGAACAGAAAGCACAGACCGGCAAAACAAGAAATGTAAAAACAAGGAATCACCAGGATGGAAAAGAATGTTTCAGAAGAAGAAAGAATAGCTAAGAGTCATGATAGGGCAGCTATCCCAGTACCAACGTGGAAAATGACGCAAGAAACTGACTAGAAAAGTTAAAGGCATCCTCAAGAAAGACAATTCTCAAAGCAAACACGAGACCTACCAAGAATCAGATGATAGAAGAATACCTAGATATCCTAAAGCAGAACCTTGCACTCGGCAAGAAACTGAAACTACATCGATACAGAGTGCGCTCAGAGGAAAACAAACAACTGGATCTTCGATAAAACAAAGGCGCCTGCTACAGGAAAATTGGACAAGACGAGAAGGAGGGTAACGGACCACACTACTAGAAGGCGATTAAGTTCTGGGGAAACCTGTGGAGCAAAAAAGTTAGACATACCGTCCGGGGCCCCTGGACAGACCTGGAACGGAACAAAACCAATGACACACAAGATATTGTCGATGTCTATCCTGGAATGCGCAAGAATACTGGTATGAAACTGGTACAAGACCTTCAGCAGCACACATAAGCACCTAGAAGTGCAGTTCACGCGAATAATAAGGCGCACAGAGGCGGTCCAGTACTTCACTGCCGGAAGCAGGGTGATCACCCAGACGGAAATACCCTCACAGACACTGTCAGGTCGACGGGATAATACATCAAAAGCTAGAGAAGAAATACCAGGTCATCGAACGAACGTCAAGCCGTACTAGAAACCCTTATTCACAAGTTGGACTGAGACCGCACCATAATAACAGATAAGACAAACCCACACAACATACAAGATATAACTCCTGTCGACATGAAGGAAAAGGATACCTATCTGATCGACATAGCGGTGCTGAACATTGGCAACTTCCAGAAAACTCACGAGGAAAAGATCAGGAAGTACACAGACCTAAGACAGGAGATCAAAGAGATGTGGCATATGGAACAAGAAACGACCATCCCGATCAACCGTGTCAACCAACGTCGTGGTATCAAAGAGCCTACATAAGAACCTAGCAGCAACAGGTCTCACAGAGAACGCCTACAAAGAACTCCAGATCTCCAAGGGATTTCATCATTAGCAGCCATTTATTTCTTATCGATGAAGGTTATGTCTGGTTTGTTGTGTGGGATAGCCTTGTCCGTTATTATGGCACGGTGGCATTATAATTTGTAAGAGTTCTAGTACGGCTTGAGGTTCATACTTATAATACGGTACACTTTCTTTGATCAACTGATATTTTTGAGTTAGCTTCTGATGTATTATCCTGGTAACCTGGTCGTGTCTATGAGTGTACTCCATCTGGGTGATCACCATGTATTCCGCGGTTATGTGCTGGATTGTTTCTGGTGCCTCGTGGCATTATTGATATGTGTCATCTGTCACTCCAGGGTCCTTGGCGATGTATTTCCTGCAGTCTCTTAAATTGATTACCTGGTCTCGGGGAAGAGCTCTCGTTCGTGAGTCATTCATTGGAAGCCATCTTATCTATATTATCTATAATTTAATCTATAAATAAATCTATAACTATAAACCTTATCTATAAATAAAGCCATCTTATCTATAATTTTTGGTTTATCGGGTGTAGTTTGTCCGCCAACAATTTTGGGGGGAATTAACAGTGATTTTCTTTTTTTACTAAGTGTTTCATTTGGTGTTAGTAGTGTTTAATAACTTAACAAAAGTTAATTTTATGTTCTTCTTTGACTAACCTGTGGGTTGGCTGGCATTCTGAATAGATGTATCGTTGCTGAGTGTTCAATTGTTTCTGAGCTTACTTGAATCGATAAATTATGGATAGAAGGAAAAATTCTAGAGGGGGGGAAGGAGGATGAGGTTGGTGTATTCTCTCCCCTTCCTTCGCGTGTTCTTAGACTGCATGCAGAGGTAAGCAAAAAAATGCCGGAAGTAAAAGATACTAAAGTTAATAATTTTTTATTATTATTATTAATACCCATATGGTGCAAGAAAGCCTGAGGCTTATGCAGCAGCGGCCAAAAAAAAAAAAAAAAAAAATTTCCCTATTACCCTGAGAGAGAGAGAAGTAGAAAGGAATCACCAAGAAAGAGAAGAATGATGATATCCAGCTCAGGATCCTGGGTGTGCCAAATCCATACTCACCAGATGTGAGCCCCTGGGAGTAAATTAAGGTCGGTTCTGCAATTGGTTCAGTTCCTACTTCCAATGTTGGTGCTAGTACGTCCAATATTGGAATTAATGTTGAGCTTGAAGTAGAATTACCTAGTGAGGGACATTTGGAGTTTCTTGATCAAGGTGTGCAGGTTGAAGGAATTAGAGAGGGAATTCAAAGGTTGCAAATTGTTTCTGATATGTCAGATGTCCAATCTGATTATTTAAATGTTGATGTGGACAGTTTTTTTGGTGACACTAGCAGACGCAGTACAGGTAGCAATGTACGCAAAAGCGACATTATAGTAAATAACATACATGAGCAAAGATGTGGATATGGGGAAGTAAATAATATATATGAACTAATTACAAAACTAAAGAAAATTGTTGTTGATTATACCACCAATGAAACTAATAAAGTAACTGACTGTTTCAAATTTTATACTTGACAAATCGGTAGATTATCACTACAGCACTGCTTATTGATAATGAGCGTCTAAAGGCTAGGATAGATGATCTTCAACTACGTGATAATTTATTTGATGATATATTTAGGGGTCAACCTATGATGTCAGGTTTTGAGCAACAAGTAATGTCTTATGCAGATAAAGTGAAGTCCAATGCATTTTCTAATAATGAGGAAGTTAATATTGCAGATGTAAAGCAAAATGGGTCAGTAAATAGTGGAAATTTGCAGGAGAAAAAGATTTCACAATCTAAACTGAAAAATACTCTTATTTTGAGTGCTGAAGATGATACTCGGTTCTCTACTAGTCAGGAAGTAAAGAATGTGGTTATGCAATCTTTAAAACAGGATTTTAAGGACGTCAAAATTAGAAATTTAAGAATGATTAGCAACAAGGGAGCATTAAATGAGACTGAGAATACTGAAGATTTAGACAGAATTTTAGATTCTCAACATTTAATAGGCAAAGGGTTAAATCACGACAAGGTCAGGCTTTCTAACCCTTCTATAGTAGTTTACGATTTACCTAAGGAACTGACAAGAGAAGAATTCATGAGTGATTTTTGTATTTTAAGAATCTAAAGGAATATGGTTTCGCTGAACAGGATGTAGCTGACAGGGTAACATTTATTATTTAGATTTAGTACTGGGTTCAAACAGAGGCTTTCTAATTGGGTTGTAAGTTTAACACCTCAGCTGTATATGTTTAATAATGATACGATATTTATTGGTTTTTCATCATATAAATTTAGGAATTTGGTAATTGTAACAAAGTGTTTTATATGCCTTGGCTTTGGCAATGCAGCTTAACACTGGTCTCATAAAAGTGTAATATGTGGGCATTGTGCCCAAAGTGATCATGCGTATAATGACTTCCAGTGTAAGGATTCACCAACTAAATGTATTAATTGTAAATGGAGAGGTAGAAACTTTGAACATTCGATTAGATGTACGAAGTGCCCGAGGCGCCTCCGTAGCCAGGTGGGAAGGAGCAGCAGTGCATAGCACAGCACACGCTTCTTGATTAGACGGGGGTTCGAGCCCGTCACCACCAAATACGGAGGATGCGGGAAGGTCATGGAATGACCACCGCATATCCCGGAGCAATATGGCCTTAGTTGCTAATGCTCCTAAAAAAAATAACAAACGAAGTGCCCCGAGTATTCCAAAGCTTTAGAGGTTGTCATGAATAATATTTTCATAAACGCTATTACTGATATTTTGAGAGTAGTGCAACTTATTAATGGCAAAAAGGCTAGGTCAGTAAAGGATGAAGCAAGAATTTGTATGACTGAAAGAAATTATGATATTTTGTGTTTACAGGAACCCATGTTGCTACTTTTGCTGATTCTTTTAAAGTAACTGGATTCCCTACAGCAGAAAATGTCATACATACTAAGGAAGTTAAACCTAAAACTGCTATTGTAGTTTCTAACAAACGTTCGAATGTTACTGTTATTTCTAGCTTATGTACTCAGCTTGCTACTTATGTCCATATCTCAACTAAGGTTGTATCTTTTTATTTAGTATCCTTGTACTGTCCCTCCCCTCCATGAACATTGATTGTTCTGTTCAATATTTAGAAAGGTTAATGGAATTTGTAGCTGGTAGTAATATTATCATTATGTACAATGGATTCTAACACAAAGTCAGGGCTTTGGTACAGTGACAGTGTTGATCATAGAGGAATTCAATTAGAAGAATTTATTTTAAATGAACCATATGGAGGATATACTTTTGATAATATACATGGTACTTCTAACATAGACATAACTCTGGTGTCTCAACACCTGAACAGAAGAATATATTTTTGGGATGTGGCGATTAATTTAATGATTCTAAAAGGTTTAATTATAAAAAATTAATTGGGATAAATTCATACAATTCAGTATGAATTTATTCCAAATAAAATCAGTCTTGGTTGCAAATTTTACAGATGAAGTGAGATTAAATTTATACTCCGTGAATGCTAATGAATATGCTTTTTATGTTCAGTCTACATTACTTAATGCTTTGCAATATGCTGCTAAAAGGAAGAGAGAGTCTGTTTATAATATGCCTTGGTGGTCTGTGCAACTTTCCAGGCTAAAGAAAGAGGGTTTTTATACTAGGAAAATTTATCAGATATAGGGGTTAGCATTAGTAGAGGCATTTGATGCAAGAAAGCAAGCGGTAATACTCCAGAACACGGTGCCCCTTTGACAATTACGTCGAGAAGAAGAAGGGGAAAGCAGTGACGTACGGTTCGTAACTCCGCCCACTCACTGCGTTCCCCCTCTTCTCGACAACTGCACGTGGCGAATGTCACGCGACATAACAGTATGGCAGAACCGAAAAATAACGAAATTATCCGCAACAGTAATTTTTTCGGAGCAGCAGCCAAAATAATTGCAAATTAAACACACTAATTTCGTTCTTCAAAACGAAAAAAAAAATAATGAGACGCAGCAAACGACCAATTTTCGACAAATAACTGGCGAAGTCCCGCAAAAAGGTAACCTACCATTTTTAATTAAACACAAACGAAAGACAATTAAAAACGTAATTCCCAATTGAAAAACGTTCTTCAAAACAGAGACGCAGCAAACGACCAATTTTCGACAAATAACTGGCGAAGCCCGCAAAAAGGTAACCTACCATTTTTAATTAAAAATGGTAGGTTACGAAAGACAATTAAAAACGTAATTCCAATTGAAAAACGTTCTTCAAAACGTAAAAGAAATAATGAGACGCAGCAAACGACCAATTTTCGACAAATAACTGGCATAGTGCCGCAAAAAGGTAACCTACCATTTTTAATTAAACACAAACGAAAGACAATTAAAAACGTAATTCCCAATTGAAAAATGTTCTTCAAAACGAAAAAATATATAATGAGACGCAGCAAACGACCAATTTTCGACAAATAACTGGCGAAGTCCCGCAAAAAGGTAACCTACCATTTTTAATTAAACACAAACGAAAGACAATTAATTAAAAACGTAATTCCCAATATACATTTTTTTTGTATGGCCACTAATACATCTGAATTAACACGTGCAACGAACAATAAAATTGCTCTTTGCATAAGCACAAAACGGCAACATAGAATTTTTTCTTTTTTAAAAAAAAAAACCGCAACGGACACAATACTACGTTAATAATACGTGAAAATAACACAGAAATACAAGACAAACTAAACTCACCTCACAGCAGCAATAAACAAAGAAACAGTTCACCAGCAGGATGGAACGGGATAACGACAAACTGAAAACCACGAGGCAATAACCAGAAAATGAAGAAGTAACAACTCACCTCCGTACGCACTAAAAACCAAAATTCAAAAGAAAGAATATACGCAACGAATTTCGCATTTAGCGCTCCAGTGACGTCGTGTCACGTGACATTCACGTGAAACGAAGAGGGGACGCAGTCAGTAGGCGGGATCAAAACCTGTCAATCACTGCTTTCCCCCCGTTCTGACAACCAATTACAAGGGGGCACCGTATATTGGAGTATGGCCAAGCAAGCTTATGCAGCATCAGCCAAAAAAAAAAAAAATAAAATAAAATAAAATAAAAATAAAAATAAATAAATAAAAAAAAAATAACCACTTCCACTTCACCCCTCTGTTCGTTCGAAATACCTGTCCAGCCGAGCCTTAAACTTATTTAAGCTGTCAACTTCCACGACAAGGGATGGAAGTCTATTCCACCAACCAACCACCCGCTGGCTAAAAGCAAATTTCCTCACGTCTATCCTACATCCGTCTTTTCTCAATTTGAATTTATGCCCTCTCAGGTGATTATTCTGAGCAAGAGGAAGAATCCCATCAGCATTGAGCATGCTCAAACCATTCAAGGCTTTATACACCTCTATCAGATCACCTCGCCGGTGCCTAGTCTCCAGACACTGTTGGAGTAATAATGATGCCTTCATTTACAGGGAGTTATATAAGATTAAAAGGAAGACAAATCAGAAGGACATTTATGAACATAAATTAAAGGCATGGAAGGATTTGGTATTTACTGTGGGAAATAAGAATCCATGGAGTCTTTTATTTAAGATAACTAGATATAAGTTAAATGTTAATAATTATACTGCCTGTTGTCTATCCTGATAATACTGAATCCACTGATTGGTATTCTACTGTTACTGCAATTACTAATAAATTATTTTAACTGACAGTTGTGTTGATGGCACAGAGCAGCAAGGGTTAATTAGGATGGATAATAATGAATATCAAGGACCCCCTGAGATTTATTTATTCAATATCAGAGGTCCAAAATGTTTGTTCAAAAAGTAATGGAAATAAAACACCAGGAACAGACATGGTTGAAAAAAATTGTATTATTAAACTAGTGGATCTTTTTCCTGAGATTTTGATCAATATGTTTAATAAATGTTTAATAGAGGGAACTTTTCCAGGTTTCTGAAAGGTTGCTCTGCTTAAGTTGTTACAAAAGCCTGGTAAACTAATGACTGACCCTCGGATATAGATCGATATCTTTATTGGCTAACTTAGGCAAAATATTTGAGAGATTAATGTTGTTAAGGTTGGAAGATTTGTTTCAGAAAATGAAACTGGCTTTTTCCCGTATCAGTACGGTTTTAAAAAAAACTGAGGATTATGCTATTCAAGATTTGATTATTTATAGTTTAAATGCTAACGATACATATGTATTAGCCCTCTTTATTGATTTTGAGGGGGCATTTGATACAGTTTGGCATCAAAGCATCTCTTCTTTAAGAACATTATCATGCCCTATGTCATTATACTTAACTATAAAGCGTTACTTTACTAGAAGGAAAATTATTGTAAGATCGCAACACCTTACTTTTAAAAGGGATATTAATCGAGGATGTTCACAGGGGTCAGTTTTGGGAGTTTTCTAATTGCCATAAGGTAGCTTACGCAGACGATTTAGTATTGTGCGTGACAGGTAAGTCCAGGCGTGCCATTCAGGGTAGCTTGGAACTTATTATTGATAATCTTGTGGACTGGGCTTCAACGAATAAACTTAAAATATCTTCAAACAAAACAGTTATGATGTTACTGAAAGGAAGATTAGACTATAATAGGCATCCTCGTTTAGTAATTAATAATAAACAAATATCATTAGTTTCGTGAGTTCAATATTTACGGGTAATTTTAGACGATAAATTATTGTTTACATCGCATTTGGATTATTTGAGTAATAAAATAAAAAAAATATACGGACTCCTTTACTAAGAAAGACTGGGATTTGAATAAAATAACTCTTACTCTTTATTATAAAATGATATTTGTATGCGGCCTCTGTCTTGATGCCGGATAGGGGTTGAAGTTATTGTCCATACAGAGAATTATGTTGTTAACTATCTTGCGGGTGTGCAAAACAGTGTCAACTAATGCCCTACAAGTAATTGCAGGGACTCTTCCATTAGATTTAGTAGTAACTTTTAGAGCTTTCTGTTATTTTATGCGTAAAGGTAAACAGATTCCTTTTATGGGCATGGCTCATTAAAAAATAAGTTATTCCAACTGAGTCTAGCAGAACAATTATATTGTATTTGTGGTATGCTGGAAACGTGGGATCATGTACTATGACTGTTTCATTTATGAAGAGTATACATGTACATTTAAGATCTTTGATACCAAATTTTCGTAGAGGGTCTGAAACTTTGTTAACGTTAACTCCAGATTACTTTTTGGCCTTGACAAGAATTTTGTAGAAAGGCTTTTACAAAAGAAAGCGGATTCCTATAATAACTGATGTTAGCTAATTAACTGTACATTTATTTATTTATTATTATTTTTTTAATTGTGTGCTGGGGGGTACGTTCTATAGCTCTCCTTCCCCCGCACGCTTTTTTATTACTTTATTTATTTAATTGTATTATTTTAAATTTTTTTCCGGCATTGTGCACCGACTGTGAACTTGTTCTACAGTTTCTGTACTCTATCGGTAACAAACTAGCTTGAGGGGTTTTTTTTGTTATTTTTTCTTTTATTATTATTTTTTTCGTTATTTTTTAAATTTAATTTTTTTCCGTTATTTATTTATTTTTTGTTGTTTATTTTATTTTTTGTTATTTATTATTATTTATTTATTTTTATATTATTTTATTTATTTATTTTAATATATTTTTATTATTTTTTAAATTATTTATTTATTTTTATATTACTTTATTTATTTTTTATTTACTTTATTTTTTTATTATATTATTATTTATTTATTTATTTTGTAGGCTTCCAGGAGTGGGCACCCTGGGAATGCGATTGCCGGTACCCTTTGGTCTAGCACTTCTACTATTGGGCACGGGATTTTTGTGCTGTTAGCACACACAGTGTAGTAGACCCATGCGCTCCACGTGCCTTGGGACGGACAAAAAAAAAAAAAAAAAACAGTTAACACTTTTTTTTTTCCTTCTTTTTTCCCCCGCTTCCACGCCTGTGGTAATTCTAGTTCTTCTTTAAGAGTTGTCTGTGGCGTATTTACACCAATATTATACAGATATAGTAACGTATTTATATTTTCATAGCTGAGCAAGAGATACACAGTGTCGAAAGCTTCTGTAAGTAGTTTATTTTATTTTATCAACAGAAGCGAGCGCAGCGAGCAGGGGGAAAAACCTTCTAGTATTATATTATATTATCTATTTATTACTATTATAAATACAGTACACATATATTATTATTATTATTATTATTATTATTGCTCTTATATATATTATTTCTCCTTGATTGGGGGTTCCACTTCGTGATGGGTATTGCTACCAAGTACACAGGGTGGTTGTTGTTATACCTGGTGTTACTGTTGGTCGAGGAACTCTGACTGTCCTTCAGGTGTTCAGGATTGCGACTTTCTGGAGTTCCTTGTAGGTGTACACTGGGAGACCTATTGCTGCTAGGCTGTTATGTAGGGTCTTTGGCACCATACCTGTGGTTGACACAATGATCGGGATGGTCGTTACTTGTTGCATATGCCACATCTCTTTGATCTCCTGTCTTAGGTTCGTGTACTTCCTGATTTTTTTCCCCATGGCTTTTCTGCAGGTTGCCAGTGTTGGCCACCGCTAAGTCAATCAGATAGGTGGCCTTTTCCTTCTTGTCCACAAGGGTTATGTCCGGTCTGTTGTGCGGGATGGTCCTATCCGTTATTATGGCGCGGTCCCAGTACAGCTTGTCGGTTGGGGTCTCTAGTACTGCCTGGGGTTCGTATTTGTAGTACGGTACACTTTCTTCGGCCAACTGGTATTTCCTTGCTAGCTTCTGATGTATTATCCTGGCTACCTGGTCGTGTCTATGAGTGTACTCAGTCAGGGTGATCACCTTGCATCCCGCGGTGAGGTGTTGGATCGTTTCTGAGGCCAGGTGGCATCGAACTCTCCGGGCTTATTGTTATTATTATACTTGTGTTATTATTTCTCTCTAATGGGGGGGGGGGTTTACCCCGTGACGGATACTGGTACCAAGTGCACAGGGTGGCTGTTATGTCCGGCTGTTAATACTTTTGGTCGAGGAACCCTCTAACTATCCTACAGGTGTTCAGGATTGCGACTTTCTGGAGTTTCTTGCAGGTGTTCTCTGAGAGACCTATTACTTCTAGGTTGTTATGTAGAGTTTGGCACCATATCGGTGGTTGACACGGTGATCGGAATGGTTTACTTGTTCCATATGCAACATCGCTTTGATCTCCTGTCTTAGGTCTATGTACTTCCTGATCTTTTCCTAGTAAGTTTTATGGAGGTTGCCAGTGTTGGGCACCGACATGTCGATCAAATAGGTAGTCACTTCCTTCTTGTCGATAAGGGTTAAGTTCGGTCTGTTGTGCGGGATTGTCTTGTCTGTTATTATGGCGCGGTCCCAGTACAGCTTGTGGGTTGGGGTCTCTAGTACGGCCTAGGGATCGTATTTGTAATACGGTATACTTTCTTTGATTTACTGGTACAGTTGATAATAATAATGATAAAATGATAATAATTGACCGTTGATCGATTATCTATCTAAACAGTACATTAAAAAAGTTTTCCTCCTGGTGATATTTATTCAAGCCAATGGGAGAAGAGGGCGCGGAAATTAGGTCACTACAAATGCGCAAGTAAATAATTACATAGGTCATTTCCTGATTAGATTTCGATCAGTAAGTTATAATTTTAGTATATTAGTATAATGTTATTATTATACAAATAACAAAACTATACAAATATTTACAATATACTAAACTATTTACAATCACACCTCCTACTATATCGGGACGTTAAATGGAAGGAACAAAAATGGGTTACTGGGCAAAATCACACACTTGCTGTTGACAATGTATAGTGCATAAGTGGGACGGACGCATGCGAACGTTCGTGGTATTGCAAGACAATTTCCTCCATAACGTTCACCAACCTCGTGCACGTGCTTCACTGTCTAATACATGACAACGCCCGGCATCATTTGACGTTCCATTGTAACGATTTTTGTATATTAATGTAAGCTGATGAAGGGACCCATTGTCCTGATATAGTTTCTATATTTGTAAATAGTTTAGTATTTTGTAAATACTGCATTTTAAGTACAGTATTTGTATAATTTGTAAATATTTTAGTCCTGCTCTTTCGGATACAAGAATATTCCTCATGCATTATGGAACCTGAAACAAAAGGCTTTTTCCTAAGTGCCCTATGTAAACAATTACACAGTGATATTTATTCGACCTTGAGAATGCGGCGTGGTGAGGGGTGGGGTAGCCAATGGGAGAGGATGGATGCGGGTCACATGTAGAAGTGGGGGGGGGGCAATTACGTCACTACAAATGAAGAGGTAAATAATTACATAGGTCATTTCCTGATTAGATATCGATCAGTGCGTTTTGACAAGTGTCTTTTGCATAGAAAAGATTTGACTTACTCTGTCATACCTCTACATTTTATGTAGAAAAGCGTGCGCGGTGGTTGGCGAACAAAGCGAACAGGGGGCGACACCCTAGTTATTATTATTATTTCAAAAACGAAAAAATTATATTAACCTCTTGACAGCGCTGATATACGCAAAGGTAACCCCAACCAGGTGCAACTCGTGTTTTGAGCACGGGCGCATTGTCATAGCGAAACAGAACACGATGTTCTAAGTTTTCTCGTCTTTTTTCCTGAATTGCAACTTTTACCTTGGGCCTAGGCTTCCATAATATTCTCCCTCTCATTGTGGTTTAGGTGTAACGTAATCAATTAACAACAAAAATCTTTTTGTGTCCCAGAAAATTGAGGCCAAACTTTTATAACTGGTGGTTGGATTGGAAGGATCCTTTGTTCTTCGACTGCATGCTTTCTAATTTGGATTCAAGTTCATAAAAATGCAACCTGCAACCAAGTTTCATCATCAATCGCCAAACGGGATAAAAATCTATCCAGATTAGTAAGAATTAATTTTAATTTCTCTCCAACTGACTGTCTTCTTCTTTCGAACTCATCCGACCATCTTGAAACAGTAGTATCACCCAGTTATTCCATAACTGGAATAATTGGGTGATACTTCCTCAGACAATGGTCATTCTTTCATGGATTTCTTTAGCATTTCTTACCTCTTTGGTCAAGAATTCCATAACTGAACAATGCTCAATTTGCTGTATATTAATTCTTCTTCTACCTACCAACATGGCCTCGTGAGTAGCACCGTTGGTAGGCTCGCCATCTTCCCCACACAGATGGAAAAGACTTGAGTTCGAGTCCCGTCGATGACGGGAGGAATTTTTATGGGCCTTTTTCACAACGTGGTTGAGTTAGGCGGTCTCAGGCGAAGGTAGCTTGGTTTTTTTCTCCCTGAACCTCGGTTTTTTCGTCCAGCAAACAGAAAATCTACCTCAGAACACATGCAATTTACAGACAACATACACGGAGCAATATAGCCTTAGTCGCTGATGCTCCTAAAACCCTACTACAACAAAACCTACTACCATAAAGAAATTTAATTTGAAAAACTGCATAAGTGAGTGATAGAATTTTTTCGTATGTTTGTTTTATAATATAATTCAGTACTGTATTAATTATCAAAATAATGTAATTTATAAATACATTTTAATACTTTGTTCTCAGAAATTTTTGACCATCCTTAGTAATAATAAATAATGGAATTGCAGAAGTTATTCGTTTCAGAACTGATCTGGAAAAACTATACAAAAGGCCTGCACAGCCGCTATTTATTTATTTATTTATTTTCGTTTCAAGTCAGGAAATAAAAAGATACTGTAAAAGAGTATGGTCGACTTTAAAAAAATATATTTCAATAAACTGTCAAAGAAGCCATCTCCACTATTCGGAACCTCTCTTTCTCTCTTAGACTATTTTTGCGTATTGTGTGATATTTCCCTATGTTCTAAGAGCGATTTGTCTGGTCAGTAAGGAACAAACTAGAGGAATCCTGCAAAGAAACGTCATTAACTCAGTATTATTGAGATCCTTCATAAGTCAAAGCTTCACGCAACATTTTGAATGAAGTCAGCTGAGTCAGAAGAAAGAAACTCCTAACCAATAAACACACCGCCAAACAACTGCATTCCTTAACCGACTGTTAAAAACTGTGTTCTGGAGTGCAATTACTGATAATAACAACAGTGTTCTCGGGATGCTACAGTACTTTCGAAAACTCCAGAAAAATCCGTCATAAGTAGGTAATGAATTGCCATCTGCCTATTCGTCATTCTGAAATGTCACTTCTCTGAAACAGTTTAAATCTCTATGATTAATGATCGTTCACTTTGTCTCATAATTCTGTGACGTAATGTTTCAGACAACTTAGTGAAAAGTGTCTTCACGCAGGATTCAATCAACGCTTCTGAATTTCTAAAACGAACCTTCATAAAATTAAATGAATCGATTAATGTTGTGAACATTGAATTAATCACATTTAGAAATATTCTGTGGGCAGAAATAACAATCCCCAGAATTAGAAATAAATCCAATCAAACAATCATTTTTCGATGTGGGTATTTTTACGGAGTGACAACTAGAAGAATAATTGTATTTCAAAAATGTATTTATATTAAAATAAAGTTCCATAGTATTCGTAATACATTAATACAGCTTGAAGCGCGAGTATCAGTTTTCTATAAAGAGTGATATAAATTAATTATTCCAGATTTTGGAACTATGTGTATTGCGAATCTTTATTATTATAATTTTAATTAATATAAGTACCACCTGTTTATGTAATGAATATAATCCTGTTGGCGTATTTTAAGCCATATCCTGACTGTATGCATGCATGAAAATAAAAAATAATAATAAAAAATCAAAGAATCAAATTCTTTGATACAAAAAATAAAAAGTAATACAGTAGTTTCATTGGATATAAGTTACACACATACTATTATTAAATAATGTTTTAATTAGATAGTAGCTAATGTAGTGTCACGCAAAAGTTTTCAGCCCGGGGCCGCATTCACTTCCTTGATACAACAGCGGACCACCAAAATAAACATCAATTTCTTTATGAAAATTCCAAACACAAAACGTATTAGAACCTATAGTACTTAGTACAGTGCATGGGTTGAAGGGTGAAAAGACTGATGATACTTCGGAGTAGAGGAAACAAGATTATCCTTTTGCTGATTAGGATGCCTTCTAGAGAGTTGACATTAGATTTGAATTTCTGTAGATTGTAATTTCAGTATATACGCTGAAAGGACAGAATTCATGGGATACCTGGTTCCTGGGCAACGCGACACTGTTACTCCTCTCGCTAGTGGACGAACCCACCGCTTGGCAGGTATATAGGTACACTGCATTCACGTAGACGGTAATTCGATGTCAGTATGAATAAGCGTCGTGAGTTAACCGACTCTGAAAGAGGGATAGGTCACTCTATTGCGGAGGTGTGGTACAGAAATTGCACTATCCCCTTTCGACAGTATCAAGAGTGAATCCGGAATACGCCAATTCCGAAATAACATCTCATCGTGGACAGCGCTATGGGCAGAGAAAGGTGATAGATGAACGTGGCCGTCGACGTTTGTCTCGCATTGTTTCAGCCGACCGGAGAGCAACAGTGGCACAAATCACCGACAATTTCAACGAGGGAGGTGCCAGAAACGTCTCCGCCAAGACCATCAGGCGATCATTAGCCACAATAGGTTATGGGAGCCGCCGACCCACCAGAGTCCCATTGCTAACACCACGACTCTACGTCTCAACTAGCTGAAAGAACATCGACACCGGACCTTGGATGATCGGAGACGGGTCTTCTGGTCCTATAAGTCCCGTTTCCAGTTATTTTGAGTATCTGGTGGAAACCGCACGAAGCTATGCACAATCCATGTCAACAAGGAACTGTTCAGGCAAGTGGACCGTCGGTAATGGTCTGGGGCGTGTTCAACTGGCACACGTTGGGACCTCTGGTACGTCTAGACGCATCTCTAAACGGTCCAGGTTACGTGTCCATCCATGCAGACCATCTGCATCCCTTCATGGTCATTGTGCACCCACAGGGCAATGGACTCTTCCAGCAGGACAATGCGCCTCCTCAAAGATCTGTGGTGACTAGAACATGGTTCGAAGAGCATTCAGCATATTTTACCACCATGGAATGGCTTCCCCGTTCACCGGACATAAACCCCGTAGAGCATTTTTGGGATTCTGTGGAAAGGTCCGTTTGAGTTTTGGATCCTCCACCCAGGAATGCAACGGAATTATGGACAGCGATGCAGCAAGCATGGATGGAAATACCTGTGGAACGCTTTCGTGAACTAGTGGACTGAATGCCTCGCCGTGTGACTGCCCTTATCCGGGCGAATGGTGGGTCTACCCGTTACAAGTACGTATCCTATGATTTCTGTCCACTCAGTGTACATGTGAAGGAAGTTTGTTCCAAAAACAGAAGTAGAAAGGATAAACGAGGAAAAGGAAAAGTTAGTTATGAGTTCTTTGGAGGTTGGACAGTAAATGGATGTTACTGGTTGAGGCACCAGTTCGGTCGTGTTTGGAACAGAGCAGTGAAATTATGGAGACCACTTCAGAAGAACAGTGCCTACAGAATCTATAGAAAAGGCACGCAGCAGAAACTGTATGTCTATGAGACAGAGAGAGGAGAAACTCTGTAAGAGATGTCATTAATTGACCTGATTGCCCTCTTTTGGATAGTCTAGGTGCTCGAGAGAGGTTTGGGAAGCAAATTCCATCGCAGGAGGTATTTGAGATTTGTACAGTCAGTAACTGTTCAAAAGAAAAGTAACGCCGAGAACGAAAAGAAAACCTAATGTTATGTCAAGAGAGATTGGAAGTTGGAGTAATTCCCGACAGAGATATGTGACATTGTCTAGAAATGTGAGTGTCATTGGGTACTAGCACGGGAACAATAGACTTTTTTTGCGAGAGAAATAAGATATGGCTGAGTTTTAGAAGCACCAAACTTAATTAAATTTACTTTGCCTCATTACAGAATTACCTGAAGATCGGCATTTAATGAACTGATGGTGTATATTCGAGAAGTTGAAGGTGATTGTGCAGAGCAAGGTTTCTCAAATGACGTTGGAATGTGGTGTGCTATCACCACCAAAACTATAGACAGGATTTCCAGTCAGTAGAAGGTCATTAATATACTAGATAAAAAGAGTGGGAAAAAGAACTGAACCTTGGGGAACACCTGTGGAGAAGTTAGAAAACAGAGGCGTCTGCCATCACACGCAGTCAGCAGTCATACAAAAAAAAAAAAAAAAAAAAAAACCTGGACACAATTATATAAAACAGACGGAAATCCATTAGATGGAAGCTTGTATAAAAAGCCCTCATGGGTAGCACAGTTGGTAGGATCGCCGTCCTCCCCTCACCAGGTGGAAAAGACCTAAATTCGAGACCAGTTGATGACGGGAGGAATTTTTATGGGTATTTTTCACAACGTGACTGAGTTAGTCCGTCCCAGGCGAGGGCAGCATGGTTTTTCCTTCCGGAAACGCGAATGCTTCGTCCAGCAAACAGAAAAATCGACCTAGAACACACAATTTACAGACAATATACAAGGAGCAATATGGCCTTAGTTGCTGATGCTCCTAAAAACCCCATTACAACAGATTATTTAAAAGACCTTTGTGCCAAACACGATCAACAGCCTTGGAAATGTCAAGAGAAACTGCTTAAGTCTCACCCAACTTTTCCATCGAACTTATTAGTTGGCACAGTAGAGAAAGCAAGAACATTTCCCGATCCAGATGCCTCCTAGTTACCAACTGGGTCTGACAGGTGGACTAACTGGATGAAACTTCAAAGCTGTACCCTTAAAATGTAAGAAATATTGAATTTTGCCATGAAGCCCATCATAACCTCAAAAGATATGATTCATACTGCATGATAAAAGAGTAAGGGGGAGGATTCCGAATGTTGCTCTTGAGATTAAACATAGGTTTCACCACTTCAAATCTCCAATAAGCAAAGTGGTGGTATTGTGCTGCGTGATGAGAGTCATCTGCCGCCTAGTACTGCCTGGTAATACAGAGGTTTAGTCGTTCCTCATGTGATGTGGATGCCACACTTCTACCTCTTCTTACGTTGATTCGCCACTGGGTGGTCACCTCCAATATACTCCAACACAGTTCCGATATCGTGAAGATGCAAGCAAAGCCTTTAGTTGTCGTGGAACGACAAGACTTTGCCAAAATTCGGTTCAGTGACTTACATGTAGAACCTAAATATCAGCATTTTAGACTTCTAGGTAATGTCTGTGAGAAGTCAAAGGAACCAATATGATCGACGAACAAAAATATTTCCAACCAGCATTCCCTTCCACGTTTCAAAATATGCAATTACAAAAAAAAAAAAAATAATAATAATAATAGATCGATCAACTACTGAGTGCCGGGAACTCAGGATGAAGGATCAGTGCTGACTCGGCTAGTCAGGTGGGTAAAGTGCCTGCCTGGCAACCCAAAAGTCGCGGGTTTGAATCCCACCTCGGGCTTGGATCAGAGTAAAATGCAAAACTTTGGGAGGTGCATTATGGCCACAGAGGCCGTTGCGCCAACAACTAACAAAAAAAGAAAAAGAAAAAAAAGAAGGGTCCGTAGTCACGAATGGTCGTTAGTGTAGTATCTCAAATAGAGAGCTTTATGGTAACTGAAAAAAGTTTCTAGTACCCCGGCTTGGCCTAAAATCGAGGAACTAACGAAAACGTTGTCTATCTGAGTCTTTCCAGTTGTTGTGAATGACAAGGGTGGGAGAAGCGACTCCAACTTCTTTCTGAAGAAGCGATTAAAGTCTTGGGGGGAGAAGCGACTGGCAGGTGAGGGCCGTGCAAGACTCCGCACAGGCGCCACTCCACCACCGCCACCTCAACACTGGCTCTCTGAGTACCTTCTAGCCGGGACAACTCCAGCTTTGAAAAGTGTTAAAAAATATTTCTCATCGCAAAATTTATAAATGACCCTCAGAATTGTTAACTAACTATTTAGCAACCTTTCTGTAACCAACCTTTCTGTAATCGCGCTATCGAAGTGCAATAAAAATTTGGTTTTAACACAAAAAGTAAGTGATAGATTTCAATCGGAATAGTTTTCCCTTGATAAGCATCGAATAACGCATAGCTAATGTGATTTTTAAATTTTTAGCTCCATTAGCGACGGAAATAAGATGTGGGACACGAAAATTACTCGCATTTTCCCGTCTGGCGCCGCCATTTTTAATTTTAAAATTATATTTTAAACCTACTCGTTGAGCTCTTTCCAACGGTGTATAATAAGCTATATAGGTTGTCGACAACATTTTTTGTCCCCCCCCACATTTTACCCCTCCCATTTCTCAGACAAATTTTTGTCAACAACGATCAATATGGCGTTATGTTGGCCCACATGACGTACAAACCCATGCAAAATTTCAAGTCAATAGGTTGAGTGGTTCCAGAGATATAATGCTGTGACAGACGAACGGACAGACAGACAACCAAGTGACATTACTGTATAAGGGTTCTTCGTTAGACTACAGACCCTAAAAATCTGTGCCTCTCTATCCGTACGCAGATAGACGCTTATATATATTCAAAAAATGCCAAAGGGAAAAACGTATCTTATAACTTGTCTCTTAGAATTAGTGTGATCAGAGGCGGACTGTCCATAAGACTTACCAGGTAAACTCTGGTGAGCCGCAGGCTGGTGTGATTTTGGCCATAAACAATATGGCCATAAGCACTAGTATGAGGCCGCTACAAGTTTTTTACGGTAATGATTTTTTACCCCAGTCCATCTCTGAGTGTGATCGGTGAGCAGAACTCTTTCGTGGCGCACATAATGAGCAGAGAGTTCACTTTCTAGTAGAACTTCCCCCTCCCCACCCACCCTGAGGTTCATGGACCACAGTTTGGGCGACATTGAAGTAAGGTATCTCAGACTTTTTTAAACAACCATCCTATCCCATTTTATACATTCTTCCATTTCTCTAAATTTCTAGTATCGTAGACTACGATGCCATCTAGTGACCGAAAACGGTATCATTTTGCATGAACTAAATTGTATAAATAAACATAAATACAGTTGAAATATATAAATAAATAAGTAGAGTAAATAAATGAATAAATAAATAGCTACAGGAAATAAATAAATGAATAAGTTTTCTATAAAGCAGAGATACACAGACTACTTGATCCGCAGATAATTATCATAAAGATAAAAATTTTCGATTAAGCCGATATGTTATTTTTAATTCGATACAGATATTAATATCTTTCATATATATTAATTAAAATCATATTCATGATTTTGCCTTAATATATGAATACTGTACTTGGTAATTTTCTGTTTCTTGATATTCTTTGAATTTTTGTAAAGTGGTCAATGGTGTGTTATCTCTTGCGCATTGGTAGGACACTATATATATATTTTCTTAATACTATCTATCAACCTAAAGTATGGAGGTACTTATTTTGCTTTATTCGTTGTAGAACTTATGAAAATTAATTGCAGAACTGACATTAGTGATTCTGAAAAATATACTTGACTTCATAAGAACATATATAAAAGTATAATTAATGGAATGAATCTACAGAAATGATGATGTTTCAGCTTCCAGTACAAACACACGCTATTAATTGCCGTCATCAGATAAGAATGACTGAGTACAAGGATTAACGATACCTGAAAATGCAGATAACCAAACTTCATTAAGAGCGATGACCGAATGAAGTTTCAGTTCTATATGATAAAACTGGTATAATTACCATGATGTGGCAATGATTAATTGGTGAATGTATAGGTATGCTTTGAAAACAAAATGAACAATCAGACTCAATTATATTAAGTCAGAAAGAAAAACCGGATAAAGCGGATGCATGCCTATAGTGGGCTATGCATTCCCTTGAACGAATTAACAATTCTTAAAAAATGAAGCCACAGACGAGGAAACTTTAGGAGTTAGTCATAACGTTTAATTTTATCTTAGGGACTGATGTTCACGGTCAGTGGCATAATGCAATGTCGCTCCAGGAGTCTGAAGATAATTTTTGTCACGTGGGCATAATTTTATAATGTACCCACTAACTTTGCTGCATTACCTAGTTTGCATGAGTTAAGCAAATACACTGTTCTAATTAGATATGCATATTGTTCTAATTAGATGCATTCTTTAATTTAATGAAGATGATCTAAACGAAGAACTGAAATTGCGTAGGAAAGTATTAAGTTAAATACATAACTCTTATATATAAAGATCTGTGGTCTACAACCTGCGTCCTTGCGGATAGCACAGTTGGTATAATCAACATCCTTCTCACACCGGATGGAAAAGACCTGAGTTAAATGACGCGAGCAATTTTTACGGGTATTTTTCAATGTGACTGAGTTAGTCGGTCTCAGGAGAGGATAGTATGGTTTTTTCTCCTGGAAACTCGTGTTTTTCGTCCAGCCAACCGACCACAGAACACACGCAATTTACAGACATTATGTATGGCACAATATGGTCTAATTTGCTGATGCGCCTAAAATCATAGAAGAACAACCTTTTTTCTTGTAACTGCCATTTTGGTTCATCATAACGATAACAAGTTAGTTAATGTACGCGGTGCGGTACATTTCAGGTGCATTACCAAATAGCAATAATTCATGATTTATAACAAAATAAAGCAATCCATGAATACAAAATTTGTTACAAAGATTCCTAAAATTTAAGCAAGCATGCAAATTTTGAAATTGATCAGAACTCCTGTTCTAAATTTAAAGTAATGTTTCTGTAGAGAAATTGGAAAGGGAATGCTATCGGAATTGAACTTAGAACCGTCCAAGGGACCAACAGAATATATGTTGAAAATCTGGTATCAACCATCATTTTTCAAATCGATTAATGAGAAAGCATACTTTCATTTATATCGATTTTTGTGGGAGAGGACAAGGGATATGAAATCGTAACTGGGCCTGAAATTTTCCCAAGGCCCAACGGAACATAGGTTGAAAATGTGGTCTTGATCCAACTTTTCATTCTAGAGTAATACGCGAAATATACTTTCTTTTATATGCAAGGCTGTAGTGGAGGGTTTACGCCGTATATGCTCTGGATTTTTTTAGGTTAATAGCGTATACCTTCTGGTTTTTGAAAGACTTGAAAAAACAAATATTATTAAAATATTTACTGAAAATTAAAAAATAAATTTATTAGAATTTGATTCTTAGGTAATAATTACAGTTTTATTATTTTTAATATATATATCGTATATATAAGTAATTATTGATCTTAAAGTAAGTGATTGATCTTAAAAGCTTTACATGGATCAATGAAACGTGATATCAATTGAACTTTTTCTTATTAAGTAATGTCTAAGTATCCGATAACGTACTCAGTACGCTATATTTCAGGTGTATTCTACTTTTTTTTTCTTAAATTTAACCGATTTTTTTTGTGATTAATAGAAGTGAAAAGTAAACACAGTAACAGAACCGGCCCCAGGTTCAGCGCCCTATGCGAGATTTTTTGGTGCGCTCTCTCCGACTGGAATTTACAGTAAATCAGTGAATATATATATATATTGTCTAAAGCTAACAGTGCTGTATTAATCTTGCCATTTCTTTTTTCCATACAAATTGTATGGAAAAAGAGAAATAATAATTAATTTAATAATTATTTTAAGAAATAATAATTTAAAAATAAAAGAATATTTTAAAAATAATAAATTAACAATAATTAATTTAATAAATAATTAAAAATAAATAATAATAATAATAAATTAACAATAATTAATTTAATAAATAATTAAAAATAAAAAAATAAATAATAATAATAATAACAATTTTTATTTGTGCGGTTTTGATGAAGTTTGGGATGGCTCGACAAACTTTCTATATGAACCAGATATAAAATTTCATAAAATTCCGCTCACTAGGAGTCGAGTTGTTACATGCCGATGGACAGACGGACATAGTGAAAACAACAGGGCAGTATGACAGTTACTTATGTAATAGTATAAATTATAAGTTTATTAGCATAAAATTTACTCTCATAAGAGAATATAATTTATGAGTACTGACGGTGCAAAAATTACATAGGAAAAAATTAACTTCATATATTCGGGTATAGAGTTCACACTCATTTTTCTTCCCGGTCACCACTTTCCGTTCTTATTTCCATAGAAATTTCCCTAACAGCAGCAGCATCCTGTCGGATGGCACAGCTCAGTGAACCCAGTGAGGGTTGCCAAAATTCCCACCAGACGTCCTGCTTCCAAGTCATTCAATGCACCATATGGCAACTCTCCAGATTTCAAAAGAACTATCGTTACGGAGCCCTACTAGCTCACGTGGGAATTACGAAGTCACCGACACATCGGCCAAAACCCCCCTGCAAGGAACAAAATATGACAATGGGAGCGCACTGTCACAAGGCTGAAGTGGCCCACGAAAAGATAATACTTACAGAAGTAATTGCTTGCTTGAAAAGCCTTCAACTGTTAGCAGTGGCTTCAATCAACTAGCACCATTTATTAACAGCACTCTGACTCAGTTCCTCTCGTGTAATAAGTGGGCCCCAAACGGAATAAATGGACCATGTTTTTCATAATTATCTTACGAAGAATAAATGCGTGGGGTCAACTCTACCTCTACAGCCTAAAATACAACGCCAAACTATCTGAATATGTACAGTATAATTAAACTCGTAAGAGTGTATGTAAGTTTAGCGCAGGAAAAATTCATGTTGTGATTCTGCTTTTCGCATCCATTAGTCCAAATAACAGAACATGCACTGGAAATATGATTGACACTTTCGTAAGCAGCGTGTTTTGATTATTTTCATTGATTCGACTTCTGTCACTAGACCCGAGCGATTTATTTTCTTGTGACGATAGATCCTTTTAAAGAATTCCTCAAGTACTAAGATATCTAGTATTCAAATTAGTCACTTTCAGGTATGGAAGCGGAGTTTTTATTTAGGCAACTCAGTTTTAATTTGGAATTTACTGATGAGGAAAAGAAATCAGTTAACAAACCAAAAAGCATGTTCACTGTATTAATCGCAGGTCAAGAGTAAAATGATAAGCCTGTTTTAAAAGCTTCGTGCTTTTAAGCTAATGTACAAGTTAATGTACATAATGGTCCAATTAATCGCCACCGTGAAACAAGTAAGCTTTACAAAGCAACAAATTTTGTCTTACGTATGACCATCACACAATACTCATAACACATTACGTGTTATAATTATTGTATACGTCATGTACAGCTTCTATACATGACCTCCTTGCAAAAAAATAAAATAAATGTGCGAAAGGCCAAGAAATCCTTTGTTTAATTGCACTGATTTCTCCTATTTTTGATATCAACGGCTCAAACAAAGTCGATTCAACGCGAAAGCAGCTTGACGTTACATTGCATTGCTGTGCTTAGGGTTTAAAGTTATGTCTTTTAGTTTTGATTTTATATGGCACAATTATTTCCAGATAATTTAGTTTCGTCAGTAATCTAACGATTCGCAAAGTAATGGTTTTTGCTGTCGCTCATAAAGTTTTTGCTGTTGCTCATCCACCATTATGTAATTTTATCTCTTTGTACTTATTAAAACAGCATAGATAGTCAGCTGAGAAGTATTTTCTTGCTTTTTGTGAGAATAAAACCGGGAAAGAGGCAGGACACACAGAAAGAGAGATAGAGATTCCTAACCGAATTGAATATCTAACACCTACCATAAAAATACAATATGATTTGTTGATAAGAAATAAAATACATATCACTGATAAAAGTAATCTATAATGATTATCATTTATTAATATTATAATCAACGAGTTGTTAGAATTTAAAAACTAATGGAAATCACGTAGAAAACAACCAAAGAGTTTATAGACAGACTTCTGACAAGTATTTTCCATCACTTAAAAGAAAAAGAATATAAAAACCCAGAACTGAGGAAATACAGGCGATGTTATCATGCTAGAAATGACTCAAAAGTTGCTCGAATTGGAAAATGCCAATCAATAAATATTGATTATTAATTGATTTCGGAATTATGTGATATCGTTGAAGGAGACTTAGCTTTTAAGAAGACACACTTTGTCACTTAATAAGTTTTAAATTAGAGTTACTAGTGAGTTTAAATAATTACTGTTTAAACAATAAATTTCCAGGATAAAATTTTCATAAAATTTTTTGATCAAATCAGTCTCAATATCTAAATTAAAACTGCTGCATTTCTGAATCTCATATTAAATTCTGCCATCGGGTCAAGGTTCTCAGAATTTCTGCATGGAAGCGTCATCATTTAGATAACGAGAATGACTGGGCCAAACATATGTAAAAATTTTATCCTAACTAACGAATAAATGTAATTTAAAACTTATATCACGTGGAAAAACGCATTTTCTTAAAAACTAACATTATATATATATAAAGTGAAAAAAAAAAGTGAGGAAGCGAGAGTTATAGAAGGTAACAAAAATAAATGTATATTAAGAGATATATAATTACAAAAATGATATTTTTGTGTATGTATGTGTGTGTGTGTATATATATATATATATATATATTCCCCCCTCCCCAAAAGCATATCTGTCACAAGCAAACACACCAATTCGCATCGGTTTTAACATTCGGGTGTCAATTAATTTAAAATGTTCTCGAACATGTAATGGACAATCTATATCTTAACATTTTAGTGGGGAAGGGGGGAATATATATATATTTTTTTATTTATTTATTTATTTATTTATTATTATTATTTTATTTTATTATTTTTTTTAACCGGAACACATTGAGATTAATTTTAAAAAGCAAACTCATCCACAAGAACAGCGTTCCAGCAGAATCCGAGTATTGAACGAAACATTCTAAACTTTTCATTTATGTATCGAAGGAGTAAAACACCCAAAATTTTGAAATGGATCAGAACTCCTGTTCTAAATTTAAAGTAATGTTTCTGTAGAGAAATTGGAGTAAAACACCCAAAGTAAAATCTTAATGAAATATTTTAACAATAAAATCGGTTTTCCGGTTAGGACTATGGATACAAGCGCCGGTCTCCAGTACATAATCAAGTTGTTATTGTCCCACACCCAAACAAAAGACTGCTTTCGAGGAAAATTTTAGCAAATCAGGAAGCTGTGGTGATATATTTAAAACTCTTGATAACTACAGGAAGTTTTGACAATGCCAGAATAACTGTAATTTCTAAAAACGATTTATAATTTGGTAAACGCTCGGAACATATCCGGATATATGTTAAACTCAAAAACCGTATTCTTGATTATACAAAAAAAAAAAAAAAAGTGGTTTTAAAGATTTTTCTTTCTTTTTTTACCGGCATATATGTGATGTATGCACTGACGACATTCTTCTCGTATATGGAGCAGTGACGCAAATCTGTTTCAAATTTCACAGTCATATAATCTGATTTCCAGGAGATAAAACTTTCACTGGAAAGGAAGAACTGAGTTTAGTTTCGTATTTTACTCAGGCTTAGAAATTTTAATTTAATTATAATAAAAAATAATAATTTCTGCCTTACGGAATGCGCCAGTGTATGCACCATGTTTGAGAGAAAATAAAATAGCGAATTATTTATCACCCCCCTTAAGGTACGGCTCCTACGTTAGCGCAATATTCTAAGTTCACTGAGAATAATGGCATAACCTTTTGCTCTCAATTCCCGAAGATGGTCTTTGAGAGCTTTCTATCGCATCATTCAATCGTGCCTATAGATATGGGCGGGCATTTATAGATGCATTACACCTTAACTTTCTTGAAATATGAAACAGACGGCGCAGCTCTATATTGAAAATTGAATATTAAATCCGTACTGAACGTGTGCAAACAACTTCACGTGGCCTTATAGACAACTTCGTACTTCGGAGGAAAGTCATTGATCACCCCATCGAACACACGAGGCAATATAAATAAGATTATGTAAGGTTCATTGCACAGCGTTTTCGCTGGCTCTCTAGAAATATTTGTATATTTTATTCTTGCGCCATCTAGTGACTAACGTGAGACAACGACACGCACGTAGGCCTATAATTCTTTGGATGTAAGCTAAAAAAGATAATGGTCCAAAATATTTGCGGTATGTTTATTTTATTTATTTTAAATTGTAGTTTGAGTTATTCATGGAAAATTAAATTCAACAGTGAATGTAAATAAACTCTGGCCTTTGTACAGATTTTGATTCTATAATAAATTTGATTAAAGGAAAATTAATTCATAAATACGAGTAAATAAAATACATTTTAAGCAAGGATACTAGAAAACATTATTTATTTACAATGTTCCTCGTATAAAACACTGAAAAAACAGTACTGCTTTAAAAATCTAAATGGGGGGGGGAAGAACCTTCTTACTTTAAATTTTATTGAGAAAAGGGAGAGGAGAAGGGGAGAAGCAAGAATACAACAATAAACGGAAGCAGGCGTGTTAGAAAGACGCAAAAAATTAAAAAGAAAAAAAAGAAGGAAAACTAAACTCAACACCTGGCTAACGGAAGTAGCGAAAGAAATTAGATGGTTGGAAGTTCGGCCCACACCTGTGTTTCCGTGAAAAACAAACTCCACAAAAAAATATTCTTGTTTTTACTCCGGCACGACCACCAGGTCAGTGGAGTTTACAATAAATCAATCAATACAAACGTTAATCGTATTTAGCAGTCACGGGCTTCAACCACAGTCCGCTCCAGAACACGTGCTGCTGCACTCGCGGTACTGACCATTCAGCTACGGCAGGTAGTAAATTGAAGAGAAAAAAAAACAAACAAACATATATATATATATATATACACACACACACACACACACACATACTCAACATTTTGAAAGGGCATGGCCAGAATTTTAAACATACATCTAAACTAGAATACTAGTAAGTTAGGTGATGTACAAGTACCTGCGTTATAGTTCTGGCGCGTTTAATGTTAAATGACGTACTTAAGCGATTTAAAACACCTATCTATACTCAACAAGTGTTTACAAAAACTGCAACACGTAATTTTCAAGTGATGAGTAGCCATGAGACGGGATTTGCGTAGCATTTATTCTTGGTAGTGCGAGGGGAAGGTATTAATTAAGAATGGGTTAACTCATGGTGTCCATCCTTTTTAGCAAGGGGATAAAAACGGTTGAATACTGAAGGTCGGAGCCGCATGAGTTTCTGGAGAGCAGATTGCAAAAACAGTTTCTTACCACTACTTACTTTTTGCGGAATAGAATTTTATTGTTATCAACGTATATACAGTATTTACAGTTTTCTATTTTAATAATTTAATTTTAAAATCCAACAATTATTACATAGCACTAATGGTTATAATAATATTGTTAAATACTGAGCAAGATACATCAAACACCATAAGACAGCAACACAGAAAAATCGAATATTATTAAAATCAGATATTTTCAAAAGTCTGTGCGAAACTACATTTTGTGACAAACTAGTTTTAATTTGGAGACCACGTAATATTTAGGGCTACCCACATGGTGACGAGTTGCACAATCCGAAGAAATGGGTGGCAGGTTGGACATCCTTAGGGTACAATATCGAATTTCTGTGGGTGAGGCGGATATGGAATTGGACCTAAAACCTTTCAGGGATAATAATAATAATTTTTATTATAGCTTAAACTATTACATTAGGGTCATCCGAAAAGTTATTCATATACCCATGTGTATGGTGTCTATAAATTGCGTGTGTTCTCTGGTCGATTTGCCTATCTTGTTGGACGAAAAACCCCAGTTTCTGGGAAAAAACCTTTCTATCTACGCATGAGACCGACTAACTCGGCCACGGAGTGAAAAAAGCCCAGAAAAGTTCCTCCCGTCATCGAAGGGATTCGAATCCGTGCCTTTTCCACCCGGTGTGGGGTGGACAGTGACGATACCACTGTGCTATCCACGCAGACTATAATAATTACAACAACATAGACGCGGCAGTTATAGAGCAAGCCTACAAGAAGCGCTGCAACCTGTACACGGCCTACATCGATTACCGCAAGGCGTTCGACTCCGTGTCTCATAGCTGGCTAATAGAGACGCTGAAGTTCTACAAAGTCATTGCGACAATGACAAACTTCCTGGAAGGAACGACGGCGAAATGGAGTACCACCACTAAGGTCGCGAATATCACAACCAGACCGATCCCCATCAGGAGCGGAATCTTTCAGGGAGATGCCCTGAGCACACTGTGGTTCTGTCTAGCACTTATCCCGCTATCTACCATGCTCAAAAGTAGTAAATATGGATATAACCTCAAAAAAAGGAAGGAAATACCTGTACACACTCACCCAACTGATGTATATGGATGATATCAAGTTCTACGCTGCAATGGAGAAGCAACTCCAGCAACTACTCCGGATCACCGAAGAATTCAGCAATGATATCATGCTGGAAATTGGTCTAGACAAATTCAAGACCCACGGATTGCATAAGGGGAAATTAGTCGGCCGAAACTACCAGCTGCCGACTGGTAAAGATATCGAAGCCATGACACATGGAAAGACCTACAAATACGTGGGAATGATGCAGGCTCAGCAGTTAGAGCACAAGAAATCAAGGCCTACCTGACCGAAAAATATCATCAGTGACTCAAACGCCTGCTCAAAGCAAAGCTGAACGGAGGGAACACAATTAAAGCCATAAACACTTATGCAGCCCCAGTGTGCTAACATACTCCTTATGGATCATAGATTAGACTAACACCAAGCTGAAGGATATCATGAGAAAGACAAGGACAATGATGACCAAGAGCCGCCAACACCACCCGAAGCTAGCCATGGAGAGACTGACAATAGCTCGGAAAGAGGAAGAAGGGGCCTGATGGATCTCATCGAGCAAAAGAAAACAGCGATAGCTAACCTGAAGGATTACTTCCAAAAAACGCAGCAGCACTGTACCAGGCCATAAGAAAGACAAACAAGCGGCATACCCTATTCAACCTAAGCGAGTTGTCTCCTCCCGTCCAGACGGCACAAACGAAGCTAGAAAGAGAGGAAAAAGAAGGCACTCCATGGCAGACACTACAATGATTTCCATCAAGATCACATAGATAAAACTGCTACCTATCTGATTGATATAGCGGTACCAACACTGGCAACCTCCAGAAAACTAATGAGGAAAAAATCAGGAAGTACACGAAGCTAAGACAGGAGATCAAAGAGATGTGGCATATGCAACAAGTAACGACCATCGCGACCATTGGTATCAACTACCATACCGGTGGTTGATACCAATGGCCCTACATAACAGCCTAGCAGCATTAGGTCTTCCAGAAAACACCTCCAAGGAACTCAAGAAAGTCGCAATCCTAAATGCCTGTAGGATAGTCAGAGAGTTCCTCGACCAACAGTAAGACCAGACATAACCACCCTGTGTACCTGGTAGCAGTACCCGTCATGGGGTGGAACCCCCAATCAGGGAGAAATAATATAACAGCAACAACAAATAATAATAGCTAGGGGAATTCGCCTCCTGCTCGCCAACCCTGCGCACGCTTTTCTACGTAAAATGCAGAGGTATGACGGAGTAAGTAAAATCTTTTCTACGTAAAAGACCTGTCGAAATGCACTGATTTTCGTCCTCCCCCTTTTTACTCCCATCCTTCAAGTATCACCCTCACTCATGCTTTTTTTTTTTATTTTGTTCTCCGTCAGGAAGCTCAGGAGACCTCTGATGGAGAGCAGCCAGAGTACTGTGTACAGCCTAGCTCGCCTCCCAGTGGTAGTGGTGGCGGGCAACGTGTAGTCCCACTAGGGGCCCTGCAGCCTATAAGCCAGCACAAACAACAGAATCCAACACTAAACTACACATGAAACACACACTTTTCTGGCTTTTACAGAGGTACTGTATTCATCACAAGAGTACTGATGGCACAGATGTGCAAAACCGCAGGTGTCGTCTTACCCAAACACTATGCCACTATGATCGATATCTAATCAGGAAATGACCTATGTAATTATTTACCTGTGCATTTGTAGTGACGTAAATGCCCTGTCCACTTGTACCACATGACCAGCATCCCTCTTCTCCCGTTGACTAGCCCACCTCCCACCACCCGGCATTCTCAAAATGGAATAAATATCACTATGTAATTATTTACCTGCGTTTACATAGGTTACCTAGGAAAAGGCCTTCTGCTTCGGATTCCATAATGCATGAGGAATATTCTTGCATTCATCCGAAAGAGCAGGACTAAAATATTTAACTGAATTATTTACAAAGTATACAAATATTTAAAATATTTACAAACTACTAAACTATTTACAAATACACAAAGTATATTGGATCCCTTCATCAGCTGACCCTAAAATGGAACATCAAATGATGCCGTGCGTGGTCATGTATTACAGAGTGAAGCACGTAGACAAGGCACTAACCTTGTGCAATAAATAAATATTATTAGTTAGGGCAATAAATAAATATCACTAGGAGGAAAACTTTTTTAATGTATAGAGAGATAATAAAAGATGAAAACGTAGTTTTTTTACTTTTTTTTTACCAGGTAGTGCCAAACATCTAAACCACGGTTTCATTTCTACTTATACTGTATATACAGTATTAGTAAGATCCAAGTGGAAAAGTCATAATTTCAGGAGCCGAGACTGTGGCCATTTTCAGGGGGGGGGGAAAGTACATATAAACATATGTACAATTCTAAACAGTTACAGAGGCTATGGCCGTTTGGATTTTAAAAATGGCTAGAGAGTTTTCAATTGTTAAAAATAATAAAATAAATAGGGAGACATGTCTAATATGAATAAATATTTTACTAGATATGTGTCTGCTTATTCTTATTTTTTTACCTTTGAAAACTCCATAGGCATTTTTTAAAAATTCAAACAGCCACAGTTTTGTAACCGTTCAGAATCGGGCACATGTTTATATGAACTTTTTAGCTCAAAATGGCTGCCATCAGCTTCCGACGTTATGACCGTTCTCCTTAATTACTGTGATTAGATTAACTTGATATATATATATATATATATATATATATATATTAAAAAAAAAAAAAAAAAAAACAGTAAAACCCTCCGTATTTCTGATTGTCCGAATTTAATGAAGTTTGAAATGGCTTTGCAAATATTTGCGAAAGAACCAAATATCACAAAAAAAAAAAAAAAAAAAATCTGTTCTCTGGGAATGCAGAAGATGGACATGCTAAAAAAAATAAGCCTTTATCCATTTGAAAAAGCTCTTGCAAGTTCCTAAATGCAACGGATAACAGTGTCGAAAAGCAGTGTAATAATGTGCTTTCATTTATGTGTAGTTTAATTAATCAGTATATTTTCAGAAAGATATCTGTTATCTTACTTTTCAAACATTCCTGGTAGCATTAGGATTAGCTTTAGACTGTGATCATTTTGTATTTACGGAGATTTTCGAGGTGATTCAACATTAAAAAAATTCGAAAAAAATTCAGCATTAAAAAATGTTGAATCATGTTCTGAGTATCACAAACATATTTATTATTTTTTATTCCCTCATTATTAAAGAGGGAACAATAAATAATAAAAGCCAATAATTTTATTGCTAATCTTGTTCTGCGATTCAGTACAGTATTAAGTTCTAGTTAACCATTAGTTCGTTATTAAAATTTTTAAGAAACACATCGCGAATTCTAGGTTGGTAATCACTGTTCTATACACCTCAAAAACACAAATTAATTAATAAAATAAATTTCTTACCGTACGGTAACTTCATGAAGAAACGAGTAGACTAGTCCCACTTGCCTGGATGTAAATCTTCCTTTGTGCAGAAGCTGGTTGTGCCCACGCCTGGTAGTGAAAGGAGAAATGACCTCAGGCCTTACCACACACACACACATAAATCTCTCACTTGGTTGATGATTACCTCCTAGCATGTACAGAATTTCGTGACATTCTATCCTCCGACAATTGTTATCTCATTATCAGGAATCATAAATCAAAGATGATTCGAACTTTAGTAAGGGTTCCTTCAAGCAAGTTTCAAGAAATTTGTTTCAAAGTTCGTTGAAAAGAATTCATACTTTATAAACGATACTGTGATCATCAGTTTGTGCATAGGTGGTATAAAATTAGTATACAGTATATTCACATACTATACAAACGTAAATACATATACTATATACAAACAGAATCTATAAATTTTTATATAATCATTTTGGGAATTTTCATGTTACACCTAAAAAAAAAAAGACACCGCGATTTATTTTCGTATTTGAACTTTTCCAGGATGGCAATGACTTCAATTCGCTTACTGAAGTTAACTGCTCAGTATTTTCCTAAAATACTGGACTAAACAATTTATTTTAGTGATAAGAATATAGAAATCATACGAAGGGTAAATAGCAAGCTCTTCTCCGGCAAACCAACTTTTCACTTCAATTTTCTGCCTACTTATGAATATTATGTAAAATTTTAACAAGTAATCAAAACATTTTTACTACAATACATCATCTTCACTCTGCTTATTTGTCACAGAATAAGCACAATGTTTAATTACGAGAATTAATGTTCGTTATCAAATGTGTCACAAGAACATAACTCAGATCAGCCGTTAATGTTTTTTGTTCATTGGCCCGAAGTGAAACTAAAATGTATCAGGGATATGTTACTCTTGACGCATTTTAAACTTAAGCACTCAACAGCGAAAAGGAAAAGATCCAGCCTCGAAAATTTTGTTCAAGTTATAACCCTACTGCCAATAGTTTACGCCAGCTGGCAAGGGGAGGAGTAACAGCATACTAAAAAAATTTGGAACAGCCAATACGCAGCAAATTCGAGTCAGGTGATGAGATGAAAATACCGGTGTGTACCTTGCTTATTAGCGTTAAATTCATATAATGCCAATTTCCCAAAGTAGCCCATATAAATCAACTTCACACTATGATACTAGGCAAGACGACACAGATTCCTTAGTCGCCATGTCGACCATGGAGGCTTTGGCGATCCCGATTATGATGATAACGAGTGTGAGGGAAAAGTCTTAAAAAGGTAGTGAGAAATTTAAAATACTACTTGCTGATTTTATTTTGTATAAAATACCCAAAATAAAGAAATACTGTAAAAATAAATGCACATTTTCTTTATAAGATCATATATGATAAGAAATAAACAGGGAAAAATTAAAATGACGTAGCTGGCGTTGATAATACATATTTGAATCAAATTAAAAGTAATATGGCAGCTATTTATACTATGAAAGTGATTATTTTCATTTAATCTATTCACCATAATATGTTAATTATCGATCATTTGACTGTAGGCACCATAAATGTCTACCTCTTTGTCATTTTGATGTCATTAAACCTATTAAAATCTAAACTTTTGCCAAAACTAATAAAAATCGTCAGATATAAATATTGATTGAATGTTTTTTAATATTTCAAAGTTTTTGGTCTAATAGCAGTTGTTATACTATAGGAGCGCTCTCCCCGCTTGTGCTTCCTGGATGTATCAAGCTATTCCCGATAACTGATATTTTATTTCAAACCTTTATAAATTTACCACATATTAATCCAATTAAAAACTAATGAAGCCAAACAGCATAAAATTCTTAAAAGAGTTCTACTAAAACCTGACAACCCAGTTATCTTTAATTCAAAGCACAGATATAAAATTATCCTGTCCTATACTTCGTTATCCGAGACCTGCAGCGGATAGGATTTGCATATGAAAGGTACAAAATTGCGGAAAGAAAAAAATTCAAAACAAAACGCAGTAACAGTACTTGGTATACCATAATCAGAAGCGAGAGTGAGGAAGCAGAATGTCAAAAAGTGTGTGGGAGGGGAGGGGAGGGGAGAGATAGTAGTAGGAATATCAATATGGTTCCTCGCATGAGGTCTCTAACAATAATCAGCCACCACTGGTCGTATAATTCTAAGCAGGATTTGAAAGAAATTACAAACTTCTGCTTCCTCCACACAACAAAAAAAAAAAAAAAAAAAAATTCAGTAAAGAATTCGAAATGTTAAATGTGACCAATTGCACTCCTCGCAACGACATAACAACTTGCCTTTCGTGACATTAAAACCTACTCCCCACCTCTCAAGCGTTGTTATTTCAGACAGCGGAGGAACAAGCAAACGACAGAGAGAGGGATGACAACAAGGCCTCCGCACGACGCTGGGGTAATTGTATGCTAATAAATTAGACACGTAGCGGGAAGTGCATGCTGCTCTCGATTAGAGTGCACTGCATCCACCAATGCTACGTCTCGTGAGAGGGGCTTTGATCTAAAAAGAGGAAAAAGGAATTCATATGCAGATTATGTACATCCTCAACACCCCTATTTATCACCCCTCCTGTCCTTTTATTAAGGAAGTGGGTGGTAGAAATCATTCGCCTTTGGGGACGGTGATGAATCGAGGGGAAGGGGGGTTTAAAGATTGCTTAATGCGTATAAAAGGATCCACTGGTGCTGGGGGCATTGCATTCGTGATTAATATCTCGTGGGTATTGGGAGATGTAAAAAGACACCGACATGTCAGGAGCACTTTCTCTCTCTGGCTTTAAACGAAATATAAAACTGCAAAGCAAATTTGGAATTGGAAACAGGATGCCAGGAGTGATTTTCAAAAATGTAGTCATATATGTACATAAACTGTGGACAATACACGGAATTTCTGCAATATTCTTCGTACCTCAGTTATAAGGAAATACCATTTTGCTTTACAGATCTGAGAAAAAAAAAGTATTTGATTGGGCAACCACATGAAGCCATTTAGAATAAAGTGCAAGAAGGAAAAGTAATTTAATCCAAGCTATTCAGTGTTCATATCGATCATATTAGCGTCAGAACGAGTACAGCAATATAAAATCACAAATATTTTATACGAAAGTTGGTAGACAAGCGTGTGCAGAGTTCCTTATCATATTAGATGAAGTTTCTGAGATAGCAAAGAAACAACGAGAGAGAGAGAGAAAAAAAAAAAAAAATACACGCTATTATAGACACAGTATACCGACACTTCATGTTCTTAATCCCCAGGCGTTTTGGTACATATCAGTCATTTACGAAAAAAATAGTGGAAAACCTTCAAATGCATTAGAAGACCTACAAGTAGTGAGGGTATAAAGAGCCTCACTAGGAAAGAAAAGGTTTAGATTTCGCTTCAAACTACAAAAAAAGTCTACGTCTTTTACCAATTGTTTTAATATTTTTAACTACGCTGTTGTCGAAAAGTTGTTACATCAAAAATCTAAGATAAGAAACAAAATATGCACTTGATGGAATTCTATGAAACGTTTTGTGGAAGAGAATTATTAGAAACTCTCCCTACTTGTATAAATAGTAATCATGAAACTGTGACTAGCCAAAACTGAGGGTCAGTCCTGTAATTTAGGTGCTTAACAGTAATAAAATCGCACCCGAAAGACAAACTTGGCTGTTTACAATCTGACGTAAAGTCTTTTGTAATAAATCCTACTCCTCTACAAGAGCAGATGTTAACGCAAGGAGGATTTTAGGAGAGGTCGAAGTTTCCGAATTGTGACAATGCAGATCTGCGGATGTGGCCCAAATGAACATATCTGAGATGCCTTAGGAAAATATACTTTGTCTTATTTGAGCATTACCATAAAAAATTGAATTTAGGGCCTACTGTACTTCTGAAAAATTCAAATGAGGCTCAAAGAGATCACGTCCCTATTACTTTGAGCAATTAAAGTGTCTCCCTCAAAGATATGAAGTCCGTGTCACCGTTCATTATAATAACTTCCCAGAACACCACCATGAGAGTGGCTCCTTTCCTTGTTGTTAGAGGGAATGAACCATGTTCCATGTTCTCTCCAAATGAGAACGCGTGGAGAATCAGTTTTAAGACTCAGTGTCGACTTAACTATAAAGAAAAATGTTCACCCACTGGTCTTAGATCCAAAGACTGCGTTGTCTGCCCAGGTTTTTCGTCCAGCAAACAGAAGGTCGACCATAGACAGTCTGTGCAAATGGGGAGTGCATTGGATGCATCGCAACAGGGGGCCCTAATTGAGGAAGCCATCAGAGTTTCAACGTAAATAAATGAGGTTCCTTAACCCCTTTTGCAACCGAACATAGAACACACAATTTTCAGACAATACATACGACGCAATATGACCTTAGTTGCTGATGCGCCTAAAACCTTACAACAAAGTATCTCTCTTGAACAATACTAGCAATAGTCTGCTGAACACTTCCATCGTGGTGGAGAATCCAAACGCCAAGTTTGGGTTCTCCACCACGATCTATCGCACTTCTACCGGATGGGATCCTGGCGAACCTACCTCCTGCATCATTTAGAGGACTTATTGAGCCTCACTGTGTGGCAGAGGTACTGGCAGAAAGACATTTTTTGAGTGTCTTTCCGCCACTCAAAGCTCGGATACACACTTTTTGAATATTTTTATGCGTGTATAGATATGTTATTGTTCTGCGTTAAAAGTATAATACAATAACAACTTAAATACTAAATGCATTTCTCTACATTTCCGTTGACTTGGCGGGAATCTAAGGGGAATAGTAGACGAGCGCTTAAAGCTCTGGCGTCAGCTGGCGGTGTGAATGCCTTCAAAACAGCAAACTACGCGTAACGTTGCTAACAAAATGTTTTCTGTGCTTGGGGTTCAGACAGGGGCGGATTAAGGAGGAAATATGCCCTGCCGGCCATATTTAAATTTAAGGCCCCTGTAATATATAAATTCAAAGGGAAACAGAAACAGAAAACTCCTTATCGCTCTTTTACTTTCAATTGGGTGGTTGACCCCCAGACGAAGTCACCTAGATAAGTTTTGTGTATTATCCTTTTGTATACATCTGAAAGCAGCAACTGCGGAACACTTTGCTATCCATCCTAATGCGTTCCTTAATCTTGATGGAAAGTATTGAATGTGTGATACGGGGATAATCAATTGTAAGTTTTCTGTTGTTCATCTACATCTTCGTTCCCAGCCCATCCAGAATAGATTGTGAAGTGCATATTGGTTTGAAGGAAGATCATTTTCCTTTGGAAAATTTAGAAAACGAACTTTCTTAATAAAAAAAAAATAATTTAATTTACAGCAAGAAATAATACATAAATACTCAATAATACAATCAAAACCAATTGTACGCCATTGGCCTCCTTTCAGCATCACTTCAACAGATCCTTGAATTGTTCATTCCCGATTCAAGGACGAAGCGGTCCTCATTCTAAACGTCCATTTGAAAATCCGTCAATGAGTTGTTGCCTAAATTTAAAGGGTTTTAAAGGGGTGGTTGAGGGGGAGAAGACAGAGAGTGGTAATCAATGGACACTGCTCATCGTGGACTAATGTTATTAGTGGAGTCCCTCAGGGTTCAGTATTGGGTCCTTTATTGTTTTCTGTATTTATAAATGATATTGATGATGGTATATCAAGCTTAATGTCCAAGTTTGCAGACGATACGAAGGTTGGCAGGGTTGTCAAGGACACTACTGACACTATGCTGCTGCAACAGGATCTGGAAAGGTTGAGCAGATGGGCTGAGAGGTGGCAAATGAAGTTTAACATTGACAAATGTAAAGTACTACATATGGGAAACAGCAACCCCAGAGCAACGTATCAACTCTGTGGTACTACACTGACAGTGGTAGAGAATGAAAGGGACCTGGGGGTGGTTGTGCAGGCAGATATGAAGTTCTCTGAGCAGTGCAGACGGGCTGCAAGAGTAGCTCATGGTGTATTGTCAATGATATATAGGAATTTTTCTAGCAGGCATAAGGAGGTGATTATTCCCTTGTATAAGGCAATGGTCAGGCCACACCTGGAGTACTGTATACAGGCCTGGAGACCTCATTTCAAGAGGATGTAGAGCTGCTGGAACGAGTACAGAGAAGGGCAACAAGATTAGTGAATGGAACAAAGGGGTGCTCTTACGAAGAAAGGCTTAAGTTTTGCGAATTACAGTGTCTGGAGACTAGGCAGCAGCGAGGTGATCTGATAGAGGTGTACAAAGCCTTGAATGGTTTGAGCATGCTCAATGCTGATGGGATTCTTCCTCTTGCTCAGAATAATCACCTGAGAGGGCATAAATTCAAATTGAGGAAAGACAGATGTAGGATAGATGTGCGGAAATTTGCCTTTAGCCAGCGGGTGGTTGGTAGGTGGAACAGACTTCCATCCCTTGTCGTGGAAGTTGATAGCCTAAATAAGTTTAAGGCTCAGCTGGACAGGTATTTCGAACGAACAGAGGGGTGAAGTGGAAGTGGTTATTATTTATTTATTTATTTTACTTTAATTTTTTTTGGCTGATGCTGCATAAGCTTGCTTTCTTGCATCAAATGCCTCTACTAATGCTAATGCTAATGCTAAAGGTCACATGGGTCCTAGGGTTGAAGGAAATAAGGAGAAATGGAAACCACAGAGTCACCCTTTCGTCTTCTGCCTACAATTTTCCTTAAAACTGTCATTCTTGAGGCTTTCCTTAAAACTGTCATTCTTGAGGATGAATGGTGTTGCTGTAGTGCGTACTTTTATAACTCGCCATTTTCATATTCCGGAGTTTAAAATCATATTCTCATGTCACATTAATATTCGCCAAAGTCCGGTCGTTCTGCGACAACCAAATACTCTTCTTGGACCTTCACAATGATGGAACTGTTAACCCTGAGTATACTCCTATGTGCAAGTTCAAGAACATTGCATCTAGTAAACTGAAGGTGCACATACAGGTGTGAACGTAAGCAGGGATCGAAGTGTGGCAACTGCATGACAAAGAGAAATAGCCGACTCTCTTTGTCGCCAGATAATACAAGGTGGTAGTATGCCTCTTGTCAACCGGTGGGATACCACTACTTTGCTCATTAGAGGCTTGAAGTGGCGAAACTCAATTTTAGTCTCCAGAGCAAACTTCCAACCCCCTTCCCTTAATTTCTTCCACCACGCATCAAAGTAAGATCCAATATTCCTTACATTTCAAGAATACAACTTTAAAACGGTTATCGCAGGTCGCCCATTACATAGCACACCGGACAAAAACTATTGGTAACAACAGCAGACATCTGGATCAGGTAATGTATAATCTCGCTGCCTCTACTCTGTCAACTTGAGGTTGTCACAGACATTCTCTCAGATATGCCAGACAAGCTGTACTTGCTACCTGGGAGTCTAAAACGCTGATGGAACTGATATTCGGGTGACATTCAAGTCAAGTGGACCCAATTTCGGCGAAGTCCGGACAGTCTGTGACAGCCAAATCCTCTGCTTGCACCTTCACGATGGTGGGACTGTTAGTAATCATGGGTATAAACGCCATGCACAAATACACCGTGGGTGACCACCCAGGTGTGAACCAACGTGAGCAGGGGTCGAGGTGTGGCGCCCACACCACATGGAGGAATGCCGCCCCTCTGTGTTTCCAGGCAATACTAGGTGGTAGATGACTGTCATCAACCGGTGCAATACCATCACTTTGTTATTGAAGGCTTGAAGTGGTGGAACCCATGCTTAGTCTCCAGATCTAAGTTCCGGTCAACCCTTCCCCATCTCTTCCATCATGCAGTATGACTGATGACTTTTGAGGTTATGATGAACATCATGGCGAGATCCAATCTTCCTTACATTTCGAGGGTACAGCTGTAAGACGGTGTTCGAAGGCCGGCCGCTAGTTAGTACACCGGACCGAACCTATTGGTAACTCTTTAGGAGGCTTCCGGATCAGCTGGTGTATAATTTTGCTACCTCTACTCTGCCAGATAGTGACTGGAGGTTGTTGTGTTGTTGTTGTTATTATTTAGGAGCATTAGCAACTAAGCAACTAAGGCCATATTGCTCTGGGGATATGCGGTGGTCATTCCCTGACCTTTCCGCATCCTTCGTATTTGGTGGCTCACGGGCTCGAACCCCGGTATAATCAAGGAGCATGTGCTATGCACTGCTGCTCCTGCCCACCTGGCTACGGAGGCGCCAGTAACTGGAGGGAGTAGGAGTAGTTGTGTATGCGGGGGGGGGCATTGTCGAGGCCACGTTATGTCAAGGATCTGGGTATATTCTTACCATGTGTACGCCATATCCAAAAATTTCATTACTTCATACAGCATGTACCCTCCCCCCCCACCTTTTCTTACTATCGAATACACCATGAATTGTAAAACTAATAGAGTAAGCTTATCTGCGAAAAGATCTAAACCTCCCAAACACTTCCTAATTAATTTCACAAAAAGCGTGGCCTCAATTATAATCTCAACGATGTCCATTTCCACTTGCAGTCTGCCAAACCCCATCTACTTTTTCTGATAGAATCTCAGTTATCGGTTGATTCAACTACTGCTCATCTTAGTTTCCCAAATTATTCGCTGTATGATACCTTTCGCTTCAAAGGTGGTAATTGTGCATATGTCCGTTCCGATATTCCCTGTCAGAGACTTGGTAATTTGGAATCACCTCTCTTCGATCTTCTCTGGCTTAAAATCTCTCTACCTCATTGTGTCAAATTCATCTGTTGTCTCTACCGTTCTCCCAACTCCATTAATCACTTGGAGCTCTTTGACTTCCTCTCTTTGCAACTTAACTTTCTCCAGTCCAACTTTGCTAACAGTGAGGTAATTTTCCTTGGTGATTTTAATGTTTACAACTCCAGCTGGCTTCCGTTTTCTAGTCACACCGACCCAGCTGGTCGAGATGCTGAGGCTTTTGCAGTTACTAATGACATTTACCTACCAGAATACCGGACAATCCTAACCATACAGCCAACACGGTTGAACTTTTTCTCACAAACAACCCTTCTAAGTACACGGTCGAAGTGAGTGGTCCTTTAGGCACCTCAGTTCACAACTTGGTGATTGTCTCTTCTCCAATGGAGCCTTTATCTCATGGCTATTTCCAACCTCGTGTCGTTTCTCATTACAACAATGCAAAATGGGATGACCTGCGAGATTTCTTTTCTTCTTTTCCTTGGTTGGATTACTGTTTCAAAACTTCTGATATCAACGTTTCCTCAGATCTTGTCAGTGAAATTATTCTTGTAGGAATGGAATCCTTTATTCTTCACTCCACTTTAAAATTTCGTCCTTTATCTAAACTTTGGTTTTCCAATAAATGTGTATGGCTGTTCAAGAGAAGAACGTTGCATATCGTAATTGGTTTGTTTCCAATTGTTCAGTTTCATTTTCTGCCTCCACCAAGGCTCGCAACAATTGTAAAGCAGTCATTAATCAGTCCAAACTAGAGTTTGAACAGGCTAAGAATAGAAAACTTGCTTCTTGCCCTAATTGTAGCCGAGCATTCTGGTCTCTTGTCAAAGCTATTGCTTGCAACTTTTGCCCATCTCTGCTCCCACCTCTGTCAAAACCAGATGGTTCTGTTGTCACTTCAGCCAAGGATAAAGCTGACCTGCTAGAATCCCATTTTTCTTCCAACTCATGTATTAATGATCTTGGTAAAACACCTCCCACCATTCCCAACACACACCAGTCAGTGCCTCCTGTGGTTTTCCATCAAAAGGATGTCAGAAGGATTTTGGCAAATCTTGGTGCTAAGAAAGCTCCATGTCCTGATGGTATTTCTCCACTTGTTCTGAAAACCTGTGCTCCTGAACCTACTCCTGTTCTTTGCCGCCTTTTTTCACTTTTTTATTCCAAAGGTGTTTTTCCTTCTGCTTGGAAATTTTCTCATATACAGCCAGTTCCTAAAATGGGTGACAAATCCCTCCCATCCAATTATCGTCCCATTGCAATTACTTCTACTCTTTCTAAAGTAATGGAGAAATCAATTAACCGCCAACTCTTAAACTGCCTAGAAATCTTCCGTCTGATCAACGATCACCAGTATGGATTCCGTCAGTGTCGATCCACTGGTGATATTCTGGCTTATGTTACCCATTTATGGACAAATTCAATGGAAAAGTTCGGTGAAACCCGAGCAGTTGCTTTTGACATCTCAAAGGCTTTCGATCGTGTTTGCCATTAAGGTCTTTCTGAACAAGCTTCCATTTTATGGTCTGCCAAGTGTTTTTTGTAATTGGTTATCCAGTTTTCTCTCTGATCGCTTTCTGAGGGTGATGGTAGATGGCTCTCTGTCTTCCAACTTCTCCACTATTGCTAGAGCCCGCCAAGGTTTCGTTCTTTCCTCCACTCTTTTCCTCTTGTATATTAATGACCTTCTTCCGTTGACAGGAAATCCTATCCATAGTTTTGCCGATGATAGCACATTGCATTCCACTTTCCATTTTGAGAAACCTTGCTCTGCTCAATCAGCTTCAACTTCTGGAATATCTGCTACCCATTCCTTAAATGCCGATCTCCAGTGGGGCAAAGACAACTTAGTTGATTTCAAACCTTCTAAAAGTCAGTCTTGTCTTATATCTCGCAAAAAGGATTCTTCTGCTCCTATGCTTATCTTTATGGACAAATTAATATGAAGTAATTGGTGACATTCCGGTTTCTAGGCAAAATGATATATCTCTTTTGGGGATTACCCTGACTTCTAATCTCTCTTGGCACAAGAACATTACAAATATTGCTTCCTCTGCATCTAAAACACTTGGTTTTCTCTTTCGCTCTCGGCGTTACTTTTCTTCCAAACAGCTGTTCACTCTGTACAAATCGCAAATCTGTCCTACCATGGAATATTTTTCCACATCTGGTGCTGTGCCCCCAAAATCTCTCTCCGGCTTCTAGATTCCATTCAGAAGAGTGCAGTTAGGTTAATTAATGACTCCTCTCTAACAGAGTCGCTGTCTTATAGACGTACTGTTTCTGCTGTATGCCTTTTCTACAGATACTTCCATGGGCACTGTTCTGAATTGGCTTCTATAATTCCCGCTCTCTCTTTCAAAACAATCCGAACACGTGCCACCACCACCACCACCAGCCCACCTCCATTTACTGTCCAAAAACTCACAGAACCAACTTTTCATCTTCCTCGTTTATTCTTTCAACTGCCGTTTTCTGGCACAACCTTCCTTCATAAGTATTTCCTGAAAATTACAGTCTACAGAAGTTCCAGTCTAATGTCAACAAATATCTTCTTTCGTCTTCTCAACCTCCAAAGCAAGCACGGTACTAAGTACTATAGGTTCTAATACTTCTCGTGTTTGGGGTTTTCATAATAAATAAAAAAAAAAAAAAAAACTACTGACTGAAAGGAATTCGCGTAATATGTATATGAAAGCACTGTGGAAGCCACGTGTATACAGCTTACAACTCCTATATCAAGAAGTTGAAAGCTGTATACAGAAATTTCATTAATTCATACATGTTTACCCTTCTTATACCTTACATACTCAATGTATCATGAACAGCCAAACTGCGAAAAGATCTAAACCGCCCAATAACTTCCTCATTTATTTCACAAACGCGTGCCCTCGTTCATTTCACAAATAGTACCTCATTTCACTAAATAGCACTTGACGTCACCAAATAGCGGCTTCGTTCATTTCACAAATAAGTGGTCTGAGTTTCAATTTCAATAATGTCTGTTTCAACCTAGAACCTGTCAACCCCCACTAACTGATTTTAAGAGAATTTCAATTATCGGTTTCTTCAATCACCACTCGTAACAGTTGTCATAATTATTCGCACTATGATTTCTTTCGCTTTAAAGATAATAGCTGTGCATATGTCCGCATTGATATTCTGTTACTTTGTAATCTGGAATCTCCTATTTTTGACCTCTTCTGGCTTAAAATCTTTTTACCTCATTATATTAAGCCTGTTTCGTCTATCGTTCTGCCAACTCTACAAATCATTCGAACTCAACACTTTTTTGATTTCCGTAACAGTGAGGTAATTTTCTTTGGCGATTTTAATGTTGAAAAACTCTAGTTGGTTAAATTTTCTAGTTGCAGGGATCCAGATGGTCGAGTTGCTGAGGATTCGACGATTATTAATGATCTTACATAACTTATTTGTTTACTTACCAGAACACCAAACAATCCTAACCACAAGACAACATTCTGAATCTTCCTCACAAGCAGTCCTTCAAAGTACTCAATGTCAGCTGTTCTCTAGGCACCTCAGATCCCATTTTTTATGATCGCACATTTTATTGAAACAACCTGTAATGTACGTGTGTGCATTAAGTGGCAAAGCAATTAAGGCTGTAAGGCGTCAGTATATTGTTCGTAAACTATCTCTCTCTCTCTCTCTCTCTCTCTCTCTCTCTCTCTCTCTCTCTGCTATTCTCGGCTATGCTCAGCTTTGTCTTTTGGCCTTACAAGAATGTGAAATGACATGATCTATGTGATTTCTCTTCCTCTTTCCTTGGTTGGATCACTATTTTAAATCTTCCGATATCCTGCTCAGATCATGCCAGTGAAATTATTCTTGTAGGAATAAAATAAAAATCCTTTATTCCCCATTCCACCCTAAATTCCCCTCCTGTTATCCAAATCTTGGATTTCCAATAAATGTGCGAGGCTGTTCAAGGTAAGAACATAGTATATCGCAATTGGCGTGTATCCAAATCTCGAACTTCATTTTCTACTTATACTAAAAGCCAGCAACATCTGTAAAAATTATTAACCAATCCAAACTCGATTTAGAACAGGCTATGAGTAGAAAACAGTTTCTTGTTGAAGTGGTAGTAGAGCAACTTCTGGTTTCTTGCCAAAGCTATTGGCCGCAACTTCTGCTTATCTATATTTCCGCCTCTGCAACAACCTGATGGTGCTATGGCATCTTAAGCTAAAGCTAAAGTTCTTATTAGCATTCAACTTTTCTTATATCGATGATTTTGGCAAATTACCACCTACTATTCCCGGTACACTCCACTCAGTGCCTCATGTGGTCTTCCGTCAAATGGATGCCAGAAGAATTCTGAACAATTTTGATGCCAAGATAGTTCCAGCTCCTAATGGCATTTTCCCACTTGTTCTCAAAACCGGTGCTCTTGAACGTGCATCTTTTTTGTGCCAGCTTTTTACAATTTTTTATTTTACTATTGTTCTTCCTTCTGCATGCAAGGAAAAATACTAGTTGCTTACATCCAGCTAGTTCCTAAAAAGACTGAAAAATTCCTCCTTTCTAATTTTTCTCCCATTGCACTGACCCCTACTGTGTCCAAAATAATGGAAAAATCTATCAACCGTCAACCCTTGCATTGTCCCTCTAAATCTTACATTTGATCAACGATCACCAATATGGTACATAACTAATACATCACAAGTGGAATTATGCCATTCGACTTGTGATGTATTAGCTTATTCAATGGAAACGTTTAGTGAAACTCAAGCAGTTGTTATAGAAATTTCCAAGGATTTTAATCATGTTCAGCATGATCTTCTGAACAAGTTCTCACCTATTAAATTCCCGTTTTCTTTCGGAAACCCAAGCTAGAAAGAGTGAAAACCATGCAACCCTCGCCTGAGACAAAGTCAGTCACGTTGTGATAACAGTCAATAAAAATTTATCACGTCATTGATAGGATTCAAACCAGGCCTTTTCCACCAGTTAAGGGGAGGGCCATGATTATCCACTGTGCTAATCGCGAGGATCGAGACCTTGCCCTGCAAAAAAACCCTTCAAACTCTCGAATATCTACTACCAATTCACTTGTGTGGGATTTAGAATCGATTTATTACTAATAGAGTATAAAGACTCTTAGTAATAAATATATTCTAAACACTACACAGCTGAAGCGTTTTCATTTCAAGTATTTTGATTAAGGCACGACGAGTTGTATGTTCTGAAATGCCTCGCCCTCGTGGGGTAGCACAGTTGGTAGAATCGCCGTCCTCCCCACGCCGGATGAAAAAGACCCGAGTTCGAGTCCAATCGATAACGTGAGGAATTTTTATGGACCTTTTTCGCAACGTGGCTAAGTCAGTCGGTCTCGGGCGATGGTAGCATGGCTTTTTCTCCCGGAAACTCGGGTTTTTCGTCCAGCAAACATAAAATCGACCTCAGAACACGCAATTTATAGACAGCATACAGCAATATGGCCTTAGTTTCCGATGCTCCTAAAACTCTATTACAACAACTGAAATGCCTCTTTGATCACCACTGTTGTACTGGATTGTTATTTGACTGAGTGTAGCTTTTCTGTTACCCTGTACATATCTTGTCACAACCTCAGTTGGACTCTAGCATCAATAAGCTGTTTCTTACATAGGATTGCTTTGATTGGATGTTATATGATCATTGGATCAATTCCACACACCCAAAACACAGTCTTACGTGAACCCCCAGCAGGATTGCAGTTTCCGAGATATTCACACCGGCGTGTCTGGCGCTGACTACCATGCCACATTCATAGTCACCTAAGTCACAAAGTTATCTTGCCCATTCTCTCAATGAGTTACAAGCATACAGCATACCTACGTCTGCTTTATATTTGATACGAACGCGTGATGCTGTTACTGAAGGATCTGAGCTCTCCATTTTAGGAAAAGGGTAGGTGTACCTAAAGAGTGAACACCCAGAGTAATATATTTATTGTGTAAAAACCTGTATACTAAGTTAATATGCATTATAATATGTTAATTGTAAGAGATATTGTAGCAGATATTTTGCTTAACTGATATGGACTGTAATCATATGAACATTCATCTAGCAAATTTACTGTCAGTGCTGTTATTTGGTTTTTAGGAGCATTAGCAACTAAGGTCATGTTGCTCCGGGGATATGCAGTGGTCATTCCCTGACCTTTCCGCATTCTCCGTATTTGGTGGTCACGGGCTCGAACCCCGGTCTAATCAAGAAGCGTGTGCTACGCACTGCTGCTCCTGCCCACCTGGCTACGGAGGCGCCATACTGTCAGTGCAAATCATGTATTCAATTGATGAATGAATAAGTAAACAAATAAGTTTCTTCTGACCTCCCATACCTAAATTTATCCAAGATAATAACGCCCTATAGGCTTCAACAAAGCTTCCTGTTGAAGATCATAAAAAAATTTAGTAGACAGTCGTAATATCAGACTGGATATTTTGTAACAATACAACGTAGCTGCAAGGCAAAAATTTCAACTTCAATGAATGGTAACTAATTTCATATTTGTAAAGAATCAATCAATCTATCTGCTTAAAAATTATCTTACAAATTCATCAAAAGGAATTAATTTAGAATTATTTTCGAACAAGCACCGTTCTCTAGCATTGTTGCCATTCCTTAGTGGTGGTGCTGCTGGCAGTGTTTCCCCACCCTAATTTAAGCACGCATTGAATTCTGAAATTTTGAAAATAACAATCAGCACTTATTAACATGCTTATTTTTCTGAAATTCCGGTGCATCTAAGAAATTCGTGTGGTGTGCTACTAAATCACGTTGCCAACTGTCCCTTGGCCCTATTGGACAATCATCAGCCAATGGAGAAGAGTCTCGGGAACTACCTGCAGCTAACGACACCACAGATGGCACAAGATGAGAAATGCTGTTTTTCCTTAGGCCTAGATCAATAGCCCTACGTCTCAACGGACGTATTTGTCACGTCGGATGACTCACAGTGTCACTTGCATCTCATGTGATAATCACAATTTCGCCAACACCGTCCCTTAGTGTAGCTATAGGGGAAAGAAATACACACGAGGTGGAGACGAAGCTTCATATGCTACATCAAATATTGCTAAAAGAGTCCCAAAATATAACCGCTATTGGGGGATGTCGCCGCCTAGAGTCACAAATGTCCAGCCATACTGGTAAAGTGATGAATGTAGCAGTTTGTCTCAAGGGATCATCCCCGTACAAGCTTTTGTACGGGGATGATCTGGATAATAAATGTTTGTTTATCGAGTTAATCAGTGAATTGTTTTAGATGTATCATCTATTTTCTTGTAGATGGACAATGCCATCTGTTCTAGTTTAGTTTAATCCACTTGGTCTATTTAAATCCTCTTCACAGACAGTGTTTTGATTTCTCTATACATATGTTGTGATTAGTGGTGGGTTTTACCGCGTATGTCGCCCTCTTCCAAAAAGCAAATAAGTGAATTCGCTGTGACCATAATTTTGGTAATTGGGAATTACAAAGAAAGCGTTCAAAATACCACGATTTTTTCTTGCGAGTGAAATTCCGTCTGTTGAAAATACCAAGGTTTAAAATATTAATATTAAAATTAAAACTGAAATTAATTAGTCACGGTGGAAGGGATACAAAGGAACTGCCTCTGTTTATTTAATTTCACAGAAGTAAGTAAAACAATACTATTTATTATTTCACACTATTTTAGGCGCAACAGCAACTTAGGCCATATTGCGCCGCATATATTGTCTGTAAATTGCATGTGTCCTGTGGTCGATTTGTCTGTTTGCTGGACGAAAAACCCAACTTTCCAAGAAGAAAAGCCATGCTGCCCTCGCTTGAGACCAACTATTTCAGACGAGTTGTGAAAAAGGCCCATAAAATTTCTTCACTTCATGGACGGGATTCGAACTCAGGTCTTTCCAGCCTTGAGGGGACAGCGGTTCTACCAACTGTGCTACCACGAAAGCTATGAAATTATGCATTATTTTCAGAAAGGCAGTGTAATTAAACCCAAAAAAAAAAGTGTCTTGATAATACTCGTTTTAATACAAAATTTAACTGTTTTTGTTTACTAGAACTCCACTGTTAGAAATGATCACTAGAGTAGACGAAATACGTCATTCCCCCACCCAAAAAAAAAAAAAAAAAAAGAATCAAAACGGCCCTACCACACCTTTACAAAAGCAGAAAGTATGTGTCAGAGGTTGCCAACCGTTTTCCGTCTACGTATGCCTTAATCATAGTCTGAGACGTCACGTATTCTCTCAGGTACCCCCGCTCGATCCTGAGCACTGAATCGAGTGGAGAACGTGAGAGAACAGAACATAAAAGGCGTAATAGTAAAGTCCCGATAACTTCGGAGTGAGAATTGAAGTAATCAAACTAGATAGCAACGTGACTGCTAGGTGGTTTCTAATTTTTACGCCAGCGTATCAAAGTAATAGACACTTGCGTGGCGGGCTAGAAGGAATACAGGGGCCGGTGTAGCTTCTCCTGATAGTGCATAAAGATATTAGCATTAGTAGAGGCACATGATGCAAGAAAGCAAGCTTATGCAGCATCAGCCAAAAAAAAAAAAAAAAAACAACCTTCTCATTCACTGATCCATTCATTCCAAATGTTTGTCTAGTTCTGCCTTGAATTTATTTAAGCTATCAACTTCCACAACAACAGATGGAAGTTTGTTCCAGCAATTAACTGCCCGCTGGCTAAAGGCAAACTTCCGCACATCTATTCTACAACTATCCTTCCTCAGATGCAATCTATGCCCACCTCAGGTTTGTAATCTGAGCAAGAGGAAGAATCCCATCAGCATTGAGCCTGCTCAATCCATTCAAAGCCTTATACATCTCACTCAGATCGTCTCGCAGGTGCCTAGTCTCCAGAAGCTGCAATTTGCAGAACTTAAGCCTTTCTTCATAAGAGGACCCCTTTGTTCCCTCCAAAAGTCTTGTTGCCCTTCTCTGTACTCGTTCTAGCAACTCTAAATCCTTCCTAAAATGAGGCTTCCAGACCTGTACGCAATACTCAAGGTGTGGCCTGACCATTGCCTTATACGAGGGGATAATCACCTCCTTATCCCTGCTCGCAAAATTCCAGTGTATCATTGACAAGACCCCATGGCTTACTTTGGCAGCCTGTCTGCACTGCTCAGAAAACATCATATCTAACTGCACAATTATCCCCAGGTTTTTTTCATTTTCCACTACCCTGAGTGCAACACCACACAGTTAGTACATTTCTCTGGGGTTATTGCTACCTATATGCAGTACTTTGCATTTGTCAATGTTAAACTTCAGTTGCCCACTTCTCAGCCCACCTACCCAACTTTTCCAGATCCTGTTGCAGCAGCATACTGTCATTACTGTTATTAACAACCCTGCCAATCTTTGTATTATCTGCAAACTTTGACATTAAGCTTGATATACCTTCATCAATATCATTGATAAATATAAAAAACAACAATGGACCCAACACCGAACCCTGAGGGACACCATTAATAACATTAGTCCACGTACAGCAGTGCCTATTGATTACCACTACCTGTCTTTTCCCACTCAACCATCCTTTTATCCATTGTAGCAACTTGCCCTTAATGCCATACTGCTCCAATCTGTACAGTAGTCTTCCATGTGCAACAGTATCAAAAGCTTTTCTGAAATCCAAGTACAGTATATGATATCAAAATTATTTTTTGCATCCAATTCCTTTGTGACCACATCATAGTATCCAATCAAATTGGTCAGACAAGACTTCCCCTTGACAAACACATGCTGTGTCTAAATTTGTACTGCGGTCTTGTCTAGATTATCCTGAAATGCTTCTTTACCCAGTGACTCCATTATTTTCTCTGGAAAAGAAGTCAAACTAACAGGTCTATAATTACTCGTGTCACCCTTTGATGTCCCTTTTGTGAATTGGAGATACATTTTAACATCTCCAGTCCGTGGGGACTTCGCCCGAGTCCAAGGGTGCTCTGATAATTATGGTTAAGCCTTTACTTATTTCCTTTGCCACCTCCTTTAATATAACTGGATAGATCCCATCTACCCCAAGTGCCTTTTTTATGTTTAACTTCAACAATTTCTCCTCCACTTTGCTCTCAGTTATTACAAAATCATTAAACACCCTGTTACAGTTTGAAAACTTCTGGCATTTTCCTCCCTTAATAACTCCTCGTGTGAATGTAATTTCAAAATACTCATTCAGTTTGTTAGTTATCTGAGTAGGATCATCAACAGTCGAACAATCGATACCAAGTGGATTAATCTCATTCATCCCCTTCCTTTTAGAGTTTAGATAACTAAAGAATTCCTTGCTGATTTTCTTAGCATTCTTTGCCAGAGATTTCTCGTAATCTTCCTTTACTTACCTAATCTCCTTTGTGGCTTGATTACAGACTAGCATATATCTGCCATAGGCTTCTGTGTCGCCTGATAATTTTTATGTATCTAATGCATTTTTCTTCTCTGCCATGAGTCTCGTTAGTTCATCTGACATCCAATTTTGCCTAAACCTAAAGCAGTATTTCTTAGTTGGAATAAAAAGCCTAGCAGCTTCAAAATTACTTCCTTGAATGCTTCCCGTTTAGAATTTGCTGTTGGTAACATCATCAGTTTGTCCCACTTTATAGAACTTAAAAAATCTCTGAGACCACTGTAGTTGCCTTTACGAAAGCAAAAACCCTTCCCTTTACTCCTGAAGGTAGTTACATCTTTAAGTAAATCCCACATCAGTACACTGCGATCACTGTCACCTAGTGGTTCCTTTATCTCTTTATCTGTAAATTCTTAATGCATGAATAATCACTGCTGATAATCAGACCAAGAGTGCCGACCGGGCTAGCCGGGTAGGTAAAGTGCCTGCATGGCAACCCAAAGGTCGCGGGTTCGATTCCAGATTCGGGCTGGATATCACGATGGTGCCGAACCAACCGGTTGGTTGGATATCCCGGCCACGATACACGAAGGAAGCAAGAAAAAACTGGTTCCTTCGTGTATTGATCACATCATACGAAATAAATAAATAAATCAGACCAAGAGTGATACTCTCTCTAACATGCTGCTGTAGAAAACAATCATCCAATAAATCCACAAAAGCCTTGCTAATGTGCGAGTGACTAACCCACAAATTCCAGTCTATATCTGGGAAGTTAAAATCCCTCATTATAAGATACTCTGATTTACTGGCCCACTCTCTTTTTCTGTATAATTGTTCATTGTACTCATCAAGCCTATAACAAACTCCTACCTTCATTTTTGCATTCCCAGTGCTTATGTCACACCAAACTGACTGAAAATTGCCTGTCCATCTATGTCAACTGGGTGCACTTCCTTAGATTTTATGTGTTTCTTAACTAACAGCATAACCCCTCCACCTTTCCTATCCTTTCTGTACACATTGTACTCCCCAAATTCCAATTCTGCATCCCTTATATTTGAGTGGAACCACGTCTCTGATATCTCAATAATATCCGCCTTGGATGTCTTAACCAGCACTTCAAATTCATCCAATTTATTTACTATACTCCTAGCATTGGTCTACATGCAAGTATATATGCACCTGTTCTTACTCTTAGTTACTCTAACAGAGTCCATGTATTTACTTGTTTCATGACCTCCAGAAATTCCTGAAATCCTCAGTAATTGGCTTTCCGAGCTGCTTCTCATTCCAATAGAAGCAATGCAAGAATCATTTCCACCTCTGCCTGCGGCTACTGTTAATCTATTAGTCTGTGAATCCTCCCAAGCTAACAGTTTTCCGATAGCATCGGCAAATATTCTTGCACCCCTTCTGTTTAAGTGTATCCCATCTCTGTAGAAGCAATCTCTCCTGTTAACAAGCACAGACCGTGCTGAGAAAAATTCTACCCCATGAGCCCTGCACAATCTCTCCAGGGCCGAATTGATTGACAAGGCTCTCACCATATACTCCCTCCTATAGTGTCTTGGCAGGATTGCAGACACTTTCAGATTTAACCCTAACTCGAGACTTTTTTTCAGCATTGACCTGTACTTGCTTAGTAAATCCGCAGATCTCCTACACTTAATGTCATTAGTGTCAACGTGTACAACTATATCACCTTTTGTGCCCTTAAAAGATATCAGCTCTACAAGGTCATCAAATTTTGCCCCTGGCAGACATATCCTGGTCCTATTCCACCTATCCTTTTTGCACAATATATATCCCGTTTCCCTGACAATTGAGCCACCAACAATAACTATTTATAAAGAATATATACACTGCGCTGCCACTTTATTAGGTACACCTACCCAGTAGCGTGTTGAGTCTTGTAAGGACCGTCCTTACATTAATTAATAAAATTTGTTAAATATTACGAGAATTTAACTGTAATACGAATAGTGGTTTTCTGGTAAAAACAACATGGGTTAAGAAGCACTGGAATTCAAAAATACCTTCCAGTCATTCCCCGTTTAGTTGTAGCTTGTTTGTATGGAAGTTCTTTGACAAGTCAGTGAAAGTAATATACCATGACAAATCCCCATTAAGACAGAGGCAGATGCACCATAGTAAGGGCCAAGAGTGCTTAAGCTGACCCTCTTATAAATTTCACGGTGAAACGCTATTAGAGGTGGGCGACGTCACCAGGTGTGCGCGCGTGAGGTCACGGGAGGAGCTGTGACGCTTCTCAGTTGACCGGAACTTCCGCCTCTCCTTCTGGATTGTTCTCGTATGTTCGAGAACATACGAGAACAATCCAGAAGTTGGGACACAAAGAGTAAAGAAGACCCGCCCACGGAAGAGGAGAGGAGACAAATGAGAACTCAGGAAAAAGGATGTGCAGATCTCCTATTGGCCAGGAAGAAAATAGAGGGAATTTTGAGAGGGAGATTCTGAAAAGTTTTTCGTAGCATGCTGGAAAAGTTTTCGTGAGATTCGGAAGAAGTTTTCGGAGGAGTCGGAAGAAGTTTTCGGAGCGGTCTGGAGGATGATTTGAAGGAGTTGGAGAACGATACAAAGCAGAGCAGTAGTCTAGTTTGGGTGATAGCTGCAGACCTGAGGTAGATGGAAGCAGTGATAGAAATTCTGCATATCCCGACAGCCAGTAGGAATGTTCACCTGTAAACATGGAAGCCGTAGTGAGGAAGAAGGAAGAATCACACCCTGAGAATTATATTGGCAAGGCCAGTCGAATGAGTGGTCGAACCATTGACCTACTCGAAAACCCCTCTATCCACGGAAGAAGAAATGCTGACCGGTAAAGAGTATGCGACACTGATTGATTCCAGCCGTACACTATCCGGTAGGGAAACACCGTAATCACCGAGATCCCCAAATGAGCGCCCCCGCATTCCAGTACCTGAATGACCGGTATGAAAGGAAGCCGAGCAGGGAGGAAAGTTCCAGGCCAAACACGTAAGTGCTAGAGAGTTTACCGACATAGGTGTACTTGATTTATTAAGGAGAGGACTTTAGGATAAATAAATATATATAGATAAGGAGGGAGGTTTAAGTAATGAATATAAGAAAAAAAAGTGTAAGGTATTTAAGACGGACGTAGCCTATAATTTGAAGTGAAGCTCCTCATATAAATGCTTGCGGGAAGAAGAGGGTATGATAGTTAACTGAGAATTGTTTAATGTTGGGAAGGGTTTTTATAATATGTATGAAATTGAAGGTTGAAATTTCAAATTATTATGAGTTGATTTGTGGAGAGTATTTCTGATTTGAGTAGGGGCTAATTAATAAGTGATATATAAAGGTATAGAGGATTAACTGTTCTGAAGGGCAATGTTAAATTGAATTGATTAATATTTCCTGTTGACTTGATTGCAGAAAGGGTGTCTAATTGAATAAATGCAATTTTCTTACAAATTGAGACACGAACTCTGAAGGTTTTTGTGAGCCAGTTCATTGGCTGGTAGTTGTTGGTTTATTATACAGACTGTTCAGAAGAAGAGTGGGAAGAATCTATGTAAAGTGTATGACTCGACCTATTGAAGTCCCTGTAAAGAACATGAAGAGACACCATGTCATAATGAATAATAATGTGTATTAGAATAGGATATCTGATGATGAGACAATTGAGTTTGAACAAGATATTTACACATATAAAGGTTAATGAAATAACAAGTCACCAGCCAAATGTAGGTTGACTAATTACTATTGCTAGTTTCTGTATGATATGTTAATAAACATTGTTTTATTTTACATTCATGTGTTGGAGTCTGTCATTCCGAAACTCAGCCAATCCGGTAGAAAAATACCTACAATAACTGGGGTCCCCTTTGGGTCTGGTAATCTGAGAACAAACAAGTCAGATGCTAAGTGGGAGGATTGGACTACGGGGATATACATATAAAAAAGGGGATAAATTACAATAATTAAAATATAAAGAAAATTAGAGCAACCAAGAAAAACAATAATACCCCCAGCCCCACAATTGGCGAGAACGCAACCCCCACAGTCTCCTTTAGCCTTGAAAACAGCCTGAATTCGTCTAGGCACGGATTGAACAAGATGCTGAAAACGTTGTGCAGGAACGGAGTACCATGCAGACGTGAGTGTATCAAGCAGTTCCTTGAGATTCGACGGAGGTGTAGGCCTGCAGCGAACAGCCCTTTTTCCAGCTTATCCCAAAGATGTTCAATCGGATTGAGATCCGCAGACTGAGCGGGTCACTGCAGCAAAGAAAAGTCATGTCACGTTCCTGGAACCATTCCATAGTGATTCGGGCTTTGTGCACCGGCGCACTATCCTGCTGGAAGTAACCATCTGACTGAGGATAAACTGTCAACATGAACGGATGCACTTGGTCAGCAACGATGCTTAAGTACGATGTGGCATTCAGACGTGAATGTATGGTTATCAATGGACCCAACGTGTGCCACAATGGACCCCACACCATAACACTGCCCCCACCACCTTGCACAGTAGTCGTTAGACATGACGGGTCTATGGATTCATGTTGTTTTTGCCAAATTCTGAGCCTTCCATCAACATGATGCACCAGGACTTCGACTCGTCAGACCAAGCAACTGTTTTCCAATCCTCGATAGTCCAGTGCTGGTGTTGCTGTGCCCACAGGAGGCGTGCTCTCTTGTTCTTCATTGATAACAAAGGTACGCGATGTGGCCGTCGGCTGTTGTAGCCCATTCGCGACAAAGTGCGACTAGTGGTCCGTTGCGATATTTTGTTCTGCGCACCAAGGTTGTATTCTGACGTGATGTGCGACATTGTAGCCCGTCTGTTTGCTTGCACAATTCTAGCCATCCTCCTCTGACCTCTCTCATCAACAAGCGATTTTCTTCCACAGGAGTGCCGTTGAGAGGATGTTTTCTGTTCGTTGCCCCATTTTCGATACACACTTGAAACTGCGGTGCGTGAAAAAGTTCAGGAGAACTTTTTCAGGAGAACTTTTTCACAGTTTCAGAGATGTTTTGTCTTTGCACCTACTACCATGCTACGTTAGAAGTCCGTTAGATCACTCATTTTCCCCATCCTTGCTATAGTTTTTACGCTTAACTGATACTAGAAAGGTTGTTCTGCTGCATTTATATCCACAACTGTGGTCATGTGACTTGTAACGTTGTGGGGAAAACCATTTGTGTGCACAGCAGGGGTGTACCTAATAAAGTGGCAGCACAGTGTATAGAATATATAAAATAAGAAAAATATTTATAAAGATACAGTATTTAACTTATATCACAGACATCATTGTTTAAGTTATTTATATATAATTTTATTTTTTATAATTGTTAGATGATTACTATTATCATTGTTTTTCACTTATCGGAGGTCTATGTATACCAGTTATATTTTACATCTCAATACAATTGCATAACATTTTTAAAAGCTGTTGTATTTTTTTATTTTTAACAGTTCCATATGATATTTAAGAAACTATTCGAGAACCATTTTAGAAACGAGATCCACACAACGTGGGATAGATAAGGACGTCCACTATGCCATCGGACCTAATATAGCTCGCTGGAACTCTAAGACTTCCCTATTCATCAGTGAGACAAACTCTTATTGAGAATTTTACCTGCTTCATTCTGGAGAATAGTAAATTTAAACACGAGACAAGCAGAACATGCAATCTTATAATCAAGGCCGTGTCAAGATTTGCACCTAGGTGCATGGGAAGGAGCAGCAGTGCGTAGCACACGCTTCTTGATTAGACCGGGGTTCGAGCCCATCACCACCAAATACAGAGGATGCGGAAAGGTCAGGGAATGACCATCGCATATCCCAGAGCAATATGGCCTTAGTTGCTAATGCTCCTAAAAACCAAATAACAAACAAACAAACAAACAACCCAGGTGCAAATAAGATGCTGTCTTCTATAGTACATGAAAGAGTTCCATTAATTCATTCATTTTCATTTTGTATTCATTTTGTTGCCGTCCCAGTAAATGAAAAGGTCCTACTGGTACTATTCATTATTCACTTTGCCGCCTCTGAGAGCTGGCCCCATGTGGTGACTTCCAGGTTTCCATCTTAAAGCGACCCTTGTTGTAATGTACACCGATGAGCCAAAACATTATGACCAGCGAGTCGTTATGCAAATCGAAGCAACTGCACGTGCACTACGGCGCGTGCGCGGGTCGGGACACGGTATAAAAAACACCTGATACTGAGCAACGTTAATCAGTGTTACTCTTGTTCTTCAGGTGGGAAAGGCAGCGGACTTAAGCGAGTTTGACAAAGACCAAATTGTAATGGCCAGACGAGTGGGTAAGAGCATATCCGAAAAGGCACGGCTGGTGGAGTGCTAACGGTCAGCCGTAGTTAGTACCTACCGAAAGTGGTCCGAGGAGGGAAAACCGACGAACCGCCTACGAGGTGTTGGATGACCACGACTCATCGATGCTCGAGGTGAGCGAAGGTTCTCCCGGCTGGTACGTCGCCACAGAAGGGAGACTGTGGCGCCAACTCGCCGGTAATTGGAATGCTGGTGACGGGAGTAATGTGTCACAACACACAGTACATCGAACCCTGCTGAAAATGGGGCTGCATAGCCGCAGGCCGCTCCGAGTGTCCATGCTAAGCACGGTTCACCGGCGACAACGCCTACAATATGCACGCGAGCATCGAAAATGGACCCAGGCGACCTTGCATGAATCCATATTGCGAAGGAGAGATAAGTTCTTTGTCTTAAAATATGCTTACAATTTTATTGCTAGAGCCATTCCACAATTTTACCAAGGTTGGATAAGAGAGCAATGGGGCGGAGTGCCCGAGATTCTGTTGGTGGTTTGTTAGGCTTCGGAATAAGTCGCAGAAGGGCAACTTTCCAAGGCTCAGGGAAGAAAGATTCTCTAAAGCAGCGGTTAAAAGGAGAAGTAGGTGCTCTGGTTTCAGTTTGAACACCCTTTGTATGAATGTATACTCAATAAGATCAATGCCAGGGCATTTATTCATGTTTATTCTGTTCATTGCTGTCTCCAGTTCTTGGGATGTAAAAGGTTCATCATGTGAGGTTGATGTGTAGAGTGAATTTATTCTTCTGATATCTGCATGTTCAGGTTGGTCTTCCATTGGATCGTCTGTGGGGAAAAGTTCATCAATTATGGCACTGATCAAATCGTGCCAGGTTATGGTTTCCTGTTCGCGAAGCTGTACCGAGCTAAAGATATTTGGGGTGTATGCCTTCCCTTGGAGATTTTATAAAGGAATCCCCAGGGGTTAGAATTTCCTGAATCCTTGACGAAGTCCATCCAGGTTTGTCTTTTCCTATTGGCAACCGCTTTGGTAAAGGTGTTCTTTTTAGTGAGGTAGATGGCATGCAGTTGTTCAACATCTTGGGGCGGCCAATTTCTGTGACGCTGGTACTCCTTACGCGCTCTGTGTGCCTCTTTCCTTAGTACAGTTAGCTCGGTGTTCCACTAGGCACAAGCTTTAGGCTTTATGGTCTCTTTCTTCGCCGAGCGATATGCAGCTAATTGGAGTGAGCTCTGGTACAGGTCCGTCAGATCAGCTGCACTCTTATCGGATAGTGAGGGTAGGTCCGGAAAATCGCTTTGTATGGAAGAGTCAACGGCCTTAGTCGAGAACCTGACAAAGCCAGTGGGGGCAATATGAAGTGCTCTGTTAGGTGTGTGCATGCTGATGTGGAAATGTATCACTCTATCTGCTTAGGATCCAATCCGGAATGATGGTCCAGCCGCAAATCAGGTTTCTTAGGTCATTGGTGGTGGCTGTGATGTCGATTGAATTTCCCTGTAGCGCTGCAGTAGGTGGTGTATTGACTTTGTTTGTTGTGAATGGTTAGGTCCGAATGGAGATCAGGTCCTCAAGCAGAAGACCTCTGGAGTCCGGAAATGGCGACTGCCAGAGGTTTAACAAAACAAAAAAACAAATAAACAAAATAACTTTCAAAGAGAAAGAACTTGTCTAGAGTTCACCGGTCCCTGAATATTAAGCATGTGAAGAAATGTAACTTTTTTAATGGCTTAATCAATAACTGTATTTGAATCAATCAATCAATTACATTAATATATGCAGCGAAAGGAAATCAGCAAAGACAACGCTGATAAAATTTGGCGGCACCTTTTGGGATAAGACGGGACACCTACCAGGGAAAGTTCTGATATCATTTCTCTAAAGTACTTGCCTTTAATTCGGTTGACCTCTTACCGCTGATTTTTTTAATTTAATTAAATTATTTATTATTATATTTTAATTAATTTTTATTTACTTTATTATATATATTTTATTTACTTTATTATACATATTTTTATTTTATTTATTTGATTATTTATTTATTATTTTTATTATATTTATATGTATAATTTTTAAATCTATTTCATTTTATTTATTTATTATTTTTTTAATTAATTATTTATTTATTTTTTTTTAGGTAACACCGCGGGAACTTTTTTTTTTTTAGGTGGAAAAGGCTGGGAGAATGGTCTGCACTTTTTTCATTCGTTCATTTGGATATTTATTTCATCTAATGATCGCTACTGTCCTGATTTTCATTTTTCTGTACTTTGATTCAAGTATTAAAAAAAAAAAAAAAAAAAAAAAAGAAAGATAAAAACAGTACAAATACAACACAACCTTTTTATATGAAATTTCCGATGACAATATATGAGCAACTATGTGCGGAAAACGTGCTTCTCTATCCATATATTTGAAGAATACTTTAATAAAGAACCATTCAAACCCAGCAGCGTGTGACAGACTACAAAAAGAGAAACTCTTGCACACTTAGTTTCCAGATAAGTAGAATGACCTAGATATAAAGACCACCAAAATCAGCAACAGAGATAGAAAAGCAATTACTTACTGGAAGAGAAAATCAAGGCAAGATATATTAATTCCATCTTATATGGGCTACAGCACGTCTAAACAACTCTTGTTAATTTATTTTTTAAAGTCAGACTCGGTGAGTGGTAGTATACAGCATTGGGGAAAAAAAGAAAAAAAAACAAAGACAAAAAATGCATGTATTTGTGACTGAATGTTTCTATTTTTAATTCTCCAACGGAAAGTGTCATGGCCGAGAGTGATCTAAGGCGCCAGACCAAATTTGCTCTTCGCATGGGGCGTGGGTTCGAATCCCGCTCCTGACAAATATATTTTGTATCGCTCTATTTTCTGCTGATGTCCAGTAACCTTATTCTCATACACAAATTTTCTTGTTTTAAATAAGGAAGCTGTCCAGAGTTCTGTGTTTGTTAATCAAGTCTCGGATTAATGAAAACATCCAACTGCATCTAGAATAATTTGTTAATAGAAATCCTTCCTCGAAAACCATTAATATTTATTTCAACGGTTACAAACTGGCAAAGCAATTAGATAGTTGGCGCCTATTCTATCAGGATTCATCGCAAGGTTATTTTATTGTTTGTGTCGTTTGCTACTACAAACACGTAGAAGCTCCAGTGAGTTTCGTGATCCACTTAGGTCTTAAGATCAAATTAGGTGATTGCCTTGCTGTACACTAAACATGGACGGAATTAATTATTTGCAGGAATCAACAGAGTTTACGCAAAACTCCTAATATCGTGCAAGTGGTTACTTCAGAATGAATTATTAATGATGGAAAAGTTTCCAAACAAACGACATGATTTCTAAGCCACATCTAGGAAGTCGAAATTAACATTTAGAATTCCGGTACACTGTTTACCCTTACATAATATAAATGTAACAAACAATGGAAAAATTAATATAATGGAGTTGTTTCTGGTTTTGACCACTGATGGCGCTGACTGAGGGTGGTTAAAAAAGAGTTTCATAATGTCAACAAATGAAACAAATATTAAAATAAAAGCTGAGTCTAGCCTAGAATGATCAAAGTCCCGTTTTTCCGTGATTCGTCCATGTTTTTAATATTTTGTCCCGGTTCCCCAAAAGTTCGGGATTTTCCAACATGCATACATTCTTAGGATGTATGTAAATGTCCCGGTTTTCCGAAATTTTAAAAGTATTGGTTTAGCCAAAAGTTTTTTCCACCTCAATTTACAAATTCATTTTCGATTACGCAACTCACTGGAGCTTCTACGTGTTTGTAGTAGCAAACGACACAAACAATAAAATAACCTTGGGATGAATCCTGACAGAATAGGGCAAATTAGACTGGAAATTTCTTGGAAAACTTATTTTTTCGGAATTAAAGTATATGTTTAGGGTGCTACCTCGTCCTATCAGTGTTCATTGGCCAAATAGACAGAAATGATTATGATTATGTTTATGATTTATCTGGAATTTTTTTTTTTTTTTTGCACAAAACAGGGAAAACGATTATCACAAAGGCTCACAATTTTTTTAAAATTGTGGGCCTTTTCCCTTGGAAACTGTCTGGATGCAAGAAACGCTAATCACATTATGTTATGTAAATTTAAACACAGATTTAACGTGTAAGGAGTTGTATTCATCGAGATATGATTAGGGTAGAAAGAATTTCAATCAAATATGGCAGGAAGAAGTTCAATGAGTAAAGCCTTTGGCTCCTGATTCATTTTATTGCAATACTGCTTATTTATTCATTTAAATACATTATTGTAATTATTTTACGATATATTAAATCATATGCTGTCTTTCATAGATATTTCTGTGTCATTTTTAGAGCACCACTACTAAGATTGTAGTTCTCACTGTTAGTTTTTTTTTTTTTTTTTCTTTGATTGTTCCGAATTAAGTTTTAAAACTCATTTTGTACCTGTTTCGGCATTCGGCATCTGATCACCCTAGTCTAACCTTTAAATAAAATATCCTATAACAAACCAAGAAATGCAAATAAAAGAAATGTTAATGATTTATTTGGAATTTTTTTTTTTTTTTTTTGCACAAAACAGGGAAAACGATTATCACAAAGGCCCACAATTTTTTTTCAAATTGTGGGCTTTTTCCCTTGAAACAGAAATTATTCTGGGTAACGCAAACTAAAATAAAACAAAAAAAGAATAAAAGAAAGATTAAGTAAAGCACACAGTATTTATATTTAAATATGCTATCATTAATTGAATTTTATGAAAATTCATAAAATTCAATTAATGATAGCATACTTCTATAAAAATATATGTACTATAATTTATAAACAAGTTGCACACATTGGATATATTTAATTTAACGGCAGCATGAAAGATTAAAATTTGGAAAACATTATCCTAAAGCATATCGGTGTTCTGTAGGTCAAAAAAAATTTCTCAGATTTCAAATGATATGAGAAGGCAGGAAAGAAACTTGATCCGAATCCGACCTTCTCATAGATCCCTGAAAAAGCTTTGTTTATATATATATACTCTGTGCGGTGAAAGAATACTACTTTTTGGCAGAGGCTCACCCCTTCACCCAAAGACACTTCAGGGATGCATTATTGGAGGAAAGACAGGAAGGATGGATGTGAATGATACACTGTGTTAAGTGTACTAATAATGCCATTCAATAAACTAAATAAACTATGAAGACAACTCATATATGATAACATATGATCTTGAAATTTGGAATTAAAATCAAATAACATTTTTGTTATCAAACTGATTTCGCTTTTTTTGTGCTGTGAACACTAAATTTACACAGACTTCATTGTACAACATGAAGTGTTAGAGATAAAGACATAACATGCACATAAGAAAATATGACGATTACAATAGAACTTTCATAAATGCCTGACGGAATTTAATTAAGATCACTTAAACAAAATTAAACTCTCCACACGGTTCGCTGTTATTTACGTCCTCGCGGGACATAATAAATGCTATTCTTGCACACAATGTCGAAAAGGCGTGTGTTCGAGTCCCGTCTAGATGGGAAGAACTTATTAATACTGTGGGTTTTTTTTTAGCACTCTGGCTGAGTTAGTCGATCTCGGGCGAGGATTGCAGGTTTTTTTTTTTTTTTTTTAAATCCCGAAAATTCAGATTTTGCATCGTACAGGTAAACTAACCATAGAATACATGCACTTAATACATTAACACATAAGACGTTACCTCTCGAAGACTCTGAAACAACCAATCAATTATTATTTATAACTATCAATGTGAAACATATGCATATGCTTCATTCAAACTACTGGTTAATCACTGCTCAGAAAAAAAAAAAAAAAAAAGCATTCCTGAAATATGGTGTGGTTATTCATTTTTTATTCATGTGGTTATTCGAAGGAGAGGAAACTGACAAATTAGATGCTCCGTTTGTGCAAATAAATGCATAAGGAATAGAGAGTAAGTATACTAATTGCATCCTGCTCCTCCTTGGACAACGAACACAAGGGGCATAGGGAAAATAAATTTAAACTGGAAAAGGATGGTTGCATAATTGACATGTGGATATGTGGTTTCAGCCAGAGAGTAATTGATTGTTGGAATAAATTTCCACCTGGCATTTTGTAAGCGGTCAGTTTTAATTAATTTAAAGAAAGGTGGGACAAATCATTAAAAGGGATGAGCAAGCGAAGTGAGTATTTTTATTTATTAATTTTTTTATATTTGTAAAAGAATAAGAGAAAGTTTGCCTCAATATGATATGTAGAACACTTCCATATGATACTCTCCAGAAATTAAAACGTAAACAATTAAAATCGAAAATCTTACATTACAGTAAAAAATAATTAAAAATCAATTGAACACAATTCAACTTCAATTAGCGCAATTAAAAGTTAAGTAAAAAATTAATTTAACGAAAAAATTGCAAAACGATTTTCCTTCCTGAAGTTGACAATGCTTTTCGACCGTATGTCGTGATCACAGGAATGAAAATTACCGAAAAGGGGTGAGCATTAAACTTAAATAAGGATTATTTGTTTTCGCGCGTGCGCGCAAAAGACCCAAAATCGGAGATTAGATATGGCCGGCGAAAATGAACAGAATTCTCATGTAATTTAATTTCGACGGTTCCTGCAATTAATAGTCTCTTATAATTACGTTGGACACTAAGCACAGTATTTTGGCATGGGAAGTCTGGTTCCATAGAGCCGTTAATGTCAAACTCCCTTCCAAGCTCATCTCCATTCAACGGGTTATGCTGCTTGCCATGCTCCGGGCCTGCAGGACAGTGTCCTCTGCAGGTCCTTGCTGGAGTCTTACCACTAGACCTGCATGTCATCTTCAAAGGACTGTGCTATCGTCTAAAGCACAGAGTTCCTGGCGAGATTCTCGGCATCTCATGCAACCTAACTGCTAACATCAACGACGAGAAACGGAGAATCTGGAATGAACTTATCAATGTGTGGCAATCACGATGGGATTCCAGTACTACTGGTTAAGTCACCCGCTCTTTTGTTCCTGCAGTTACCTTCCCTCTCAACAAGAACGTCCGCCAATGGTTTTCTTCCAGTTTAACAACGTCATATATACTTACTGGGCACGGCTCCATCAACTGAAAACTATTTAAATTTTGCTTGTCTGACACCAACCTCTACTTGTGTGGTGCTGAGGAAACTGCTTGGAGCAACTTTTCTCAAGGAAATGAAGTGGCACTGACTGAAAATTCTCAATCGTTCTCAGTCCTCTGCTATTTTGGCCAAAAGAAAGCAACTCTTCTCGAGTCTATCATCATCTCAACAACAAGGAATCAACACAACCCCTGCAATGTCTATTGATATCTCTAAAAACTGACATCACCTGCCATCTTTTTATTTATTTTTTTTTTTAGCTGGCACCCTGGTTTGGGCAGCTGTGGGTACGGGATTAGCCAGCACCCACTGGTATAGTACTACCTCCAATGGGTGCGGTTTTCGTCCTTCCTAGGACAGAAAAAGACTGCTGTCTTGTGGTTCCTTGTGCCACAATTTATACTTCTGATTGGTTGCGTGATGTGATTTGCTGTGTGGACATGTTACATGTTCATTTCACTTATGACATGGTAATTAACATGATTCTATGTATATCATTGTATATAATATAATATGTATGTATGTATATAGCGGATTTGCCAGTTTAAGGCTAGGGGTCGCTTGTTGTTTTGTTAATACTGTAATAAGTATTTTGGCCTCGTTAAATAAAAAAGATGTTTTTCGTTAACGGCATGAAAGGCTAATTCTGACGCTGCTGAACGAGAAGCACGAACTGAGGCCGCATGTTGATTAATACGAAAATTGAGAGGAAACCGCGTAGAACCTTGATAAGAAGAATCGCAATTACTGCAAGGAATGTTGCATACCAGGGCATTTATTTATTCGCAACAGGGGTTATCCCCTGTTGCGAACGTGGAAAGGACTGAGCGATTGTTCAGTATCGTGTATATTTCCGTATTGGCCTGGCCACAATTTTAAACTCGTTATCTTTAAAGAATCTGTTAAGCTGTTTGTGCCACTGTTCAACATATGTGACAGAAATAAAATATTTTTTGATATTACTATTGTTGGTTGGTGTAGTTTTTTGTATCCTATCCTTAGCTTGTACCCTAATTCGGTTTATTGTAGCAGGGGATAACCCCTGTTTAAGAATCTGATGGTTAATATTTGTATTTCTGAGCCCAAAGCAGATTCCGTCGTTGAATATTTATAGGCATTGAGAAATTGATTAAAGATAATCGATCTTTTGTAGGTGAACGGGTGGTAGCTGTTATAATGAAGAAGCATACCGGTGTTTGTAGGTTTACGATAGATGTTAAATTGGATTTTATTCATGTCCCGAGTAAGAGTGAAATTTAGAAACTTTAATGACTTAGTATTCGTATTCTCCCTTTCCAATGTAAATTTGGTATACATTTCTTGCGGTGATTGCGACGTCTTATCAAGGTTCTAAAAGGTTCTAAAATTGAGAGGAAACGCGGTTTCCTCTCAATTTTCTTATTAATGAGCATGCGACCTCAGTTCGTGCTTCTCATTCAGCAGCGTCAGAATTAGCCTTTCATGGCGCTAACGAAAAACATACTTTTTTATTCAACGAGGCCAAAATACTTAGTGTCCAACGTAATATACGAGACTATTAATTGCAGAAACTGTCAAAATAAAATTACATGAGAATTTTGTTCATGTTCGCCGGCCATATCTAATCTCCGATTCGTGGTCTTTTACGCGCATGTGCAAAAACAAATAATCCCTATTTAATTTCATGCTCACCCCTATTTGGTAATTTTCATTCCAGTGATAACGACATACGGTCGAAGAGCTTTGTCAGCTTCAGGAAGGAAAATCGTTTTGCAATTTTTTCATTAAATTAATTTTTTACTTAATTTTTAATTGCGTTAATTTGATTTTTAATTGTGTTCAATTGATTTTTAATTATTTTTTACTGCAATGGAAGATTTTAGATTTTTTAATTGTTTTCGTTTTAATTTCTGGAGAGTACCATACGGAAGTGTTCTACGTATCGTATTGAGATAAAATTTTCTTATCCTTTTACAAATATTGATATCAACGTAGAACGTATTGAGCATCAGAGCTCTGGTTCATCCTATCAAATTAATTAGGGCGCTCTAGTCGCGGAAGTGAACAGTCGGTGGATTTTTGGCTGCTGTAAAGGGATAAGTATTTTTAATTTTTACCGTATTCTTCGTTTATCAAAATACTACATTGTGTTTTACAGAGTTATTAAATAGGTTTAGCAGCGTTCGTTAGCTTCTTATTTTGAATTTAATTAGCGATTTTTTGAATTTTATGACTCCCGGTGTTGGCGCCAATACTGTTGAACTAGCCGCCATATTGTAATCGATAAGAAATATCGTAACGTATATATACCTCGAACTGATAGCGTAAGGTATAAAGTAAAACTAGATAGCGTAATACGAAACACTCAATTAAGAATCTGTTAGCTTATTCTAGTATTATCAATTAATCAAAAATATTATTACTCTTATTAAATTTCATTGTTAATTAAATTGTATTTAAACGGAAATCATGACCCAGACTAGAGCTGCAAAGCAAAGATCACAGACTAGCGAGAGTGCTGTGGCTCGGGGAAGAAACGAAGAGGGCGATTCTCCAACGCCACAGTCTCAAAAAATGTGCGAAATGTGAAATCTTTGCAGACCTTTCTAAAACAGGACATGATCTAGTCAATGATGCCTCTGTGTGCGCTAGGTGTCTAGAGTGTCAAGAAATTAGGTGCCAACTCAGCGTTCTGATGGGCATCTATGAGAGTTTGAGGTGTACGGTGAATACCCTCGAAGAAATTAATATGAGGGGCCCATCAATTTTCATAAACGACATAGATGAAGGGATAGAGGGCGTGATGTCTAAATTTGCAGATGATGTTAAAATTGGTAGAGTAGTTAATGATCACAGTCAAACTAAGCTTCAGAGAGACCTAGATAGACTTCAGGAATGGTCAGAAAAATGGCAGCTGTGCTTTAATCCAACAAAGTGTAAGGTATTACACCTGGGAAACAGTAATCCCAAAATAACTTATTCACTTGGTGGAGTTCGACTAAACCCAGTACTGGAGGAAAGGGACTTAGGTGTTACGATACGGTCAGACATGAAATTCTCTGAGCATTGTAAACGGGTTGCAAGGAAGGCCCATGGTGTCCTATCGATGATCTATCGAACTTTTGCAAGTAGAGATAGGGACGTGATAATCCCATTATATAAGGCTTTTGTTAGACCATACTTGGAATACTGTGTTCAAGTATGGAGACCGCACCTAAAGAAAGACATCGAGCTTCTTGAAAGGGTGCAAGACGGGTAACTCGGCTGGTGAGATCGGCAAAAGGGCGTCCTTATGAAGAAAGACTTCGAATATGTGGGTTGCAGAGTTTGGAAACTAGATACCTTAGAAGAGATTTGATTGAGGTGTTTAAGGCTCTGAGAGGCATCAATAAAATGGATGAGGACGAAATTTTCAAGATTATAAATGATGCTAGAACTAGGGGACATAAATTCAAGTTAAGGGAGGAGATATTTAGATTGGACTGAAGGAAGTTTTGTTTTAGCCAGCGAGTTATAAATTACTGGAATAAGTTGCTTACATGGGTGGGAGAGGCTGAGAGTTTGGGGAAATTCAAAGGACATCTGGATAGTACCTTCGGGTGAGGGAAAGCATACGCTGAAAGGTTTAATTTCCTTTTCTTTTATTAATTATTATTGTTATTTTTTTAACATTGTTTTATTCGGGTTTTTTTTTTTTTTTTTTGGCTGGTGCAGCATAAGCCATAGGCTTTCTTGCACCATGCGGCCATTACTAATACTAATAAAGCTCTCAGCTCAACGGCTGAGCTCAATCCTGTGCATCAGGCAACACAGAGGCAATCTCCAAGGCAGAATGCGCTGATCCCAAAGAAACTAGTTATTTTTGGTGACTCTATTGTCAGGGAGACGGAAAATATACTATGCAAGAAGGATAGTGGAACAGGAACAGGGTATTTCTGCCAGGGGCAAAAGTTGATGGCGTTGTAGAGCAGATATCATCTTTTAAGGGCACAAAAGATGATATTTTTGTACACGTTGGAAATAATGACATTAAGAGTAAGAGATCCGCATATTTACTCAACACGTACAGGTCAATGTTGAAAAAAAGTCGCGAATTACGGTTGAATGTGAAAATGTCCACAATTTTGCCCAGACACGATAGGAGGGAGTATATGATGAAAGCCGTGTCGATCAATTCGGCCCTGGAGAGATTTTGCAAGGTTCAAGGGGTAGATTTTTTTCAGCCCTGTCTGTGCTTGTTGACAGGAGAGACTGCTTCTACAGGGGTGGGGTACACTTAAATAGAAAGAGTGCAAGAATATCTGCTGATGCTATCGACGCAGTGTTAGGTGGGTCGGAAAACTGCTAGCTTGGAGTGGGGGGGGGCACACAGACTAAAAGGTTAACAGTGGCTGCCAGCAGAGGCCAAAGAGATTCTTGCACTGCTTCCATTAGAATGAGCAGCAACCTGGAAAGCAAGGCAATGGAGATTTCCAGGACTGCCGGGAGTCAGTGGAACAAATAAATACATGGGCTGTGTTAGGGTAACTAAGAGTAGAAACAGACGCATGTAAACTTGCATGTACACCATTGCTGGGAATATAGTTAATAAATTTGACGAGCTTGAAGTGCTAAGTCAAGACATCAAAGGCAGATATTGTTGGGATATCAAAGACGTGGTGTCACACAGACATAAGCAGTGCAGAATTGGAATTTGGGGAGTACAATGTGTACAGAAAGGGCAGACAAGACAGGAAGGGAGGAGGGTTATGCTGTTAGTTAAGAAACATAAAATCTAAGGAAGTGCATCCAATTGATGTTGGTGGACAATACAACGTTGAGTCTGTTTGGTGTGACATAAGCACTGGGAAGGGAAAAATGAAAGTAGGTGTGTGTTATAGGCCTAATGAATTTGATGAATATAATGAGAAATTGTGCAGAGAAATAGAGTGGGCCAGTAAATCAGAATGTCTTATAATAGGGGATTTTAACTTTCCAGATATCGACTGGAACTTGTGAGTTGGTCACTCGCACACTAGCAAGACTTTTGTGGATTTATTGGATGACTGTTTTCTACAGCAACATGTTCGAGAGGCAACCTGAGGGAGTAACACTCTTGATCTGATTATCAGCAGTGATTATTCATGCATTAAGGATTTGCAGATAAAAGAACCACTGGGTGACAGTGATAAAATGTACTGATGTGGGAATTACTTAAAGATGTAACTACCATCAAGGCTAAAGGGAAGTGCTATTGCTTTCGTAAGGGTGACTACAGGGGTCTCAGACAGTTTTTAAATTCTGTACAGTGAGATCAACTGATGATGTTACCAACGTTAAATTCTAAATGAGAAGCCTTCAGGGACTTAATTTTGGAGGCTACTAGGCTTTTCGTTCCAACTAAGAAATACTGTTCAAGGTTTAGGCTTAAATGGATGTCAGATTAACTAATGAGGCTCATGGCAGAGAAGAAAATGTATGGGATGCATGTAAAGTATCAGGTGACACAGAAGCCTATGGCAGATACAAGTTGATCTGTAACCAAGTTACAAAGGAGGTTAGGCAAGCAAAGGTAGATTACGAGAAATCTTTGGCAAGGGATGCAAAGAAAAACAGCAAAGAGTTATTTACTTATGTAAACTCTAGAAGGAAAGGGATGAATTAACATAGATGGGTTGACTATCATGCTCAGGTAACTGATAAACTGAATGCGTATTTTGCATCTACATTCACATACGAGGAGTTACCCAATGAGGGGAGTGCTAGAACTTTATCAAACTCTAACAGGGAGCTAAATGATTTTGTAATAACTTAGAGCAAAGTGGAGAAGAAATTGTTGAAGTTAAACATAAAAAAGGCACCTGGGGTGGACGGGATCTATCCAGTTATATTAAAGGAGGCAGCAAAGGAAGTAAGAAAACCCTTAGCCATAATTATGAGAGCTTCCTTGGATTCACAGGAGGTGTGCAAATGTATCACCAATTCACAAAGGGGGTTCAAAAGGCGACACAACTAACTATAGACCTGTTAGTTTAACTTGTGTTCGGGGGAAATAATGGAATCACTAGTTAAAGAAGCATTGCAGGATCATCTACACAAGACTGCAGTAATAGTTAAGACACAGCATGTGTTTGTTAACGGGAGGTCTTGTCTGACCAATTTGATTGGATACTATGATGTGGTCACAAGGGAACTGAATGCCAAAAATAATTCTGATATCATATACTTGGATTTCAGGAAAGCTTTTGATACTGTTGCACATGGAAGACTGCTGTACAAATTGGAGATATATGGCATTAAGGGTAAGTTTCTACAATGGATAAACTGATGGTTGAGTGGGAGACGACAGAGAGTGGTAATCAATGGACACTGTTCTTCGTGTACAAATGTTATTAGTAGAGTTCCCCAGGGTTCGGTGTTGGGCACCTTGTTGTTTTGCATATTTATCAATGATATTAATGAAGGTATATCAGGTTTAATGTCCAAGTTTGCAGATAATACAGAGGTTGGCAGGGTTGTAACGACAGTATGCTACTCCAACTGGATCTAGATAAGTTGGAAAAATGGGCTGAGAAATGGCAACTGAAGTTTAACATTGACAAATGCAAAGTACTGCATATGGGTAGCTATACCGAAGAGAAACGTACCAACTGTGTGGTGCTACACTCAGGGAAGTGGAAAGTGAAAAAGACCTGGGGCTAATTATGCAGTCAAATAGGAAGTTCGCTTACAGTGCAGACGGGCTGCGGGCAGGTCATGGAGCGTCGTCAACGATATATAGGAATTTTGCTAGCAAGAACAGGGATGTGATTATCCCGTTATACAAGGCAATGGTCAGGCCCCACCTACAGTACTGTGTACAGGTGTGGAGGCCTCATTTTAGGAAGGATGTAAAGTTGCTAGAACAAGTACAAAGAAGGGCAACAAGATTGGTGAGGGGAACAAAGGTGTGCTCTTACCAAGAAAGGCTTAAGTTCTGCAAATTGCAGCATCTGCGAGGTGATCTGATTGAGGTGTATAGGGCCTTGAATGGATTGAGCAAGCTGAATGCTGATGGGATTCTTTCTCTTGCTCAGATTAAGAACCCGAGGGGACAGAGTTTCAAATTGAGGAAAGACAGTTGTAGAATAAATGTGCGGAAATTTGCCTTTAGCCAGCGGGTAGTTGATTTGTGGAACAGACTTCCATCTTTTGTTGTGGAATCTGATAGCCTAAATAAATTTAAGGCTGAGCTGACAGGCATTTGGAACAAAGAGAGGGATGAAATGGGAATTTTTTTTTTTTTTTTTTTTTTTTTGGCTGAGGCTGCATAAGCTTGCTTTATTGCATCGTATGCCTCTACTAATGCTAATGGTAATGTTTTAATAGTTGATACCATATAAGCTTGCTTCCTTGCATCATTTTGCCTGACTAATATTAATATACTGTTACTAAAAGTATTTGATTCTAAAAGAACATTCTTTGGCACGAAATCGATTGAAAATACGTTTTGAAAAAGGTGTACCAGCACAAATAAGAACAGTTCACGAGTACATAATTTAAATGAAGTGTTATTTCATTTCTGTGATTAGAAAACATTCTCCTTTTATATTCGTGATTCTAACCCTGTCGGACACTCTAATCATTTTTATAGGATTCTTCAATCGGACTGTAATTAGCTGATCTAAATCAGACAGATTAAGGTTTTTGTGTTATTGAGTCCACATAATATGCAAATAAATCCATGAACGTACACTTCTACAGGCATAATATACTGGACTGGCAATAGCATAGGATTATACCAATAACGACATAGGTATAGGACTACGTTTACTAAGATATTCAGCTCAATTCAATTCAATAAAGTGTCAAATTTTATTAATTTATTTACAATTCGAACAAAACAGTGTCTCTGGCTCAATAACATTGCATACAAAGTATAAGAATACAGAAATGTTCATGGGGAGAGATGTTTTTTTTTTATTTTTTATTTATTTATTTTAGGAGCATTAGCAACTAAGGCCCTTTCCACATCCTCCGTATTTGATGGTGACGGGCTCGAACCCCGGTCTAATCAAAAAGCGTGACTACGCACTACTGCTCCTTTCCACCTGGCTACGGAAGCGCCTGGGGGGGGGGAGAGTTGTATTGGGCAGAGCCTTTAAACCTTATCCGGCGCATTTTTATCTCTCTGGTCAGCCTACTCAGTAATCTGACACTAGATATATAGAAATTATACTCGTATACTGCTTTAGTTTAGCTTGTATTATTTTAATTGAAATTATTAATTTTAATTATTTTTATGAGGTTTGGAAGGCACTTGAATGTCACTCCGACAGCACAGATTGTACTGAAATCCAAGTTAGTAAGTCGATAGACAAACTTTTAGTAGGCATTAAGTGCTGCCCTAATTTTTTTACTGTTTACTCTCCATTAGTAGGTTTAAAAAACTTTCAGGGTTGTTACTCTGAAAATAGATTGCCAATATACAAATACAAAGAAAGAAAAAACTTGGGTAGTATCAGGCGGGTTGGAGTATTCTTACGCTCACTAACCTGGTAATGACAAAGTTAAAGGCAAGCTGCGCCAAGTTCGATCGGAATGTTTGATATTATAGCTTAACATTTTCAGCTTTCTGTAGTCGGACACGTTTTTTTTTTTTTTCATTCATTAAGTGTTATTTTATTTTCTCAATTGGTCTTCGTGCGACTTCGTCCATCTTTAATTATTTCCTGCGCAGTCATTCATCATTCTTTAACTGTTATTCTATTTCTCCTCTTCACTTGGAATGTGCATAAGCTTAGTTCGTTTGAAATTTTTTCGTTTATAGATCATCTTCTTACCTCACTAAATTCCCTTATTTTATTCTGTCACGGTTTAAATACTGCCCCCTTACTGCTTTAATTTCCATATTTATATCGAAAATCAACTTAGCTGAAATATAGAAATAGAGGTGGCGCTGGAATATCCTTAGCAAAAAAATAAACTACAGTATAAGGTCTAAAAAATATGGAGGCAGTATAGTCTAAAAATAAATAAATTTAATTAATTAATGTAACCATTGAATTAGATTAATAAAAATAATCTAATTGTATTTAATTTCAGGGAACAAAAAAAAGATCATTCTTAATTATGAAAGAATTTTAAAGACAAAGCCGGTTCCTAACCAACTAGAACGATAATCGACTGTATTAAACAAAAAGGTTAACCCGTACTGTAGGTTGTTGTTATTTTGGTTTTTAGGAGCATTAGTAACTAAGGCCATATTGCTCCCGGGGATATGCGGTGGTCATTCCCTGATCTTTCCGCATCCTCCGTATTTGGTGGTCACGGGCTTGAACCCCAGTCTAATCAAGAAGCGTGTGCTACGCACTGCTGCTCCTGCCCACCTAGCTACAGAGGCGCCCGTACTGTAGGATTTGTCCAGTGCGCAAAGCACTTATCTTGAAAATAAAGGTCTCCAGTTCGAATGCTGCCTCCGGTATGAATATATTTGAATTGTTTATACACCGGCATGACTATTATGCCAGAGGATTTTACAATTAATTCTTTGACAATAAATGCTTGCTAACCGTATTTAGCAGTTACGTGAGCTTGACCAACGGTCTACTGAAATGCATGCTATTACTGCGCTTCACCGTTTGGCGGCTCATCATCATCATCATCATCAGCCATTTTCAATCCACTGCAGGATGAAGGCCTCTCCAGCAACTTTCCAGTTCCTTCTGTTTTGAGCACTGGACATCCATTTACTACCCACAAACTCATGAATTTCATCTATCCATCTCCGCCTTTGTCTTCCAGGTTTTCTTCTAGCTCCTCTTGAATACCATTCTGTTATTTTCTTAGTCCATCTGTCATCATGTCTTCGAGCTATGTGTCCTGCCCAAGACCATTTTAGTTCTTTAGTTTTGATAAGAATGTCCTTTACTTGAGTTTGTTGCCTAATCCGTGTGTTTCTCTTCTTATCTAACAGTCTGATTCCCAATATGATTCGTTCCATTCTTCGCTGTGTAGTTCTCAGCTTCTCTTCCATTCTTTTGGTGAGTGCCCAAGTTTCACTTCCATAAGTCATGGTGGGGAGTATACATTGGTTCATTATTTTACGTTTCAGACAAACTGGGATATTGCTCTTCAGTATGTGACTATATTTCCTGAATGCTATCCATCCAAAATTTATTCTTCTCTTGACTTCCAGCCATTTATCATTATTACAGCTAATAACTTGTCCCAGATAAGTATATGACTCCACCTTTTCAATTACTGCTCCTTCAATCATTATTTCCCTTTCCGTGGCATACTTGTTCATCATTACTTTTGTTTTAGCCATATTCATCTTTAGTCTAAAATCCTTACTAGCTGTGCATAACTGATTAAGATTTTCCTCTAATTCTTTGGGATCATGGCTTATGACCACAATGTCATCTGCAAATCGTAAATGGTTTAGGTACTCTCCGTTCACATTGACTCCTTTCTGCGACCAGTCTAATCTTCTGAAAGCTTCCTCAAGGGCAGCAGTAAACAGCTTCGGAGATATTGTGTCTCCTTGTCGAACTCCTTTCTCAATTTTAAATTTCCTACTGTCTTTGTCTAGTCTAATAAAGGAGGTAGCACTCTCGTATATTTTCTTCAAAATCATAATATATGGGGTATCAATGCCTTGTCTTTCCAGTGCCCGAAACATTTCCTTATGCTGTATGGAGTCAAATGCCTTTTCATAATCCACAAATGCCAGGCATAATGGTGTTTTATATTCATTTGCTTTCTCCATTAGCTGTGATATTACATGAAGGTGAGAATCTATCCCCTATTTATTATTATCTGTTTATTGCTCTGGACAGCAAGTAAGCCAGGGGCGGAGTCATATTTACATACTAAAGTTAAGGCAGGGACATGTGTCCAGGTTACATGGTGCAACGTATATCCTTAACCGGAAAGGTACAGTACTTACACAGTTTTTATTTACATACATGTTATTCCAATTTATGGGGATACCAACGTGTCCCATAATCAGAATGATATTAATTTTGTCAAAAATATACCACACAATAATTATAATGTATGTACAAAAATATAAAGAGTTTCTTTGGTTAAGATAGTTCATCTCAGCTCATCACGGTTGTCGTCTGCGGTTTCTCCTCTTTTCTGTCAATCTCAGCTTACAATGTCAGGCGTCTGGTAATGTCCCAGAACTGAGGATGGAAATTAGTGACAGCTTTATTTTATATTTCTCCTACCATGAGTAGCTTTGGCATTCTGTTTTCTTTCAGCTGTTGTCCTTGAAGTCATAACGATAGACTCGTGTATGTTTCCATTGGCATCTGGTGTCTGCATATATTCTGCTGGCAGAATTTATCGAGATAAATGGCTAGATTGTTAATCAACTCTGCCGTGTTTGCTGGAAACATACGTCTCAGCCCTTTGAGCTTGTTGAAACTGTTTCTGAGCGGGAGACTGGGGTCTACTTGGCTTCTCCCAGCAATTCGGGAAGTTTTTATCAGGCCCGTGATATCAGGAGCGTCGAAACGTCCTGTGATTAGTTTGATTCAGTGCAAGAAAAGAGTTGCCACCATTTGTTGTTTCCATGGCATGACTTCGAGACTGATATAGATTTGGACCTAAAAACAGTGTACTGGTTGCCAGTCAGCCAGTTGAGCCATTTCAGGAGCCAGTATTCCAGGCTAAGGAACTTGTCGAAATGCATTGGTCCTCTCCCTCCTGCAATAAGTAGGGGAGAGAGGACCATATACTTTCTGCATATAGAGGTATGGGACAGAGACAACGGAGGATGTATTTTTTTGATAAATTCAGCATCGCGTATCCCCGTTAATTTCCGGGGAATTGCCCACATAGCAGTGTACGTTTGTCTTTTTGTATTCAGTAGGTGGGGCTGGAAAGTTAGTCTCTCATCCCACACTAACCCTAGATTCTTGCTCGTTTTCACTTTTTGAATGGATGATCTTTTGATTTTAACATTGATATCATTGCGTAACTTCTTCCAGGCGAAAGACATTTGAACCATTTTTGCTTGGTTTATATGAAACCCGACTGAGACTAGATCTTGTTCAAGTTGTTGGATTTTTTTTATTTGCCTGCAGTAGTGCTGAGAATCTTATTTTGGTCAGATGATTTGACGTAAAGTTTCAGTCATCACTGGAAGTCAATTCGGGTAACCAGGAAGGGCTCAAGAGCTGCATCGAACAGGGTTGAGGATAGGACTCTCCCCATTGAGGGGCACCCTATTAGTAATGCAAGCGCTCCGATAGCTGTGATGTGAGATGATGCATTACCCGAAGCCATCTAATAGAAATCGTCAAAAAACTACCACTGGAAGCTATAGAGCGCCCTAAATGTCTCCAGAATGATTGATTTCATTACACAGAGAGTATTACGTGTAATGTTGAAATAATTCTTGAGAATGGAGATTAGAACTATTACGTCAATTTTGTGACAAAATTGACGTAATAGTTCTACATCTACGTAATTTTATATCTTTGATATAAAATTACATCAAGGTTTGTTCTGTTGTTGAGGGCTTACTGGATTCTTATAAGGATGTCCACGAGGTTGCTCTAAGTAGATCTCCCATTAATCACCGTGTGGAGATACGAGAGGTCTGTGGTTAAAACAGTGGTCTGCAATAGAGGCTGAATTTCTTTTTCAAAAATCTTAAGGAACCCACAGATGATGGAAATAGGTCTGAAGGTCTTGTGGCTACTTGGGGTCTCTGCATTTAGGGATCGGACAGACAAAGCACGTGTTCCAGATTCCTGCGGTGTTTTGTTGAAAATATGGACAAGGAGATTAATAATGTATGTATTACAAATTTTTATTAGAAACAAAGGGAACCGGTCTGGGCCCACTGCAGCTTTCGGTGGTAGTTTGACGATTTCTATCAGATCGGTTTTGAGTAATGCTTGGGAGTGGTATTGGAGATTTGCATGGAGGACTGAAACTTATGACAGAGAGTCGTTAATGCTGTTGGTCAGCTTGCTGAAAACTGAGTCCATTCTTTAAATGTTTCTTCCTTCACGGTGATTTGTTTGTGGCTCTCTGTTTTTGGAATCTTCTGGACCGTTTAATATGAGATAGAAGCTGTTCGATATGGTTTCAGCAAGCGAAGCGCCTTACAGCGAAGATAAATACATACTACTGCACTATTAAGTATTATAATGCAACATGATGTATGTTAACCGCCAAAGCAACTAAGGTATCGGTATATTGTGTGTCGATTTGCCTGTCTGCTGGACGAAAAAACCCAGGTTTCCGAAGGGGAGGAAACCATGCTACCCTCGTCTGAGACCGACTAACTCAGCCAAATGTGAAAATGGCTCCTAATAATTCCTCGCGTCATTGATGAGATTCGAACTCTGGTCTTTTCCACTCGGTATAGGGAGGACGGTGATTATATCAATTGTACTACCTCAAGAACAAGTACTATCCTGAATGTCTAGCAAAATAATGATTTTATATTACAAATGCATAGCAACAATGACGTACAGTCTAGCAAATATATAAAATAGAAAGAATTTTGTGTTAGGAAATCATTAATGGAACATAAAGCATTAAGGTTGGTACACGTTGTGCCTTTATTTTAAGTCTGGCCAGCACATTATCTCTTTGCCCTTGTACGGTTGACTACCCTCGGAGAAACACTCAAAAAGTTAGATTTTTGAATTCCAAATTTCTAAGGTTTTACTATAATGTAATAATTTTGAGACGTAATATTCTTTTTTTCTAAAACACATTTAAGCCTATCACATTACACTTCCCTCACTCGATGCCCAAACTTCCTTGATAATATAAAACGGGCCAACTGGCAAATCAAATATCAGAAAACTTAGAAAAGTATTGCTGAAAGTCAAACTTTCAACTTCATACTTCACTAGAAAACAACTTTAGTACCTCCACGGTACAGTCATCATTTCAGGTACTGGAGTATTATGCAACAAAAACTTTCGCCGCTTCCTATCATCCTTTCGCTTCCAGCTTTCCGATGCAGGAGACATACTTGGGGGAATACTCTTGAAGCTCACGCAGTTTCGTTAAGAAGGCGGTAACCGATCAATTTGGTCAAGTTTTTGGGAATAGCATTAGTATCTGTAATTTGTGGTTGCATGCGTCAAGCGAAACAGCCCTCACTTTGATAATAAATCGAGGCTTGTTACAATCATTGCCCTCCAAGGGGACAGGACACAAACCTGGGATCCCTCTTTTGGCGCTCGCTGCCAGGAAAAACTGCACCCGACAGACAGTTTTGTCGTTCCCTAGAGTCAGAGTAGCAGAGATCTGTAAGCAGGGAGAGGTAAATGCCAATTATAAATGAGAAAAAGAAAATTTGTAATATATTACGCTCTACACGTGCTTTGCATGTAAAATGTATTTTATATTTAATAGAATTATGAAGTACGTGGCCCTTTATTCAAGCAAGCAAAGTGATAACTAATTCACTTACTTATAAATAACTAACTTTTAATTAACTAATTCAACAAATCACTGAAAATTATACCAGCTAGAATTCGTAGTCTACCGAACCTAACTGCCGACCTTTGGGTAAGTACTTCTATTGATATCTACTTATCAGTATTAAGCTACTTATTCAGAGCACAGTGAGAAAAAAATTTTAGGAGAAACACTTACAGTTAACTTTCAATGGCTGCCATATGCATCAAAGAGCATCTTTAATAGGTGTAAGACGCCATTTAAATTTTTTGAAGAACATCACAAGCTGTCGAGTTAAAAAATAAAAAAGAAATTGATCGTCTTTCGATACGTAGTTAAAGCTTCACTCCGCTTTTAACTGGACCATCAACCACGAAACATCGCAAGAGTCTTTCTCACTCAATTGAAGCGTGCTCAAATTGCACCGTAGCCTTTTAAACTGGTAGAATATGCCCGTGAAATTCGTTTAATGATTCCACGTTTACGCTTTTGAAGAGATGATTCCGAAACGTTATCTGATCGCAGAACTGGAGTGAACTCTTCATTGATTAAATGGTCGTATTTTGAGCATGTGTATCCATGTAAAAGAGAAAGTGGTCGTGTGTGTTAAGCACCAAAGCAAATAAAGCTGTGAGCCATCAGTATATTGTGTCTATAACTGCGCATATTCTTTGGCCGGTTTGCCGGACAAAAAGCACTAGTTTACGAGAAGAAAAAACCAAGCCAACCTCTCCTGAGATCGACTAACTCTGCCACGGTGTGAAAAAAATATCCACAAAAATTCCTCGTGTTAATGAAGGGATTCGAACCCAGGATTTTTCTATTCGAGGTGGAAGAACAGGGATTATTGCCAATATGCTACCCCGAAGTCATGAAACAGACGCAATGTTTAATATATAAAATACACATTTGTTGAGGAAACTAAAATATCGCCTTTGGTATGCGAGGTATGAAAATTAAATTCAGGGACTATATGTTAAGACGAAAAGTGTTAATTTGTCTTTAACTGGTATCTCTTTCGAAGGAGCACTATCTAGATTCTATAACGCTTTTAAAACAATTCATGAACCCAGTTTAAGAATTCTATTGAAATTCTTTTGTTATGCTTCTTTGAATATACTTAATATTTTCAATTTTTTTGTATTAGTATTAGCAATGGCCACATGGTGCAAGGAAGCATATGGTTTATGCTGCACCAGCCAATAAATAAATAAATAAAAATAATAAAATAAAATAAATAAATAAAAATTGCTTCATTTTAATGGAGATTGTATTCTAGGAATACGAAAACAATTATTGAGTGAAGCCTCTGGCGAGTAACAGACAGATTATCTCAATGAAATTATCGACATGCATTAGTAAGCTGTATACAGCCAAATTAGAATCTTTATTACACTAGTGGTTCAAGAACTATTCTGACGGCGCTAATTTGTAATTACTGACACAAGAAAAGACTGCAATCAACTTGTTTACAAAAGTGGAAAATGTTAATTTTTTTATGGAACTTACCAGTGTCTACACTGGGCCTTCAAGAGCTTATAATATAAGAGGATCGATGTTCCAACGCTCTACTGAGCAAAAATTTGAAACCCTCATAATGTTGCTAGCTTGCAAAATTTTCTCGTTCATTACCCCATATTTTATAGTCCTATTTTACGCAATCCCAAATCTTACTGTCTACTCACCGTACACCCAGCGTAGATCGTAAGGTATGTAATTATTTAGCTTTATTCATACTTGCTTATTTAGCGCTAAACAATGTTAATTTAGTGCTAATGCGTTAATTTAGCTAGTGTGTGCTTTTCTGCCAGTTGTGTTGTTAGTATTCCTTCTTATCTGATAATTGAATTAATCCCAATCCGACTAATTAAGAGAGTAAAAATCAAAAAGATATCACCTATCTCGGAAAGTTATTTTTTTGTTTAATTTTTTAGTATTATATATATTTTTAAAGTTTTTAAATGAAAATTAATTATTGGGTAATGATTAATCAAGGTTTTGTAATACAAATATGCTAAACTTTTTAAGAATTTTCTGAGATCTTGCATTTCATCAAATTTGGAAATGATTTAGAAATTGTGTGTTTGTCTTCTTTTCTAGGATGACATTCCAAGTAGGTAGTACTGCACAAAAATTCTGCCTATTTTACGTCAGTTCTCAAGTCTGCTGCACTATTAAATTACATCTTTTTCTTAACGTCGTAATTTGCATATGGTTCCATCCCTCTAACGCGTTATTTGTATGTCAATTTGAAAAACAGTTCCACATTTCTTTGGGGAAAAGTTCTGTAAATAATTTAAAAAGTTGCTTTTCTCGTTTGAAGTCGAATGCAACATTACAAAAATTAATCCAAATCCATCCACTGTTTTTTTCGAGTGAAATATATACGACAACGTAGTACACATTCTTACGCGCAATTTGATATTTTCATCTTCATGGCAACTCGGTAAAAATCTTGGGTAGGGAACCTTCCTCGAACCTCCCTTATTGATTGAAATCAAAACTTGATAAGGGATAAACTAATTATAAAGTCTGTGATTTAGAAATCCATGATTAGAAAACAAGATTAAAAATGACAAATTTATCTTTCAAAGTATTAAAAATTTCACAAATTAACTTTTTTTTTTTTGTCAACAAAACATACTCGTATATCCCGGACAGTACAATAGTCGCTTGGATACAGGCTAGATCGACGTGGATGGTATAAATTTTCTGAAATTGAGTACATCTGCTATAAAAAGTAGAGCGGCTGTAAACAATCCAACCATTATAAATCTTCGTTGTTCGTTATCATTTATTTCTCTTTCTTGTTAGTAAATGTCAGTATGATATCGGTAGCACCGTCATCTATTTCTAACTAGAGTCACTTTTCTGGAAGAAATTTCTGTTAGAATATCATAACTCTCTCTATTTATTGGATCTAGAGGAATATCCAGAATTTCCTTTGTTCTTTCATACACTCAGTGATCACTGAATTATGACCACCCCCATTAGTAATGGACTATGCCGCATAGCTCGCAATATAAAAACCGAACAGCTTCGTACGCTAGAGCAGTGGTAATTTGCATCTGGTCGTGCAAGTCAAAGTGACCAAGTAGCGGTCATGGGACGTAGTAAAGATATCACGGAGTTACAAAAGGGCATGACTGTGGGAAGCTCGTGTGTCGGGTGCTTCCATATCGAAACAGCAAGTTTTGTCGATCGATTTCTCATGTCAAAATAATGGTTAAGGTGTGCAAAGCATCGTGTCGAAAGGGTCAAACCACCTCACGCTGACAGAACTATAAAGGATTACGCAAGGTGGATGTTCGTGGTGAGCTAAGAGTGCAGCGAGTTGTATAGGCTCAAATGCAGGTCACTGTGCGACAGTTGACACCGCAATACAATATGGGGAATGCAAAAACAATATCCCAAATGACGATGCGTCGCAAACCCAGAAGTATGGGATCAATATTCAATACCCTCTAATCAACATTCGACGGTAAATGCATCACTGCATTTACCGTCGTCAACAACGCTGGTGGACACTAGAGGACTGGAAACGAGTGTGCTTGTCGGATGAGTCCAAATACCTGGTGCAACATGCCGACGGACGCCTTCGTGTGTGGCGAAAGCAACAAGAGCTCATGGACCCATCGTGCATGGTGCTCACTATCCAGGCAGGTGGTGATGGTTGCTTAATATGGGGCATGTTTTGCTGGCAAGAACTAGGATCCCTGCGTATGGACCAACATTTCACTGGTGAGGTCTACCGGCAGTTCTGAGGAGACCATGTGCAACCTAACATACAGCCTTTTTTTTCCCCGGACAGAAACGGGATCTTCAAAGACGATAATGCGCCGTGTCATCGTGTCTGTACTGTGCACAGTTGGTTCGATGTTGTTATTGTTGTTATTTTGGGTTTTTAGGAGCATTAGCAACTAAGGCCATATTGCTCCAGGATATGCGGTGGTCATTCCCTGACCTTTCCGTCATCCTCCGTATTTGGTGGTGACAGGCTCGAACCCCGGTCTAATCAAGAAGCGTGTGCTACGCACTGCTGCTCCTTCCCACCTGGCTACGGAGGCGCAGTTAGTTCGAGGAACACTGTGAAGATTAGTATTATTGTTAACTCAATGTTTTGCAGTATGCTTCACCCCTGAACAACCTTCAGCTAGGGAAGTTGTTAAAATATGCATACAGAAACATTAGGTTCTGCATGAAACACTACAACGAATAAGTCAATACGACCAGATAAAGCACTTATATAGAGCGACCCAAGCAAAAGATACCACCCATCTTGATTGGCATCCAAATTCGTCTGACCTTAATCCAATTGAACACCAACACCTGTGGAATGTTTTGGAACGAGCAGTGAGGCGTATGGACACGCAATCGTCATCTATTCTGATACTATGGAAAGCCTTGCAGGCAGCATGGCTACTGATCCCTATGGAAGTCTTCAGACAATAGTGGTTGTTATCAGTGCAAACGGTGGCTCAACACGGTATTAGGTAGGTGGTCATAATTCAGTGATCACTCAGTGCATATTCAGTTTTATGAAAAAAAATATCTTGAAATTTCTGTTAGCGACTGAGACCTTCAGCTGTACTAAATAAATAAAATAATCTTTATTAAATGTAATATAGCCTAGGAGTTATAAATGAAAGGCATAACATCCTTCTCACGAAGTAAGAAAGGAACAACAAGTCAGGAATACTGATCTTTTATTTCGTCTTTTAAGCTATCACTAACAGACGACGCAAGAGTTGTATACATTTTGTTTACAAAATGTCAGCATAGTTTTAACATCTAACTTTCTAACTTATAATATTACGAGTATGGAACGGATCTATGCATGGCTTTTTCGGATATTGAAAAAGGCATATGATAGAATAGAGAGAAGAAGGGTATGGGAAGTGTTAAGGAAATACGGGGTAGGAGAGTCGTTGGTAGAAAGTATTAAAAGTCTATACAGAGAGACTGAAAGCTGTGTGAAAACACAGGCTGGTTTGAAATTAATAATGGACTTAGACAGGGTAGGGCACTCTCACCTCTACTGTTCATACTAGCAATGGATGATATAGTGAATGCTGTGGAGAAAAGGATTGGGATAGAAAAAATGAAACTGATAATGTTTGCCGAAGATTTGTTGATTTATGGGGAGGAGGTACAAGAGATACAATTTAAGGTTTAGTGATGCTAAGAGTAATGTAATGAGAATGGCAAGGAAGGAGGGAGAGGAGGGGATTAACATTTTTATTGAGGAAAGGAGATAGAAAAAGTGGATAGACTGGTCTAGATCGGGGATGCTAGTCTTATCAGGAAGGCTTGCCTCCCTTGATTAAGAACCACCTTCTCCGTCTCCTGCTGCACCTCCCTCACGTACTGAGGAAGTAAGGGAGCTGAAGCAGGGGTCCTGAGGAAGTGAAAAGGCCTCCCAAAATTGAATTTTCTAACAATGGATTTCATTTATAAAATTTGAAATTAAAATAAAGAAAGTGAGGTGGAGCAGCAAAATTGGAAGGAGGAAACTGTATGTAAAGGTTAAAAACCCCCTGGCTAGATGATAAACTCCCTTAATTTACCGAATTGTGCTAATCCGAGTAACAACCCCAAATAAGCTGCAAAACAGTCGAATGGTTGGAAAGACATGCAAAAATTAATTTACTAACACTGGGCACAGATGATGCCAAAATGGTCGTGGACGGAAAGTGCACATAGCCATTTGCGCCACCCATGACTACAAGGTTACGTACTAAAAAACGAAATCGTTTCTTTTGATAACTTTAATGCAATTATATAATAACTTTAATGGTCATATATTTTTCCCTCCAGTACAAATTAATGATAAAGAGTACAAAGAAAATCATCAAACAATTTTCCGAAGAGATTTTAACTTATTTTCAAGATCGTGTTGGCTGCGAGAATACCACATATAAGCAGGCCTAAGTATTTGAATGTGATAAAGTCCAAATAGTGTAAGCAACAAGACATAAAGTATTTTTATTAAATGTGTAAACAATGAGTCAATATGAGAGTAATTAAACATTTACTAACATTTTATAAAAATCGAAAAATTTAGCGTTCTAATGATCCAATGTATCATTACGTAATATGTCTGGATTGATTTTTGAAAACTCTTCAGTAATTACTAGTATTTTAATATGTTTGCAGTTCTGGTTTTACGACAATACCCTTTTACCGTTTATATAACCCAGAGGTAAAAATGAAGCGTATTACATCTGATGGAGACCTTGGAGGCCATTCGATAGAATCTCTATGGTATTTGATTGAATGCCCTCGAAGCAGGGAAAAACTCAACCAAAACATTTATTACAATAAATAAAGAGAAACTTTATTTATTTAATTTGACGATATAAAACTAAATCCTCTGTATACCTTAAAATAACAATTTTTTTTAGAAAGCATTTGATTGAATGTACAACATTGAGAACAATATCACAAAATACAGCAATTTCATTGCATACTATTTCTGTTTTGTAAACTCCCCTGTAAACTGTTTAACCTTATGACTGTTCTGGAGCACAAACAGAAACATTTTTATTTTAATTCCTGTATATCCTGAATAATATGACTGTAAATCTCACACATTTTGTTCCTGGTGTAATCCTGCTATGTGTAGTTTCAAAATAAAATAGCATACGAAAATGTACCTCATGAAATGATAAAACATCAAAAGAGAAGCTTTAGATACGTCATGCAATGGAGCAATAAGCATCGACCAACATCCTCTTCCTTTCACTGGTAACATATGCGACAACAGACATTTCGCAGCTTAATCTAAGAGTTGTAGCCATATGTTTCCCTCGGTTCAGCATTGCGGGACTAACCATTCAAAAAATCTAGATGGCGCCTTCCACTGCCATCATTAAAGCCACATTAACTGAAGGAAAGCAAGCAATTTTCCACGACTAAAAGATTCAAATGGGATTTTTCCGTTTGCAGTATGAAGTGAAATAAGTGCAGAGGATCCAGATGGTTTAGAACCCTTAGCCAATTGACTGGTTCTCAATTGGCTAAGGGTTCTCAATGTTTTATTATTCTTCTTTTTCCTACTTCAATTTTGCTGTTGTGCGAATGTATAGTTGAATAAATACTGGAAATAAGTGGCAGGTGTATATATGTGTGTTAAGCATCAAAGCAATAAAGGTTATGAGGCGTCAGTATACTGCGTCTGTAAATTGCGTACATTCCGTTGTCGATTTGCCTGTTTGCTGGGTGAAAAACCCAATTTCCTGGGAGAAAATAACCATGTTATCCTCTCCCGAGACCGACTAACTCAGCCACGTTTTGAAAAAAAAAAAACCCATAAAAATCCCTGGCAACACCGACACAGGGCTTTCCCCTCCCGGCGTACGGAGGACGATGATTATACAAACTGTGCTAAACGTGAGGACTAAACTGACAGTCATTTTCCGAGAAAATTATAAAAGAACACGCTTTACGTGGTATTTTGGAATTTTCATGAAAATAGTTTAAAAATTATGTTGCTGATTCTAGAGGGGGGAAACTCATTCATAAACGACACATTTTTGTGTGTGACTATATTAAACTATATTAATAATCTTGGAAAATGAAAAGAATTTGACACACAATATGCATTATCCAGATTCTCAGCGAAGGACAGAGGTACTTAACCCTACAGCCCACCCAAAGATATACCACCGCCTTTTCTAAATATTTATGGTTTCTAGAATTATGCACTGAATTCCGCTGATTCATTTATCTCTATTAAATAATACAATTTCAAATTAAGAACTGGCACGTTTTCGAGATAGACATCCTCGTCTCCACAGATTGAAAATGTGGGTGTTGTAAGACGGGTTTCCCCAGATGACTCAGCAATCCCTATCATAAATAATGTAGACTTCCAGAAATTATGTTCAGATCACTGCCAACAGAACTATCATTAAGAAAAGAACACTCACATTAATTTAAAAACCAAATGAAGAATTCTGAAACAAGAGCATTATACTTTACCATTGAGTCAAAGTGTGACAACTAGAGTGTAGTAATTACAGTAGGTTTAAGTAATGAGAATTAAAGTTTCAATACAAAAGGGCCCTCCTTTAGTTACTATTAAGGGTTCTTTCCTCACTTTGAAAATCCCGTTTCGTTTGGTCTCTCGCCAAATCTCCTGCTGCGCTTCAGCTCACGAGAACTCGTACGTCAAGCTGGATGTAGCTCTCGATCGACCGTATCGCTGTCTAGCCACGTGCACTGGGTCTCCGGCGTGAAAAGTAGAACAATGTCATCCTCGAGATGCTCACGGTTGCCATAACAACCGCCATTAAGTTAACGCGAAAGTAGCGTTTCTCCTTTGAAGCATTGAAATAGAACTCATTAAAATCAAAGTTCGAATCTCACTGAAAGGAAATTGCTGCACGTGAATCGCATTACGGTATTAGGTTACTAACTACTCATTCATTAAGGAATACAGACATTCAGTAAACCCAAGTTAGAATATCAGTAATGCCGGAAGGTTTCAAGTCGCAGATTTAAATTCAGATCTTTGGCAACATCCGTAGAGAAAATAATTTACTTTCAGCAACACTCCTCTCTTTCGCGTGAAAATATCAATAAAGGGAAGTGTTCAGGGTTTCCTCCCTACCAAACATATCAAAGACGTTTTCAATAAAAATAAATTAAATACTTTAATTTAAATATTAATAAAAATCTATAAATAGAAATTTCCTTTTTCTTTTTACGATAGTGATCTCTTGTAGAACCTTTTTGACTTTATGTTCATTATAATGGAGCATTTACGAAAAAAAAAAAGTTTATTTAAATTAACCTATAAATTCAGTTTAACTCCCAAATTAGTTCTGGTAAATTCAATTAAAATTTTTATAAAGCCCCGCCCCTCGCTCTCATTGATTTCTAGTTAGTCCACGACGAGATTGCTCTCCTATCAGCAGTCCATCTTTTTTAAACCAGTATATGGATGAATGAATGAACCACAGCGGTTTGAATGGGTTGAATAATAGCATTTCCGGTACCGCACAGCTTTAACTGGCAGCAAGTCCTGGGCCTTTTCTTTGCACGTACATCTCTGGAGGCGTTGGCTCACAAGGAGTAAAGGTTTTTCTACATCAAAAGTACACCGACTGAATGCCTCCAGCCATGAACTCTGAATATAGTTGTCTGCCACATTTGTGAGATGATTACAGGATATACTCAATAAAGGAGCATCGCGAGAAACACTCACAAAAAATAAATAAATAAAATAATAGTAGGTAACGCAAGCTGTAATACTAAAAGTTACAGAGTTACACTTTAATAATCGATTACTAGCATGAAGATGTGGGCAACTTAATTATCATTTATACATTTATGTAAGAACTAAATAACGGCTTCTTTTTTTTTATGATGCTTGCTTACAAACAATACGTATCACAAAGACGCTAGAGCAGTACTTAACATATTTGTGGCAGGAATCCAGATAAGTTATATGGCTCACAGGAGAACTAAAAGAAAGTTTCAGTTTTGTTAACTTATGATTACTGTACGATAAAACTACGCCAAGTAAGACCGTCATAAAAGTTAGACCAGTCGAAAGAATGCTGAAACATAAAGGAAGCTATTTAAATATTTGGCAAGGATTTCATGGTTTAGAAGTTAACGACATTTGCCAAGTCTGGAAAAAGCTAGGGTTAGAATCCCATCCTGACTAGGGGAACCTTTTACGAGGTTTTTCACCCTGATAAGTAAGGGCCGAATGCTTAAAATTTTGACTGATGGTTAAGTTTGCAGGTAAGAGATAACTGACATGATTTATTGGCAATTTGATATGTATAACGCTATTATCGATCACATGACTAGTTTTATGTATGCGTCCTAATGGTGTCATGTGACTAATCAGTTTTATGCATACCAAACTGTTAGTAAATTATGTTAGTTATCGTACTCACAAATATGACGGTCGAAAAGTTTTATGCATGCGGCCCATAGTCACTATCGAACAGAACTTGTGCTTCTTCATCAAGAAGAAGGTAAACAGACCTTTAGGACGCATGCAATTTAGACATAATACTATGAGCCATAATCTGAGTTCCTCCCCCTATTTAAATATCTGGCAATAAGCAGACCGTGAAATAATGAGTGCATTAAAGGCTTGCTGTATTAATTTATTAGCGTTAATCTTGAATAATAAACGTGGACGGATTAAAATCCTTGTTCAGTTTATTAAAATAGCTCAATGACTTCAGATGTTCACTTAATGTAATCTCCGGTTTTAGATATCATTACCATCGGTGGTCTCAACTGATACCACTAGATGAATTAGTCTGTGGGTCTAGTCTGTCCACTAAAATGTTGTTTTTGAATCCGTCACCGATGGCTATTCGGTTTCCCGAAGCTCATATTTTAAAGAAAAGAAGTCTGAAGAAGCTGGATAAGTAAATACGGTGGGTAAGAGAGTGCCTCAATTCTCTTTTCTATATAAAAAAAAAAATAAATAACAATAAATAAATAAAATCCTATTTTTCTCAATCGGAGGCAGGAGTTTGTTAGCAACGGAGTTTCTACAATAGGAGAAAATGGGATCAATTATCACATATTTTACATTTATTCCTATAATGAAGTTATTTATCATGAAATAATAACTTAATTTACATACAAGAAAGCTATTTAGTAATTACAGAGAAACCTTTAAAAGAAGTGCGACTTTCTTACAGCAGTATTTTCTATTTTCAAGGAAAAAAAAAAAAAAAAAAAACCACTTTACAAATTTTCCCAAGCTTTCATATAGCAAATAGTATAAAGTGACGGAGAAATTAACAGATTTTGTTAGTAGAACTATTTTTATCCTTCAACGGATTATATAAGTGTTGCAGCAAAATCATATCAGCATAACTTTACTTCTTAGCATAACTTTTCTTATATTTTACTACAGTAGTTCCATGATTATTCTACTTCCCCTGAATCAGGTGTTCTTCCTGCCTAAATTTTCCAATTGAAAAAAAGTGCGATAGTAAAAACGAGAAAGTTATTAGGATGTTTTCCCGCACTTCAAGCGTCAACTCCAATCATATAAATTAGTTTCTATAGTGCTGTTATAAAGAGAACTAAAACAGAACAGTATTTGCAAAAAATACGAAAGAAAAAAATTATACCGATGGTTCTCAAACTTTGCGATACCACGACCCCTAAAATGATGAATAAATTTGAGAGATCACCCGCCTCTCCATATATAAAACTAATGATTTCATTTGGGTTAAAGTTGGGTATGAAATATATATACCACTTAACTTTTAATAATCAAATTTTAATCTAAATTTGAAATAATAATTATAGAACATTAGAACTTCATGTCGCATTTGGAATATTAATAAAAAAAGCGCATTAAAAAAAATATTTGCGATCCCCTCCTGCAAGTTACTAGCGAACTCCCTGGGAATCGCGATCCACTTTGGGAAGTACACTTACTGCTCCTATTAAAGCACTCTTTATAGTGAAAAGTTTAACATTTATATAATATTTAAATTCTTATAATTGAAATTCTGTGAAGATATTATAAACGTTATAAAATTTCCTTGTATTTAACGTTATTTACTTTAACGATGCATTAATATTCGTTATAGCCATCTACTAGTTAACAGAGCCATCTTTATCCCATCAGCTGTCCAGGGGAGAGGAACCACTGATGAGCCCTCGTTTTGTAATTATTGTAATAACTAACTTTATTAAAGTATCCTCCACTGTGTTGACGTATGCTTTTAAAAATATACAATCAATTATAATTTACTGTATATTTTTATTGAAATAATAATAATCATTATTATTTCTAATAATAATCCTGATAATTATAACAATACTAATAATTAAAAATGTGATGTGTGTAACATACAGGGTGTGCATAAAAGATCAATTAATTCATTCAGGGAGATAACAAGGGGAAATGTCTGGACAGCAGTGCCGCAGCAAATTCTTGTGAGGCTCCAATTTAAAATTAGATTTTGGAGAATTTTCTGTAGTTGATTTTATCGGTTCAATATAAGGGTGCGGAGGGCATTTAGAGCTGTTTTGGTTGGAGTACCTGGTACGTTGTACCGGTTCGCTACATGTACGCTACGCCACTGCCGGACAAGCAAATTTTTTTATAAACAAAATTTCTTATGATTTTTAAAAACCATTAAAATAAAATGCATGTTTTCAAGCTAAGTGGCTCCTCAAAATACCGACCCTTCCGACAATGGCTAGACTGGCTAACCCGCTTAACTGTCAACTATAATAACTACTTTGGGGAAGGGGGTTCTTCTACAATTGGGCAGGCCCCGAGCGAGGTAAGCTCATGCGGGAAGATGACCTATTCCTTAAAGGTCGCTGCACACAAAATCGTACGGTGTTCGTACCGAATCTGTGCCATCTCAGTGACCTCCGACATGAGCGTTTTCACATTGCCGTATAGCAGTGGTTTCCAACCGGTGTGCCTCGGCATATTGGCATGCCGCGACTCTTTTCAAGTATGCTGCGAGATTAGGAAAACTTCCATTGAGTTCGATGGCAATCACTATTTCGGTGTACCGTTAATATTCGTCTTTTAACTTGAAGTATGCCTTGAGTGATAAAAGATTGGGAACCACTGCCGTATAGTCCGTACCATATCAGTCATGCTATCCTATTGACATGCATGCGTCGCCTATGACATATTCGCAATCTCCATCGGTCTGCACTAGCGTGTATACTGATGTCTTTAATGGCCACATTTTCAACAGCTCTCTCGTACATTGTATATACAATGTACGAGAAAGATGAATACTATACTGAGAAAGCTATATTAATACCTTAATATTTGGCTTTTTTCATGAATTAATACGAAAATTCAAATTTAATGTAAAAGAAAAATTGTAAATTAATTACAACCAGGTAAGGTGACATTCAATTTTTATTTTCATTTCTTCACATATTTGTTGCCAAATTTTCTTCTTGAAGTTGCTATCAAGGTATTTTAGGATGCAATAAATCATAGAATTCTACATTTGAACTTTATCGACCACTTTTAGAGTGAAAAAAAAAATTACGGGCTCTAAATTTAAATAGCAATTTAACTGAATACATATAAATAAGTAACGAAATCCCAGTTTAGCTAGGCTTACGTTCACTGTGATTATAAAATTGGAAATTCCTGGTTTTTCCTAATGCAACACGTTTTTATGTGTTATTTATGAATTATAGATTAGAAAAATAACCTTAACGTATTTGGAGTTCTTTCAGTTACTGTACTTTTTAGTGGGTTACAGAGGAGTAACTTAAGTGGGGACGAATGAAGCATGTATGTCTTGAGTAATGAACACAGCTAAAATAACTAAGTATAACAAAATTGGTAAAACTACTATACAGAAAAGGATTGGCGGCTGTATGACACAAACAGCACAGAACTCTTCTTCGCTGGTTTTGTCTCAGATCAGAAAAAAAAAAGTACGCAGTTTTGTTACGTCGCTTTCATGTCCTGAAATGCTGATTGACGCAGATTGAAGGAGACACTCAAACTGTCTCCCGACAATCTACAATTCCTGCTACTATGTTTAAGAACGGGAAATTTACTATTTTATCACGCAATAGGTCACTGAGCTTCGAATATTTATGTCCACTCCCCATTCCTTTTGGCATTTACTGTTTTCCATCCTTCATTCATCCTATATAATTCTTTTCTCAACATATCATTCAATGCTTTCATGTTGCCATTCACATCAGCATTTAGGTCATATACGGATGACAAATTTTTCCTACATCTATGCCAGATAGAAATGAAGAAAAAAAAGAGTTCTTCTTTTACATCAGCACTCTTCCGCAGTTACCAAAAATTGTAGCGCTACATTAACTCCATACTTAAATTAGAAATATCAAAAAAAAAAAAAAAATTAAATCAGCGTAAATAAGAGTTTTTTTCCATGACTAAGCCAATCTCCTATACTCTCCTTTTTTTCTTTTTTTCAACTCGCTTGGCAACTGAAAACGTGCGCTTAGCCTTTACACCACCAAGATCCGAGACGTTAGAGCTAATGACTTTACCATTGTTACTCCTCCTAGCGGCACGGTGCGGTTTTAATGTGCCTTTATTGGGGGTAAATCTATCGTGTGGCTACACACGTTGCTGGTGCGTATGATTTTTTCCCTCTCACCCCTCCCCCACAAATGTGACACACGGTTTCTCTTTCTCTCATAACTATGACTCACCAGCCTATGACAGACTAGTCGAGGATATTAATGCTTAAAGCCCGGATCGAGGCTATCTGGGGTTAGGTAAACAGACTGTCGATGGCGCTCTGCATTGGACAACTGGAACAGCACGGGGAAGTAAAGCTTAGTGAAATAGCAAAACAATTCGTTACGCTCGCCATCTATCACACTTTCTACTCCCCTTCTCTCCTACGGAAGGACCTTCTACTTATCGGAATTATAATATTTCTTCACTGTACATGTGATTAACAGAAGGGATTCACGCTTGTTTCTGCGTCACACCGTTTCCATCGAGGTTTTCTGTGTTCAAACAGCAGTTATCGTGTGTCAGCTACCGACCCATAAGTAGTGTTGGCTTCCATATACACGCTTACTCCATTTGGAGTTTCGTTTGTGCAGCAGGTGTTCTCAGAACAGACGTGATTAGTGGACGTGACGTCCTTAGGCTATTGTGCATTATCGGAATATTTGCCTTACACTCGAGGACGGTGTGTAGTGTCAGAGTTGGTAACAGTCCTATGAAAAGATGGACTGGAAACAGTCCGCTACTGACTGGAAAAAAAAAATAAAATAATAATTAAATAAGGAGACAGAAGTAGAACTGATAACATTCTTTTTTACCCTTTATCTCTATTTAATTATTTATTATTATTATTTATTTTTTTTTTAATTTTTCTGGCCCCATCTTGGGGAAGGATTTGTTTTGCTAGCCTCTTCACTTGTGTGGAAGGACGGGATCTTCTGTTGATACGCGATTGCTAGCACACACAGACGGCACTTAAAACAGTACATGCACAGTGGGGGCCCGCTACCTCGTGGCGCGGACGGATACTGGAAAGTAGCTTTGCTAATAACCCCTGCTTCCTAGCAGCAAAGTAACAAGATCCAACATAAAAGACACACAATCTAGACAACCTATACTCATTTCCGGTCATTTTACGAAGTTCTGTATCATCATAGTGACCATGGCATAGTTGAACTAACGTTCAAATGCACCTACATAAGACGTAACTCATACCCACATAAGTGATAACAATCCAAAACCGATGACAACATACATTTGTGATTTGATTTTGATTTTATTATTAAGCCAAACTGCAAAATCTAATTCCATGACTCCTGCCATACAGAGCGATACGATTAGCATAACACTGCAGTTCAAAAGTTAATAACACAGGTAGGATGTGACAATGTATTTAAAATAGTGGAGATTAAAAGCAGCTCCAAGTCACCAAGGAACATTACTAGAAACTAAACTGCGTACAGATATGCTATTTTCATGATTAAATCTATAAATGGTTTATAAAGCCAGAGATTAATTTATGATTCAATGAAGAGCCGAATTTTTTTCAGGTGTGTTCGCATATACACATATGCGCCTATTGTCTTCCCCACATCCGTCAGTCTATCCGTCCGCATGTAACAAAGAGACTCCCAGTGGACGAATTTCCGAGAAAAAAGAAAAAAAAAATTTTTTTTTTTTTTTTTGAGCCTTTTAAAGATATTTGTCGAGCCATTCTAAATTTCATTAAAATTGGACCAATAGAAATCCGTCAATTATTATTTCTTTTTCCATACAGTTTGCATGTAAAAAAGAAATTCACAGATTAAATGTTTTTAATGCAGCATTGTTAGCCTTAGATAGCCCATGCAGGCTTCGCATATCAACATGTACTATATATATATATATATATATATATAAAAAATAAAATAAAAAATTAATATATACCTAACACCACTTATGTTCACGCAAATTGGACATGCAATTCAGTGTTCTACTAGAAACGGGCTTGCGATTCCCGGCTTACCTGAGCTTCACTTTATATCTTGCATCAGACTTTAAGCTATCCTATACTCCTCGTTCTCATTTCTCCAAAATTATTAGGGCAATCTGAGGATGTAGGAGAAACTACTTCTAAACATACTACTATGGTTTCGCCTTCATGGAGTTCAGATACTGTTATTCCTACTCCATTTGCCTTTTATCCCCCTCGCTATCACCATGTTTCTTTTTGTGTTAACTTAATAATAACTAATTGGCTATTTATATGCGTTTCTATACACATTTTTCTGCGTCCAACACACAGGGGTCGCCACACTTTAATTCTCACTAGAGGGGCCATACATGACACACAATACCATTTCTTTTTGACTATAGCATCCGCTACATGTGGTTCGTCGGCTTGGACATGGTAAATATGCCTTATTTCTAATTTAATTTCTAAACTCATATCCTGCATTCTCTGTCGAGTCAACGATGGTCAATGTGCACTATGCTAAAATCTTTCTTATTGTATTAGAGTTTTGAAAATTCAAATTATTTAACCTCTAAATTCTATTATATGTTATATTACACCAAATTATATTATTGGTTATTCAACCCCAAAACTGATTTCGCCTTAGTGCATATTGATCATTACAGAAACAGAGAACCCCTTATCGCTGTTTTACTTTCAATTTGGGCGGTTGATCCCAGACGAAGTCACGTAGATTGTGGGTATACAACGATAAGTTTTGTATATTATCCTTTTGTATACTAACTTTTGTACATTATATTATCCTCTGCGTTTTCTATAGATCTATCTAGGTATCTTAATATGATTATCTTACTATAATCTTCCCCATAATATTATAAAAATATGATATATATATATATATATACACACGCACACACTGGTGTCCAAAGAAAGTGCATCACCTAGGAATTTCACATTTCTAACCCTTTTTCGCGATGGTATGTTACATTAATGAATAGCATCACAAATAGAAATATAAACAAAAGATATTTATTAATAGTTAAGGCAAAGCTAAGTAATATTTGACAGGTGCTCTCAAAATATTCCAAAATGAGCATTTGCAACCTTTATACAACAGTTTTGGTAAACACGAAAATTATGGCTGAAATTTTATCAGAAGCACTCAATTTGCTTCAGTTTATCAATTTAAATGGAAAACAAAATGAAAAGTTCACCAGGTGCAAACTAAAATTTAGTTGAACCGCCTCTGGCCCTGATGACAGCAGCACAACTTCGAGACATTGATAAGACCAATTTCTGAAGATAATCAATTGATAGTTCGTGGTTCCACACGAATTATGGCTTCCTGAAGTTCACGAAGGGTCTTTGTTGTTTCTTTCTGGCAACTGCAGATTCCACACGATGCCAACAGTTCTCTGTAGGATTCAGGTCCGGGCTGTTTCCTGGCCAGCTAAGAGCTGTAATGGACCGTTCTTCCAACCATTTTTTTCACCTGTAACAAATGTAAACATTACTGTCGAACCTCTAATGCAGAAATGAAGCTAAAGTAACTACAGAAGTGCCTACTTACACTTTTCGCCCGATGACAACGAGCAGAGTCGTCCTGAAAGATGCAGTTACTTGGCAGGTTGAAATGGTCTCTAATGGTTGGCAGCAATTTGCCTTCCAATATAGCCAGGTATCCATTGGCATTTACGGAACCTTTTATAAACTGCAGGTGACCTACTCCGCGATACGCAATGCACCCCATATCATTTGGCAGGTAGGGAATTTCACTGTAGACACCATATAGTCTGGATGGTATTCTTTTGTTTCTCTTCCATCAGAGCCATGCAGGTTGAATTTCTTCTCATCCGAGAAAATAACTGACTTCCACTGCTAGGGAGTCCATTTGACATGCTCCTTCCAAATTAATCAGGACTTTTTCATTTTTTTGTGTGAGGAGGGGCTTCTTCTTAGGACGACGGGCTACAAGTCCATTTTTGAAGAGGCGTCTTCTGACTGTTATTGCACTTGCTACCACTGCGACCCTTCGTGAACTTCAGGAAGCCATAATTCGTGTGGAACCACGAAATATTAGTTGATTACTTCAGAAATTGATCTTGTCAATGTCTCGAAGTTGTGCCGCTGTCATCAGGGCCAGAGGCGGTTCAACTAAATTTTAGTTTGCACCTGGTGAACTTTTCATTTTGTTTTCCATTTAAAATGGTAAACTGAAGCAAATTGAGTGCTTCTGATAACATTTCACCATAATTGTCGTGTTTACCAAAACTGTTGTAAAAAGGTTGCAAATGCTCATTTTGGAATATTTTAAGGCATAAGCACTGAAAAACGCTGCCCTGATTTGGCATAGAGACTCGTTTGCGTCCGGTTTCTTTTTTCCTATCAGCAGAACCAATATTCTTGAGTTTGGAAAGAAATCTACTCACTGTCGACTGATTACAAGACACTATAAGCAATATGACGGGAAGAACATCCTTCCTCACGTAAAGCAACAATAGCACTCTTTCTTCATGGCGTCAACTGCACGTAACTCGTCATCCTGACACAAGCAAGGAATGACTGCAACTCTTGCAGAGTGTGCTTATATAGCTGAAAGTAACAGCTGATGCAATATTACGACATCACCTACGAGTGTCAATCTTATCTGATGCAATCTGTACGAAATATTGCCATATACTTACGTTATTCGGGCGACAATTACAATTTTAAGGGGTGATGCACTTTCTTTGAATACCAGTATATATATAATTAAACTAAATGGCTAAATTCAGAGAGGATAGAACTAGAGAGATAACCTTTAATCTAACGGTTTTCCTTTTGCTTTTTGCAACTGAGCAGCCGGTGTTTTCTCGGACCGCTCGCTGTAGATAATGATAAATGATTCGCTGCCTTCAAATTTCTCAATTATTTTTGGTGTTTCCGAATATTCAGTTCTTTTTCCCACTTTTTAAATACTGTACTGTATTATTATTAGTATTGGAAAATGATGCAAGAAAAAAAGCTTATTCAGTATCAGCAAAGAAAAAAAAAACATTTCATCTGTCCATCCCTTCTAACAGTTTGTCTAGTTCTTCCTTGAATTTACTCAAACTACCCACTTACAACGACACCAGATAGGAGATTGTTCCAACAATCGAAAACCGCTGGATGAAGGCAAATTTCGGCACATCTACCCTGCAACTATCCTTCCTCAGTTTGAATTTATGCCCCCCCCTCATGTGTGTAGTCTGAGCAAAAGGAAGGATTCCATCAGCATTGCGCTTACTCAATTTATTCAAAGCGTTAAACACGTCAGTCAGATCTCCTCGCAGGTGCCTAGTTTCGAGGCACTGCAGTTTGCAGAACTGAAGCCTCTCCTGGTAAGACTATCCTTTTGTTCCTCTCACTAATCTCGTTGCTCTTCTCTGCACCCGTTCCAAAAGATCCAAGTCCTGCCAAAAATAAAGCCTCCAAACATATGCATCACTCAAGATATGGCCCGACCATTGCCTTATACAATGGGATATCACTTCCTTATCTCTGCTGGCAAATTCCTGTATAGGAATTTTTCTATCTCCTCTGGTATATTAGTTTGAACACAAATAGTTTGAACTTCTCGAATACCCACTGTCAATTTACTAGCAACTCTTCAATGGCACAAAGAAAAATTGGTTAACTTTAGATTTTATATCAGGTGACCAAAAATGTTCGTGCGACTTTTTCAAGGTTAATATTTTGACAAAAAGTATATGGAAACAGTTACAGATTGCGTTTATCCCTAGATTCATTTCACATGTACAGGTGACACTGAGTCAATTGGTGCCTAGCAAGCGTGAAGTGCCGTTTGGTAAAATAGTGAAAAGTGACGAAAACCTGGCTGCCCCAATTTGCTATTCGAGCATGTTTATGAGTATAACAGGTATAGGCGCACTACATAAATAACCCTTCAGATACACGGGGAATTCGGATAACACACAGTGAATAAACGCAAAGCACAAAAAAAAAAAAAAAAAATCTAATTTCAGTGATGAGACAACTTGATACCGCACCCAGTGATGTACGACCAACCGCCACTGATAACAACGACCCGAAGACGGTCATTGAGACAGACCAAACCAAACACTTGCAGAAGGATTTAGTGTCGACAATGAAACCATTCGTTTGCATTTCCATTGATTGGGAAAAGTTTACAAACTGAGAAAATGGGTTCCACATACTGTCACACCCAACAACAAACTCCAGATCCTATCAATTTGCACGTCTCTGCTTTCGCGTCACAATAATGAGCGATTTTTGGACGTGCCACAAAAAATACTAAAATACTGGTATCGTCCGTCACAACCCTCTGGCCAAACGATCAAAGGGGATGATGAAGTGTTTATTCATTTTTTAAGATCACATATCTTTCAGGACCACTCTGACTTCTAATCTCTCTGATAAAAACAAGACCTCATGTTAGAAACAAAGTTGGAAATATCTGACAGAGTGTTGCATATTAATTCCGAATAGTTGGAAACAGGTCTTTCATCGGAAGCGGTCAGAATCGTAATAATCTTTCTATGTTTAAAAACTAAGGAAGGAAAGTCATCATAGATATTGACACTCTAACTCTTGTTGATCATTACTTTTGAGTAATGACTAACCACTGCTTCTACTGCTTGTAGAAGCAGTAGTTGGTCATGCCTCAAAAGGACCTGCCATATCTTTGACAATCTTTGCAAGCTCAACAATTAGTATTTAAAAAAACCGGAACAGCTGGAAACCCTGTTATGCAAGCTACACTACAGAGTGAATGAATTTCTTTTATAATGTTATTTGTACCTGCATATTTTATTAAAAACAAGAATTAAATTCGCAATATTTTATGACTCTCCCAAACACAAAAGGTATTAGAATCTAATACTATGAGTTGGTTGAAGGTTGAGAAGAAGATACTTGTTAACAATGGACTTGAATTTCTGTAAATTGTAATTTTCCAAAAATACATACGGAGAAGAGTTGTTCCGAAGAACAGGAGTGAAATTAAAAAAGTTAGTTCGGTGAGTTTGAATTTTGAATGGAATGAAGACTTCAGGCACGTGTTGGAAACTGGTTTTAAAGGCAGAATTAGAGGAAGTTTCACGAAAATATCTATAAGAAAACGCATGCAGCAAAAACTGATCGTCTGTACAGGGGCGGACTGGTCCAGGAGGCTGGGAGGCGATTTCTGCCAGAACAAATAGCAAATTTAAGTCGTCGACTAATGTCATGATATGATAAGTGATTCAGATGGAGCCAAAATTGTTGGGAGCCGAGGGACCAAAACCCGCCAGTCAGCGGCCTGCATCTATATAATAGGAAGAATTCAGTACACCGTGACTGCTATCCGTAAGTTTCAGAAAGGTTTTGGGTAACCACTCCAGATGTGTAAATATTATTATAATTATAGAAATATTAATTGCAATTATTGTTCCAAAAAAATTCGGTAATAATCATACTCGTATTATCGAATTTCGTTTCATTTAATCATTGGTATTACGCAAAACGAATTTCTTCTTTGCTATTTCTGCTTGTATAAACGTACTTGTATTAGTCTTGTTATCGAAATCACTCGTTTTATTTACTGAGCTTCTTTTTAATGTCATTTGTATCCAGACGTTATTCACAAAGTTTCTGTTACTCAGCTATTATGTTTACGATGCACTGCTAGTTAGTAGCGTAATTTGATGCCTCCTCATTCGACAGCATGCGTTCATTCATGCAAACAAGAACTCAGCAGATATTTGCGCACCATAACATAAAAGCCTTTTCACACTCTTCCGCGGCTGACTTCTTCAGAACCCATGGTATCTCTAATGACAATGATCACGCTGTCATCTCGTCAGTGGTACCACCGTGATACTGGAGGAACTACTAGGCATTTAAATAGCTGGTTAAGGCTAGCGTTGTTCTTTCGTAGCAAGCACACAAAGCATGTGAAAGGGAAGCAAGAAAAGAAAAAGAAAAAAAAAGAAAGAAAAAGGACTGCTCCTATCGATCGAGATACGCTCTTATTAATGTCTCACGGTTAGCTCTAGCTTTTGATCTTCCCTTGGGTTATTCTGCTGTGGACGTTTTAGCAACAGCATTTGTGGAAGAAGCCGACCGCATTGTGGAAGGAGATCCGATTTTGTTCACAGGGTACTCATTCTGACAAATGCTTATTAAATATAACCACATGATTATTAGAACTCCAGTTTGCTCAAACGTGAGTAATCTCAGTAACAAGGGCGCTCGCAATCTTTAATTCTCGAAATACTTTGGTCATGTCGGCTCACTGACTTTCAAGTACTAATTTACCAAGAATTATAGATTTCAGTAGTTCTTATGATCAAAGAGCTATTACCGCTCTTCAAGGAAACCGAGTTAATGCATCTGTTTCAAACCAAAACCTGAACAGAAATCTTTTCCATCTGAAACACATTAGAAACGAGTGGTCTTCCAATAGCCTGCTTTTCTCAGTGTTTTGAATGAAATGGCAAACATTTATAAAAGGTTGTTCACCAAAGGAGATTTCAATGACATTTCTATAGATTTTCAAAGTAATTTTTTTTTCTCCCACAAGTACAACTCTGATTGATTGTAGATATACGTCATCATCATCAGCCATTTTCAATCCACTGCAAGATGAAGGCCTCTCCAGCAACTTTCCAGTTCTTTCTGTTTTGTGCAATGGCGATCCATTTACAACCCACAAACTCGTGAATTTCATCTATCCATCTCCGCCGTTGTCTTCCAGGTTTTCTTCTAGCTCCTCTTGGGTACCATTCTGTTATTCTCTTAATCCATCTGTCATCATGTCTTCGAGCTATGTGTCCTGCCCAAGACCATTTTAGTTCTTTAGTTTTGGTAAGAATGTCCTTGACTTGAGTTTGCTGCCTAATCCATGTGTTTCTCTTCTTATCTAACAGTCTGGTTCCCAATATAATTCATTCCATTCTTCGCTGTGTAGTTCTCAGCTTCTCTTCCATTCTTTTGGTGAGTGCCCAAGTTTCACTTCCATAAGTCATGGTGGGGAGTATACATTGGTTCATTATTTTACGTTGCACACAAATTGAGATATTGCTCTTCAGTTGTTGTTATTTGTTATTTGGTTTTTTTTTTTTTAGGAGCATTAGCAACTAAGGCCATATTGCTCCGGGATATGCGGTGGTCATTCCCTGAATGACCTTTCCGCATCCTCCGTATTTGGTGGTGACGGGCTCGAACCCCGGTCTAATCAAGAAGCGTGTGCTACGCACTGCTGCTCCTTCCCACCTGGCTACGGAGGCGCCTTGCTCTTCAGTATGTGACTATATTTCCTGAATGCTATCCATCCAAAATGTATTCTTCTCTTGACTTCCAACCATTTATCATTATTACAGCTAATAACTTGTCCCAGATATGACTCCACCTTTTCAATTACTGCTCCTTCAATCATATTCATCTTTAGTCAAAATCCTTACTAACTGTGCATAACTGATTAAGATTTTCCTCTTAATTCTTTTGGATCGTGGCTTATGATCACAATCTCATCTGCAAATCGTAAATGGTTTAGGTACTCTCCATTCACATTGACTCCTTTCTGCGACCAGTCTAATCTTCTGAAAGCTTCCTCAAGGGCAGCAGTAAACAACTTCGGAGATATTGAGTCTCCTTGTCGAACTCCTTTCTCAATTTTAAATTTATTACTGTCTTTGTCTAGTCTAATAAAGGAGGTAGCATTCCCATATATTTTCTTAAAAATTATAATATATGGGGTATCTATGCCTTGTCTTTCCAGTGCCCGAAACATTGCCTTATGCTGTATGGAGTCAAATGCCTTTTCAAAATCCACAAGTGCCAGGCATAATGGTGTTTTATATTCATTTGCTTTCTCCATTAGCTGTGATATTACGTGAAGGTGATCCATAGTCGAGAATCCTGTCCTAAAGCCAGCTTGCTCTTTCGGTTGATTCTCATCAAGTATTCTTTCTAATCTGTTAGTAATGACCCTTGTGAACAACTTGTAGATGTGGGATAACAAGCTAATTGGTCTATAATTTCCAATTTCTGATTTATCTCCTTTCTTATGCAGCTAAACTATGATTGTATTATTCCACTCCTTGGGCGTCACCTTTTCTAATGCATTTTGTGAAGAGTCTTGCCAGTTTTTGTGTCATGTCTCTTCCTCCCAATTTTAACAATTCTACAATAACTTCATCTTCCCCCGGGGCTTTCTGATTCTTCATTTTCTTCAACGCATGTTCTACCTCATCAGGAAGGATATCGGGTATGTCGTATGTGTTACTAATTTGCGATCCATCTTCCCACTGCTGGCATCATTCCCTTGCTCCTTGAATAATTCTCTATAGTAGTCTTCTGCTATTTGAATTATGCCTTCTCTGCTCTTTATAAGTACACCATTGCTATTCTTCAGTTTCAGTATCATTTGTCTTTCTGTATTATTGCTCATGGCTAGTTAGTGGAAAATACATAGTAAGTGAAAAATATAATTGCATTTGTTGCTTGAGTATTTTTAGTGTACATTAATTCATTAATTCACTGTAGATATACAGTTAACCCTAATTTCAGATGTAGAATACTACACTGTTTTCAGACAAATATATAGTTACTCATTATTTTTGTGCTGCATATTACTCAATAAATTGGAGCATTGTCAAAACTTTTAATTTAAAATTTTTATTGACTTGAACACTTATATTTTATTAAATTTAATTTAATAATTTCTTAAATTATTAATTTAAATTTAACAATCAGACAATTCCCTTATCTTGAAAAGCTATTTCAAGGCATTTGACTTCCCATTAAAACCCAAGAAGCTAATGAATTAATGTAAACTAAAAATACTCAAGCAACGAATGCAATTATATTTTCCATTTACTCATTTGTCACTCCTATAGCAAATCATCCATATAACTAGTTATTGATTGTACAGCTCTTCAAAAGTCTAAAGAACAGGTTTACTGATTAATCCATGAATAACCAACGCATGCTACGAATTTGAAAGACTTCTATAATCAGTTTTAAGATGGAAGAGGCCTATACCTTATCAACAAAAAACAGAGCTAAATACCAAAAAAAGTTAACATCGAGTCTTCAAAATGAATGCCTTGGATGCTAAATTTTCTTCTATTTCCGCACCTAAAATAAAAATGGTTTCGCTTTACCTGTGTCATTCTACACACTACACGTTTTGTCACCTTAAGCAGTTTAAACTAAATGGCTTGGCAACTAAACTCCCCCTGCCTGAGATATACTAACTACAGAAGTAGTTAGTATATCTTTAAGAATTCACCAGTTGGCAATTGGATTCGAACCCAGACTCCTCCAAATGAGTGACAAATAGCAAAAACCACTATAATGTCACGGTGGACATGCAATTACGCAAACACAGCACTATCAGCGAATACAGTTTAACAATCGTGGAATCACGAAATAATACCAAACAAGAGTACACTTTCGATTACAGAAACAAACCATTTACTATTCTTCGCCACTTATACAAAAAAACAAAAAAAAAAAACCTGCTGTTCTTACGTTTTCATTGCTCATCAGAAATCAAAATTAATCGTATTTACAATAGTATATTTAACAATATGCGAGTAATGTACTAGTAATACCACTCTATTATTTACATTAATACCATTCTATTAATGTACTAGTAATACCACTCTAAATAAATTCTGTTTATACTCCGACAAGGCCCTTTGTGAGTAGCACAGTACATATAAGCACTGCCTCCCCACGCCGGAAGGAAAAGGCTCGGGTTCGAATTCCGTCAATGGCTGAAGGAATTTTTATGGACTTTTTTCACAACGTGGCTGAGTTTGCTAGACTCAGGAGACGGCTGCTTGTGATTTTTTCTCCCGAAAACTCGGGTTTTTGATCCAGCAACCAGGAAAATCGTCCACAGAATATACGCAATTTACAGATATAATATGTATGATGCAATATTGGCTTAAGTCGCTGATACGCCTAAACCCTACAACAACAACAACTGGCCTGACGTAGCCAGTGGTCAGGAGCGAGAGTGCATAGCACGCGTTCCTTGAGTGGACCGGGGTTCAAGCCCGTGACTACTAAATACGATAAATATTTGTATTGACGATTTATTGTAAACTCTACTGACTTGGTTGTCGTGCCGGAGTATAAACAGAAAATTTATTTATTTATTTGATAAGATCAGAGAATTTCAAAATAGAGTCCTACGCGGGTCCATTGCATTAAACCCACACCCAACCCCGTACGCCAAAAAAATAAAATAAAAATTATTAATAATAATAATAATAAATAAAACAATAAAAATGGATCATTAAGAAATTCCTATTCAATTTTCTACAAGTCAGTAATAATGCAATATAAATTAATATTAAATTTAAATAAACTTTAAAATTTATTTTAAAGTTTTGAATTAAAATAAACAAATAGAATTAATGTTTTATTGTATATCACAAACATAAAAACAGGTCAATTAATGTAAGCAGTGCGTTACATTTCAGGCGCGTTTGATTTTTTTTTTTTTTTTTTTCATTTCCTGTAATTAATAAAAATGAAAAGTAAATACATTGTATATAGTTATCTCTTTAGCAATTAATTAGCAAGATTATAACTTTACAGAACGATTAATAACTATAGGTTTACTTTCTCTAAACTGAGCCATTTAGTTTAATTACAAGTGCATAATATTTATTAATCTCTTCCCGTATTATTCTTTTTTTTTTTTAAGTCTCTTTTCGCTCTATACATCTCTTCACAAGCGACATTACGTTCACGAACATTGCATAACAATACATGCGAAGCCTGTATGCACTGCCTACAAGGTACTGCATTAAAACTAAATTTAATATATGATTTTTTTTTTCATAGAAATTATATGGAAAAAAGAAATAACTGACGGATTTCTATTTGCCCGATTTTAATAAAATGTAGTTTGGCTGGGAAAATATTTTTAACAAGCCCAAATACAAAATTTCATGAAAATCTGTCCACTGTCACATGCGGACGGACGGTGAAAACAATAGGCGCTTAGCATATATATATACAGGGTGTCTCAAAAATATTGGTACAAACATTTAGGGGAGGTAGGTAACATCTAAAGGAATGTGAATCGCATAGGAACCCATAACCAGAAACGTCACGGGAAAGTAGTAGCAGTGGCACAAGCAGCAGAAATGACACAAGACAGTAATTAGTGGCAAACATTTATTTGACATAATATTAACAATGGAGTACGAGATGAGTGCATTTCAAGATGTTACAACAGATACTCGAAGGTTCCACCATGAGACGCGATGCATGCGTGACACCGGTTCAGTGTGAAAGTGTTCAGTTACTGCCTCCCCAAGATCATCCTGCACATGTGGCTTTTGCGCAGTGGTTTCTCCAAGAATGTGTTCAAGACTTGAATTTTCCAGCCTATGTTTTGGTCACGGATGAGGCTTATTTCACTCGGGAAGGCTTATTCAATCAGCATAATGCTCATGTGTGGGCTCACGACAACCCACACGGTGTGCGCTCCCATGCGGCACAACATCGCTTCGCAATAAATGTGTGGGCAGGTATGGTCGGTGCTGCTTAGTCGGCCCATACCTGTTACCATCCCGCATGAACTCCGCTAAATATCGGATCTTTCTTGAACAAGTTCTACCAGGGTAACTTGACGATGTTCCAGCAAATGTGAGACGCAACTTTGGTTTCAACATGATGGGGCGCCTGCCCATTATGGAAGGTGTGCTCGTGACCATTTGAACAGGCGTTTTGGGCGTCGATGGATTGGCCGTGGTGGACCCGTTGCCTGGTCCCCACGCTCACCTGATTTATCGAGCCTTGATTTCTTTCTGTGGGGGGGGGCCTCAAATCTATCGTGTATGAATCGCCTGTGGAGACGGAAATGGATCTTGTGGCGAGACTCGTCTGCGCTGCTGCTACTGTCAAAGAAACTCCAGGTGTGTTCGACCGTGTCCGCCAATCCATGCTGCATCGGTGTCACGCATGCATCGTGTCTCATGGTGGAACCTTTGAGCATCTGTTGTAACATCATGAAATGCATCCATCTCATACTCCATTGTTAATATTATATCAAATAAATGTTTGCCACTAATTACTGTGTTGTGTCATTTCTGCTTCTTGTGCCTCTGCTTCTACTTTCCCGTGACGTTTCCGGTTATGGGTTCCTATGCGATTCACATTCCTTTAGATGTTCCCTACCTCCCCTAAACGTTTGTATCAATATTTTTGGGACACCCTGTATATGCGAACGCGCCTAAAAAACAACAAACTAATAAAAGCAGTTACTTTATGAGTTCAATACCAATTTTTAGTAGTAATTTATTCAATTATTTACAATCAAAAATGAAACCGCACCTGGCCCACTAACCACAAAATTAAATAAAGACCCGACCCGCATTATGGATAACCTGCGGGTTTTCAACCGAATGAAGGACTCTACTTCACAAGATACAAGAACATTACCGTAATTAGTAGTCACTGAAAGCGCGTGTATTTCTGTATCCTCGCGCTTGACCACTACCGACCGGGCTAGCCGGGTGGGTAAAGTGCCTGCCTAGAAACCCAAAGGTCGCGGGTTCGAATCCCGCCTAGGGCTTGGATCATAGTACTGCAAAAACCTTGGGAGATGCATTATGGCCACAGAAGCCGATGCGCCAACAACTACCAAATCAAAAAAAAAAAAGCTTGACCACTAGGCTAAAATCGTAGTGGTTTTCTAATAAATAAATATACGATGTTTATGTCATTCCTTCATCTGTGCTCAGCTAAGCAGGATCACATCAATATCTGGAACACGGTTGGTTGGGGTTTGCCAGGCAGACATCTCCGTAGTACCCCCTCCTTGTGCTCAAGGCTCCAGCGGTTACAGAATTTCAAGAGACACTTCCCAAATGTAACTCTGGACACTCTCAACTCGTTGAACATCGACATCGACCTGTGGACTATAGATAAGGGATATCGCGATGGCATCTTGTCTTATCTTGCTGTTTGTAAAGGACATTTATGTAAGCGCCGATCTTAGTTAGCCGATGTCCTTCATGTTCTGCTCAACTTGTAGTCCTTTTTCGCTGTAATTACTACTTCGTTTTCACATTTTGATTATCATCTTTGCTTTTATCTATTAGTTATTATTATTATTAATTTATTTAAATTTTTTTTCTATTATAAACAAAATCACTTGTATAAACAACGAATTGTAAGATTCCTCTGGCTTTCTGTGTAAGGAATCACTATTGTATAAAATTTATGTTAATAAAGAATCTTATTATTATTATTACAATTTACGCTGGGGTCTCATTTACAATGAGTCCTTTGGGTCGGGTTGAAGCAATACAGGCAGCCTCCCAATGATACAATTACGAGATTGAATAGTCAAAAAAAAAAAAAAAAAAAAATCCACTTTTATTACTCAGATGTGACTATAGGCCAAGGAAGAAAATATACTTTCAGCAGCAGTGGCGTATCATTACAAGCTACTTATACCCTGATCCAACGAAATTTATTTATTTATTTTTATGTAACTTCCTCAATTTTCTGTTTTCCTCTTTTGGCTTCTTTCCCCCTCACCACCCCGAGCTCAGGGGTCTTCATGCAACTGCACCACCTGCAACCGTAGGATGATATGTCGCCGTTCAGCAGAAACATACTTGGATAGATACAAGTCAGTAAATATTTTGAATTTTAATCTTCGTTATGACATATAATTTATAAAATATCGCAAATTTTAAGTGGAAATGGAATGAGCTGTTCAACTTCATGAACAGTACAAAAATGCAATAAAAATGCCGGCTAAATCCCTTAATACGAAAAGTTAATGCTGGAGAAATAACTTATACTCAAAGCCATCCATTCTTAACTAAACAATGAAAAGATTATAACTGACTGATGAATAGTAATATTTAAGGTCTCCCCCCCCACATTTTTTTTAAACTACGAGCCATTCCTGATAAGCACACACCTGGAGTGGAAATCTTACAAATAAGTGTCCATTGTTCACACATGCGCATTTAGTTTGGGGTAATAATGTAATAGTTAACGGAGAATATCCAACCTTATATAGGAGAACGAAAATATTCTCCGAAAGCTTATTCTCAAAAATTATTCATCTTCATGTATTATTACAAGGTAAAGACATGGAAATTTTCGGCATGGCATGTTCTAAACCAGTGATTTCGGCTCGGGTGTAGCCAGAAATAAAAGGCTGAGCAGCATTCTGAACTGAATTCAGGTTCTAAAATAATCTAGGACAGTTCTACAACTACCAGATAATGACAATTGCGCAATGCGATTTATGTCATTTCTTTTTAAAAAGAAACTCTGCCATTGACTCTAGCTTATAAATGGAAAATGCCAGATTTCACGTGTGAGAGAAAAAAGTGTCACTGAAAGGAGATTTTTCATGCAAAGCTAAATAACCATGACTGTCTTTTCCCACCCCAAGAGACATTTCTTCCTTTCATTAAGCTTCCGTGATTTTCGGAAAAGAAGCTGTTTTCTTTTTATTTTTGGTTTCTGTATTCCGTGAGATGTCCCTACAGTATCCTTCCAGTCTTAATATAGCTACTCGACTAGCTATCGCAATCAAGCAACCGAGATAAGTGTACAGTACATTATTTCCTGCATGCGGCTTCCAACATATGAATGATTCGTGGTGCCTTACTATCGAATGCAATGTTCTAGGAATCTTTTTTTGGAAGTTTGTGTCATTACACCAAACTGGAAACTAAAATAAGAGTAGGCATTTAAGAAATATAGTAAAACTTTCCATGCTTTTAGATTTTCAATTAGAGTCGCCCTTCCATCGACGATTAATTAGTTTACGTTCTTGGGATGAGGAGCTATTGGCAATCTTGCATTTTCATGAACTGAATTGTCTCAGATAATTCACTAGATATGTAATCATTTAAATCTCGAATAGTACTGTAATTTTTGTTTCCGAACTGAGAACCTTTAAAGTACACTAATATTCAAAATTTAAATTACAGCCATGTTTTTTTTTAAAATGAAACTCTGTAATTTTTTACTGAAAATTTGTACCTGATCTAACATATAAATCCAAATATATGATTTTGGGCTTCAAAACAAGCAGATAAAGAGTTTATAAAACTATAACATTACCACTGATCGAAACTTAATCAGAACACATCTGATTAGTCTGAACAATTGCGAACTGAGATGATCAGTGTCATAACCTGACAAGAATTCTAATTTCAAGGTGATGGCTATTTAGCTCCAACAGCGAGACGATACATGGACGATATCGACAGACACGTCTGCCTCTGTCTCCTTTCGCTGTCACCAGAATTCTATTTTCGCACAGCCAAAAGCATGGAATATACAACAGTCCATGTTAATTTCTCTCTCTCTCTCTCTCTCTCTCTCTCTCTCCACAAAAAAAAAACAAAGAAGTTCAACTTGGTGTAGAAAATACTGCTGGACAAGTGAGCCAATATTTTATTTACACATTACTCGACATTCAGTCGTGAAAATGATTGTCCAAGTGTTCTCATCTTAGAAGAACCTCCATTCGTCTAACATTAGGGAAAGGGACCATTATCTCGTGGTGATGGTCATCAAAGGTACAAATCGTATAACTACAAGGTTCGTTAGATTACATAAATCTTTGCGGAAGTGCCATAGGCCCTCAATTCATTTTCATGGATAATATTCTTCCACACAAGATTCAACTTGGAGAAAATATTCTTCAGATTGAGGCCAGCCAAATCTCTGGACCCGAATCCAATTGAATTATGTCTAAGATAAGATGATTTAGGGACATGAACTGAAACATGGTAGTCTCCTACCAGGACCTTCCTTACACGAAAAACTGCTCTTATTTCTGGAGCTAGCCTTATGAAGAGCACAAGCGTAGCCTACTGTGACAGCTATTTGGCTTTCGGGAGTAATTACACTCCCTACGTTTCGTAACTAGGGACTTTAGAGGAGGCCTTATTGAGGTATACAAGGGGGAAAAGTAAAATGAATGAGAGTGAGAATTTCACCGTTTAATAATAATATTCTTTCAGAAAAGTTTTCATAGTAGAATTCTAGAGTCAATATCAAGAATTCAATATCAAGAGTATATATTTCTTTATTTCAGAATTTGTTTATAAATGAACTTTAGGGCACCAATGTAATATTTGAAAGGAAAAAAAAAAATTAAATCTATTGCCTAGAATGTTTAAAGGAACAAATTCTGAATGTATGAAGTAGTCAGTCTATTGGAGAATTTAAGCAAGGATGAATGGAACAGAAGCCTAAATTATCTATATAAGGCTCTAGGTTGAGAACTATTAATTGGTTAATTCCTGCTTATTATGATTAAAACTGATACGCCATTATACAAATGTTATGAGCCAGAACATACCAAATAACTGCTAAGTTTTGAGAAGTATGAAGTAAATGGCTGCTTATGCTATAATATGAATAAATGATTACTTTCGTTATATTTTAAGAGAAATTTATGTCTAGTTGGCATCAGATGATGCCATACTGATAATTTTTTTTTAAGATAAATATTTTAATTTTTAACTGTTTAATATGTAAGTGATTTGTAAAGTTTGCAGATATATTTTTTATTGTTTAAATGTTTTTACCTCCTTACTGTTTATTTTATTTATTAAATAAATTAATTAATTAAGAATAATAAAATAAAATAAAACTGTTTTTATTGTTTTATTACAATTGATTAAATTACACAAAATATTATACTTGGTGTTTCCATAGCTTTTTAAAATGCAAACGCCATTTAACAACCGCACGTAAGTTATCTTATTAATTTATATTATTAGTCTTATTAAAATTTATAATTAGCATATGCATATTTAAAATGTTTGAATATACAGTGGGGGACAAAAAAACTGCATCACCTTAAAAAAAGTAACATTTTTAGTGAAACAAAAGATTTTGATTACAGTCATTTTGTTTGTCGCAAAGCAAAGGTATTGCGTCAGATAACGCCTTCTATTGCATCAGACAGTAATTGCAAGGTATTGGCATCAGCCGTTTCTATAAATACAGCGTTGGAAGGGTATACACGCTCATTAATATCCTGTTTTGTGGAGGTGTAAGTATGGTTCGTTCAGTTGACACCAAAAAAAAAAAAAAAAAAGTATAGTGTTGCTCTGTCCCAGGAAGGGCTTTCTACGCGTGCTATCGCTGATAAAATAGGCTGCCACCCGTCAACAGTATCCTAGGTTCTGAAATTAAGCGCGAAACCGGTGATGTGAAGAGAAGACCTGGATCAGGACGTAAGAGAGTGACTACGCCTCCCCAAGATCGATATTTGAAACGGCTATGCCTTCGTAATCGCCATGCTAGTGCTCCTGATCTAAAACTGGACCTTGAGATGGCCTCTGGTGTTGAAACAAGAGCACGAACTATCCAAAGACCGCTTTCGGAATGTGGTCTGCATACCAAGAAGCCTTTGTTAACCCAACAAAGGAGGAAGAAACGACTTGCTTGGGCTAAAACGCATGTTTCATGGACAAAAGAGCAATGGGACACAGTCATCTCTTCTGACGAATCGAAATTCAACCTGCATGGCTCAGATGGGAAGCGATATGTCAGAAGACGAAAATCGGAGGCCTACCATCCTGACTGCATAACACCGACTGTAAAGTTCTCCACCGGTCAAATGAACTGGGGATGCGTAACAAGCAAAGGGGCGAATTAAGTTTATTAACGGAACGGTGAATACAGAAACCTCCACTGCTATCTTGGAGGAGTGCCTGAAACTCGTTAATAGGGATCACCACACAGATGTCCAAAACTGCATTTTTCAGCAGGACTCAGAACCTTGCCACACAGCAAAACTGATAATTTTTATGCTATTTAGATTCAATGATGAGTTTGTCTTCTTGCCTCACAAGGTTTAAAAAAATACTTACATCAATGCTTTCCCTCGTTTTTCTCCCTTAAGGGGCAGTCATACCTCATAAATTCTGGCATTACAGTGTTGGACTGGCCCAGCAACAGGACAGATTTGAACCCAATTGAAAATTGCTGGTACATAATGTGGTCTAAAATTGTTCAGAAGAAGCCAACTAAGATTCAGCTGCAGGAGAGCATTGTAAAGGTGTGGTACCACGAAATTGGGCAATGATATATCCAGAAGTCGATTAACTCTATGCCAGATCGTTGCAAGGCTATAATTGCAGCCTCGAGAATAAACAACAAAATATTGAGGACTTGTTTTGCTTATTTACAGTACATAATACTATTACGTTAACTTGTCATTTCAATTTGTGCACGTAAATGCAATAAAATGCATGTTTGGTTGCCATTTGCATGATTTCTCATATTTCCATTAATTACGCATGTTACCCTTTGGGTAGATATTTATGGCAATCCAATAAAAAGACTCCATCAGGTGAAGTCTTTTTATTGGATTTCATTCAAAGAGATATATATCCCATCTAACAAATGCATTTCGAACATTTCTGCAACACACAATGCAGCGCAAAACACATTTGCAAAATTCACAAGTGATGCAGTTTTTTTTATCCGCCACTGTAAGTACAAATGGGCTGGATGGTGAATAGCATCGTGAATGAGTATGTTTTTAGTCGTGAAGGCCTGGTCGCACAATGGGTATATAAACACAATTATAACGTTGGAACTTCATGCACTATCAGCGAAGGGAATGGCAGCATGAGCAACAAAACCAGAACCTCGTACCTGTAGGGGCCTCGGCGATGAAATTTTCATGTCAGCTTATGATGTGCATATCCATAAATTCATTTAGCCTGGATATTTTAAGAACCAACAGTCCAAGTGGGCTCCCTTTGGACTGCTGAAGAACCAACAGTCCAAAGGGAGCCCACTACAAAATCCTGTAAAACTTCTATAGTTTTAAAAAATAAAACATTGATATGAAATTACTCTATGTACTAAACATAAATCGCCAATTTATTAAAGTGAGCTTTCAAATGAGTTCTTATAGAGAAACCAATTTACGGTTTTTTAAAATAAATAACTAAGTTTATTTATAAATTTAATTTATACATAATTTATCTCAATTTTATAAACTGGCAAATCAATTTATGTCGTTATCTGTTTTTCCCTAATTTTCATTAATGATTTCTTTGTATTAACTTAAATTCACTTGTTATTTTTCAATCTGTTAAACCCCTAGTTACTGTCTGTGGGCCTGTTGCATCTTTAAAAAGTACTTTCACAGCTATTGTAATAAAGATTATGTACACAGGGTGTTTCATTTAGAAGGCACTAGGGTCTAGCTCGCTCATTTTTAGGTTTAGGCTAGTTGTTTGGACCATTTTTGTTCCATTTGAGCTCAAATGGGACTAAGTATAACAGTTTAGATTTAGCAATTTCTAAATTTAAATTTTGCCTAATCAACTGCTCTTTTCTTAACGGAAAACTAGTTCTATGTCCTCTGCTTACCCTAAAAATATCATCGGTATCAGTATTTAATATTTACAACGTATTTATATATTACAAACAAATCAGCATATTTATATTTATGCATATTTACAAATGTTATAATAAGAAAATGAGAAAACAAAAGGAAATATTTATTATTTAACATCTAAATACTAATAGTCTGTTCTCAAAAACCTCATTACTGACAATAATCACAGCTTAATATGAAAATCAGATTAAAATTTGCAAAAAAAAAAAAAAAAAAATTATAATCAAACATGAAATCTGTATTGTAATAATCTTATTCTTCTTTGCTTTTTCCCTGCAAATGTAGCAATCATTTATTAATTTTTTCGATAACTCATTCGGGCTCTCAGCTTATCTTCATGCAATTTTGCAATATTACAGTACAGCTGCATATATAATAAAAAGGTTATAAAATGTATTTTTTATAGGCTGCGACCAAACCGTCTCGTTTGGGGTATACAAAAGAAGAATTAGCCACAAGTAGACTCTTGCTGTGAAAAAAAAACAAAAAAAAAAACAAGGAATATGAAACCATAAGTGAAACTGCTGACGATTGAATTAGTGGCTGCAGACTCCCCTGAAAGCCGCGGGACACTTTATAATTACAATAGCATCTGTCAGGAACCAATTCAGGTGAACCTATTCGCGGCCTGCAATCTTGTTTGCGATATACAAACAAAGAATTAGTCACAAGTAGACGTTTTGTATGAAACACTATCAAGAGATAGTTTGTGTGAAAATAAAAGGAATCTGAAAACCATAAAACGAAAATGCGGACACTTGAAATAGTGGCGTTTAGTTACAATTTGTGAAGCCAGAAATAATGCACATTTGTTTTGAAAATTTCGTATCTTTTGAATTTTAGTGATTTATTTTCGCCGTGTATCACCGAACAAGTCCCACACTTAGTTGATGTGATTTTTCGTGTTGTTTATTTGACATAAATTTATTGAATTCGTGTTTTATAAAATAAAAATTACTATTTTTCACCGGGGGGGAGATTTTATTCCACCGGGAGTAAAACTCACCCCCTGGATTCAACACTGATCGGTATACTTCTGAAATGAACATAAACCGATATTTTATTTGGAAGAAGAAACACAACAACCGCAATAGTTGTAAGTGAGAATAGATGCAACACAAACTGCCCTCGAATTGGCCAGCTGTTTTACACAGGTGCCTCCGTAGCACACGCTTCTTGATTAGACCGGGATTCGAGCCCGTCACCACCTAATACGCAGGATGCGGAAAGGTTAGGGAATGACCACCGCATATCCCGGAGCAATATGGCCTTAGTTGCTAATGCTCCTAAAAACCAAATAAACAACAACACAGGTAAAAAGTAAAGTGCAGCCATTATCAACCCACTGCAGGATGGAAGCCTCCTCAACAATTCATGCTGAGGGAAATGGACCATAATCTGCCACGCTGGTCCAGTGCTGGTTGGCAAATCGACCGTATTCAGCAGTCAGGGGCTTGAACCCCGGTCTACTCAAAGAGCGTGTGCTACTGCACTCCCTCTCCTGCCCACTCGGCTACAACACAGGTACACGCGCATATTGAAAAGCGACATACAACCACTGTACTCAATGGTTGTACGTTGCTTGTTACATTCTTTTCCTCAAAAAAAAAAAAAAAAATAATAATAATAATAGAGAAAGAAACGGTTTACTTCCGCTTCAAGCAAACCGATGATGTTTTTAGGCTAAATTGGGGGGGAAATAGTTTTCCCATTGAGAAATAACAGCAGACTAAGAAAAATTTAAATTCAGAAATAGTAAAATATAAATGGTAACGCAGTCCAATTTTAATATCAAATTCATAAATTTCAGGATCAAAGGGTAATTACGATGTAAGTAATTACAGACCTGTAGGCATGACTTCTGTTCAAGGGAAAATAATGAAGTCAGTGGTTAAAAAACTACTGCAGGATCATCTTCACAGGAATGCAGATATACGGAAATCACAACATGGATTTTCTAAGGGGAGATCCTGTCTGACCAACCTGATTAGCCACTATGACGAAGTAAACAAAGAAACTGGGAGAAAAATAATTCTGACATCACATACTTAGATTTCAGTAAAGGTTTGATATTGTTCACCATGAACGGTTGCTATATGAATTGGAGCAGTGCGGCATTAGGGAAAAGTTACTGCTATGGATAAAGGAATGGTTGAGTGCCAGAAGACAGATTGTAGTTATTAATGGCCACTACTCTTCATGAACTAATGCTATTAGTGGAGTTCCTCAAGATTCAATGCTGGGCCCCTATTTTTTTAATATTTTAACTACATTATTTTTAATATTTAATAATGATATTGATGAAGGCATATCGAATTTGATGTCTAAATTTGCTGATGACATACGGGCTGGCAGGGTGATTAATGGCAGGAATCAGGGTATGCTACTACAACTGATTGCAAATTTTATTTCAATATATTTTTTAAAAATTCGAATCAAGAAACATCACTTTTTCAGTCTACGAATTTGATTGTATTTATTTTATTAGTTTTTTATTATTCATATAATACAAGGAAAATCCTAATGTTTTGTATTTTCTTTTTTCGTGCATTGTAATTAATGCGTTGAGAAATAAAAAGCATAATAATAAAATTACACATTAAATCATGAAGACATCGAAAAAAATACAATGCATAGACGACAAATAATGTACAGTATAATAAGAAACTAAAGAACGTATAAATAGTAAAACGTAGTATAAAATAAAAAAATTAAACATTTATTTTTTATTTTCCAACCAGCTATGCTTCTCAGGGACAGTCTGTACCACTTTCGAGAAAATTCTCTAATTTAGAACTGATGTTGCGACTATGCAAAATCTGCTTTGAACTCATTAGAAAAACAGTGAAATAAATTAACTTTTCTTTTCACCAACTGAGTGAATTTTCGTGCGTAGATGGATGCTGTACAATTCACATTTTAACAAGATGTGCTATAGCAGAATCAAGTTCCTGCCAAGTTGAGTTGGATCTGGACATTTTGTTATTGTAACTAGAGAAATGGCATACAGTATTGGCTTTCAACAATGGCACATGGTTAGGTGGCTATGGTTTTGCTCAATGACTCGAGTCAGTCATTCAAATGAATGACCCAAATCAATTAATCACATCAGTCACTCGCTCACTATCCATTATTATATTGTACACACTATAATCAGTCTCACACCAAGAAGAGGCCTCGTATATATATATTTTTTTCAAATCCTTTCCGTAACACAACCCAATACTTTATTTTTTTTAATAAAGAAGCACATTATCATATAACTGAACTGCCTCTAAATATTAAAATATTTCATCTAAAATTTGCATCTAATACGCTAAGAAATGTAAATTTGGCTATTTCATTCGTAATAGAAAAGGGAAAAAAAATAGAAACTGATTTTTTTTTCTATGGATATGTCCATGTAAAAAAAAAGTGTCAAAGATTATGTTAATTTATGTAATTTTTTCACTGTTTACATTAATTTATGTAAACAGCGAAAATATCACAGAAAAAGAGTTTTCAAATAATCTTCAATGATTTAACAATAAACATCATATGTAACGATCAAAACACATTTGATAAAGTCACGACAATTTTGACCAACTGAATCTCTTTCTCTACAGCATGCAGTATTCACAGATATCGATTCGGTAATTGGGAACTTGCTCTACTCCCTCTCAATCGATTCAGTGTTAACGGCAAAAGTTTCACATTCGCTCGCTTCTTCCTTGTGAGTAATGTTCATACACAACGAAAACATATTGCGCAATTCTGATATTATTTTTTTAAATGCCGTCCCATACAACCTTATTCGCCATATAATTATCTCATTTTCATCGAATATCAATTAGAACAACAAAGTAAGTGAATATTAAAACAGACATGAAACAGACAACAGACTTAAAATTCGGATTTATTGAGGATTGTAATATTCAGAATATTTTCAGATATATGATGATATTCAGATTTTCTTTCCGTCCCCTTTTTAAATTTCGAAATAAACCAATATATTTGAACTTCAGTTTTCTTGTACATATTTTCTTTTATATTTTTAATTCGATAAGATTTGGTTTTACTGTTCATCAGTATACGGTTAAAATCAATAGCACTAAATACTGGATTTGGTGCAATTCAAATTAAAATGCTAATTTAATCCCCCGCAGTAAGTTAACGAATTATTATTACATAATAATAATGTTATTATTATTACATAATAATAGAGTAACTAATATTTATTATTTAACAAATCCTTCCCCACAAAGCTACCAAAAAAAAAAAAAAAAACTGTACACTATTCTCTAACACGCTACCTTTTGTTAGCCTTTCACATTATCCCTTTTTTTTTTTTTTTTTTTCCACATTAAACATTTACCCTCATGGAAGTCTATTACGACAAGACCATAATGCTCACATCCAACTGATGCATAAGAAAGCAACCATTGCTCTATGAATACTGTTTATGTACCTGGTAAAGTCTCCGTAGACACGTGGCTTTATTTTTAAAAATAGGCTTAGGAGCGTCTTTCCAAACACTATGCAGATAATCCAGTAACTTCCGATAGGCGGCTGTATCTCTGAACGTCACATCCGTTGCCATCCGTACAAGGTTAACATCCTACAAAACTTATTATTGTGCATGTGGAATGGACATTATTAAAATATTATAATTTAATTAATGTAGGTGGAGCTTGGAATTTTTCGAGGATAAAATAAGATTGACACCCGTTTCAAAAGCATCGCTTTTCTCTCCATGCTAGCTGGGCGTCCGTTATCGATTTTCACCACAGTTCGTTGTCTACAGTTTCCCAGTTCAGTCATAAGTTACACGTTTAATTAGCGAGTTAATTGTTTGTCATTCATCTAATGCTTATCCGAAAGCACAGAAAAATAACCCACGGCAGCGAAGATATTTTATATACGGATATAAAAATGATTTGGTTAACACTGATAGATTAGGAAAAGGTTCTGTCAGAGAACGTAAATAGTTGGAACAGAACATACTCTGCATGATTACTGAATAATTTTTCTTAATCTATGCATCAGCAATTAATGTGAAAGCGCAGACAAACCATGCAAAGCTGTCGACCTATTCTTAGGAATATATCGAATATTAAGCATGCAATACAAGGAAATTCAGTATGACCTATTCTTACCTTTGACCTGCCCATCAAATATCAGTAGACTATCCCTTTCCTTCTTTGTTAGCTTCCGGTCTGCCATCTCTTCCTCTCTTTTGAGGAAAAGTTGCACAAAATTATAAACGTTCTCTTGTACTTGGGTCATTTCTGTGTATGCGCGTCACTCTCCCTCCACGCCGCCAAACGCTTCCCTCATGGCTGACAACCGACAGCTCATACTCGATGCAAGTGCAACAGTTCTCCTTGCGTCCGTCGCCGCATCCGCTTCCATCTCCACAAGGGAAGTGCCGAGACGGGAAGTGAAGCAGGCCACTCCTCGATTATTCCCTCCCCCTTTTCTCTCCTCCAAATATACTCCAGTTGGTAAGGGTGCAAGCCTCTAAACCGATGAGCGGATACAGAGATTAAAGAGGACCGCTAATCCTTCAATTTCCAGCATTGTTCTCTGACCATGACAATGGAACCCATACCACAAACGCCGGGAGGGAAAACATGCTAAAAAAAAGGATATTAAACTTTACATGGTTATACATTTCCACGGCTATACAAAAACATACAAATATTAACAAGGATCCAGATTTATGATCCATCGAAAATGGATCATTTGTCCTTTCTTACGTGTATTGTACGTTGATTAATCTAACAGACATTTTGTACTGTAGCTAGCTAGCACGTTTCTAATCAACTTATAGATCTCATCGCAAGATCTCCAGCTCTATCTTCATATGACAAAGACTATCTCTCTTTCTCGCCGCCTTCTGTGCACCGCATTGTTCATAAACAGGTGCTGGCTAGTGGCGCGTGGAGAGCCATCATCACATGCGCACCATCAGTCGCTTGGCGATGACGTCACGCAACCTAAGCCAATGTTCTACGAGGGTTTTCACAAATGCCTCTTAGAGAGATGGCGGGGAAATATATACTGAACACTTTCTGTAAACGACATTCGGTACGGCGTTTCCCGTCTCTGTTGTGGCAGTTCTGGGAGAGACAGTTGCACCTGGTGCCTAGGGTAATGTGGATTGACAGCCCTGGAATAATCTTCTATACAGTATATTAAAAAAAGGGAGAAGTTAAAAACAATAGAAAGGATGCGTGAATCTTGATTACATGATGGAAATTGTTTTTAACGTTACTGTTCACATCATGTTACAGCCATTTAAAGAAAAATGGAAAAAAAAAAATTAACAAAATAGGTATACACAGCGCAAGCTGGTATTAGTAGATGTTTTCCTGTAAATTAATAAGGAAAAAACATTCAAATTAAGTGAAACATAGGAAGCAGTAAAATTTAACAAATATGGATATAGCTAGAACATCTTTCCATTTTAACAAAGATGGTAAATGTACATTATTGTGATATATGAAAACATCATTTCCTGGCATAACTTTAAGCCAGCTTCTACTACTACTGCTCCTTAGAGAAGTCAAAATACAATTATTTAAATACAGAGATTAAACTGGGAAAAAAACTTGATAAGTAGTACAGTGTGGATAAAAAGTTGGCAAAATCACAGTATAACTGGCACTTACAAATTACGTTTATTATATTTTTAACTGAACAAGGTAGCGTAGTGATTATAACCCGTCCTCCCACACTAGGCGGAAAAGACCTGAATTCGAATCCCGTCAATGACGAAAGTAATTTTTATGGGCATTTTTTTCACAACCTGGCCGAGTTAATCGATGTCAGGAGAGGGTTGATGTTTTTTTTTTTTTTTTCCCGGAAACTTGGATATTTCGTTCAGCAGAACAGCAAACTGACCGAACAATATTCTAAAAAATATACAATGCTACTTCGGAAAGTGACAAATAAGAGCATTACTCAATGAAGTATATTGTTTATGTTAGGATTAAAGTAAGAGTGAACAGAATATAGTATACCGCAACTCGTTCATATTGCGGTTTGATGATATTTTAAACTAAGAATGCTGCAGACATCAACTATAAACAAGGTAAATAAAACGATGCGAAGAATGTTACCACGGGTAGCGAAGGGCGTAAGCGACGTGGGTGACCGCCCAAGGACTCGTATCTGCAGAGGCCTCGCGGCTGAAATTTTCATGTCAGCTTATCGTATACATTACCAGAAATCAATGCGGCCTAGATATTTGAAGAATCAACAGTCCAAAGAGAGCTAGTACGAAATCCTAGAATATTACTAATTAAAAAAAAAAAAAAAAACAGTTCCTTAACATGAAATTACTGTATGTACTAAAAGATAAACCATCGAAATCGTGAAATTCTTACAATGAACACAAGCTTTCAAATAAGTCATCGTTTAAACAGAAACAAATTTCATTTTTTTTAAAATACTTAATTAAGTTTAACTGTAAATATTTCATTTTAATATAATTTAACTTCTAAATTGCAAGATATGGTGCAATGTTTTGTTTAATTTTTTTCAATAATTTATTTCTATGTATTCATATTCTAAATTCACTTATTATTACAAGTCAAGTGAAAATGAAAGATACTAGTACGCCACGTGAATCCCTCGTGGATAGCACAGTTGGTAGGATCGCCGTGCTCCCCACCCCGGGTGGAAAAGACCTGAGTTTGAGTCCCATCGACCCATAAAAATTCCTCCCATCATCGGGAGGAATTTTTATGAGCCTTTTTCACTGACTGAGTTAGTCGGTCTCAGGCGAGGGTAGCATGGCTTTTCTCCCGGAAACCAGTTTTTCGTCCAGCAAAACAGAAAGTCGACTTCAGAACACACGCAATTTACGGTCAATATATACGGAACAATACAGCCTTAGTCGCTGATGCTCCTAAAACCATACTACAACAACAACACGCGAAAATTTGTTTTAAGATGTTTATTGAAGTGTTACCACAGCAATCTACATGTAATACAAGTTGACTCCATTTCAATAGTCTGTAATAATGACAAACCACATGTCACCCCCCCCACCTTTTTTAAACAATCACCTATTATACAAATGTGGTCTGCCAGAATTGATTTGCAGCCGGGCACATACAATGTAGTAAACAATGTAGAACACAAAATGACTGATGCGGAGCGAAAGGCTGGGCAGTTTAAGCTTGTAGTAGTGAATGGGTTTCTTAGTAACATAAAGAATGAAAATTACGAAGAACTAGTTGGCAGGTTGAATGAAAATTTAAGATAAAATGGGATGCGGAATGTCATTCAAGTTCCATTACTTGCATTCCCACCTGGATTTTTCAGAACAAATCTAGGCAATGTCAGTGAAGTGCATGGGATGAGCTTCCACCAGGACATACAGTCAATGGAAAAGAGGTACTTATGAAGGTGGTTTGAAGCTATAATGGACAACTATATCCCGTTCTTGGTTTGGGATGATTATATTGACCACAAAAAAAAAAAAAAAAAAAAAAAAAGCAAAGACGCTTAAATATCCATTTATAAGGAAATTTTTTGATTAACTCGAAGACGGTTTCAACTTTTTAATCTTAGATTTTGCATTACTGACATTTACTTTTCTATCATTTCTGGGCGAACTACTGATACTATGCAAAAATTAAGGTCGGATACCCAAATTCATAAAGAAACATCAAGAAATGCACATAAACAAAATCTTTTTGAAAATTCGTTACATAGTTGTTCTATATTGTTGAACAGCACCATGGATGGCTATTGTTTTATGTTGAATTTTTGTGGCGCCATACAGCATAACTAATACAAATGTGATGTTTTACTCAGTATTCGGAACACCAAACAAGTTCTCGACACCGCACTATCCTGGTCACACCGGTGTGTATGGTCATCCGAATCCATTTACCAATACACCCTTCTTTTACGGCTGAAATGAACTACACTGAAGGCTGAAAGAGCCCATGTTCTTCTGACTGCTACAAAGAAGTGGTGGAAGGTTCTCCGTGAGAGACCGATGCTGTCTTTAGGGACAGCAGTGGGCCGACAAGATGGAACATATTTATTAATCTGTTCATTAAAACTCGTGTTTTTCCAAACATGATGGGTGTCAGAATACTTTTAGTAGAGTAGCATATATTATATATTATTGTTCATTTTAAGAACAAAGGCAATTAAAAAAGTAAACGCATTTTGCAAGCATCAAGCATGGTGCATACTGAGTCAAATCTAAACGCGATGTTAGATTGCAGTATGCTTAGCGTGACTGGTGCTGCTGTAGTTTGATGATTACTTTCTGTTTCGGATTGCATCAGTACTGAACAATGTGCAGTAATTCCACACAAAAATCTAAAAATAATTTGGAGAACAATTCTCTTTTGCGCAACGCTTCTGTGTAGACTTCGAAACTCCTGTTTCGAGTTCTACACAGAAACGTGATTCATTCTATGAATCACGTTTCTGTGAATACCAATGACAATCCATGTTTCCCTTATATACTATCTGCGCGTGTAGCACAGTAGTATCGTCACCGTCCCTCCTACACCGGGTGGAAAAGGCCCGGGTTCGAATCCCGTTGATGATGCGAGAAACTTCAATGGGCTTTTTTTACTCCGTGGCTGAGTTAGTCAGTCTCAGGCGTAGATAGCAAGGTTTTCCCCAGAAAGTAGAGTTTTTTCGTCCAACAAAACAGGCAAATCGACCAGAGAACACACGCAATTTACAGACAAAATACATATATTCGAAATAATGGGTGGCCCTAATATAATAATTTGATTTGATCCCATTAATGTTTCGGCGTATAAGGGAAACCGTGGAGGCGGCAACAAAGTACAAAAAAAAAAAAAAAAAATTCCCATTAATGTATCACTATCTTCAGTATTTCAGGCGGAAATAGCCGCCTGAAATAGCCTCGCCAGTTAGAGTCGGGAATTTCTCTATTGATTTGGACACACCAGTGAAGGAGGACAATCTTAGAATAAGATCAGAGTTTATAAATGACTAGCAAATGGTCTGGTCAACTGCTGAACAAGGTAGAGAAACTGATAAATTTCTGTCAACTGAGTGTAATTGACTTTGAATACCGGTAAACTGTTTGCAGTTGGATAATGATGTGACAGCTGTTTTGTCATGAGTGCTGAAATTAGGTATTGTGACTGTTAGACTGGTTGATGGTCGTTCGGGTTGAGGACGATTAAAAAATAATAATAACTTAGGGAATTGTGACCTGAGACATAGTGCAGTTCTTAATGAATATTTTGATGGTTGGACATCTTTGCCTGATGGATTGTTGGATAATGGTATGGCAGACTGACTAAGGTTGATAATGTCTATTCAGACTTGTAAATAAATTGTTAATGTCTTCTGCGTCTTTCTGGGAGCTTGGGCTGCACCTGGATTGTTTGCCGGAAAAGAATGGGTTTTGTAATCGATGTTGGGGTTTTGTTGGTCTATGGAGCTTTTAGACAATTGGTCATCTGTATAGTATAATTTGTGGTCTAATATAATAGTTTGTTCTGGTGGTTGGCAAATTATATCAAATGTATGAACGCTTTTGGTTTGTTCAACTGATCGGGAACTGTGTGGACTGAATGCCCATGTGTATTGGGTTTGCTGGGATTCATTCTTCTAAGCTATGTTTTGATTGTGAACCATGTTTTAAGTTGACAACAGGTTGTGTTGTTATTCTTGTAGTCTAAAATTGAGATAAAAGAGAATTTCTGATTCTGTCTGCAGTTGGCAGACTAGAATAATTGTACTGTATATATGTAAATAGCTACGTTGCTAGCTTTGCGCCATAAAACATTGTAGTTTTACTTTTAAGGTTTTTAGGTGTTTAAGGCTGTGTTAAAATTGATCCACTATATGTTTCTTTTCCTGTAAACTTTTTCACACTTCTCTCTTATTACTCAGGGGATGTCTTTTCTTTCTTCCCCTTGATTTCTGCCCACTTTCCTTCCTTTCCATTTCCCATACTATTCCACCGAAATCCTATTTCCTTTCCTTGAATACCTTGGGGCTCCCAGGCTTGCCTGATAGCCCCAGTAAGTGTCTATTTTTTGGTGGTTGATCCTGGCTGCCTCCACGTGGCTTGAGATGGGAGTCAGAATGCGGGGGACCAGATGTACTCTGCCCCCTGGCTGCGAAATGCCAGGTGCCTGCACTCAACATTCAACACAACCCACACATACACTGCACATACACACACTTGCCGCCATTGGCGATATGTCTTGTCAGAGGCATCAGCGGCTTATAGAGGAAACCCTGGAGACCGCCGTACAATACACAAATACTTTAAATACTTAAAATCCCATTAACCGTCTGCGCCGGTAGCACACTTTTCCTCCCCACACCGGGAGGAAAAGGCCAGGGTCGAATTCCGTCGACGATGCGAGGAACTTTATGGGCTTTTTTCGCTCCGTGGCTGAGTTAGTCGGTCTCAGGCGTAGATAGCAAGGTTTCCCCCCCCCCTAGAAACTGGGGGTTTTTTAATCCAACAAAACAGGCAAATCGACCAGAGAAACACAAGCAATTTACAGACATAATATATACACGAGTATATGCAAAAAATTACGGGTGGCCCTAATACAATAATTTGAATTTTGAGTCCCATTAACCCCAGGTTTTGTGATTGTCAGGTTGACAGTTGTATTTTGTATAATGATTGGTAACTTGTGTTAAATTAGTTGCTAGGCGGTAACTCATTCATTTATAGGTGAGAGTTTGGATACATCTAAATGCTAATTGAGTTATGGAGTTAATTTGAGTTAATTTATTGAGCTGTATTATTATTAATTGATTGAGTTGTATTTTGATTAGTTTTATGTTTGTTTTGTTGAGCAGTATCAGATTCCACTGGTGACCTAACTTCTATAATCTGTTATTCTTGATTCTTGGTTTTCAGGGAATGCCTTCTACCTTCATCTCCTTGCTTTCTATTCACTTTACTTTCCTTTCATTTCCCACACCTATTCTCTCTGTATATCCCACTACCTTTCCTTACATACCATGGGGCTCGCAGGCTTGCCTGATAGCCCTAGTAAGTGTCTTTTTCTGGTTGTAGAACCTAGCTGCCTTCACGTGGCTTAAGATGGGAGTCAGAGAGCAGGGGACCAGGTGTCCCCTGGCCCCTCGTTACCAAATGCCAGGTGCCGGCACTCAACACTCAACAGAACCTACACACACACACACACTAAACACACCTAGACGTAGACACACTTGCCGGCCTTGGCGCTATGCCTTGTCAGTTGCATCAGAGGTTATAGGGGAAACCTGGAGACCGCCATACAAACGAGAATATCTTGAATACCTTGAATCCCATTATCCCCAAACCACCGTAGTCTCGTTGAAATTGGTGCCATGAACATGTGACTTGGAGCTCTGAAAAATGGGGGTTCAGTTCTGTTCTCTGATGAGTCTAGTTTTAACCAACAACAGATTCTAGACGTTATTGCATCTGGAGACATTTTTCATTTTTTTTTCATTCATTTATTAATTACACACAATATACAGTCTCAAGATTATGTACATCAAAGTATATACATGATTTATATACAAGATATATTTACATATAATTATATTCTCTGTACATATCATTAAACACTTTGTGTGTGTGTGTGTGTGTGTGTGTGTGTGTGTGTGTGTGTGTGTGTGTGTGTGTGTGTGTGTGTGTGTGTGTGTGTGTGTGTGTGTGTGTGTGTGTGTGTGTGTGTTCTTTAATCAGGTAGCTCCCAGGCATAAGCCAAACTCTACCTTGAGAACTTGTAAATATATAGTCTTTACAAAGCAGTCCTGGAAAAGTATGTTGAATTACCTGTGTCTGATTTCATTGTAGCGCAATTTGCGCATGAAATCCCGCACCCACTGGAGGTAGTGTAATACCAGTGAGTGCCAGCAATCCCGCTTCCCGGATTGCCCATACCAGGGAGCCAGCAGGAAAAAAATATATATAATAAAACAACAACAATATTCAATAGTCTGGATGGCACAACTATAAACTTCAAAAATCACAGTTCGACTGAATATTTCCTCATTTGCTGTTCTACGTGCACTGGAACCTCCAAATCCAATAAACGTACTATCCAGCAAATCTCCAACTATATGCCATGGATAATAGAACCATTAGAGCACCAGACCCGACGCAATGAATCATGTCCAGCACCCTAGAATCCAGAAGGGAGTATTCATGATCGCAGCACAAAAGACAACTAACCAGAGCACCAGACCCAACACCATGAATCAGGTCCAGCACTCCAGCTGATAGCAGGGGTAGAAACCAATAGTGAAACTCCAATAATCACCAGGTTTGTCTCTCAAAGAAAGGCTCTGAGAACAGTTCTTCTTGCAAAAACAGCAGCTGAAAACTCTTGAAATGAATTAAAACAGTCACGATTTGCAACAAGTAAATGTACTGTATCAAACGATAAGCCAGGAATACGTGCCATCAAAGTCTGCCTTTGGTCTTCATACTCCCGACATAAAAAAATTACACGCATCCAAGTCTCCTGTTCGCCACATGTACAGAAAGGATCTGTCTCCAATCCTCTCTCATATAATTTGGCCCTAAGTGAGCCATGTCCTGTTAACAAAAAAGAAGTATACATAGAAGGCGCAAACCAAGATGCCACGGTTTTTGACAATGCATAGTTCACCTGGGGAATATATTTCCTCGTCACAGTTCCAACATCACCACTTTCCCATCTGGTCTGCCATAAAGCCATTAATTTATTCCATATTCGTTGTTTTTCTTCTTTAATATTATTCTCCAAATCGATTGTGATATCCAAAAACGTTAACAACGTACCCTTTTTCAATTTGTACAAAAAAACCTCTGTAGACAATAAATAAATCCAATGGCATGGTACCAGAAATTACCTGTAGGGCATTTGTAGACGCTGTTCTAGGTACTTTCAGTAAAGTTAATAACATAGAGGGCTGAAGCGATAAAAGTTTCGATCGAATCCTAGTTTTAGTTACCACAGAAAACCAAGCAACGGCCGCATATGCCACTATCTGAAGAAAAATAGTCTTATAATACTCTCTTATTCAATCCCCACTCCTTACGAGAAATTCTAGCAATGGAGGCTGTAAAGTGTCTTACTTTTACATTCAGGTGTGAAACATGTGGCAAAAAGGAAAGTTTGTCATCTATGATTAATCACAAATACTTAGTTTTAGCAACATAAGGAATCTGAACTTCACCTAAAAGAACTCTTGGAGGTCTGCCGCAATCAAATTGTTTGTTAAAAACCATAAAACAGGTCTTACTTGCACAGATCTTTAATTTGTTCAATTCGGCCCACTGCATTAAATCATCTAAAACTGACCGTATTTTTTTCTTCCAATATAAGTCTGGAGCCTAGAAACTCCAATCACAAGGTCATCAGCATAGGCTATCTTAACAAACTCTGTATCCTCCTTAACAAGCCACTGATCTAAAACTGCATTCCAAAAGAGAGGTCCCAAAACCGAACGTTGAGGACAACCTCTCGAGACACCGGTACTATATGACAGATGACGTGCACGCACAGTAATAAATCTGTCCTGAAAGTATGACCTTATAGTGTTAAATATGTAACTATTACACTGTGAAAGCACAAGAGATCGAAGGGCACTTTCCTACCATACCGAATCAAATGCTCCTTCAATGTCTATAAAGACCATAAGAACATATTTATCAGAAGAATCCTTGATGTAGTTTAAAAGAGATGTTATGGCGTCCTCTGTAGAGTGTCCCTTCTTAAATCCATGCTGATCAGCAGAACAAAAATGCTTATCCTCTAACATCGCAGAAATTCTGGGAGCAAGTAACCTTTCATAAACCTTACCCATGTTCGCCAAGAGAGAAATTGGTCTGTATGCTCTCGGATCAGTCCTAGGCTTACCAGGTTTATGCAATCTTTAGCAGTGCCATCTTCCACGGTCTTGGAAAAGTACCCTCAATGAAACATTTATTAAATAAATTTAACATAATTTGAGGGAAATAATCATAAAACTTAATGATTATTTGATTTTCAATTAAGTCAAAACCCGGACATTTCTTAACGTTCAATTTATCTACAGCTGCATCCAACTCTACCAAACTGAACAGTTCAGCATCAGAGTCACCTGCTCCTGTAAACTCAGAGTTCATCCGGCGTATCTCCGCTTGTTCAGGTGAATCATCTTGAGGAAGATCCTGAGAAATAGTCTTCTAACAATCGTTTCCACAGTAGAAAACCAATCCGATGTCTCATCATTATTGTTCAATACAGCGTTGTATATTTCTCCACAAAGCAATTTATTACGAGAAATTTTATACACGAGACCCCAGGGATCTGTGTTACCAACGTCATTAACCAAATTTTGCCAACAAGTTCTCGAAGAATACTGTACCCTCCCTGGAACATCAGAAAAAGGGGTACTTACGGTGGAGGTGGCATATAAAAATAATACTCCCAATAACCGCTGGGACGGAATAATAATCAACGACTGCACTCCTCTTCATGTTTTTGATAGTTGTACTGTAACTGCTCAGAGGTACCGAGAACAGTTCCTCGAACCCTATGTGCAACTTTTTAGGGGTGCGGTTGGCCCAGATTTTCTTTTCATGCACGACAATGCCACTGCCCATAGAGCTCATGTGGTGGAGGAACAGCTTGAAGCTGAAGATATCTAACGATTGCCATGGTCAGTACGATCACCAGACTTAAATCCGATCGAACATGTGGGGGACTCCTTTGGGCGTTGCACTGCACGCCGGAAGCCAACTCCTCGGTCAATTGATGAGCTAAGGTCTGCGCTTGTGGAAGAATGGGATTCGTTGCCACAGAATCGTATAGACACTTTATATCGAGCATGGTTCACTGCTATCAGGTCTGCTTAGCCGTTGGAGGGGATTACACGCCGTACTGATGTCATGTGACCATATTTTCGAGCATCTTGTATCGTTTTTGTAATTCTTATAGAACCCCTACTATAAATGTCCCTTACCTGTCCGAAGTTTCACGCTGCCTCCTCACTTCATCGTTATTCTATGGTACGCCACTATACCATATTTTGTCCGCTTCATCGCAGGCTGCACGAGTTACACCACGTGTTCTGTTAATTTTTTCGAGTAGTGTAGTGAACCGTCAAAAAAAAAGAATTAAATGAAGAGTTTGCAATTTCTGATTCAAGGCCAAGCGACATCACTGCAAACTGCATTATATGGTAGTTTTTGCGAAATCAAAAACACTATATTTTAAATGGCTCAGGCCTTACATAAGTATTGCTTATTATAGCAAAATTATCATAAATAATATTCACATTGTAACTATACATAAATAAATGCTAGTATTGTATATTATATCATTGCATTAATTAAATTATTAGCATATTTTCGAACTTTATATAGCATTTTTTATATATTAATTAAATCACTAGCATTTTATATCTTCCTTTCTCATACTTCCACTTCTTCTCATAGGTCGGTATCTTGCAGAATGAACATTTAAACTTATTCTTTGGCTAAATTTCTTTTATTTTCTTATATAAATATATATAAATAACACTCCCAGTATCTGAAATTTTGATAAAATTTAAATACATAAAATTTAGTTTTCTCAATTTCACTTGTATTAGCCTTTCCCTCTCTCCCAGACTTCTCTTCCGTACTTCGAAGGGTACGCGTACTAACGGTTGAAAAACACTTATGTACAGTATATAAGCACCAGTTAAACGTATCCTGTTGACTATATTGATGAAGTTTTCATGACAAAAACTAACACGCATGGGCTTATCAACTAAAGAGATCGTCATTTTAATCTGCTAAGTCGTTGTATTTTGATTGGTTGGAATAAATGTCGAGGTGGTATCTAAGGCTATGACGGAGCGGTAAGTGTATTGTATTTGTAATATCATGCATTTTTTTAGCTATGGGTTCATATATTTTATATGTCTTCTCCGCAAGACGAAAAACCCGAGATTGCAGTGGAAAAATTATGCAACCTTCGTTCAAGACGGGTTAATTTGGTCAAGTTTGAAAAAAAGTCCATAAAAGTTCCTCCTAGACAGAAATCAAATCCATATTCTACAGAACAACATGAGGGCTTTTTATTTTGGTCTAGAATTAGACTCCTCATATCCTGTATCAAGCTTTAATCTGAGATGTAAGAGCACCTTTCTGCAAGTTTATTGGCAGAGCAACCTGAAGCTGCCGATCGTACTATTCGTCTCCTCTTAAGACTTCAGCCTCCATCAAATCTTTTGTTATTAGTTCTCAGCATCTCTTGGGAGATCTTTATTATTGATATTTTCTCCTTATTTTCAAACCAATCATTTTCAAATTGAATGGGACAAATAATGGGACAGAAAAATGCATTAACCTAACAGACATGCGATCAGTCGGTTAGCTAATTTCTTAATAGACGAAAATGTACCATCATCGTGAATGAATGCGTAGTTCCCTAAGAATTTACAAAATTCTTAGGGAACTACAAAAGCCGAAAATGTGTGGTTGTTATGATCTGAACAAAAAGCCAACTGCGGTTTGGCCTAATAATAACCGAACTTAACAGAAATACGAAAATATCCATCCAACTATTTACAGCCACAGTTATAGATACATTGATGAAGTACGGCCTTGACCCCCAGTAATCAGGAAGTCATTTATAGAGTAAACTGCTTAGTTCATATTTTCCGCTCTATGCTTTGCGGTGTCTGATTGAATAAATGTCTTGTGTTCTGCTAACACAGTTTGCTATAACAGAAGTTGACAGGAAGCCAAACCTGACATTGAAATGAAGATTTACAAAACTTTCCTATTTTATACCAGAACCAACTATTCTCATGTTCTAGTAAGAAACTGAACTACTCCATTCCCAAGCACTTGCACCTTCGGCACTGCTCAAGTAAACAAAGACCATGGCTGCAAATGCAAATACAATCCTAGTATTCCATTTGTCATTATGATGTACAATCATCTATTTGCCTATTCTGTGGGGAAAGTGCACCGAGGAAAAAAATTACGAATAATAAGGACTATAAATTTGGAAAAGAGTATATTTGTCAAAGAGGTCGAATGCGAGACACTTTGGCATTTAATTCGTGCTGTTTATTTGGTTCGTAACCCAATAAACAGTAAAACTCAAATAGAAGAGTGTCTAAAGATTTAAATTGCTTCGAAACAGCGATGGCTAAAATGATCGAGTGAAATCTATTTTTAGCCGATGTGTTGCTATGGTAAAGAAGCGAAAGTTGCATCAGTAGTGCGTTTGCAGAATTTCTAAGCTTGTTAAGTTCGTCAGCTATTCTTTAGGTGATATTCGTTTTCCGTGCTTTTGTTGTTGTTTAATTTATGCCCAACTTACAAACATGATTCGCCTATTCCGAAACAGTAATTAATTAATTTAATTAGTTGTTTACAAAAAAAGGGAGATAAAAACAATTTTTTACAGGAAGGAAAAACAGTTCCTTACAACGTCTAATTCGATTGACTGAGAAAAAAATTAAAAAGCTATTTTATCTTGGACAACATAAACAGAAACACTCGGCTAAGGAAAGATAAATTACAAAATTACATGCATCATCCACCGCGATGCAATGCGAATACACTGTTGATTAGCCCTACAGCAGACGCCGGAATCAATCGCCCGAAAGCTCGGAATTAATGTTGATCGAATAGCTGGGAGAGAAGGGTCTTTAAAGGTACTGGTGAGAAGACAAAGTCAAAGTCAAGGTGAGAAGAATTTGACAATTAAGAATTGTCACACGAAATTGATAACCGAGAGTTCAGTTCAAGATGGGAGGAAACGTAAAACGCTTTCAACATCGCGGACAGATGCTTCTGCTGTTAAAATTATATTTACCGCAGTCAAAGACGGTCCCAGAATTTTCTAAAGGAGGAGGAGATATGCAATGTTATGGATAATCATTAAGCTTTAATCAACATGTAGCAGGGAAAAAATCCTCATTACTTTGATCATAGGGGGTACTAAGAGAAAATAGGCACTTGACAAGCTGCAAGAAAAACTAGAATAACGTGTTACATAGAGCATACTGTAACCTCGTTATGTCAAAGAATTGTTTGCGGAAAACTATGAGAAACACAGGGAATCTGCTGAACACATTCAGTATAAACACGATTACCCTTAGTTATACAGCTCTTTTCGTGGATTGGTTCCATTCAGAAATATTGTAGTAAACAAAGATACACCACGTAACGCAAATTAAGTTTATTCTGCATGTTCGTGTAGACTTTATACAGAATATTACACAAAAGTCTCTCGCTACACACATTTGAGAGTTATTTGAAAAGTTTTGGCACGATTCCTTCATATACGAGTTTGCGAGGAGGAATATAATCAAGTGGCGTAAACAACAAGTAGTCTATGCTCTACGCGCAGATTGCAAAAGGAAACAGGCAGCTATACAGTAGCAGCAGTTTCGCATTTATATGAATGAGAAAATTGTTTCCCCTGGATGAAGAAGTGTAAGTGTGTAGATGCGATCTATGTTTAACATAAGATCAGCGATCTCATATAAAAAATGAAGCTGCACGCATGCGATGTGCCAGTGAACATTTCTGCTTGCTACCATTCATTTCTCATGAAGCATATGCGTCCAGTAATAAGAAGAAAGCGCAATCATAGCGCAAATATTTTTTTACGACAATCCTAAGCACCATATAGCTGGTATTGTCAATGAGTTACTGCAACGGTGGTAATAGGAAATTCTTCAGCATCTACCATCACCCCAATTTCCTAAGACGAGTCTTTGTGATTGATTTATTACACAAAGTTAAGAAGTCCCTCAGAGATCAACGCTTCTGGACAAAACAAGGCATACTATGATGATTTTGGACAATAGTACGTTTGGGATCAAATTGAATATTAGGTTGAAAGGAACGTACTGCCACCTGTAAATAAAGTTTGTGTTTTTCGACACCAATATAAGTGTCTTGGTTTTGGTTTGGTTTTTTTTTTTTAGGAGCATTAGCAACTAAGGCCATATTGCTCCTGGATATGCGGTGGTCATTCCCTGACCTTTCCGCATCCTCCGTATTTGGTGGTGAGGGGCTCGAACCCCGGTCTAATCAAGAAGCGTGTGCTACGCACTGCTGCTCCTTCCCACCTGGCTACGGAGGCGCCATATAAGTGGCAACATGATGCAAAGAAGCAAAGCTCATGTAGCACCAGCCAAAAATAACTAAATCATTGTTACCACTACTTTTGAACATCACCCTTTCGTATTTTACGGACAGAGTAACGTCATGATCTAAGCAACGTTTTCAAGTTTGTGCATAGAAAAAATGAAATCCAGGCAAAAATCCAATCTGTGCTTTTGTGTGAGTGTAACACAATTTATTTATCTGTAACTGCCACAAGGACTTCATGAAACGGAGAAGCTACTTGCAGATGCTTGAAGATGTGTGATCAACTATTTCGCAATGAAAAAACATTGAAGAACTGATAATCATGCAAAATAGCCTTTCTCCACATTTCACAATAACCGTCCGTTCTGGGTGGATAATTAATCTTCTGAAGGTGGCTCGCCGTTCTAGCCACCTTCTGAAGGTGGCTAGAACGGCGAGGGATCAATTAAATGGTCAGTTTGGGGAACTAGATTAAAAACACAATGTAACTTCTTCGTTTGAGGCTGGGATTTTCATATATGAGTCCAGATTTAGTATACAGTCTGATCCTTAATGTTATACGGAGAGAAAGAGAGAGATCCGAAGCCAGCATACAAACGGAGGAGAAAGAAAAAAAGTCAGCGTCAACAAGGAATATATAACATGAGTGGAGACATGCCTATTTTCCAGTCAGTAAAGAGATATATTTTACTCTTTAATTAATTTAATTAGTGACATAAGTGTGAATAACAGTATGTAACATCCCATAAAATGAATCACTGACGAATTTATATTTTGTAGTTGTTTTTATAATTCACTTTTAAGAAAGCCGCAAACAACCTAATACACTAGAAAACAGTCCTTGTGCGTCGGGTTGCATTATAGCATCAAAGTTTCTTGCGACGACTGACTAACTGGTTAAAATAAATTTATTAAAATAAAAATGATATATACATAAGATAAAAACAGCACAACCCAAGTATCAAGTGACTATGTGTTGTGCTTCAAGCCATGAGCGCTGGCGGTAATCACGTGAATAGTCGACGATTTCAATATCTCGTTGGGGATCAAGATTTCTGATACTTGGGTTGAGCAGCACAATCTTGATCTCCAACGGGATATTGAAATCGTCGACTATTCACGTGATTACTGCCAGCGCTCATGGCTTGAAGCACTACACATAGCCACCAATAATAGTACTATGAATCGGACGAGGGGGTGTAGTCTTACACCCTATTATACAATGTACTGTATTGCAGTGCGATGAGCGCTGGCGATCATCACGTGTACGTAATTCTGCTTTATCGACACCAGACTCATGATATATGATCATGCCCAGCTGACTTGTGTTATTGTAACCATCAAATATACTGAAGTACACCATTCACAGACCAGCTGATGAAGAGGCACTTCGCTTCGAGAGCTACTATCTATGTATTTTAACGCTTTTATTATATATATTTTAACTCTTTTATCTTATTGTATTTTAACGCTTTTATCTTATTTTATTTCTGTTTTATCTTATGTATATATCATTTTTATTTTAATAAATTTATTTTAACCAGTTAGTCGGTCGTCGCAAGAAACTTAGATGATAAAACCTAATACACTATTTTAATGCACAAAATGTGAAATACTGTGCACTATATTGAGCTGTGTCTGTAACCGTAATTTAAAAGAATAATATCGTGTAATGCCTATGGCTAAATATCAGAAATTCGTCTTTATTTTTGTTTCATAAATGTAATGAAATTATACTTATAATATAAAATTATCATTAAATTATTATCCATAAAATTCAATATATATATAAATGAATTATATTTATTTTTATTTTATTTCATTTTATATAATTCTGTCTTTAACTTCATTCAGCGCCTACAATGAATCGGAACCTATGGTGCAAGCCACTCTTGCCATTCCTAGTTACGTCTTTGTGCACATCATTTTATTTTAACTTCATATCTACACAGAATGGCTACTTTATTAAGTACAGCTACTCGAAATAGATCGCTCCTTCAGTATCAGCATCACGTGTTAGTATCATGAGATAAATAGGTAGACGTAGAGATGCTGTCTGTGCGCAAGTCAGTGCGAGAATGAGCAACAAGAAATATTTAAATGACTTTGAACGCATCATGGCAGTAGGGTCAGACGCTTCGGTATGAGTATCTTGGAAAAAGCAACCCTACTGGAGTTTTCAAGTACGATTGTGTCTTGGCTGTAACGAAATTGGTTCAATAATCAAATAATCCAGCCAGCAGCGATCCAGTGGTCGTAAATACATCTTGGATTCAAGAAGCTGACAAGACTTCTGCAGAGTAACAGAAATGGTAAAGTCGGTCAAATAACAGCCGAGCCCAGCCCAGCCCAGTACAACATTGGTAATCAAAGAGGCATTTCAAAATGCACAACTCACTGTACTTGTCACGGATGCAGTATCGCAGCCAAAGATAGAACCGTGTTCCACTCCGGTACAGTCTGGTGGCAGCGATGTAATGGTGTACGAAGTATTTTTGTAGTGCACATTGTACCTTTGATACCAGTGGAGTAACATCTGGATGTCACAGATTATCTGGAAGCTCATTCTTGTCAGAAAAAAAAAAAAACAAGAAGGTACGGTTACAGTGCATTCAGGAACACTACACACTGGACAGTGGAGGATTGGAAAAACGTTGTCTAGTCTGACAAATCACGGTTCCTGCTGTTTTACGCTCATAGGAGAACCCGAATAGGGCAAACACAGCAGCACGAGAGTCCACAGATCTATCCTGTCAGGTGTTGACAATGCAGTTTGGCGGTTGCGGTGTAATGGTGTGGAGAGAATTTTCGTGGTGCACATTGGATCCCTTAATACCAGTGGAGCAACCTTTTAATGCCACAGATTATTTGTAAGTTGTTTTCGACCTGGTACATCCTTTCATAGCTGCAGTGAATTCATCTGCTAAAAGATTCTTACAAGAGTGTAATGTCCCAATGTCACAAGGACAAAATTGTACAGAACTGGTTTCAGGAATATAAGAATGAATTCAACCAACTGTGGTGACTTCTCCAGTCACCACACCTCAATCCAAATGAGTACCTATGGGATATGGCTGAGCGAGCTCTTCGGAGTAGAGATCCGCATCCATTCAATTAACAATCGTAGGAAGCAACTGAGTAAACACAGACTAGCCTCTCTGGCATGCTTTAGCCATGCCACGACCAATCTAAGGTTTTCTGAGGGCTAAACGGGGAGGGGGGCCTTCCCGTTATCAGGTAGCCTTCAGTGTATAAATGCCGCCTATAAGGAATGTAATTTATTTTCATTATATGTATACTTTCCTAGTCAATCAAGCTGTACTGAAATAAATCATTTGGATTCTTTGAAATAAATAAAAAAAATTAATTGTTAATAACAAATGTTCGAAACTGAAAGTACAAGTGAAATTACAACTGAAATTGCACATAATAAAGTAATACCTATATAGATTGTTTGAAAGGGGATGATATGTTTTTAGTCATTATTAGAAGTTAAACAAAAAAAAAAAAAAAAAAAATACACTTGCACCACGTGAGTTTAAGATTTTTACCGAAATGTTAAGTGTTACTTAATCAATTTACACTTAACACAGTTGACTACTTTTCAAGGTTATGACGAATCTCGTCTTCAGTTGTTGTTGTGGTCGGGTTTTAGGAGCATCGGCGACTAAGGCCATATTGCTCCGTGTACACTGTCTGTGAATTTCGTGTGTTCTGAGGTCGATTTTTTGTTTGCTAAACAAAAAACCCAAGTTTCCCGGAGAAAACACCATGCTACCCTCGCCTGAGACCGACTAACTCAGCCACGTTTTGAAAAAGGCCCATAAAAATTCCTTGCGTCATCGACGGTACCCGAACTCGATCTTTTCCACGCGGTATAGGGGAGAACGGCGATCTTCACCGTCTTCACACCGCTAAACAGAGATGGCCTGCTGGCACAGGAACAGATTCTTTAAGACGGGGTTAAACAAAACCTTGAACGGAATTAAGTGTAGATTGATGTGATAATACGTCCATAAACATCCTAAAACATACGAGGTGTAACAGTGTACAGTATTTATTTCGCTTAACTTCTGAGAAGTACATGTATTCTTTCTTTGGGGAAGTTTATGCGCGTTCTTGTAAAGTAGCATTCACTAGTAAGGATGGGGAAAGGGGATTCGAATTCTTATTTCAAACTAATCATTTTTTTCTCGGATTTTGAATTAATGAAGGTTTTTTTTATTTAATTCATTATCCATCCAGCTACGACGTGACCAAATAGATAAAATTATTAAAAATAAAGAAGTCTCATATAGATGGACATAGATGGACAGTGACAGATGACATAGATGGACAGAGCAATGTTCAGTCAGTTTGGTGTGACATAAGAACTGGGAAAGCAAAAATGAGGGTAGGAGTTTGTTATAGCCCTAATGACTCTGATGAGTACAATGAACAATTATACTGTACAGAGAAATAGAGTGCGCCAGTAAATCAGTGTCTTATAATGGGGGATTTTAACTTCCCAGATATAGACTGAAATTTATGCGTTGGTCACTTGCACACTAGCAAGGCTTTTGTGGATTTATTGGATGATTGATTTCTACAGCAGCGTGTTAGAGAGGCAACAAGAGGGAGTAACATTCTTGAACTGATTATCATCAGTGATTATTCATGCATTACGAATTTACAGATAAAGGAACCACTAGATGGCAGTGATCACAGTGTACTGATGTGGGATTTACTTAAAGATGTAACTACCGTCAGGGGTAAAGGGAAGGGTTTTTGCTTTCGTAAAGGCGACTAAAGTGGTCTCAGAGATTTTTTTAGGTTCTGCACAGTGGAACCAACTGATGATGATGTTACCAACATCAAATTCTAAATGGGAAGCATTCAAGGAAGTAATTTTGGAAGCTACTAATCTTTTTGTTCCAACTAAGAAATACTGCTAATGAGACTCTTGGCAGAGAAGAAAAATGTGTGGATGCACATAAATTGTCAGGCGACACAGAAGCCTACGCTAGATACAAGCTAGTCTGTAATGAAGTCACAAAGGTTAGGCAAGTGAAAGCGGATTATGAAAAATCTTTGGCAAAGGATACAAAAAAAAAAAAAAACAGTAAACACTTCACTTATATAAACGCTAAAAGGAAGGGGATGAATGGTTGATATCAATGGTTTGACTGTAGATGATCATTCTCAGATAGCTGCTGAATTAAATGAGTACCTTGCATCTACATTCACACGAGGAGTTATTCAAGGAGGAGAGGTCCAGATGTTTATCAATGTATAACAGGGAGTAAACTCCCATCATCCCTGGTCAAGACCTTGATCTGGTAAAAACGGAAATTAACAACACTCTCACTGCAGTCACATCTTACCTCTGCCAGTTCGGGCTCAAGATCAATCCTGCTAAGTCCGAATTCATGGTGTATTCATTGAAGCAAACTCCTTCTTCTCTCCAGCCTTCGGTCGGCAACATCCTCATCCCAATTGCATCCAGCCATCGTGATCTGGGCGTTGTATTCGACTCCAAACTTCGATTCAACGCCCACATAGACATGCTCCTCACACGTGCTTCAAGACTCCGGTGGATAGCAAAACAGCATCTCCTTCATATCAGAGATAAAAAGACAACCGTGAGGTACATAAGAGCAATCATCTTTCCACCTTTACTCTATGCTGCTGAAATTTGGGCGTCAGCGGCACCATCAATAAAGAAACCACTCTTTGCCACAGAATTCTGGCTCCTAAAGTGGGCCAACAGGAAGCACAACCTTCCAGCTCTGATTCACACCACGCAGCTTGCCAACTCTCTCGGGATTCCACGGCTTCCCACCTTAGTCGAAGACCAACGCCTCCTAGCAACAGTCAAGATGATAACAGGCATAATCGCAACACCTTCATTCTGGGATACCTGTGGCTGGAGGATCCCCCCTGCTGCCCTTAGGGCCAATCCCGAGCTCTACTCGCATTCAGCGCGACTCCATCTCTCGGACAGGTTCCTCCCTCAGCAGATGTTCAAGCAAACCCAGGCACTTGACGCCGACCTGAACAAATTCGCTATTGACCGGACTTACAGGAAAAAAATAATGTCTAGTAGGACTAATCTGCATTGACATGTGTACCTTGCATCTGTTCCTGTCTGATTGAGCTGGTGCTCTTATCTCGATGTTAAGTCAGCTCAATCAGACCTAACTCTCGTAAGGAGTTCTCTCCTTTGTATAAAATATGTTTTCTTTTGTAAAATTACCTGTTTTTGTAAATTAATTGTTCTATTTTCCCGGAAGTTTCGGGAGGTTGTAAAAATGTAAACCCCTGGCTTTTTGGCCGTGAAGGGCATTAAAGATTATCTCTCTCTCTCTCTCTAAAATGATTTTGTAATAATTGAGAGCAAAGTGGAGGAGAAATTAATGAAGTTAAACATAAGAAAGGAGGCACCTGCAAATGTATCTCCAATACTGACCTGTTAGTTTGACTTCTGTTCCAGTGAAAATAATGGAGTCACTGGTTAAAGAAGAATTGCAGGATCATCTAAACAAGACAGCAATAATAATCCAGACACAGCATGGATTTGTCAATGGGAAGTCTTGTCTGGCCAATCTGATTGGATACTAAGATGTGCTCACAAAGGAACTGGCTGCAAAAATTAATTTTGATATCATATACTTGGATGTCAGGAAAGCTTTTGATACTGTTACACATGGAAGACAACTGTACAAATTGGAGCAGTATGGCATCAAGGGAAAGTTGCTATAATGGATAAAAGGATGGTTGAGTGGAAAAGACAGAGAGTGATGATCAATGCGTACTAGTCTACGCGGACTAATGTTATTAGTGGTGGCCCTCAGGGTTCGGTGTTGGGCCCATTGTTGTTTTGTATATTTATCAATGATATTGATGAAGCCATATCAAGCTTAATATCAAAGTCTGCAGATGTTACAAAGGTTGGCAGGTTGGTAGGCTGCTGCATACTATCATTACATACTAACAGTAATGATAGTATGCTGCTGCAACAGGATCTGGAAATGTTGGGTAGATGGGCTGAGAACAACTGAAGTTTAACATTAACAAATGCAAAGTACTGCATATGGGCAGCAGTAACCCAAGAGAAATGTACCAAACGTGTGGTACTACACTCAGGGAGGTGGAGAATGAAAGAGACCTGGGGTAATTTAGCAGTCAGAGATGAAGTTTTCTGAGCAGTACAGACAGGCTGCCAGAGTAGGTCATGGGGTCTTGTCAATGATATACAGGAATTTTGCAAGCAGGGATAAGGAGGTGATTATCCCCTGTATAAGGCAATGGACAGGCCACACCTTGAGTACTGCGTTCAGGTCTGGAAGCCTCATTTTGGGAAGGATGTAGAGTTGCTGGAATGAGTGCAGAGAAGGGCAACAAGCCTGGTGAAGGGATCAAATGGGTCCTCTTATGAATAGAGGATTAGGTTCCGCAAATTGCAGCTTCTGGAGACTAGGCACCTGCGAGGCGATCTGATTGAGGTGTATAAGACCTTGAATGGATTGAGCAGGCTCAATGCTGATGGGATTCTTCCTCTTGCTCAGATAACAAACCTGAGGGGGCATAGATTCAAATCGAGGAAAGACAGTAGTAGAATAGATGTGCGGAAAGTTTATAGCTTAAATGAATTCAATGCAGAACTAAACAAACATTTTGAATGAATGGATCAGTCAAATGGGAATTTTTTTTTTTTTTTTTTGGCTGATGTTGTATAAGCTTGCTTCCTGCATCATGTGCATCTACTAATGCTAATGCTAATATTATGAAATTTTAGAAACCACAACTGTTAGACTTTTTCTGAAAAGGAATAATTTCCTCTTCAGAAACCTCTCTTTCTGTTATCATTAACTCGTTAAAACGTTCCGTGTACCAATTTCATGTATTTATTTGATTCATTCTGCAATTGGTTCATTTTATAATTCAAGTCATTTTGTACTACATTGTTTGAAACTTTCATCGTTGACTTGTCGAGTAACTGTCGATATTAACTGTTAGTTCTGGCAGAGTTGTTCTGTTAAAATGTTCCACCCTTGGTGGCAGATTATAACTTTAAAGTTTGTAAAGTTTGGATTTTCTGACAAATCTTTATTGGCATTTCTTCCAGTAAAGGTATTTTGTTTATTCTTCTATCAACTGATCAATACACACATTATTGGCATGTTTTCCGATAAATGGCGCTATTCTTACCCTGTAGTTAAGTTGTTATTTTTAGTAATATGATTTTAAAATAAATATTGCAGTTCAATATTGGTGAGACCTTGAAAAACCAATTTTTCTTAGCTGTTCTTGCTAACTACACTGGTGTGTAAAATTTAAGGACCAGTCAGGTTTTCACCTGTAGCTTCTCATAGGAGTGGCCTAGATATGGGAAAAGAATACCAAAGGAACCTCGTGAGATACAGAAATGATAAAGGAAACAACACCGACACAACAACGGAAACAAAACAGTACCAAGGGACTTTATTCAAAAATGGTAACATAGCACTGGCTACCATGATACAGATTCATCACTGACAAACATGGAACAAAGGGAAGAGGTGGTCCTCATAGGAGATATGGCCACCCCTAATGTCGATGTAGGAGTTGCACTGCCTGTCCATGCTTAGAGCAATGCTGTTGATAAGTTCTTGCAGTAACATCGTCCATTCCTCTATCAGCGCCATCTTCAGCTGGTGAAAATTTTCTGGTGGGTGTGGATATGCCACTAGGAGTCTCCCCAGTGCGTCCCATATGTGTTCGATGGGATTTACATTGTAGTGCTGGACGATGGGGTGCAGTGCGATGGGGTGTGGCGTTATCGTCCATAAACACGATTCGGGGACAATGGCACCTCGGAACAGACGCACATGGGGAAGGATTACCTCAGTACAGTAGCGTGCACCGGTTACAGTACCGCCTTCCAGTATCGGGAGTTGTGTACGTCCATCCAAGATAACTCATCCCCAAATGAAAAAACCTCGACCGCCATATCGATCCCTTTCAGTGATGTTTGCGGGGTGATACCGTGTGCCAACCTCTCGCCAGATTAGCTGACATCCAGAATCACTGCTGAGACTGAATCTACTCTCACCAGTAACGAGTACTCTACCCCATTGCGCTGCTATCGTTCGATGGACCACTGTAAACGGTGTCTCCGATGGACAGGTGTTAAAGGGACACAGCGTACTGCCGTCGGGCACACAGTCCACCTTTGTGGAGTCTCCTGGCCACAGTAAACCGTGATACCCTGCGTCCTGTGCCTCTGTGCAGCTGGTTTGCAATGGATCCCGCTGTCTGGTGTCGGTCCCTCTTGGCCTGTAGGAGTATATAGCGTTCATCATTGAGCGTTGTTTTTCGTGGACGACCACCACTGGTCCTTAGAAGAGCTATACCTTCGTTCTGAAGGCCGACCACGCACGTGAGACGATGCTATGGGCGATACCAAACTCTGCAGCCACACTCCTCGCACTTCGATCTTCCTCGAGCTTCCCAATTATTCGACCCCGGGTAAAGTCATTCAGATGTTGTCTACTGGCCATTTCGTTGTCTGTAGCACTGTATGAAACCAATCGAACGTCTGTAACAATCGTGCTCACCATTCGGTAATTTGCACACAACTGCTGAACTGCTGCTGTTATCTGTTTATGTGAGCCCTCTCATCATGATTCAAATTTTTGCATGCGCACCAGCTTTCTACTGAACTGCCACAATTATACAAATTGCCACAGGCTGTTTCGTTTGATTTTGTGGTTGTAACCTTTAGAAATAGCGTTGGTCCCTAAGTTTTGCACACCAGTGTAGAATAATAAATAGATTAAACGAATTTACAATGTGTGAGGGAAGGAGAAAAGAAACGGAGGGAAAGGGAATAGAAATCGAACAATTCGTAGTGGCAGGTATTCCCTATTCCCTACTTAGGAGAAAAACTTCAGTTCAAGTTCAAACTTTTTCATTAAGCCATGAAAAATTTTGAATTTGATTTTAAAATTAATGAGTTAGCAGATCTCAGATATGAGATTTTCTTCTAAATGCTTCGATTCTGAAGTCACAAAACGTGACTTCAAATTTGAAGCATCTCAGCCAAAGAAAACGTGCATTCAGTAGAACAGTGTAATCTGATGCAAGAATATCCATGAATGCAGGTATAAACTGATATTATGTGCATGTGGGAAAGGATACACACTCCGGCAAAAAAAAAAAAATAATCAACTACTTTCAAATAAGGCAAAATATAAATAAGGAAAAGATTTTCTTATTCGTCTCCTTAAAAACTATCTCCAAGGAACCGAATATACTGTACTTGTTAAGCTGGTACCAACGTTCACACAAGCTTTGAAAAAAACTTGGAAAATTCGTCTGCTGTGGTAGTATTTAGTGCTGCTGTCATATTCTTCTGAATGTCATAAACACTATCAAATCGGCGTCCTTTTAATCTCAATTTCAACACCAACTCTCGTCTCCAGTAATAATGCTATTTAAGAGCCCTCGTGGGTATAATAGTTGGTAGGATCGCCGTCCTCCCCACACCAGGTGGAAAAGACCTGAGTTCGAGTATCATCGATGACGGGAGGAATATTTGTTAGTCTTTTTCACAACATGACTAAGGTAATCGGTCTCAAGCGAGGTACACGCTGTGTACCTCGCTTGAGACCGATGTCTCTTCGTGCTACACAGCGCGATAAAAAAATGATGGCAGTCACTCAGCTGAAGACGAAAGCTGTTCCCTCATGATGTGTCTTCTGTAGGATGTATCCTCTATGAACTTTTTGTAATCGACATCCATCTCCTGGACGTTGTGGAGCATCTCCATGGGCAGGAATTTGTCACCTACCTTCAGCCTCCACGCCACAGACTACAGAGAGCGGGGCTCTTAAGGGTTTCGGAGGGATTCTCCAATTGCACATCTGCCAAAAACTTGGCGTACTGATTTCACCCGCTATCATTTTAATTGACACGAGCAAGCGGAGGGTGAATATCCGTTCGGAGACTTTTCTGTATTTTAAAAGTTTAGTAATATCTGAAGTGTGTATGAGGGGTGGCAGTTTATACTTGTAGAGGACCCACCGAAGAAGCCAGTACTCATCAGATGAGTACTTGTAATACGGTACACTTTCTTTGATCAAGTGATTTTTTGCGCTGGCTTCTGATGTATTATCCTGGCGACCTGGTCGTGTCTGTGAGTGAACTCAAGCTGAGTGATTACCCTACATCCCGCGGTGATATTCTGAACTGTTTCTGAGTCCAGGTGGAATAGTCGACATGTATCATCTCCCACTCTGGGGTCCTTGGCGATGTATTTTCTATAGTTTAAAACAAGTTGACTAAGTGGTTTTATCCTAATATTGCAATCTCTTTTATATTAACTGGTCATGGTTCTCTAAGGCAAAAATTATATCAGTTTGGTTTAGAGTCCCAACCATATTGTGAATGTAAAATGGTAGAGTTGGGAGCATGTTCTATATGAGTGTCCGCTATACGAAGAATACTGATATATATTAAGGGATAAATTTTCCAATTTTGATAAAGGTTTTGAATATTTATATGTTCAATCCAAGGAATATTATTTAAGCTTTCAAGAATATGGTAGATTAGTCTTTCAAAAAAGGAAACAGTTGGCTGTTTTAATAGATACAATATAGATATTAGTGTTTTTTTTTTTTTTTTTTGTTTAATTTTCTAACGGTCCATGTTAGTCATGGTTGACTGGTATTGAGTGCTAGAATTTTTATTTTATTTATTTATTTATGATTTTTTAAAAATTTAATTAATAATTAATTTTTTTGTTTTATTTTTTTATTATTATTATTTTTTAAAACTTAATTAATATTTTTGTGTTATTTATTGTATTATTATTCATTTATTTTTATTTACTACTTTATTTTAATATTTCTTTTTTATTTATTTAATTATTTGGTGATTTTTTTTTTTTTTTTTTTTTTTTTTGTTGGCTTCCAGGTTTGGGCAGCCTGGGAGCAGGATTGATAGCACCCACCAGTATTGCACTACCTCTGGTGGGTGCGAGATTTGTAGTGCAAATTGCACTGACAGAACAGTAGATCCTGGCACTCAGATAGTGCCAGCTCCCTGGTGGCAAAGAGGCCTGTGTTTATTATTATTATTATTATTATTATTATTATTATTATTATTGATACAGAATATATAGGTGGAGATGGACATTAGTCTGTGTGACATGTATACATACAATACAATACAATACAAAAAAGGTAGTTGAATTCTTTCGGCAGGTTTTATTAGCATTATACAATAAATGTTTGTGTGATAGTACACGGTGTTCCTGTCACCTGTATATTCCCCAAAGAATGGAAAATAGCCTTAATAAAACTGGTTAGGAAGCCCAACAAACTGGCCCAGAATCCAAAGTCATACCGACCAATAGCACTTCTGGCTAATCCGGGAAAACTATTAGAGCGTTTTATGGTCCTACGAACAACACAAATGTTAGTAGATAAAAACAACATTTCTGATAAACAATATGGCACTGCAGGCAGATCACGTGAGGATGCTCTTGCTGATTTTGTCTCTCATATACAGAATTCTAGTGCCAAGTATGAATTGGCAATATATGTGGATTTTGAGGGGAAGAAGTCCTTGACTGCCGGGATTGCTTGAAAGAGATTTTGACTGTTGTAGAACTATAGCTTTCACAGATGACCTCACTCTCATCGTTCGCGGTAGATCAAGGGCAGACATTGAGCAATCTGCTAACTACATCCTTAATGATCTCTACCAGTGGTCTAATGATAACAAATTAATAATAAATCATAGTAAAACAAAAATTATGATTTTTAAAACTCAACTAGATCACAGAAGACCACCACAAATTAAAATTAATCAAATACAGCTACCATTAGTAAAAGAAAATAAATATCTAGGAATATTGTCTAGCTTAACTAGACAATAAGTTAAGCTTTCTCCCTCATTTGATACATCTTGCGCAGACTCATTTGATACATCTTGCTCAGAAAATTAAAAAGTTCTCAGGAACAGAGGCAGATTTAACGGCGGGCGCACCGGGCCCGCGCCCTGGGCCCCGACTTCTGAAGGGCCCACGCACCACCCCAACAAATTAGTTGAACATATTAGTTCAAAACTTTGTGATTATTATTATGCTATTATTAATTATATTATACATATATTATATTAAAATTTTATTGGAAATAAAACATTAATAGTACATAATATTTTTTATTTATTTGAAAAAATGGTTAACATGTATTTATTTTTATTTTCCCTGTCTCTCTCTTTTTTTTAAGGGGCCCAATATTTTCTTCAGCGCCCGGGGCCTCAACCGACCTTAATCCACCCCTGCTCAGGAATGATAATTAGAATTTCAAGAGCAGACTGGGGTCTTTCTAGAAAAGCTTTACTTTTGTATTACAAAGCAGTGTTCTTATCTATTGTCACATACGCAGCAGGAGCCTGGTTTTATAGAGCTAGAACAGTAAGATTTGGAAACAAGTTACAGACGATACAAAGATCAATATTAGTTGTCAATCGTGCTTGCAGAACAGTATCAACTGCAGCATTGCAAATATTAGCCGGAACTATGCCACTGGATTTATATGTTATTTTCCGAGGATTATGCTACAGAAGTAAAAGGAAGATACCAACTGTATATCTAAATATACAGCTAAATTTAGAGGCCAATCCAAAAATGTTGGAACGAACTGATTAAATTATGGCAGACCAGATGGGACAGTTCCTCAACGGGAGTCGTAACAAGAAGTTTTATACCAAAAGTAACATATTTACTAAATAAGTCGACAACAACATGGTTTTCTATGGGAATGGAAACCATATATTATAACAGGACATGAGTCCCTCAATGCAAAATTATTCCAACTCGGACTACATCATACAGATTTACATGTGCTGACACTTTATTAGGTACACCTCTGCTGTGCACACAAACGGTTTGTCCCACAAAGTTCCAAGTCACATGACCACAGTTGTGGATATAAAGGCAGCAGAATAACCCTTCTAGTATCAGTTAAGCGTACAAACCGTAGCAAGAATGCGGAAAAGGAGTGATCTAACGCACTTCGAACGTGGCATGGTAGTAGATGCAAGACGTGCTGGACAAAGCATCTCTGAAACGGCAATCCTCCTGAACTTTTCACGCACCACAGTTTCAAGGGTGTATCGAAAAGGATGCAACTAACAGAAAACATCTTCTCAACGGCACTCCTGTGGAAGAAAATCGCTTGTTGATGAGAGAGGTCAGAGGAGGATGTGGATATATGTTTTTGTAACGGGTGGCTCCTAGAACGTCTGTTGAACCCCGCCTCGTATCTCTGTGAAGAACAGTATCACTACAAATGGGCCAGATATGTGTATGACGTAGGTTTGTGTGTATTATGTGTGTTCTGTTGTTCTGTTCTGGCCTCTTGGCTACCCAGAAGCATCAGTCAACTGGACAGATGATTCTGGGTACTCGTCCACACCACGGGAAGGTGGGCCAGTCCCAGTAAAACACGTACCGTCTCAAAAGAGACTCTAACTCACCTGATGTTGTCAAAAGGTGGGCCAGGTTCCTCTGGGGGCCCATTCCAGAGGAAGAGAGAAAAAAAAATCCCGTGGTGTAATAAAAAAAAAAAAAAAAGAAAGCGAGAGAGACGCTACACTAATGGAGGGCGGGGGGAGGAATGAGGGAAAAAAGTACGCTAGTGCAGAGCGCGAAGAGAAAATGAGAAAAAAAAATTAAATAAATTAAAAAAAAAATAAAAATAATTAATAAAATAAAAACAAATATAGATAATTAAAAATTTTAGATTAGTAAAATAAAATTTTTAAGCTGCTGTCTGGGGATCCCCATTCGTAGCATGCGTTATTCTGTAGAAGGCTTTCCTGCGCGTGAAGAGGATGGCTAGAATTGTGCAAGCAAACAGACGGGCCACAATCACGTGATCGCACATCACGTGAGAATACAACCTTGGTGCGCAGAACAAAATATCGCAACGGGCCACTAGTAGCACTTTGTCGCGAATGGGCTATAACAGCCGACGGCCACATCGCGTACCTTTGTTATCAATGAAGAACAAGAGAGCACGCCTCCTGTGGGCACAGCAACACCAGCACTGGATTATCGAGGATTGGAAAACAGTTGCTTGGTCTGACAAGTCGAAGTTCCTGGTGCATCATGTTGATGGAAGGCTCAGAATTTGGCGAAAACAACATGAATCCATGGACCCGTCATGTCTGACAACAACTGTGCAAGGTGGTAGGGGCAGTGTTCTGGTGTGGAGAAAGTTTTCTTGGCACACGTTGGGTCCATTGATACCCATAGATTCACATCTGAATGCCACATCGCACCTAAACATCGTTGCTGACCAAGTGCATCCGTTCATATTGACAGTTTATCCTCAGTCACATGGTTACTTCCAGCAGGATAATGCGCCAGTGCACAAAGTCCGAATCACTATGGAATGGTTCCAGGAACATGACAATGACTTTTCTTTGCTGCAGTGGCCCGCTCAGTCCACGGATCTCGATCCTATTGAACATCTTTGGGATGAGCTGGAAAGGGCTCTTCGCTGCAGGCCTACATTTCCGTCGAATCTCACGGTACTGCGTGACACCCTCATGTTTACATGGTACTCCATTCCTGCACAACGTTTTCAGCATCTTGTTCAATCCATGCCTAGATGAATTCAGGCTGTTTTGAAGGCTATATATATATATATATATACGTTTATTTCTTTTTATTTATTTTTTATTGTTTATTTTTTTATTTATTATTTTATTTATATATTTTATTTTATTATTATTTTTTTTTTAACGTCACGGGAACTCATTCTTTCTTCCTTTTTATTCCTTATTATTATTATTGGTTTTTTTTCTCCTCTGGAGTGGGTCCCCAGAGGAATCTGGCAACATCTGGTGGGTCAGAGTCTCGAATTGAGACAATACGAGCACTATGGGACTGGCCCACCTTCCCTTGGTTTGGACGAGTAGCCAGAATCATCTCTCCAGGTAATTGATGCTTCTGGGTAGCCAAGAGGCCAGACACAACAACAGAACACACACATAATACACACAAACCTACGTCACACACATATCTGGCCCATTTGTAGTGATACTGTTCTTCACAGAGATACGAGGCGGAGTTGAACTGACGTTCTAGAACCCGCCCTTTACAAAAACACATGTCCACACACGTCCACATGTAGTTCCTGGTAGTCTGCGCGGGTTGCACAGTGGTATCGTCACCGTCCTTACCGCATCGGGTGGAAAAGACCCGGGTTCGAATCCCGTCGATGATGGGAGGAACTTTAATGGGCTTTTTTTCACTCCGTGAGTTAGTCGATCTCCGGCGTAGATAGCAAGTTTTCCCCCCCAGAAACTGGTTTTTTCGTTCAAAACAGGCAAATCGACCAGAGGACACATGCAATTTACAGATAGAATACATATATCGGCATATGTAATGAATTACGGGTGGCCCTAATACAATAGGTTTTTTTTTTTTTTTTTGTAGTTCCTGGTGTTGATTACTTAGTTTTGGATGGAGAGCATGAATCTTTCAGTCTTGGTGAAGAGCTTCTCGTTCCTGAGCCATGCGTTGGATGTTACTTTATCTATGTAGTCTTGATGGAGGTCATTGTAATGTCTGCCATGGAGTACCTTCTTCGCATTCCTTTCTGTCTTTGTTTCTTCGGCCTGTTTCTGTAGAGTATCCTTGTTAAGGTTGATTGTTGTGTGCCGTTAGTGATGTGCTTTCCTGGAAGTAATCCCGTAAGTTCTTACTCGCCCTCTTCTCTTGTTCAATGAGGTCAGTCAATCCCCTTCCCCCTTCTTTCCGGAATATGATCAGTCTTTCGATTGCCGACTATGGGTTTTTGTTGGCGGCTCTTGGTCATCATTATCCTAGTTGATCGCATAATCTTTTCCAGCTCGGTGTTGGTCCAATCTATGATCCCGGAGGAGTACGTTATCACTGGGATAACGTAGGTGTTTATGGCTGTGACAATGTTTCCGCCATTCAGCTTTGATTTTAACAGGCTTCTCAGTCTCTGATGGTATTTCTCAGTCAGGCCGGCCTTGATTATTATTATTTAATCTAAAATACACTACAAGTATGCGCCATATTCAGCAGTACAGCAGAGCAGTGTTCCAATGCAACCGAATATGTAAAATTAGAATGTAAAAAGCGAAAAATTGAATAAATAATAGCCTTATGGTGCTAGGAAGCCTAAGGCTTATGCTTCACCAGCTAAAAAAACAAACAAAAAATAATAATAAAATAAAATAAAGAAAAAAAAATAATAATAATAAAAGAAAAGGAAATAGACAACCAATGCGTTTCCTTCCTCCCGTAAGTAATTATCCTGATGCACTTTGAATTTCCCCAAACTGTCAGCCTCAACCACCCATGTAGGTAACTTATTCCAGTAATTTATAACCTTCTGGCTAAAATAAAACTTCCTGCAATCCAGTCTAAACATCTACCCCTGTAACTTGAATTTATTGCCCCTAGTTCTAGAATCATTTATAACCGTGAAAATTTCCCCTCATTCATTTTACTTTTGCCTCTCAGAGCATTAAACACCTAATCAAGTCTCCTCTAAGGTGCCTGGTTTTCAAGCTATCTCTCTTCAGAGCTCTATCTGAAAATCCGTTTAGTAAAAGGAAAAGAAAGGAAATCAGAGATACGCAATTCTCGAAGTTTTGATTCGCGTGATTTTTTGTAATTCAGCAACATAAAATTCCCACGAAAGCACATTGTTACAAGATAAGGATTCGTTAGAAAACTTTGTAGAAACTCTAAACAGAACAGTCTCTTGTGTCATTTGTTCAGCCATAGTATTTCTATTTCATTTTATTTTATCCATCCGATCTATTATATTATTTAGGTCTGTCTCCTATTGTGTGACTGTACGTATTAGCTACTGATGTTCTGTTCATACTTCGGCAAGACCCATAGGGTAGAAGAATTTATAACTAATCACTTGAACTTATTAACGTTAATTGAGTTTTCACGGTCATGTGGGCTCGAACCGCGGCCAATTCACACTCGAGTACTACTGTACTCTCACAATTTAAAAAAGAACGCACCTATTTTGTTCAAATGGTTCCTTGGCAATTCAGTAATTACTCAAAAAGAACTGTGGACTGCATTCTTTCTAATCTTGTATCTATTTATGTTAAATAATTTCCTGCGTTAAGACATTCAAAACTTATTTTAATTAGTGCAGACTTTATAACTAATTAACCACTACATTTTTAAAACATTAACCACCAAGCGGCAGAACCAACTGGAATAATTTAATTTTAATAATTCGCCTTATAAAACATATTCATGTTTTATAAGGTGAAGCGAAAATCTAGTCGTACTAATAAAGTTTACTATCGTAACCAAATAAGACACTATATGAACTCATTCTCTTGCACAAGCAAGATCCATTTGATTTGAAAATGATTAACCAAAAGGACTACATGACATCCCCTTTATGAACTGATACAAAACTTCACTTTTTCATGTCTCACTGAAAAATTTTAACAATTCCTTAGCCATGTTGAAAACTGAATTTGTCGTTAAATTTAAATACTTAGCACCACAATCAGTCACCGTAATTTCCGTTTCTACAAACAAAATCCACGTGGCCATCGTCAGTGAGGGAATGGAATCATGAACATGAAGTCAACGAATTTATTTTTCCCATTTAATGAAACTTGAATTCGATTAATTTTTTTAAAATATATATATTGCATTTGGTTTAACTTGAAATGTGAAGATGATATTTATTTTGCAATGCTTCCAGTTAGATTCCTGATTAGCATACTAATTTAGTATGAAACAGAAACAAGTAAATTTAGAAATGTTACCAAAGCCAACTCTAATACAGTGTTCGACAAAATTAACAAACACGTAGAAAACTAGGTGTAACTCGTGCAGCTTGCGATGAGGCGACACAAAATTTGATATGGTGATGTGCCATAGAATAGAAATGAAATGAGAAGACAGCAAGAAACTTTGGACAGGTATAAGGGACATTTATAGGATTTGTGTAAGAATTACCAAAATGGTCACAATACAGAAGTGGGTACAAGATGCTCGAAAATATGGTCACATATGACACCAGTACAGTGTATGGTTCCCTCCAATGGCTAAACAGGGTTTAGCCATGCTCGAAATAAGTGTCTATAGGATTCTGCGACAAGAAATCCCATTCTTCCTCCAGCGAGACCTTAGCTCGCCAAGTGACAGAGAAGTTGGCTGTCAGCATGCAATGCGACGCCCAAGGGCATCCCACACATGTCCGACTGGATTTAAGTCTAGTGATCATGCTGGCCACGGCAGTCGTTGGATATCTTCGATTTCAAGATATTCCTCCACCACTTGAGCTCTATGTGCAGTGGGGTTGTCGTGCCTGAAAAGAAAATCTGTGCCAACAGCACCCCTAAAAAGTAGCACATAGGATTCGAGGATCTGTTCTCAGTACCTCTGCGCAGTTATGGTATCCCTATCAAAAATATGAAGAGTCGTGCGGCCGTTGATCATTATTCCGCCGCACACGAGAACACCGCCTCCACCGTAAGTGTCCCTTTCTCTGATGTTGGGGGATGGTACCGCATTGCTCGTTGTCTCCAGATGAAATAACGTCTATAATCTGTTTGTAATTACAGACGTTATTTCTGTATGTAATTATAAAACGGGACTCAGAGAACAGAACTGGACTCCATTTGTCAGCGTTCTAAGTCACATGTTCGTGGCAATAGTTTCGACTAGCCTTGCGGTTGTTTGGGGTTAATTCGGTACAAATCACTAGCTTCCTTGCACAGAGTAGACTTGAACTGAGCCTTTTTAACACAGTCCGGTTGCAAATGTTTTCACCTGTGGCCACAGCGACTTCAAGAGACAGTTGATGACAGCACATCGCAGGGTTTCATCTTGCTGTTAGAGGCAGATAGTGGTCTGTTCTGGTTGACGTAGCCCTCGGGCGACCATGGCCAGCTCTTTTTGTAATGGTTTCTGTTTTCCGAAAATGCTTCGATAGTGCTGACATGACACTGTGTGACATGTTAAGCCAACGTGCCACCTCTGCCTGCAACCGCCCGGCTTCAAGTCATCCAACGGCCCACCATCTCAAAGAAACCACATCTAAACGACGATGACCTGCCATCCTGAGTACTGGAGATGTGGCTATCGCACTGAGGAAGCCAAAAAGTGGGAATGAAGTGGTCCCAAACTGTTTTTATAGACTTGAATAATTTTCATAATGTTCGGCTCTGTAAGGTGGTAGATCGATTTCTACTGGATACTCGGAAATTGCATGCTTGGATGTCTATTATGTCTAATATTCGCTTTAGGCGACACTGTTCACAGTAAAATATTCATGAAAAACATTTTGTTCTGTTAATTTAGTCGAGCAGTGTACATGCTGGAACAGGCATTTACCTTGCTTGTATTTGCACTGGTTTCGACTGTCCATTACCACTTGCTTGTTTTCCCAACTTATCTTCTACATACATGTTTTTTTTTTGTTTTTTTTATGGTAATTACAAATACGAGAAATTAGTGAAACCGAGAGTGTTATAGTGTCGTGGATGGGATGAGAAACAAAAAGAACCTGGATGACATCATACTTAAATTTCTGTTTTTTTTATTTATTCATTTTTCTAATTTCTCTCTTCCTCTCTAGGAAATAAATATAAGAGAACATCATTTCCAGAGAACAGAAGCAGAGGGAACAAATGATGAAAAAAAAATTAGTTTACGATAATGAGCTTGAGGAGGAACTACAACTGTGTGTGCTAGTGAGTTACGTGAATTTGTTAGAGAGGAAAAACAATTAATTAACACGATTGTCCTTTATTGTTTAACCTCTGTAATAAACAACTAAAATAAATATTAACAATTTAGTATACGATGATAATATAAGCTCCTTTAAAGACATTAAATTTGTTAGATACCAATTCAACAACAACTGGTATTACGCAAATTCAACCTGTGGGTAAAACAAAATTTTAAAATAAACGAGGAAAAGTACTGTTCTTATCTTATCACTTAGGCCAATTCAAGAAAAGTATTCTTAAAAAAGTATTCTTAAAAAGTATTGGTAAATTCTACAGCAGGCTTTATGGAATTAATTTGATGGACTAAGCAGTTGCCTTTTCCTTTAAGGCAGAAGTTCCCAAACGTGTATACCTTGCGCCCCACTTAAAATATTTCATAAATTTCACTCCCCCTTCCAGAACAAGTGCAAATAAACAGATATAACATAAAATTTAGCAATAATTTTGCGCCCCCTTATGTTACAATTCAAACCCTTAAGGGATTATATTCTAGATACATTATTTATAAACTCAATAAAAGTAAACCACGTTTATCAAATGGTGTTCTCCCTTTATTCAAAGTAGCTGCTCCAACCTCAATCTAGTTAACTGATCCAGCTGTATAAAGCGAGATAAATAAATGAGGGGGGCAAGTATGACTGCCATCGTGTTTTCAAGTAAGTGTTAGGGTTTTTGGAACTTTTTACTAGACGAAGAACGGAAATAGTGGCATAATAAGACCTGGCCTCTCCAAATATCCAGTGGCTTTTTTGTGTTATGATACATGGATAACGTAGCTTTGAGGTTACCTTTGATCAGTCTGTCAGTCTTGCGATAATGAAAGAATATATTTTCTGGGTGGATTATCAATTTTTGATATTCCAAATGACCAACAAAGAATGCGAACGACCTGCAACTGCACCATGATGGTTTGTCCACTCGATACAAAATGGTTAAATGTTTTCATAAAATTATATGGAGCAATAAAAAACCAGTACAATATATTTTATTTAAAAAAACAGTCAGTACAACGTTTAATTTCTAAAACAAAAAATGATCGGCTTTCGATTACTGATGAGACCATGTGCGAGATAATCTTAAATTCAAAAACTTCGTATTATATAATAATCCGTGTTCCTCCGCAAAACTCACGACTACACAAAGTTTTATTATTGTACAGGATTTATTAGTAGTGATTTAAGTTTTACGCTTACTCTTTGAAATCAGAGAAATACGCAGATTTCACCACGACCATCAACTCTGATTCTCGGCCTACATTTTCTCCTGTCATGTCAGATGTAATTCTCCTACAAGTGCTCCACGATCTGAGAAAGATTATACAAACATATTGGGGTGGTTTTCTTGCCTTTTCCGCATGTGTCGTGCTTTATGTCTGTACAAGCTTGTCTTTACGGGTCGATTTGCATGTCGTGCGGGCTGGAAAACTCAGTATAACTCACCTGCGAGAATCCTACTCCAACCCTCCGCCTGAGATCGATTAACTGTAACCCCGATTGAAGAGGTTTCTAAGAATTAATAAGTGACGGGTGACGAAACCACCATACTGTTTTTCGGCACATTTTCTGAATTAACTGCCATAACAGGGCATTCAATAGATGTAGGGTTTATTATAACCATATCGGAAATATGTACTCTCTCGCAAAATCAAAAACCAGAACATTATTCCCACCACCCATTCATAATCATAATGGATCGAACTGCCAGGTATATAAACCGTTTATTTGCAGCATTTCCCATACCAGTTTCTTGAACGACGCTTTCGAAAAGAAGTTGTTCAGTTTAGGAACTGGTGGTTTTCATGTTTCTTTGGGCTAGTATCGATGAATTTCTTTATGTAACGTTTTATTGTAATCAGTATTGTATACAATTCCAAAATATTGGATGTATCGTTTACCTTCTTTCAACTTAATTTAATTTTTAACTTAATTTTCATGTTTAGTGATTTTACGACCATGAACAAAGGTAGGTGAAAAGTAGTGTAAGATTCTTTTATATTATGGTGTATTGAGAGGTTGCTCCAATGAAAATATGTTGCTTTTCAACTAATAATAAGCTGTTTTGTACTCCAGCCAGCAGTTTGTATACAGAATTGTAATAATAATAATCACTGTGATCAAAAGCTAAGAAACAAATACAATAAACGGAAATAAACCTTTCATTAGACTATTACAAAATGCCAGTGAAACATTCATTTTAATGCGTCTTAATAATGCATCAAAACTGAACAAATTTCCGCCTGAAATTAGTTATGCAAATGGTGCATGAGCGGCCAAAAATGGCAAGCTGATAAATTTAAAAATATACTCTAATAAGACCCATGACCGCCGTGGTTAGCAATAGAGGTGTGGTATCGATTGTTAATTGTACTGGAGGGATAAATTATCATGTTTGCCTGAGGGTTGAAACAAGCTCAGTGAGATTTATGGGAAAAGAAGGGGGTGGGGAGCCGGTGGCTACCAATCTTTCTGGGAGAGCAACATCCAAGACCTACTGTTTGGGTTTGAGATCTGGCTAGCCTTTACGTACAGGTTATGCTTGTCATTAAACGTATCGGTTCACTAGGAGAGCTCTGGAGACCTGCATCATCGTCCATTAAAACAAAGTCTGGACAAACTACGCCTGCAAACGGACAAACATAAGGACTAAGGATCTAGTCTCGATACTTACATCAAGGAGGGTAACTTGGAACAATATACGAAGATCTATATGGCCACAGTAGTTTCAAAGCATACATTAAATAACGATCTGCAGAGTTCCTTTCTGGGACGATAACGCGGTGGAATTTCGTTCCCTCTTCAGATGAAAGTGAGTTCAGAATCAAAACTAAAGACTGTATCTTGATTCATCAGTGAAGAGAAACATGGCGATACCAAGATTGTGGCTTTTGCGGACGAACTCACGATCGTGGTGTCTGGCCTCTCACGCAAAACCATAGAAGACAACGCTAATCGGGCCCTTGACGACCTCTTCCTGGGCCGAACTAAATAAACTATGGATAAATCCAAGCAAGACCAAAACGATGCTCTTTAAAAATAAGCTGGGCCTCAGGCGGCCTCCACAAGTTAAAGTCTCTGAGGTGCGCGTGATTGTTTGGGTCGGGTGATTTACACGGTCCGCTAATTTCAATTGTTTTAGGTTACACAAAACCAGTGTAACCATCTCAATTCTCATCGAGTGACTTAGATTAATATTCACAGTTTGTGATGCACGTTTATTGAAGTGGCTCTCGCTACTAATTCGTTCAGTAATTTCGGAAGTTTCTGACCATATTGCTGTTCGTAAACCGGACATCGTAGTTCGCCATTGTGAGTACAGTGTTAGACTAGCTGCACTGTTCTACTAGTTGTGTTAAGTACACGGTCAGCCTCTAGCCACGTGACTTGATCCTAGTCTGAAAAATCTTTCCTTGGTTAGTAAGTACTCTTGTTTTTACTTTGCCCGAAATTTGCCAGACTTCTACCACGGTTGTATAGTGCAGTTTTTATACAATGCGTCGAAAAATATGCAATCCTGCTCGAGCTGCGAAAAACTTCCCGACTGCCTGATTAAATGTACAGCATCATGCCAGCTTCTTTTTTGCAATTTCGTAGTGACATAGGAGATTTAAAACGGGCTGCACAAATTAGGAAATCAAAATGGAAATGCGCACTTTGCCGAAAGCAATAAAGGGATTCGTCAGATAAATTGGTCAATTCCCCCCCCCCCACACACAGAACCTCTTCCTCTGGAATGCTGAAACAGGTTAATCATGTCAACACATAACGATTCCACTCGTAGTGAACTGGCTACGAACAGCGCAAGCTTTTGCCTCAGGTTACCGATAACCGTACTCAAACGGAATCACGAACTCCAGTCACGCTCTTTTTGCGGCTGTAACTCCGAGAAACTGGAAACCGTTGAAGGCTTTCTAAGAAAGCTGTACAGTACTCGGAAAATAGCTCCCTAAGAGAACATCTGAGCCAGCTTGAAGACTACCAACGAAAATCCTAGAGCCTACTACAAGGTCTCTTGCTCTTGAACATCAGCCCTCCCCCCAGGTCGTGTCTCACAAGAACGTCAATCCTCCGGGACCTGCTCTGATGCAAGCATCCTCACACCAACTACATTACAGAAATAGCAAGACCACCTTGATCGGCACGACAGCGGTTAACACGAGCCTCAGAATACGAAATACTCGCTCGAATATTTTCATTAGCAGGCTGAATCCGTTGACAAAAGTTGAGCAAATTGAGGCACTATTGAAGTAACTTCACATACCTAGTAAGCCTTTTAAAATCAACACCGAGCATCTATCTATGCCTCCAGGATTCAAATGGATGGCCCAATTACCAGCAATATCTCAATGTGGATTAGTGGTCCAAAGGCCTGTTGGTGATGCCATACCATGGAAGACTAAATGCTCAGAACTCAACAAGCTCGAACCCCATTCCACAACAATGCACAATTGCAACAGCATAGCTACCTGACTTCTCTAGCAGAGTCTCTCAAAGTATATCTGGGAGTGGATGCAATTCATAGACGTCTGGCAGGGTGATTACGACCGAATATCAGACTGGTTTAATTCCAGCAACAGGGCCGATCGAACGCGATACCACCCAGACGAGGCTTCGGATCATTATAGGACCAGCAGATTCTGTTCAGATAGAAATGTCATCATGGTACAATCCTCTGCAGAGGTAAATATCAGATTCTTCCTACAAAACATCAGGAGTGTCAAAAACAAACTAGGCGGCCTACTCGATTTACTTTCCTGCGCAGAGTATGACTTCATAATTCTGATCGAAACCTGGCTCTGAGATGGAAATTGCTACCTTCACCTCAAACCTGTTTATCACAATCTGGCTGCTAACAGAATAGAGAGACGGGGTGGTGGTGCAGCAATCTGTCAAAGGAGCACACTCCTCTTAATTAAGGCATGCGCTTACCCAGGAGGAGACGTAGAAGTAGTTCTGGGAATCTACAGAGTGTCTGGAATTTAGATCTCGGTGTCTACCGTTTATTTCCACCGGTTTCTGAGGATTGTATCCTCAATCTGACAGCATGGCTGTCATCGTCAAAAGCTCATCATCCTTGGAGACTAACCTACCACTGCCAGACACAATGAAGCTCCTAGATACACTGTCATTAAACATGTCGAAAATTGGCATTGGTCTTATTGATGTTCCTCCCTCACATGGCGATGCCACCCTTCAGCGCATCTTCTGAAACTGTTCCTAAAAGAAACCCTGACTATAACCAATAACTTCCTCCCGTCTGATTACGATCCGATCGCTGCCAGAATATCACTGCAGGCACCTAAGGAGGAACGTTTGCCAGTAAAAGCTACAAACACTGTCAGGAGAGTGTACAATCCTAAATACATCAACATTGAAAAAGTTACCACCCTTTTTCAACTTTACCCATGGAACATACTTGCAGAGCTTAACATCAGTGAGGCTGCCTACTGCCTTTCGAGATGGATGGAATAGCAGTAGTAGTAGTAGTGGCACTTGATGCAAGAAAGCAAGTGTAGGAGCTTATGCAGCATTAGCCAAAAAAAAAAAAAAAAATCACACCATACCCTCCAATTGCCTGTCCAGTTCCTCCTTAAATTTATTTAACCTATCAACTTCCACAACGACAGATGGAAGTTTGTTCCAGCAATTAACCACCCGCTGGCTAAAGGCAAATTTCCGCACATCTATTCTACATCTATCCTTTCTTAATTTGAACTTATGTCCCCGTAGGTTCGTATTCTGAACAAGTGGGAGGATCCCATCAGAATTCAGCGTGCTCAACCCATTCAAGGCCTTATAGACCTCAATCAGATCACCGCGCAGGTGCCTAGTCTCCAGCCACTGCAATTTGCAGAACTTAAGCCTCTCTTGGTAAGAGGATCCCTTCATTCCCCTCACCAATCGTGTTGCTCTTCTCTGTACACGCTCAAGCAAATCTACATCCTTCCTAAAATGAGGCCTCCAGACCTGTACGCAGTACTCAAGGCGTGGCCTGACCATTGCCTTATACAGAGGGACAATCACCTCCTTTTCCCTGCTAGCAAAATTCCTATATATCATTGACAAAACCCCATGACCTGCCCTAGCAGCCTGTCTACATTGCTCAGAAAACTTCATATCTGACTGCACAATTACTCCCAGGTCTTTTTCATTTTCTACCACCTTAAGTGTAGTACCACACAGTTGGTACGTTTCTCTGGGGTTACTTCTACCCATATGCAGTACTTTGCATTTGTCAAGGTTAAACTTCAGTTGCCACTTCTTAGCCCATCTGCCCAAATTATCTAGATCCTGTTGCAGTAGCACACTGCCATTACTGTCATTAACAACCCTGCCAACCTTCGTGTCATCTGCAAACTTCGACATTAAGCCTGATATACCTTCATCAATATCATTGATAAATATACAAAACAACAGTGGACCCAACACCGAACCCTGTGGGACTCCACTAATAACATTAGTCCACGAAGAGCAGCACCCATTGATTACCACCCTCTGTCTCCTCCCACTTATCCATCCTTTTATCCATTGTAGCAACTTACCCTTAATACCATTCTGCTCCAATTTGTACAGTAGTCTTCCATGCGCAACAGTGTCAAAAGCTTTCCTGAAATCCAAGTATATGATATCAAAATTATTTTTTGCATCCAGTTCCTTTGTGACCACATCATAATAACCAATCAAATTTGTCAGACAAGACTTTCCCTTAACAAACCCATGCTGTGTCTGAATTATTGCTGCAGTCTTGTCTAGATGATCCTGCAATGCATCTTTAACCAGTGACTCCATTATTTTACCCGGAACAGAAGTTAAACTAACTGGTCTGTAATTATTCGTGTCACCCTTCGAACCTCCTTTGTGAATTGGGGATACATTTGCACATCTCCAGTCCGTGGGAACCTCCCCTGAATCCAAGGATGCTCTCATAATTATGGCTAAGGGTTTGCTTAGTTGCTTTGCCGCCTCCTTTAATATAACTGGATAGATCCCATCCGCCCCAGGTGCCTTTCTTATGTTTAACTTCAACAATTTCTCCTCCACTTTGCTCTCAGTTATTACAAAATCATTAAGCACACTGCTACAATTTGATAACCTTCTTCCATTTTCAAACTGTAATGATTCCTCACGTGTGAATGTAGATGCAAAATACTCATTCAGTTTGTTTGCTATCTGAGCAGGATCATCAACAGTCGAACCATCGATGTCAAGTGGACCAATCATATTCAGCCCCTTCCTTTTAGAGTTTATATAAGTAAAGAAATCCTTGCTGTTTTTCTTAGCATCTTTTGCCAAAGATTTCTCGTAATCCGCCTTTGCCTGCCGAACCTCCTTTGTGACCTGATTACAGACTAGCTTATATCTGCTACAGGCTTCTGCGTCGCCTGATAATTTATATGCATCCCACATTTTTCTTCTGTCACGAGTCTCATTAGTTCATTTGATAACCATTTAGGCCTAAACCTTGAACAATATTTCTTCATCGGTATGAAAAGTCTAGTAGCTTCCACGATTAATTCCTTGAATGCTTCCCACTTAGAATTTACTGTTTGTAACATCGTCAGTCGATCCCACTGTACAGAATTTAAAAACTGTCTGAGACCACTGTACTCCCCTTTACGGAAGCAAAAACCCTTTCCTTTACCCCTGACGGTAGTTACCTCTTTGAGTAAATCCCACTTCAGCACACTGTGATCACTGCCACCTAGTGGTTCCTTTATCTGCAAATTCTTAATACACGAATGATCACTGCTGATAACCAGATCAAGAGTATTACTTTCTCTGGTTGCCTCTCGAACATGCTGCTGCAGAAAACAATCATCCAATAAATCCACAAAAGTCTGACTAGTGTGTGAGTGACCAACCCACAAGTTCCAGTCAATATCTGGGAAGTTAAAATCCCCCATTATAAGACATTCTGATTTACTGGCCCACTCTATTTCTCTGTACAATTGTTCATTGTACTCATTCGAGTCATTAGGCCTATAACACACTCCTACTCTTATCTTTGCTTTTGCAGTGCTTATGTTACACCAAACTGACTCAACAGTGCACTGTCCATCTATATCAACTGGATGCACTTCTTTTGATTTTATGTTTTTCTTAATTAACAGCATAACACCTCCTCCCTTTCTGTCCTGTCTATCCTTTCTGTACACATTGTACTCCCCAAATTCCAGTTCTGCATTCCTTATATCTTTGTGTGAATTCATTGCAAGGTCTGCAATGTCCAAAACTTGCATCCTTAGTCCCCACTCGAAGCCATGGTGGAATGACCTCCTGACTAAGGCCTTCAAGGAAAAACAGGCAGCCCACGCCTCCTAAAAGAAGTCGCCTTCAGAAGAGTCATATGCCAAATTATCCAAAGCAGGGATGAATTTCCGGAATATCAAACAATCAGCTATTGACACTTTCATTAACGGCCAGCTGTCCAAAGGCAAACGTGTGTTCAACAAGTCATACCTGCACCCCCATCGCTTTGCATGTTCATGTCTTTTTTTTTTTTTTTTTTTTTTTTTTTTAGGAGCATTAGCAACTGAGGCCATATTGCTCCGGGGATATGCGGTGGTCATTCCGTGAACTTTCCGCATCCTCCGTATTTGGTGGTCACGGGGTCGAACCCCGGTTTAATCAAGAAGCGTGTGCTACGCACTGCTGCTCCTGGCTACGGAGGCGCCACATGTCCAGGAATGGTGTGACTATGCGCTGTTTTAAGAAAGATCACAGAGTATCTGAAGTATAACCTTGGAATGAAGTGGCCAACGTTTCTTCAACTACTACCAGCAACATCGAAATTTCCGAAGAACAGCTAATGAAAATAATAAACTCACTACCTGACAATTCTACCATAGGAGCTGACGCAATACCTCTTTTTAGTCTCAAAACTGCTTCCTATTTCATTAGCAGAGAGCTCCTCTACAACAGAATATTCAAACAGAATACCCACCTCTACAACAGAATACTCAAGAGGGTCAGGCGCCTGCAAGCTGGTTGACTTAGAGTCCTGGCAGTTCCAAAAAGGCCTCATGCGAAAACACCTGCGGACTTCAAGCCAATATCAATCGCATCTCCCTTCCTGAAATGCCTCGAGAAGTGCATCTACAATGACGTTGCACTCGCAATCTTTGCGCATAGGCCAGTTCATGCCCACAATGCCATGCCGAATAGATCTGCTATAACCTGTCTACAGTCCTTATCGCAGAAAATACTTCACGCCTGGAATGACAATGACCTACACACCATTTTTCTCGACATGAAATTTGCATTCGACTCAGTCCAAATCACACCCCTCCTTGCATTACTTAATAGTTTCTACGGGATATCCGACAATACACTCAAACTCTTCAAACGTCTTTTACTTAGAATACTTCACTTCACATGTAATAACAGCACAGTCTGTAAAAGCGCAGATGTAGGAATCCCACAAGATGGTTCTCTCAGCTCTGCTATTCGCTGCACGTCTGCAATATTCATTCCACTTATGGATCAAGTTCCAGTGTTCTTCTCGTATGCTGATGATATTGTGTATTACTTGCCATACAAACGCCAGGTTGTTGATCCACAAGAAAGACAAACCGTCTCAAACTTTAAACAACTACTTTAATACTTTCTGCCAATATGCCAAATTTTTTGGTCTTTCAGTCAATCCCCAGAAGTCGAGCTATCTCATTTTTTCTCCAAGTCACATGACGTCCGGTGATGCCTTACTTCCAGAATTTGCAGGAAATTCTGACTCCCACAGACAGTGTCAAGTTCCTAGGGGTAATCCTGGACGCGAATCTCACTTTTAAACAACAAATCCAAGCTCAGCATTCCAAAGCCTTGAGAGCCTTCTGGGGAATGAAAATATTTATGCAGAACTTACAAAGAAATAATCAGGAAATACCTCAAAACGTACTTCAGTAGCGTGATCTCCTATGCCGTGGGGTCTAGAATTCTGGGTGCTGAAGTGGGCCAACGGGTGGTCTCACCAGATCTACACGACATCCAACTCTGTACTATGCTCCAACTTTCAATACACGCCCGCAGTCCACAGAGCCCACGTGCGGAAAATAAAGGCGTTTCTTCATCTGTGTTCATCTAAGCATGATCATATGAACATCTGGAACACGGTTGGTTGACATCTGCCAGGAAGACACCTCCGCAGTATCCTCTTTGTGTTCAAAGCTCCAGAGGCTATAGAGTTTCAATAGCCACTTCCCAAATGTGACTTTGGACACTCAACTCGCTCAACATCGACTTGGACCTATGGTCGATTGACAAGTCATATCAGATGACATCTTGGGCTATCTTACTGTATGTAAAGGACAGGTGTGCCAGTCCAAGTATGCCGATGTCACTTTATATTATGCTTAATTTGTAGTCTTGTTTTTTATTCAGATTAATTCCCTGTTCAGATATTTTGTCTTTAATGGTTACTTTGTAGATGAACTTTTTTGTATTTTTGTGATTGGTCACTTGCATAGTGAATGTTTTTGTAAGATTCCTCTGGTTATCTGTGCAAGGAATCAAAAATGTTACCAGTTAATTTATTAAAGAATTTTATTATTATTGTCACACAAGCCACTGTGCTAGGGGTGGTTCTCGATCATAAATTAAGCTTTCACCTCTACCTCGTCCATCTCAGCTCCAAAGTGAAAAAAATTTCAGACTCGATCACCAGGAACGAATGGGGCCTATCCAAGCGGTCGCTCCAGTTATACTATAAAGCCGTCTTCCTTCCGATCGTGTCGTATGCTGCAGGTGCTTGGTTCCACCGAGCTAGATTGGTAAAAATGATAGGCAAATTAGGCTCTATACAACGGACATGCTCCTGGCATACCCATAGGGTATGCAGGACAGTACCCACTGCTGCCATCCAGGTCTTAGCTGGGACCCTTCCACTGAACCTGTATGTAACCCTCCTTGGCCTGACCTTTAGAATCAACAAGAAAATTCCAACCAAGATCTTGGACATTGAGCTAAACCTGGACATTGACCCTAAGACAGAGAGAGAACGTTCTGTTATAATGAGATGATAAACATCTGGCAGACAAGATGGGACACTTCCACCAAGAGAGCAGTTACAAGGAGATTCCTTCAGGATATGACTTTTTTCCTCCTAAGTCAGCACACAAGTGGCTCTCTCTAACTCTTGATACATCATTCCTAGTCACTGGCCATGGCTCATTGAATGAGAAGCTCTTCCAACTCTGCCTAATACCCATAGACGTTTGCTACTGCGGCGCCAAGGAGAACTGGTTCCACCTTCTCTTCGAGCACGCTCTCTACGAAGAACTGAGGTAAGATCTAGCTAATACCATCCCTGTCACTGAAAACCACGTGGACATTCTGCTACAGACGACGCCAGAGAACCTGGCTGCCTTCCAGAACTTCTTGACGCAAGTATTCACGCGCAGGAAAACCTCATACAGAATAACACAGGCTACGAATGGGAATCCCCCAGACAGCAGCTTAAATTTTTATTTTATTAATTAAAAAAATATATTTTTATTTATTTACTAATTTTTCTTTTCGAGCTCTGCACTAGTGTACCTTCTCTCTCTTTTTTATTACACCACTAGATTTTCTCTCTTTCTCTTCTCTTCTTTTCCCCCTGTGGAATGGGTCCCCAGAGGAATCTGGCCCACCTTTTGGCAACATCAGGTGAGTCAGTCTCTTTTGAGAGCGCATTATAGCCTTAAGAAGAAGAATCTTTATTGCAACGCTTAGAATGATAATTTACATAATCGTAGTTGCAACAGCCCGTCAAGGCACAGCAGCCAGGGGTTACAATGTACTAGAGACATTATTGCCTCAATAAAACAAAAATACATAAATAAATAATAGCATAATAAATAAGTGAAATAGAGTACAGGAAAATGGAGAAATGACTTGAGTATACTACACATATAAAACACTAAGTGAATGTACAACCATTTGTTTCAAAATACATACCATAGGATATACAAAGTATACAAAAATATGTACATATTTGTCTGGATTAAGAATGTACATTGCTCAAGATGCAGATTATAATAGTAGTAGCCTTGGCCATCCCATTGAGTATTCTTTTCCTATATTGCCGATCTCGACAGAACTTTCTATAAATATATAAAAGTTGTTTAAGTCGACATCTAAGTCCTGGACACGAGATAGCATCTGTTGAGGAAGAAACCGGTCCGACGGATGGAGGCGTCTTTGCAGAGGGCATAGCTGGGGAGTTGCTCGTAGAAGTGCCACTGGGATCCTCCATGCACAGTTGTCCCAGGAGGAGGAGATGAGACCGGTCATGAGTTTGACTGTTGTGACGAGCTTTCTTTCATTAATGAGCGACTTAAGCCTTGGGATATTAAGTGCGTTGGCTAAAGCGGTGGTCCGGAGCTGGGGAGGCAGGCTAAGTTTGTGGCACGCCCACTTGAGAAGCCAATACTCGGATGAAAAAACTAGTTTGGCAGTAGAGGAAGATGCACAGGCCCAAGTCCCTTTTCTATCTTTACATTCATCTCTAATTTGTCTTTGATTGCCGAATATTCACCCAATTAATTATCTTCTCAATAAACTGTTGCTTTGAGCACATTGTCTTTCTTCTCTCTGTCATTATATTTTCAAAACTTCAAAGAGAGTCAATTCCTTCGCCCCGAGTTACGATACTCATGCGACTGTGCTATTATTTTTTTTAACTTGCTCAACGAATTAGTATTACCAGCGGTATATGACGCAAGATAGCAAGCCTAAACAGTACTAGCCAAATTGCAATAAACATAAAACTAGCCACATCATTTGTCCATCCCCTCTAATAATTTGTCTAATCCTTTTGTCAAATACTATCTTGACACAATAATTACATTTGTTACAGGAGGATAAAAAAATTCAAATTAAGAAATCTTAACAAATATACCTCTACGTAAAATTTGGCTTAAAATCGCATTGTTCCAGTTGTACTTAATAAATTTAGCTGCGCGCAACAGAAAAAAATAAAAATAATAAAAATTGTGAGCGTGCCCACCGCGCATAGCGGAAGTTAAATGCTTAGACGCTAATGCGCCATAAAATCCTAAAACAACCAACCTCTTTTGAGACGGTACGTGTTTTACTGGGACTGGCCCACTTTCCCATGGTGTGGATGAGTACCCAGAATCATCTGTTCAGTAGACTGAGGCTTCTGGGTAGCCAAGCGGCCAGAACATAACAACAGAACACACATAATGCACATACAAACCTACACTATTCACATTTCTGGCCCTCTTACAGTGGTTCTGTTTTTCACAGAGATACGAGGCGGAGTCAAACAGAGTTCTAGGATCCGCCCCTTACAAAAAACACATGGCCTATTGCTCCTGGGTCCAGTTTACTTCAAGCTTTCTATAAATGACGTGTTTGGATAAAAGTCCTCCTGTAGATTCGGCGAGCTCTGAAGCAAGTTGCCATTCTGTGAATTCTTTGATGTCTCGCCATTAAGCCCACATACAGGGCCGTGCAAAGGTACTTGGGGAACCCAGATATAAAGGAGTTAAGGGGCTAGGTTATTTATGTTGAGACTTTGATGACTCACTCGATTTGGGTCTCCTATATCGGGGGCCCTGGTGTGGCGCATCTAATGCATCCCCCATTTGCACGTTCCCGCCTAGATAAAGGTCATCTTGCGTGGAAGCGGCACGAGGATGGACTCAGACATCTTTTTTTATTTATTTTTTTTTATTGTGGCCTCTGCCAGGCAGCTCAGGCAACCCTGGCAGAGGCCAGCCGGAGTATGATGGGTAGCCTGGCTCACCTCCCAGTGGTGGTGACAGGAAACGTAGGATTCCATAGGGGCTCCTGCGGCCAAGAAGCCAGAGAAACAACAGAACTCAAAAGAATACTATACACGTACAGCATGCCACATACCTTCTGGCATTTACGGAGTCCTGCATACTTCACAAGAGTACACATGGCTCAGTTGTGGGAGGCCACAGGTGGCGCCTTACCCTAAACACCATGCCACTAAATCTTCGCGAGACGGTTTTCGTATTTTGGAACCGGTACCGCAATTTTCAACGCTGAGCCACATTCAGCTGCCCGAGCACTTCAGCTGAATTCTTCTTGCCTCCAATCTCTACCCAGAATTTCCCAAAAGATGTCTTTTTTTTTGTTGATATTTAGATAACAGCTAGCTTGAATCCGACAAGGTGTTTGTTTTAATTGTGGTCTCCTGAGTTTCTCCTATATACCAGCTTGAATTCTACAATGCGAGCGATAAATGCAAAACATAGAGGTTCCGAAAACGATGTTTTTATCTTGACTAGCATGTAAGGGTAAGAGCGCCTTCGTTTACAAAGTGAGACAGAGCTTGTTTTGTTTTTTAAATGCCGAATATTTGGTTCAGATTTTATATATATTTTTTTGTTTGTTCCCTAATTTTTGGGAACTAGCATAATGTCATATTTCATAAACTACTAATAAGACTTTTTTTTTTATTAACTTTGGGCCTCTTCTTTTCAGGGAGGCCTCTACCAACATTTGGACCCGTTTCTCTGCTTGCTATCAAGGAACACATTATTGTGATTTCACTAAAATTACTGAAATAATTTTTACTGGACTTTTCATAAACTGGACCCCCACTTGCAAGTGACCAGGAAAAAATGTACCAGTTTTCGGCAGTCCACTTAAAACAGAAGTATTCAGTAAGAGAACTTCTATTCTTCTTGACGACTCTTCGTATGGTCCTGCATCATTCGAGGTAAAAGAAAAAGCAACAATCCTACATGCACAACAGGGTGCGAGAGTTTGTTTGGGAACGAATTTTTGTTTTGCTAAGACCGCATGGAATTTGTTTAAATGTGAGGGATATAAGTGGATTTTGGACACATTAAAAACTGGTTTGAAACTAATGCGAACTTTACGGTGAGTATAACAGGAAGCTAAGGATTTGAACATAAGCCAGTGGTCCACTCGTATTTTTGATATTTTAATTAACCCATCTAGCTTCCTGCTGTCCAGTGGGTGGCTCTTCGGCAGAGCAATAAACAGATTTAATAAAAATAATAATTAAGATAGCAGAACCTAACTGCATCACACTTTTCTTTTAAACTCCAGGATTATCTATCTTAGTAAACATCCATATCATATCATATATGCCATGCCATACCATCTAAGCACCCATGTGGCATTTACTCTGACTTTTCGCCCGAAATATATAAAAAAAAAATTAACATTATCGGTACCAGCAGTTTTGTTTGGTCCTGGTAATAATTCTTAAGTTGTTCTTAAAACTTGTATGTACGCCAACTCTTGCTTTGAACGTCTTCTCTGCACTCCTATTCCATTCTATTTGTTTCTATTTCACTTAACTTTACCAATACCCAATGTATTTTTAACATACAGATACACATCTTTCTCATCCAACTCATGTTTTTGAAGACCCTTCAAAAATCACTATTGTAAATCGTTTGTAGTGCTTGTACATCGAGGGCTGAACTTGGTGCCAGAGATAAGCTCCCTCTCCACACATCTCACTGAGGACTAGACTATACAAAATTTGAACCAGTCAACGGAATTAAGCCCGTTTTCAAGAAGATGTAGGACCACCGCATCCCTCATCTGATAGCAGCCGCTTCCAGAGAAAGACGGCACCAAACACACACACGCACACTGTTGGCATCCACAATTGAAGCAATATAAAGTACAATTCGTCAACCCACCTATGCTCTTGCGAATTTCTCTTCCACTCGAGCAAAGTGCAGGAGAAATTGCTGAAGTTAAATATAAGAAAGGCACCTGGGGTGGATGGGATCTATACAGTTATATTAAAAGAGACGGACGGCAAAGGAAATAAGCAAACCCTTAGCCATAATTATGAAAGCATCCTTGGACTCAGGGGAGGTCCCCACGGACTGGAGATGTGCAAATGTATCCCAAATTCTCAAAGGGGGATCGAAGGATGACACGAGTAATTACAGACAAGTTAGTTTAACTTCTGTTCCGGGTAAAATCATGGAGTCACTGGTTAAAGATGCATTGCAGGATCATCTAGACAAGACTGCAGAAATAATTCAGGCACAGCATGGGTTTGTTAAGGGAAAGTCTTGTCTGACAAATTTGATAGGATATTATGATGTGGTTACAAAGGAACTGGATGCAAAAAATAATTTGATATCATATACTTGGATTTCAGGAAAGCTTTTGACACTGTTGCGCATGAGACTATTATACAAATTGGAGCAGAATGGTATTAAGGGTAAGTTGCTACAATGGATAAAAGAATGGTTGAGTGGAAGAAGCTAGAGGGTGTTAATCAATGGGCGCTGCTTTTCGTGGACTAATGTTATTAGTGGAGTCCCCCAGGATTCGGTGTTGGGTCCACTGTTGTTTTGTATATTTATCAATGATATTGATGAAGTTATATCAGGTTTAGTGTCGAAGTTTGCGGATGATACAAAGGTTGGCAGGGTTGTTAATGGCAGTGCGGTACTGCAACAGGATCTAGAAAATTTGGGAAGATGTGCTGAGAAGTGGTAACTGAAGTTTAACATTGACAAATGCAAAGTACTACATATGGGTAGAAGAAACTCCAGAGGAATGTACCAACTGTGTGGTACTATACTTAATGTGGTAGAAAATGAAAAAGACCTGGGAGTAATTGTGCAGTTAGATATGAAGTTTTCATGGGGTTTTGTCAAAGATATACAGGAATTTTTCTAGCAAGGAAAAGGAGGTGATTGTCCCTCTGTATAAGGCAATGGTCAGGCCACGCCTTGAGTACTGCGTACAGGTCTGGAGGCCTCATTTTAGGAAGGATGTAGATTTGCTTCAGCGTGTACAGAGAAGTTCAACAAGATTAGTGAGGGGAATGAATCGATCCTCTTACCAACAGAGGCTTAAGTTCTGCAAATTGCAGCGACTGGAGACTAGGCACCTGCGAGGTGATCTGATTGAGGCTTTGAATGGGTTGAGCACGCTGAATTCTGATGCGATTCTTCCACTTGTTCAGATTACGAACCTAAGGGGGCATAAATTCAAATTGAGGAAAGACAGATGTAGAATAGATGTGCGGAAATTTGCCTTTAGCCAGCGGGTGGTTAATTGCTGGAACAAACTTCCATCTGTCGTTGTGGAAGTTGATAGGTTAAATAAATTTAAGGAGGAACTAGACAAACATTTAGAGGGAACGGTTGTGTAATTTTTTTTTTTTTTTTTTTTTGGCTTATGATGCATAAGCTCATATGCTTGCTTGCTTTCTTGCATTACATGCCACTATTACTACTTGTTCTTTGCACTACCTAAGCCATCGCATATCGTTGCCTAGTAATACTCTAAGGCCCTGTAAGTGGTAGCTGCCCATAATCCAAGCTATGTGGCTTTCTGTGATCTGTTCTCTTGATGAACTTTATGGGTATAAGTTCGTCAGAACTTATAGTTGGCAATGCAAATATGGTAGCAACTCGTTAAAATCTGTGCTCTATACAGCGATGTTTCCGTTTAACATTTTTTTAGAACAATGAAGGGTGGGGAGAGGGAAAGAGATCATATCTATGCAGGTTACTGCATGTCCACGACATTGCACACAGGTGTACAGATTTCGCCCAAAACTGCAAAGATCTATCTTCTGGACATCCTTTTGGCTCGAAATGGAACGGAACACACCAGAACGCCGTTCCAGTTCGTCACAGGCATTGTTAATGTCACGTACATACCTGATTATTAAAAATAAGGTGTTTGTTTTTTTTTTTTTGAACGTCCCGTTTCGTTATTTTTTATGTGGCTTCATGGTTTCCGGGCAGCAGTCAATGGGCTTTTCCTCTTCAAAGGTCATGAACTCGTCATTTTTACAAGTAGAATGAAAACTCGAGTTAACGGGACTATATGAAGGTAAAGCCTTTTCGCTAAATTATGTTGTTGTGTTGTGTTCAGTGAAGGAGCTTGAAAATTTTCCTTCCGTATTGCGGCAGGGGATGCTACTTCAGAGGTCTAAAAAAGTAAAAAGCTCTAGAGTACTAACCCAAGTGGTTCCGATGACTCCCTACTGATAACTGACATACTCAGCAGGCCAATTGTCATCAAGAACTGACAATTCAACTGACAACTGTTCTGGTGATGGTAAGGAAACTTACTCCCTTGCACTCTGTACAATATCAATTTTGTGAAGGACGCACGATACATGAATTTGGCTTTGCTTACAGTTTCTTCACAACTGTCTGCGCGTGTAGCACAGTGGTATCGTCACCATCCTCTCAACACTGGGTAGAAAAGGCCCGGGTTCGAATCCCGTCGATGACACGAGGAACTTTAATGGGCATTTTTTCACTCCGTGGCTGAGTTAGTCGGTCTCAGGCGTAGATAGCAAGATTTCCCCCCCCCCCCAAATTGGGGTTTTTCGTCCGTTAATGACAGTTTTTTTCTCAAATGAAAAAAGCTCATAGATGAATCCACTTTTAAATATACTCTAATTTTATTTATAGACTTCGAAGGTGCTTTCGATACACTATGGTGGGGGAGTGTCCTTTGTTGTCTTAGAGTTGCAAATTGCCCTAAGCTATTATACCTTCTCATAAAGGACTATTTTAGTAATCGCTCTGTCTTGATACAAACTATATCCAGACATTACTCGTAGCTGCTCCAAAGGGTCTATTGTATACATCGTTTTGTACACAATAAAGATTATATATACGGGGTGTTTCAAAAGTGATGGTCAATAATTTAAAGGTAAACTGTACAGACTACAATATGCAAAAAAAAAAAGCCTAGTAAACATAGGTCCTCAAGTGAATCGTTTTCGAGATATTGCACATTTCTAGTTGGGATCCATCACTGACAAGGTAAACTGTACACAGTTAGGATTCACCACTGGCTTGTTTCTTTAGGTTAGGTTAGGTTATGCTCATTCTCTCCCTTTCCCCTCTCTCAATGTTCTGAGACGTAGCAGGCGTACTAGTACTTGTCAAAGAATAGTCAACGTGGAAAGATGTTACAGCAACGAAGAGTATGCGGACATGCACTTCATGTATGGTAAAGCCAACAGCAATGCACTAGAGACAGGCGCCTCCATAGCCAGGTGGGAAGGAGCAGCAGTGCGTTGCACATGCTTCTTGGTTAGACCGGGGTTCGAGCCCGTCACCACCAAATACGGAGGTTGCGGAAAGGTCAGGGAATGACCACCGCATATCCCGGAGCAATATGGCCTTAGTTGCTAATGCTCCTAAAAACCAAAAAACAACAACAGCACTAGAGACTGCACGTTTTTACCAAGAAGCATTTCTCCGCCGAAGGCAGCCCAACAGGCACATATTCATGAGGGTACATCAACGCCTTAGAGGACATGGGCGCTTCACACATGGAGTACGAACAGGTAGACACAGAAGCATACAACCTGATGTTGCGGAAAGGGTGTTAGAAAGAACATGTAACATCTGTAAAATCCTGTGGTGTTGAAACCAAAAATTAAAAAGGTATTATCTTATGTTTAATAAAACCACCCTTAGCAAAGGATTCACAGCTTTAAGTATCGTCTTTTAAGCTAGTTTAGCAGGTACTTTTTAAGTACCTGCTAAACTAGTGCTCACACAGTCATTGGCGGATCTTAACAGAAAATGTGCATTATCTCGAAAACGGTTCATTTGCGGCCCGATGTTCACTGGGACTTTTTTTGCTTATTTTAGTTTGTACTGTACTTTTCACCGTCTGCGCGTGTAGCACAGTGGTATCGTCACAGGGTGGAAAATCCCGGGTTCGAATCCCGTCAATGACGCGAGGAACTTTAATGGGCTTTTTTCACTCCGTAGCTCAGTTAGTTGGTCTCAGGCGTAGATAGCAAGGTTTTTTTCCCAGAACTTGGTTTTTTTCGTCCAGCAAAACAGGCAAATCGACCATAGAAAACACGCAATTTACAGGCACAAATACGGGTTAATGTATTCAATTACGGGCAACCCTAAAATAATAATTAATAATTGTACTTTCCACCCTTAAATTATTGACCATCATTTTTGAAACACCCTGTATATTCTTGGACCCCTAGTATGGAACTTAGTCCTAAATGATTAGCTTCTCCTCAACGATGACCTGACCAATATAAATACAATAGCTTACGCCGATGACTTATCCATTCTTGTCCACGGAAATTCCAGAAGGGATCTAGAAACTTCTGCAAATAATATTCTCTCCATCTCCAGACTATCCGAATGGGCTACTGAAAACAAGCTCACCGTTTCAGTAACAAAAATGATGAACTTTAAGGGAAGACTAAATTACGGTAGGCCTCCAGTAATAAAATATCAAGGAAATTCACTTCCTCTAGTGTTCACACACAAACACCTTGGTGTTCTCCTAGATGACCGTCTAGCCTTCTCATCACACTTACAGCATCTCTCTAAAAAGATTAAGAACTTTACATCAGTGATCTTCAGAATTTCTAGGAAAGAAGGGGACTAAAAAACAATACTCTCCGTATCTTGTATCGTACCGTCTTTATCCCAGTTTTATTATGTCTCCTGTATTTGGTTTCAAAGGGCCAGCCTTCTTACCGTAAAATCTCAACTGGATACTATACAAAGGTATTTTTTTCTTGGCGCTGCTCGAACATGCCGTACAGTCTCCACACCGGCGCTACAAGCAATTGCAGACACTTTACCCGCTTACCTTCATGTTATTTATAAAGGTTTATGCTATTATATCAGGAAAGAATTTTTTTTTATGTGAACCCCAAACACGAAAGGTATTAGAACCTATAGTACTTAGTACCGTGCTTGGGTTGGAGGTTGAGAAGATGAAAGAAAATATTTGTTGACATTGGACTTGAACTTTTTGTAGATTTTAATTTTCAGGAAATACATATGAAGGAAGGTTGTTCCAGAAAACGGCAGTTGAATGAATAAATGAGGAAGATGAAAAGTTGGTTCTGTGGGTTTGAAGTTTTACAGTAAATGGATGTTGGCTGGTGGCGGCACGTGTTCGGACTGTTTTGAAAGAGAGAGCGGGAATTATAGAAGCCAATTCAGTAGAACAGTGCCCATGGAAGTATCTGTAGAAGAGCATGCAGCAGAAACAGTACGTCTATGAGACAGCGAGTGGAGAGACTCTGTTAGAGATGAATCATTAATTAACCTAACTGGCCTCTTCTGAATGGAATCAAGAAGCCTGAGAGAGGTTTTGGGGGCACCACTCCAGATGTTGGAACAATATTCCATGGCAGGGCGGATTTGCGATTTATACAGAGTGAACAGCTGTTTGGAAGAAAAGTAACGCCGAGAGCGAAAGAGAAAACCAAGTTTTTTAGATGCAGAGGAAGCAATGTTTGTAATGTGCTTGTGCCAAAAGAGATTAGAAGTTAGGGTAATCCCCAAAAGAGATATATATCATTTTGCCTAGAAATCGGAGTGTCACTAAAGATAAGCATAGGAGCAGAAGAATCCTTTTTGCGAGATATAAGACAAGACTGAGTTTTAGAAGGGTTGAAATCAACTAAGTTGTCTTTGCCCCACTGGAGAATTACCCGAAGATCGGCATTTAAGGAATTGGTAGCAGATTTTCGAGAAGTTGAAGCTGATTGGGCAGGACAAGGTTTCTCAAAATGGAAAGGGGAATGCAATGTGCTATAATCGGCAAAACTATGGATAGGATTTCCAGTCAATGGAAGAAAGTCATTAATATACAAGAGGAAAAGAGTGGGGGAAAGAACTGAACCTTGGGGGACACCGGCATTAGTGGAGAAGTTAAAAGACAGAGAGCCATCTACCATCACCCTCAGTGAGCGATCTGAGAGAAAACTGGATAACCAATTACTAAAAACAGTTGGCAAACCACAAGATGGAAGCTTGTTTAGAAGACCTTTATGCCAACCACGATCAAAAGCCTTTGAGATGTCAAAAGCAACTACCTGTGTTTCACCGAACCTTTCCATTGAATTAGTCCATAAATGGGTAACATAAGCCAGAAAATACCTATTACTCTCCTTATTTCGCGTTCTGACCTGGGCTGGTGCTCCCCAGATCAGGAAAGCCCCTCTCTCACACTATACGTTTATTTTATTTATTTTTTTTTAATTATTTTTTTATTATTTTTTTTTTTTGTTTGCGTTGTTGTTCTAGCTATCCATCCTGGATTGGGACTTCCCTGGGCCGGAACAGTCCTTCTCCTCTTTACTCCTTCCCTCTCTTCATCTTATACAAGTTTTTCTTTCTTCTCTCGGAACTCTTTCCCCAGGGAGGAGGGCGTGCAGATAGTAGGGGAGGCCTTGCCCTCCTTCTGCTAGGGACGAGTACCTGGAGGAAGGTCGTCCAGGTGATCACTGCTTCCAGGTGGCCAAAACACAACATCACGCTACAGAACACACACATAAGCTCACAAACACAGTTTTTCTTTCCTATCACTTTCTCCCGTGCGGGATGAAAAACTTTCTCTCTCTCTCCCCCCCCCTTCCTTTTCATCTATCTTCAATATTTATTTTTATTTTTACGAGACACACACCGGCCTTACCTTGACAGAGTCTGTAAAAACTGAACAGAGCAACGAGGCGGAGATGAACTTCTGTTCTAGGAGCCGCCCATACAAAAATAAAAAAATAATATTACTTTCCTTAATATTACTGTCGCTCCAACTGCTGACCCAAAGAAAGAAAAAGAGAAATGCTGAAATCTTCTGACCAACTGTTGGCAATCCAGGTGGTCCTTGTCTACTAAAGGTATTGTAACCAAGTCGTTTATACCTGACATCTCATTTACCACTTTCAACACTGTACAGAAATGGTTCTTCCCCAGTCTCTGCACATCATACTTAATAACAGGTCATGGATCATTGAACGCGAAGCTCTTACAGTTTAATCTGACCACTACAGATTCTTGCTTATGCGGTGGCATCGAGAACTGGCAACACGTAATTTACTCTTGCCCAATTTACCAAGACCTTCGGCAACAGATCTCAACTACATCTCATCACTTTGCTCCTAGAAATGAACACAATTTAATAACAAATAAGGAAACTCTTGAAATCTTCCAAGAATTTGCAAAAGAAACTTTTACTAGACGGCGCCAGCTAACCGGTTTCCTTACTATCAGGATATCTGCCCTATAACTGAATTGTGATTTCACCCATCATCATTGACTGTATATGTATTTCCTCTCTTCATACGATTCTGGCATCAATTGCACTGAGTCTTCTGTCCTGTCATGTGTCGCCCTGGCCAAGTCTACCTGAAATTTTATTATGAAACAAGGGATACCAAACTTTACCTACTGACTTCTCTCACGATTCTACTACTGCTGATTGCCACCCCGTCACTAAGCTACATGACCGCTGCTGAATTCATTATTCTTGGCGGTTTTTTTTAGATTTTTTTATTTGCCTATATTCATTGTTTTTTTTTATTCTATTATTTTTTATAATATTTTATTTATTTTATTATTATTTTTATCTTTTTTATTATTTTTTATTTTTTACTTTTGTATTATTATTTTAATTTATTTTTTTGATTTTATTATTATTTTTTTATTTTAATATTATTTTATTATTATTTTTTTATTGATTTTTCCTCCAGTGGATGCGAGATTCTTACCTTGTCTTGGCGTGGACGGGTACTAGGGAGCAGCCATCCTGGTGATCGCTGCTCCCTAGTAGCTAAGTGACCAGATACAACAAAACAACAAAACAAAACATATACTTCGCAGACATAACACAATAAGTATCTGGCCATTTCACAGAGCTCTATACTCATCACAGTGTACCCTGGCGGAGTTGAACTAACATTTAGGTGCCGCCGTACATATAATTCACATGACCACATACCCTCCATATCCCCTCCTCACTGCTTCGCCTGACAGTGCTAGCATCGTTGTTCTTAGGCCGTCTTCCAACATCCATTTACTGTCCAACTTCAAACTCACAGAACTAACTTTTCATCTTCCTCGTTTATTCATTCAACTGCCGTTTTCTGGAACAACCTTCCTTCATACGTATTTCCTAAAAATTACAGTCTACAGAAGTTCATGTCTAATGTCAACAAATATCTTTTCTTTCGTCTTCTCAACCTCCAACTCAAGCACGGTACTAAGTACTATAGGTTCTAAAACCTCTCGTGTTTGGGGTTTAAAAAAAAAAAAACAGTATGTGCAGTTAATAAAATTGCATTTGTATATATTAAAAATAAAACTTTCTAGATAACGTAAAAATCGAACAGTAGACTTTCAGAATAACAGCACATTCTGGGATTCAAGGTGTCGTTATTCTGCAAGTCTACTGTATTACTACGAGTACATAGTAGTACTCTTACATAAAAGCAGAAGGCTCACTATAGCCATAGCAGCTAATGCGCCAATAAACAACCATACCACACACACACACACACACACACACATAAAAGCAGACTGAAAATACTCATTAATGAGTAACGAACCTCACTTTAATATATCTATAAAACTAAGGTTTTATTTGTTTATATAAATATAAACCTTTTATTTTAAAAGCTAGTTTCCCTTTGGGTTTCATTAACACTTTTACTTTTGAAGATGTTTGAAATGAGAGATGCTGCCATCCAGCTCTCAGTATAGAATGCACTCGTGCATTCTATATCAGCTTTGTGACTTATCATCATTAGTGCTCTGTCAAAGGGAGGCCAAGGTATACGCTCAGCAATTACATCTCCATATTCTCAGGTCTTCCTCTTCATCTCCCCAAATCGACCATCCAGTCTAAATTCATTTCTTAATCTACCTTTGGGGCTCTTCCCTCTCAACTTTTCCCTCTATCACATCCTTCATCAACCCTTCAACCCAGAACACGTCCAATCCAATCCCTCGTCCGCCATCCGATTATTTCACTCAAACTTCTCATTCCCCCTTCTCAAAACCTCATTTCTTACTTTACAGAGTAATCTTATCTTTTCCATCCTCCTCCATATCTTTTAATATCTTCCACTCGCAATGTCCACATTTCTGCTACATAAAGTACCATACTACATATCAGACATCTTACGAATCTTTTATTTAAAGCAATCCCTAATCTCCCACATACTGTTCTTTTTCACACTTTCAAAAGCTTTTTTTTTATCCATTGTTATTCGTTTTCCTCTGTTCTTTGCAGTGGCGCCTCCGTAGCCAGGTGGGCAGGAGCAGCAGTGCGTAGCACACGCTTCTTGATTAGACCGGCGTTCGAGCCCGTGACCACCAAATACGGAGGATGCGGAAAGGTCAGGGAATGACCACCGCATATCCCCGGAGCAATATGGCCTTAGTTGCTAATGCCTCCTAAAAACCAAATAACAAACCATCTGTTCTTTGCTTCTTCACGATTAGGTTTCCGAAATATTAGCATTAACATTAGCTGAGGCATACAATGCAAGAAAGCAAGCTTATTATTATTATTATTAAAATCAGTTTATTTCCCAAGAAACCTTGAGTCACCCCGGGACGGCTCTGTGCCAGAGGGGTGTGAATATTTACAGACTAAGGTGCGAGGAACACAATCTACAATAAACAAGAGTACATGCGTGCTCGACCCGAGACATTTTACAGGATTAAATGTACAATAATGTACAAAATATACAGTAATATACAAAATATATGATTGCATGAAGACAAAAAGTCTTTGTCAAATACAAATAGGCAAGTTAAAAAAAAAAAAAAAAAGCTGCTCTCTGTCCAGGAGCAGGTGAGTATAAGTTCATAATCTTGTAGCAGTTCTTGAGGATTTCCTTCCTGTAGGGCTTGTCTTCACAGAACCTATCAGGGTGGGTCTTAAATTTATTAAAGATCCGAAGACAATTGGCTGGAAACATGTTCCTCAGGGAATTTATGTTTGACAGCGTAACACGTAGAGGGAGACAGGAGTCGGGGTGCTCCCCTCTTGCCCTCCTAGGGCTAGAGATTAATGTGGATACCGATGGAGTATCAATTCGCCTCGTTATAAGCCGTGCAAGCGTGAGGACATTTTTTGTCATGATGATATGTCTCCAGGGAGTGGTGCCCACATTTGCTTATAGGATAGACCTGGAGATAGTTAGGGGGTGACCTACCACCCTGTTCATCCATCTAAGCAACCAGTACTCTAAACTGAGATACTTCTGAAGGTATGAGGCAGGGGCAGATGACCAAATTTCTGAAGCATAGAGAGGAATCGGCGTAATTCATCTCAGGATGTGCCGAACAAGCAGCGCTGGCTGATGCACACCAACGAGCTCTTGACGCACTGCCCAAAGAGCAGCGTACGTCTTCTGCCTCATCCTGGCAAAGTGAGGCTGAAATGTGAGCCCAACATCCCAGGTGAGGCCAAGATCAGTATGAGAGCATTAGCATTTTAGCATTAGCATTAGTAGAGGCATTTGATGCAAGAAAGCAAGCTTATGCAGCATCACCAAAAAAAAAAAAAAAAAAACCCACTTCCACTTTACCCCTCTGTTCGTTCAAAATACCTGTCCAGCTGAGCCTTAAACTTATTTAGGCTATCAACCTCCACCACAAGGGATGGAAGTCTGTTCCACCAACCAACCACCCGCTGGCTAAAGGCAAATTTCCGCACGTCTATCCTACATCTGTCTTTCCTCAATTTGAATTTATGCCCTCTCAGGTGATTATTCTAAGCTAGAGGAAGAATCCCATCAGCATTGAGCATGCTCACACCATTCAAGGCTTTATACACCTCTATCAGATCACCTCGCTGGTGCCTAGTCTCCAGACACTGTAATTTGCAAAACTTAAGCCTTTCTTCGTAAGAGCACCCTTTTGTTCCATTCACTAATCTTGTTGCCCTTCTCTGTACTCGTTCCAGCAGCTCTACATCCTTCTTGAAATGAGGCCTCCACACCTGTATACAGTACTCCAGGCGTGGCCTGACCATCGCCTTATACAACGGAATAATCACCTCCTTATCCCTGCTGGAAACATTCCTGTATATCATTGACAATACTGCATGAGCTACTCTTGCAGCCCGTCTGCACTGCTCAGAGAACTTCATATCCGCCTGAACAACCACCCCCAAGTCCCTTTCATTCTCTACCACTGTCAGTGTAGTACCACAGAGTTGATACGATGCTCTGGGGTTGCTGTTTCCCATGTGTAGTACTTTACATTTGTCAATGTTAAACTTCATTTGCCACCTCTCAGCCCATCTGCTCAACCTATCCAGATCCTGTTGCAGCAGCATAGTGTCAGTAGTGTCCTTGACAACCCTGCCAACCTTTGTATCGTCTGCAAACTTGGACATTAAGCCCGATATACCATCATCAATATCATTTATAAATACAGAAAACAATAATGGACCCAACACTGAGCCCTGATGGACTTCCACTAATAACATCAGTCCACGATGAGCAGTGTCCATTGATTACCACTCTCTGTCTTCTCCCCCTCAACCACCCCTTTATCCATAGCAGCAATTTGCCTCCAATGTCACACTGCTCCAATTTGTGTAGCAGTCTTCCATGTGCAACAGTATCAAAAGCCTTTCTAAGATCCAAGTATATAATATCAAAGTTATTCCCTGCATCCAGTTCTTTTGTGACTGCATCATAGTATCCAATCAAGTTGGTCAGGCAAGACTTCCCCTTAACAAAACCATGCTGTGTCTGAGCTATAACTGAAGTCTTGTCTAAATGATCCTGCAGTGCTTCTTTAACCAGTGCCTCCATTAATTTTCCTGGAACAGAAGTTAAGCTCACAGGTCTATAATTACTTGTGTCAGCCTTTGATCCTCCTTTGTGAATTGGGGTCACATTTGCACATTTCCAGTCTATGGGTACCTCCCCTGAGTACAAGGAAGCTCTCATAATTATGGCTAAGGGTTTGCTTACTTCCTTTGCTGCCTCCTTTAATATAACTGGATAGATCCCATCCACCCCGGGTGCCTTTCTTGTGTTTATCTTCAACAGTTTCTCCTCCACTTTACTCCCAGTTATTTCAAGATTCTGTAACTTACTGCTAGAGTTGAATACACCTCTGGCATTCCGCTCGCTGAATAACTCCTCATGTGTGAATGTCGATGCAAAATATTCATTTAGTTTGTTAGCTACCTGAGCAGGATCATCAACACTTGACCCATCAATATCAAGTAGACCAATCTGATTCATCCCCTTCCTTCTAGAGTTTACATAAGTAAAGAACTCTTTGCTGTTTTTCTTTGCATCCCTTGCCAAGGATTTCTCGTAATCTGACTTCTCGCCTGCCTAACCTCCTTTGTAACTTGGTTGCATATCAACTTGTATCTATCATAGGCTTCTGTGTCATGTGTTAATTTGTATGTATCCCATGCATTTTTCTTCTCTGCCATATGCCTCATTAGTTCATCTGACATCCATTTTGGCCTAAACCTTGAACAATATTTCTTAGTTGGTATGTAAAGCCTAGTAGCTTCCAAGATAAGTTCTTTGAATGCTTCCCATTTTGAATTTGCTGTTGGTAACATCATCAGTTGGTCCCACTGTATAGAATTTAAATACTGTCTCAGTCCATCGTAGTCGCCTTTACGGAAGCAATAACCCTTCCCTTTACCCCTAATGGTAGTTACCTCTTTGAGTAAATCCCACTCCAGCACACTGTGATCACTGTCACCTAGTGGTTCATTTATCTGCAGATTCTTAATGCATGAAGAATCACTGCTGATAATCAAATCAAGAGTATTACTCCCACTAGTTGCCTCCCGAACATGCTGATGTAGAAAACAATCATCCAATAAATCCACAAAAGCCCTGCTAGTGTGTGAGTAACCCGCCCCCAAATTCCAGTCAATATCTGGGAAATTAAAAATCTCCCATTATAAGACTCTCTGATTTACTGGCCCACTATTTCCCTGTACAGTTCCTTATTATACTCATCAGAGTCATTAGGCCTATAGCACACTCCTACTCTCAATTTTGATCTCCCAATGTTTATGTCACACCAAACTGACTCAACACTGCACTGTCCAGCGATGTCGACTGGCTTCACTTCCTTGGTTTTTATGTGTTTCTTAACTAATAGCATAACCCCTCCCCCCTTCCTATCCTTGCTGTAGACGTTGTACTCCCCAAACTGCCGTTCTGCATCCCTTATATCTGTGTGACACCACGTCTCTGATATCCCAACAATATCTGCCTTCGATGTTTTGAGCAATACCTCAAATTCATCAAATTTATTTACTAAACTCCTAGCATTGGTGTACACGCAAGTATACCTGCACCTGTTTCTATTCTTAGCTACCCTAACACAACCCATGTGTTTACTTGTACCGCAATGGCTCCCAGCAGTCTCTGAAATACCATGCATCTTGTGTTTCAGGCTTCTGCTCATTCTCATAGAAGCAGTGCAAGAATCTCTTTCACCTCTGCCAGTGGCTACTGTCAATCTATTGGTCTTTGTCTCCCCCCCCAAGCTAGCAGTTTTCCGACCCACCTAACACTGCCTCGATAGCATCAGCAAATATTCTTGCACCCTTTCTATTTAAGTTTATCCCATCCCTGTAGAAGCAATCTCTCCTGTTAACAAGTACAGTCCAGGCTGAAAAAAATTCTACCCCTTGAGCCTTGCACAATCTTTCCAGGGCCGAATTGATCGACAAGGCTCTCATCATATACTCCCTCCTATCGTGTCTGGGCAGAATTGCAGACACTTTCAACTTCAACCCTAATTCTCGGCTTTTGTTCAACGGTGACCTGTACTTGTTAAGTAATTCTGCCGGTCTCCTACTCTTAATATTATTAGTGCCACCGTGTACAACTATATCACCTTTTGTGCCCTTAAAAAATGATATTCGCTCTACAACGTCCTCAACCTTTGCCCCCGGCAGACATACCCTGGTCCTGTTCCACCTATCTTTTTTACAAAGCATGTTCCCCGTTTCCCTGACAATAGCCACCAACAACTACTAGTTCCTTCGGGACCAGCGCATTCTGCCTTGGGGGTTGTCTCTGTGTCACGCGATGCCCAAGTGCAAGCTCTGGCGTTGATGTGGGCAGCTGAGAGCTTGATGGACCCCTCAATTTAGTTTCTTCGAGGGCATCCACCCTGTCCTTCAAGCTCTCATATAGGCCCACAAGAACGCCGAGTTGTTGCCTGATATCCCCCTTGGCAGTATCATGTCCCGTACCCGATTGCTCTGCAAACATCAAGCAAACAGTGCATTTTATAAGGCTGTGAGTCAGAGGACAACTGGCCCCCTCAGTTCTGCTCTGAGCCCCAGCACTTCCATTAGCTTGAGCCTTTTGCTTTGCTGCTCTGGTCTGAGTCATGATTCTATTAATTTATTAATTAATTATACTTAATTATGTTATGTTATTAATTATGTTAAATATAATTAATTATATTACGTTTGTAATCTAAGTCGTTATATGTATTTATTTAAACGTACAATTCAACTGCTAACGAAGTTCAACTAACGCTATCTAGTACGGTATATAACTATCATATCACAATGGCGGGAAAATTACGAACGGTAGCGGTAGTTACGAACACGTGGAAACCCTTACCGATACTTTTATGCAATTAAAGAGGTCACCTTTTGCACCAGTTCCCCACTAACAAAGATTTGGATATCATTTTTGACTTTCTTCTTGGTTATCGTCAGTTGCGCTGATTTGGAAGGGCTCAGATGCAGCCCTATTGTGGCAAGATAATTTTCCAAGCTCAATATCTGCCTAGAAGCTTGTTGGTTGATATCTTGAATCTGATGATTATGATCTGAGCTCACGTAGAACTTCAGATCGTCGGCATAAGAGACAAAGTTCGGATTCTGAGCAAGGAAAGGCTCCAAAACTGCTGCAAACAGGATAGCTGACAGTACGCTTCCTTGTGGGATGCCTCTTGAGACGTCAATAGTTACTTGAAAGTCATTGTGGGTCACAGACAGATGTCTAGGGAGTAAAATAGACTTCAAAATTTGAAGTAAGGTATCCGGCAGGCCGAAGTAGTGTTTCACTACTTCGGCCTGGCGGATACTGTTTTTTTTTTGGCTGATGCTTATGCAGCATCAGCCAAAAAAAAAAAAATCCTCCCAATTCACCCATCCATTCACTCCAAATGCCTGTCTATCTCAGGCTTAAATTTACTTAGCTATCAACTTCCCCAACAAGAGATGGAAATCTGTTCCAGCAATCAACTACCTACTGGCTAAAGGCAAATTCTTGCCCTCCTAGGGCCAGAGATTAATGTGGATACCGATGTAGCATCAATTCGCCTCGTTATAAGCCGTGCAAGCGTGAGGACATTTTTTGGATACTGATGTTCAATTTGCCCTCTCGATGTTCATCATTGCCCTCTCAGGTTCGTAATCTGAGCAAGAGGAAGAATCGCATCAGAATTGAGCTTGCTCAACCCGTTCAAGGACTTATGAACCTCAATCAGATCGCCTCGCTGGTGCCTAACCTCCAGGCGCTGCAATTTGCAGACCTTAAGCCTTTTTTGGTAAGAGCACCCATTTGTTCCCCTTAACAATCTTGTTGCCCTTCTTTGTACTCGTTCTAGCAACTCTACATCCTTCCTAAAATGAGGCCACCAGACTGACCACCTGTGCACAGTACTCAAGGTATGGCCTGACCATTGCCTTGTACAATGGGATAATCACCTCCTTGTCCCTGCTAGCAAAATTCCTATATATCATTGACAACACTCCATGATCTGCTCTGGCAGCCCATCTGCACTGCTTAGAGAACTTCATATCTGACTGCACAGTTATCTCCAGGTCTTTTTAATGTCCTACACTTGCTCCAAATTCAATACTTAACTGGCACCTTTCTCTATCCACTCTCATAACAGTTTTTTTCAATATTTATTATCATCGTAAATCAACCACAACCCTAATTTTTAATCAATTAAGGAATATCTGTAATCCTTCCTCAGAAGCTGTCACCAATGTCACATTATATGAAATATAACACTCTAAATATTGTTTCCGCCATTCAATTCTCTCTTATCTGCACAGTCCTGACTAATTTTCGTTGAAAACACTACCAAAGAAAATCAATTCCATGATTTTTGACGCATGAAACGTCTTCGGGTTATCCAAAACCGATAAGGTTACCTGAAAGGGCGCGGCCAGCACGGTCCTTCTGCAGCTGAATTGGTGGCTGCAGTGAAGAAGAAATGGACACAAATTATTGCTACTTGTCACAAGGAACTGGTCAAAAGTATTCCATGACGGCTCGATGCTGTCACTGGAACCAAAGCTGGGCTTTTAATTTATTGAAACTCGTTTTCTTGAAAAGTGAGTGTTTAGAATACTTTTGGTAGGGTGACCTATGTGATCAGCAGTACAAGGGTCCATATTTTTATGCACAATATCCTCACAGACTATGAAAAATTTTCACAATGCAATACCATTAATCTCTCATTCTGCAAGGATATCACAACGAATTTCTTTGGCGTTGCACCACAAATAACATCACTTATCACATGAAAGCAACTTGCAATGCTATTTTTGTATAATACCTTCTTCAGACAGTCGTTTCGGTGGTTACACTACATCTGCATAACACCTAATAACACTACGGCGCCTCCGTAGTCAGGTGGACAGGAGCAGCAGTGCGTAACACACGCTTCTTGGTTAGACCGGGGTTCGAGCCCGTGACCACCAAATATGGAGGATGCGGAAAGGTCAGGGAATGACCACCGCATATCCCCGGAGCAATATGGCCTTAGTTGCTATTGCTCCTGAAAGCCAAATAACAACAACAACCTAATAACACTGGCCATGATTTAACTTACAAAGTGAGAGATGAAAAATGGTGGTAAGTACTATTCAGTTGTTGGTGTTCTTGGAAATTACTGGCTGGCGCGCAACTACTCAGGCCAGAATGTCCCAATTCTTGTAATACTCCAGTGCACAGAGAAATATCTGTGCAAATGTGCGTCCATGGACCGATCTCTATGTTGTGAGAAAAGAAAAACTCGGAAAAAACAATCGAGAAAAATCTTCTTTCTCAGTCTGAAATTGGATAACTTCAATGCCGATTGAAGAGGCCTCTGTCTCCAACGGGACTCGAACCTAGGCTTCTCCTGACATGCGGCAGAATCACTATACTGTCACAGACTAATTTTGAAAAATAACGGTTGACTTTATTTAAAACATGAAATGATAAACAATAAAACAGAATAATTTTTCTGAATTAGACTTCCCACGCCATTTCTCGTCCTGTCCGTTAAGTTAAAAATTATCACTAGGTTGTCACGTGCTGCCCTGATAAGTGACTGGCGTTCCATAAACAATGTAGCAATATGCACTGAAACAGCAGTATGGTGGAACTAAGTTTCAAATACCATTTATACTTCCATTACGAGAACTAATTTTACTTTGTAATGTAACTCGTTGCAATAACCTTACAAAACGAAATAAACTTCATCTCCAATAGGAAAAGTTATCTACCTTTTCATTTTCACGACCATTTTTTAAGGCAGCACAAAAGGAAAAAAAAAAAAAACCTTTCCTTAGCGTTCATCTTTATTTTAATGTTCTTAGCATTATTCTGCGCATAGAGTTAGGTAAAATGAGTCAAGTACTTTTGAAGGTCATCAAAAAATAATAAATATATAAATAACAATAATTAATAATAAAATAAACAGAAACTGAGACAGAAAATTGGATAGAATATATAAACAAAACATTACAAAATCTTAACTATGTGGCCATACACTTCAATTTGCCATTAGTAATGGTAAGGGAGCACATAAAGACGATAGAATGTAGTTTATATTCCCTGTCGTGAGGGCATACATAAACACAGCAGTGCGTCTCAAATTTATTTGATAAAGTTAGTTTTGTAAGTTAAAACAGTAATTAACTTTAACTTTTTTCTATGTGCAATAATAAATGTATTAATACAGCAGATATACTTAAACATAGTGATTTATTTATTAACAAAAACTTTGCACCTCCCGCCACCACATGAATTTTAGTTTGCGCCCCAGGTTTCTGGTAATGGCGTTAGCGAATAATAGCTTGACTAAACATTGAATTTTTTTTTATTACTATATTTATCAATCATATTTTTTATATATGATTTTTTTTTATCTTTTTATATATATATTGTACACTTCAATTTGTCTTCATTGATATTGGGCCTAAATAAAAATCAAGTTCCCGATTAGGTATTATTAAACAAGAAAGTAAAACATTAATAATTTTATACGGAAAATTTTCGCTTGCCTTCTTTTTGTTGCTTGTGTTTCTTATCACGATAGTGGAAAAACTAGTCTTTAAAATAAAACAGATTCACTAACATAAATATCGCGCTGTGACTACAACCCACTTGTCAGACGACACACTCGTAAAACACAAATGTTAAAATGAGAAACAGTGCCCCCACTATAATTTACATTAATTGATATTCGTTAATTTTTTATTAAATTATAATTACTAATAAAAATATAATAAATAAAATGATAATTATATCAAAAAGCTGATACCCATTTATTATTATTATCCAAAATCAGTTATTATAATAATTGAATAAAAATTACAATCGTAGTTATAATTTCTTTGGAGAAGAAATTATGAATACGGTTTCTTCTTATTAGAATTAATCGTAGTTATGTATTTAAAATAAATTATAAATTTGCTTTCAGTCTTTTTCTTTAAATTCATTAGGTGCCTATGGCAGGAGCCATATACATCTGATCAGCGGCGTACCCATATCCCATTTATGCCATTGATTTGATCAGAGATGCTCGTAAATATTAATTGGAAAATAAAAACCAAATTTGCTGAGAATAAATTTGATGCACTGTATTATATTATATTTGGTAAAGATCACTCATACGACGCAAAAGGTCACATCAGTAATAGTAGTGGCAAAAATGCACATGCAACTTACAACATCAACGAAAAAAAAAAAAAAAAACACCCACATTATCCATTCCTTCTAATAATTAAATACATTCTCAAATTTATTCAACCTACTCACTTCTGCAACACCAGGTCATTTCGGGTAGCGTAATGGTTAAAATCACCATCCTCCCCACACCGCATGGAAAAGGTACAGTTTCGAATTCTGTTAATGATGGCAAGTAACTTTTACGTGCTTTTTTTTACTCCTTGAGAGTTAGTCGCTCTCAGGCAAGGATAGCAAGGTTTTGTTTTTCTCTCGGAAATTCGGGGTTTTTTCCCCTTCAGCAAAGCAGGCAAACCGACAAGAGAACAGTGTAATTTCTAGACCTCAGATATTCTTATTCTCAGATAGCCCTAATATGACGAGTTTTGTGGGTTTTTTTAACCACAAAACCTGACGTTTCAACAATCATTTATTACTCCCTTCCATTATATCAGATGGTAGTTTGTTCCAAGAGTTAATTACTCTCTGGTTGAAAGCAAGTTTTTCGCACGTCAGTCATGCAACAACATTTTCAATTTAAATTTATGCCATATGTGTCATCTCAGAAAGAATAAGGATGCCATTAGCATTTAGTTTATTTATTCTCCATTTAAATCTGGTATTCTTGCAGAACTGAAAATTCTTATTATAAGGGAGCACCGACTAAACTCTGCGCCTTTCCCGACAGATTCACGTCCTTCCCAAAATGAGATTCCCAGATCTGTTGTTGTAGTACTGAAGGTGAGAAAGAGATGACATCTGATGTCCTCAAAGAGGGGACAATCGTGCATTAGGTGTGACCATGTTTAGTTTTCTCCGCAGTGGCATAATGGGGAATCCCCGATGCCGAAAGTTGACAGCTTGGCATTAAAAGATCCATGCCCCGTTAGAAGAAAGGTGGTGTAGAGCCCCGGTGAGAACCAGTTTGGCTGTTTGGGATACACTTGGGTAATGTCCGAGATGAACTTCCGGGTTATCTCACCTTTAGTGGAGTCCGCCCATCGAGACTGCCAGGTTTGTTGAAGATATTTGGTTAGTCGTTTCTTTTCTGCGTTGCTGTTGTTGGTCGGGTATGTGGTTGAAGCCAATGCAAGTTACGCTGTTCCCTCTTGATAATTGATATAGTATGCCACAGCGGACAATCTCCAGGTCCAAGGGTAGGAGCCCTACAAGGGCCTGCAGTGCGTGTGAGCTGATCGTGCAGCATGCTCTGGAGACGGTGAGTGAGATGCTGTGCTGTATCGTTTCTAGCTTTCTTTTATTGACTGCGGTGGTTGCTTTTTTAAACCAGATCCGTACTGCATAGCTGATGGCTGGGATGAAGAAAGTCTTGTAAAAGAGGTCCAGGGTTCTTTTCCCTAAGCCCCAATCCTTTCGCGAGACTCTTGCTATGAGGGCTGAGTAGTTTTTGATCTTTTTTTGTAGATATACGAGGTGTGGGGTGAATGACAGTTTTTTGTCAAAGTTGATTCCCAGGTATTTTAATTCCGTGGTCAGTTTTATGTTGTTTCCTTCTATTTTTATCTGAGGTGGTCTCCTGATATCAAGAGAGCCTTTTAAAAGTGTTGAGGATGTCTCATCAGGTGATATTCTTAAGTGATTATTTTTTGACGATTCTTGGAGGGTGTCTATGGCCCGGTTTTCAATTGCCTCAAGTTGTGCACGATTGTCCGCCTCCAGCATCAGGACCAGGTCATCTGCGGAGGCTTGAGCATCTGCTCCGTTAAGATCCTGGTTGAGGAAGCCGTCCAACACCAGGTTCCAGAGGAGAGGCCCTCAGGACTGATCCCTGTGGGCACCGCCGGAACACCGATCGGGTGAGTTGGCTATAGGGTGTAGATACTGAGATCGTCTGTCCGAAAGATAGGTTTTAATGCATTGGTATAAGTTGCTGGGAATGTTTGCCTCCCGGAGTCTGCCGAGGACACGGCCACCAAAGTGAGTCAAATGCCCCAGCAAAGTCGATGGAGATAATAAGGAAGTATTTACTATTGCTGTGTGTAGCTGCATTTATTATACGTTTCAGGGCATCCACGGTAGAACATCCTCGTCGAAAACCAAATTGCTTGGGAGAAGGGAGGCCTGCTTCTTGGTAGTGAGCTTGTATCCTGCTGTGTAGAAGGTGTTCATACAATTTACTTAGTACTGGCAGTAGGGCTATGGGTCTGTATGACTCTGGGAGTTCCTGTGGTTTCTTCGGGTTCTTCAGTATTAGTCTAATTCGTGCGGCTCTCCACTCATGGGGAAAATATCCTGCAGATAGGCAGTGGTTATATAAGTTTAATATATTTGTTGGGATATATTCCACGGCCTTTTTTATAATTTCTGGCTCCAGGTAGTCTTTGCCGGGTGTTCGCTTATTTTTGCTGTTGCCAGATGGAGGTCTTCAAGTATGAACGGGTCCTCCCGATGTGCTGGGCAGTAATTAGTCTTTTCTTCACAGAGCTGAAGTTGCTCAGGAGTGTGGTCTGAGGGGAGTTTCTGGAAGGTGGTATTCAGGATATTGTCTATAGATGGTGCCAGGATGTAGTATAGTGGCCATCGGGTGTCTTCGTCGAAGTTATAACTTCTCCTTTTGGTAATTTATTAGTTGCCACTTTGTATACAACCCGCCAGGGGTCCTTATTTCCTGTTGTTGAGACTAGCGCCTCCCATGAACATTTTTTCCGGGTTCTTATCAGGGCTGTGTATTTGTTTCTGACCTCACAGTATTGTTGTCGAAGGACTTCTACCTCTGCCGCCGGCCAGGATCTTCTCGCTCGCTGGAAGCTTTTACGGCGTGTATTTACTTCATTCAGCAGTCTCAGAAGCTCAGGGCACCACCACGGGACTGAATCTGCGGATGGTTTCTTTATTTTTATAGTTATGTTTGAAGCCTCTGTGATTAGACCTACTATAGCACGCTAGTGCTGGTCCGGGGTGAGGTTTGTGTTGTTGAATGCTTCAACAGAGTATGTCGGTGCCTCCTGAAATTGTTCTCAGTTTGCCTTGGCCATAGCAAATCTGTTGAGGATTGTTCTGGGTGTGGGTGGTCTATTGAGAGCACGGTCCATCTGGAAAGTTATTACTCTATGGTCAGAGGTTGTCCAGTCCTCTCTGACCTTCCATGAGGATATGTATCCTGCTGTGGAGCGAGTGGCTAGGCTTATGTTTATTGTCCCCTCCCAAAGAGTACTTGAGAAGGTCGGTAGATTATTTGGCTGATCCAATACTGTGAAGCTGCTATTGGTCAGGAATTCTTCCAAGCGCTGTCCATTGGCAGTTCCTCGTCAGTCGGGAGTTGTACTGTGCCAGGCTGGTGATCTGCAGTTTGTATCTTCACAGACGATTATATTAACATTAGGGAGCTCGTGGAGGACATTTTGCAGGTATTGGGTTGAGGGGAGAATATCTTCGCTGAGTCGGCAGTATAGCGATATGGCATAAAATTCTCCCAATGGAGAGATGATCTGGGCACAGGCAGCCCATTCGTTGCAAAAGTAGGTTATTTTAGTAACCGTGAGGTCAGGGTTGCAAACGACCAGGGCCGCCCAGGGGGTGTTGCCGTTATGTTGTGCAATTTTGTACGTGGGTGGGTATCCTCTCGCCTCTTTCTTGTGCGTGTAAGGTTCCTGGAGGAAGATGATGTCAAGGTTGTCCTTGTCTACCTTTTTCTTTGGTTGTGCATTATGCTGTGCAAATTTCACCGTGTTAGAATCGTTATATTTACATCGAGTTCCCATAATCTGTTCTTTGTTGTTGAGTGCTTTTGGCTTTTAAGTACACGGGACAGTTACTGTCTCTGACAGAGTGGTCTGCTGGTAACTTTAGGGCTTTGCAATTTGCGCACACTGGTGGAGCAGTTTTGTTTGCGCAGGAGTTGTAATTATGGCCTACTTCTGCGCAGTGCCCACAGGTTGGAGAGGTTTGCGGTTGGGTACACGTGTGTGTGGTGTGGCCAAATCGGCAGCACCTAAAACACTTTGGAACGGCCACGTGATCTCTGAAGCGATGACTGCCCCAATTGATGTAGATTCTTGCCTGCTGCGTTAGTACTTTCCACGCTGTGGGGGCTAATTCTACCACCCAGTTAGTTGAGTTATTATTTCTGGGTTCTGTCTGATATCTGGGTTTTATCAGATTCGACGGGTCAGTATCCGGGAATGCTTGCTGCAGGTTTTTGTGATATATTTCCTCTTGCAATTGTGTTGGGGATAGGTCATTTCCTGTGTTAAAGATTACAATGCTTGGTCCTTTTTTCTTGGGAGTTTCTGCTTATAGGCCCAGGGACGGCACTTTCGGGTAATTACAGTCTTTACTTCTTCACTTGTGTGAAGGGTCTCGGTGTTTGTTGGCTTCAGTATGACCAGGTTGGGTCTTGGTAGTAGTAGTGGTATTTTCTTTTTGCTGGGAGCAGCGAGGGTTAGTGGTCGCTCTGTTGTCGTTGTTGTCCTCAGTGCTCGGGCATATGTGGGCGCGCGCTGTGGCATTTGGTTTGCCCCACATTCCATGTATGCTTGGAGGTTTGTATTGGCTCTCTCACTCTCGAGGTAAGTTTCCGTCAAAAGAGTGTCCAGCTTGTTCCACAGGTTCACGATTTGTGTCCTTAGCACTGTGGTTACCCTGTTAGATCGCTCCTTAAATAATGTTTCCAAGGCAGCCTTGAGGAACAGAGACTTCTCGTGAACTGTACCCCCTGGCAAGGAGGGATCAAGGGGAGACTCCGGTGGCTTCTCCTCGCTGGTTTGTTTGGTTTTCTGTTATGTCTTTTGATTCAGTTTGGGAGCGCATCTCCCGCTCCGGATTAGGTGTTGGCTTTCTATACTTGCGTTTTCCTGTTAGCGGGGTTCCTGAATGGGGTTCTGACGTCTCCTGTTGCTGGTCTATGACGACGGGGTCGTCATTTTGGCTCTGATGCGCGGCATCTGTGGGTTTTTTCAACCATATTTGTATGCGATAAATGTCGAATTGACAAGTCGCAATATAACACTTCATAAAAATTTTATGAGGTGCTTCGTGCATTGACTTTTCTAGATACATTTCGTAATGCATATTTTGCCGAACACACAGAAGTGCAGAAATGACTCATGCACGGTTTCTAAATTTAAGCAGCTCTTTGCCCTTTCGAGAACGCAACAAAATTTTCTCACGTACATATTTCGCTTCTATTAAAAGCAATCCTGATACACAAATGTGTGTTCCAAGTTGTGAACAAGTTCAAGGACTGAATTTGTATCTTAAATGTGGCGTCATAGTGAGTTAGAAGAAGAAGAACTTTTTATTGCATACAAAACGCACATGCCGTACACAATACCCTTCACGGCTAAAAGCAAGGGGTTTACAGTAAAGGCTAATACAAGGTTACAAAGTCTAATATAAGGTTACAGAGGTTAATACAATATTATAGTAAAGGCTAATACACTGTGATAAACAAGGATGAGATAAGAGAAAAAAATATTACTAATTATACAAGTGTAGGAAACCGAATGAAAAATTTACCTATGAACATATATACACAACAGATGTTAAATTTACATATGAGCATATATACACAACAGCATGTTATGTTCAATTATTCTCCAGGGAGCAGTCCTTTTACAGTGCTGGATTCATCTGAGCAGGCGCAGACAGTTGGAACATTTAGTGAGGGATCCACGGAGTGATGGACAGGTCCTTGGGAGCAGGTCCTAGTGTCCTGTGAAGTGGTCCTGAGAAGGAAGTGGATGGAGTAAGTTCTGCCTGTATTTTTTATCCAATGCGAACTTGTAGAGGTCGCCATCCAAGGAGTATATGTACTGCAGCATTTGCACGGGTAAGAAGCGATCGGATAACTTTAACCGGTTTGGGGTGGCCTGGAGGACTGGATTGGCCCGAAGGCTTGGGACTGGGATCCTCCAACCGCAGTTAGCCCAGAAGTCTGGTTCCGAAATAATGCCAACCATCATTTTTACAGAAAAGAAGAGTCTTTTCTCATGGATAATGGCAGGAAGACGTCTGATGTTTAGAGCTGCTGCCATCTGGGTGGTCCTTTGTGCAGGGGGAAGCCGGAATTTCCATGTGGCCCACTTCAATAGCCAAAATTCGCCTGCAAAAATCCGTCTTAGATGCGTTGCGGCAGTTGAGGTCCAGACTTCTGCTCCATAAAGAATGACCGGATAGACACATGTCTTGTATACCTGTACCCAACGGCCTGGTCATGGACATGCATAAGTTGTTGCTTAAACATCCACCGGAGTCGACAGAATGTTTTTTGCAGGTGGTCTGTGTGTGGTAGAAAGGAGAGCTTCGGGTCAAAAATAACGCCCAGATCTGTGTGTTGCTGAACAGCAGAAATCGCGGATCCTCTTATATTGGGTTGCACCATCGTTGGGTTACGTTTGAGCGGGAAAGTCAACTGTTTCGACTTCCCAGGATTGATGTGAAGGCCGAAATCGGAGAGGAAGGCCTCGAGGTTCTGGATTTTATGCTCGATTAAGACATTTGTGTAGTCAGCAGTGTCTTCGGGGTTGATAGGAGTGAACAGCTTTATATCATCAGCGAAGGTGATAATATCAGTTCGGCCCGTCACGAAAGGCAGAAGAACAGCTGAGAACAGAATACCAGAGAGGACCCCACCTTGTGGGACTCCAGCTGTAATAGTTCTGGTGTAGCGCCGATTGGCATCGCGAACAATAATAGTCCTATTCCCAAGCATTGACTTATCTCATCAAGATATAGTGAAGCATGCATCACACCATTAACGCGCATTCAGTCTGAATTAGCATGCGTTGAATAGAAGTTATGTTTTCCATGCAATTTAAAATGAGTGATTTTTCTGAGTCGTGAAATTTCGCATTTTGTTTCAAATTAGGGAAAGTGCAACAGAAAACCCATAAAAAAAAAAAGAAACAGCTTTCAGGGATGATGGTACGTGTCGTTCACAGACTTTTCAGTGGTTTGCAAAATTTAAAGAATCTGATCAGAAGTGATCAATGTTCCAAATGACTAGAGAGAAAGAATGGAAATTTTCTCAGAAATCATTTATACTAAAGAGGCAATTTTCAGATAGAACAGTCAAGCCAATCTCAAAAGTTGTTTATTGGGCACATAGTAATCAACATATACAAAGTACAGTCGATTAAATGCTTCTGAAAGGGTGCCTGGGAGAGGTAATCTGTTCGAAGAGACCGATTGGATCATTGATTTTTTTTTTAAGGTACTTTGACTGCAGCGAGATATCTTTCAATGTTATAAGAATATGCTGATCCGAGACTAGAGAGAAAGGCACTACATTTAATCAGGATGGTGCTACTACACACACACTATTTTATAATTCTAAAAGAATTTCTTAACGAGGAATTCTTAAACAAATGGATAGGTTGCTTCTCACCCTGTGAGGGGTCTCCAAAATCTATCGATTTAACCGCTGAAGATGTTTTCTTTGAAAGAAACGGTTTACAGCGCTATAAACCCAGTTCTGTAGAAAGCTGAAACCTTTTATTGCTGAGAAATATATTGAAATTAATATTGTCAATATTAAGAACATGTTGAAATCATTATTTGAAAATTGTTTTGAATAAATATTACTAAAATGTATTTAAATATTTTTTGGAATATTTCATTAGTTATTTTTTATTATCGTGAAAGGGCTCCTGTTTCTCTACTGTACCAGACAGAAGAGGAGAGACAGGTATCCCTCTGGATTTTTGAAAAAAATACAGTGAGTAGCTTAATATTAGTTTTTATTATCATCGTCAGTAAATTTTATTAATAAAGTTTAAATGAAAATATGCATGTAGCAGTCAATTTTTAATATCTTTAAAACTGTCATCGAAGGTGAATGTAACAGATCATGCAGGATCTGTGTTAACATAGAAGCCTAAACGCAAGTGCATCTAGGCACTAATTTCCAGGGCAGAAAAAATTAATATCAATGGATAATGGCGTAACTAGGATGAGGCAGTGGGGCATGTGCCCTCGGCGCCAAATTTGGGGTACCCCTTTTTATGGTTAAAAATGCAAAAATTCGAAAAGAACAGTTTTCAAGGTGCGCCATTTTTTTTATTTGCCTTGGGCGCCATAAACCCTAATTATGCCACTATCAATGGAATATTTCATTCAGTGGAAAAATTAATACAGTATTAATGAATCTTTTCATGTAGTGCAGAGTAGAAGAATTTTCTTGTTTGCATCTAAGTGCGTCAGAGTCTTGACTTGAAACCTACGTAATCTCTGTCAGAGAGGGGATCATACAGATAGATATAATGAATAGTTCAGACCTCGCTCAGTTGGCATGCGAAGACAGAAAAAGACTTCATATTCATTTCTCAAATTGGACCTGAACGCTGTTCCAGTTTATAGCTTAAGCTTTTTTTTTTTTTTTTTTCATTAATATTGTTGTACTTCCCAAAAAAAGAATCCAAAATGATAACATGGTCGTTAGCAATACAAATTAGAGCTATCTACCTTTTTTCAGCTTGCATAAATCAACTAATCATTTGTCCCTCAATGCGCTAAAGTGAAATACGCTTAGCCATTGTCTTTCTGTGACTGATCCAAAACCTTAGTTAATTTGTTATGTTTATTTAATTAATAGCGGTGGCAGATTTCTGATTGTTGAACTAAAGTACGCACAGCACCTTATTGGGCTTGCTAAATTACACGGTTTTTTTTTTTTTTTTTTTTTTTGGCTAATGCTGTAAAATCTGGCTTTCTTGCATCGCATGTCTCTACTAATGCTAATGATTTTCCTTTTGCCATTATGCTGCCATCTACTGCCGCACGCTGATTTTCAGGTTGGTGAATAAACCTTTAAGATATCTTCTACCATCTGGAATTGGTTTCAGGTTTGTATCATACCCTATATCTGTACAATAACATTTTACACTGAAAGGACAGAATTCATGGGACACCTGGATCCTGGTCAATGCTGTCACCCCTCTTGCTAGTGGACGAATCTACCGCTTGGCAGTTATACAGGTACACTGCAGTCACGAAGACGATAATTCGATATCAGTATGGATGAACCTCGTGAGTTAGCATTAGTCGAGGCATACGATGCAAGAAAGCAAGCTCATGCAGCACTACAAACAAAAAAAAAAAAAAAAAAAAAACTTCCCATTTCAGCCATCTATTCACTCCAAATGCTTGTACAGCTCAGCCTTAAATTTATTCAAGCTATCAACTTCCACAACAAACGATGGAAGTCTGTTCCAGCAATCAACTGCCCGCTGGCTAAAGGCAAATATCCGCACATAGATTCTACGACTGGCTTGCCTCAATTTGAATCATTGCCCCCTCAGATTCTTAATCTGAGCAAGAGGAAGAATCGCATCAGCATTGAGCTTGCTCAAACCGTTCAAGGCCTTATACAGCTCAATCAGAACACCTCACATGGCCTAGTCTCTAGGCGCTGGAATTTGCAGAACTTAAGCCTATCTTAGTAACAGCACTACTTTGTTCCCCTCACCAACCTTGTTGCTCTTCTTTGTACTTGTTATAGCAACTCTACATCCCTCCTAAAATGAGGCCTCCAGACCTGTACACACAATATTCCAGGTGTAGCTTGACCGCCTTGTACAACGGGATAACCACCTCCTTGTCCCTGCTAGTAAAATTCCTATTCATCATTGACAAGACTCCATGACCTGCTCTGGTAACCTGTCTGCACTGTCAGCGAACTTCATATGACTGCATAATTACCTCCAGGTCTTTCTCACTCTCCACTTCCCTGAGTGTAGTACCACACAGTTAGTACGTTTCTCTTGGGTTACTGCTACCCATATGCAGTACTTAACATTTTTCAATGTTAAACTTCAGTTGCCACTTCTCAGCCCATTTGCTCAACTTATCTAGATCCAGTTGCAGTAGCATACTGTCTTTACTCTCATTAACAACCCTGCCAACCTTTGTATCATCTGCAAACTTGGATATTAAGTCTGATATACCGTCATCAATATCACTGATGAATACCCAAAACAACAATGGGCCCAGCATCGAATCATGGAGAACTCCACTAATAATATTATTCCAAGAAGAGCGGTGTTCATTTATTACCACTCTCTGTTGTCTCCCATTCAACGATCCTTTATCCTTTGTAGCAACTTACCCTTAATGCCATACCTTTCCAATTTGTACAGCAGTCTTCCATGTGCAAAAGTATCAAAAGCTTTCCTGAAATCCAAGTGTATGATATCAAATTATTTTTTTGCATTAAGTTCCATTGTGACCACATCATAGTATTCAATCAAATTGATCAGACAAGGCCTCCCTTTAACAAAGTTAACCGACTTTGAAAGATGGATGATAGTGGATATCCGACGCATGGGTCACTCTATCGTGGCGGTGGTACAGAAATTGTACTGTCTCCGTTCGACAGTATCAATAGTGTATCGGGAATACTCCAATTTCGGAATAATATCTGGTCGTAGACAACGCTATGGGTCTGTGTTGGGTTGCTTGAGCGGAGCCCAGAGTTTCCCCCATTAGCCGCTTCATTTCTTATTGTAATATGGCATCTCTCTTCTGGCCATTGTTCTGTTGTGTGTAGTGGCCGGACTGACAACCTAGCAGGTGGGGGGGCAGAGACACCAAGTCGCCGCCTCTCCCCAGCCCTGCCACGAGAAGGCGTGCTGGGTTCTACTATCGTCATGCTGAGCACTCCTAAAGTCCTTTAGGAGTGCTCTAGGTAGAGGAAGGAGAAGGAGGGGGGATAGAAATGGGGCAGGTCTAAGGGAATATCGGCCCTAGTTAGAAGGAATGAGTGTTAAGCGACTAGAAAGTTTTCCCCGCTCAGGAGGGTGGGGGAGTAGAGGAAAAGGTGAGATTTGTCGTTGTCGTCATTTAATTATTGTCCATAGGCGTGCCACGTTTTATTTTCATCATTCTGAGCACTCCTAGAGAACTTTAGGGGGGCTCAAGGTAGAGGAAGAAGGGGGATAGAAAGGGGGCAGGTCTAAGGGAAGATCTGTGCTAGATAGAAGAAATAAGTGTTAAGCAAGTAAAAAGATTCCCTCACTCGGGATGGTGGGGGGGTAGGGAAAAGGTGAGTTTTGATGTTGTCCTCGCTTAATTATTGTGCATGAGTTGGCAATTGTAAGGTCCAGTTCGCGCATCCTCTCTTCTAATAGCCTCTCTTCTTTTGAAGGTCTTGGTGGCAAATGTGTTAAAGGGCTTGAAGTTACTTTCTGTTGCAATCAGGTTTTCTTTATTCATTGGCAGTATTACATCCGCCAAGGAGGAGAGCTCCTGTCTGAGGTCTTGATCGTAATAACATTCATCGAGGATGTGGTCAGCTGTTTTTATTTCACCGCAATATCAGTGCGGTGCTTGAGCCAGTCCTAGTTGATGCAGTTTGGCATTTATGCTACCATGTCCCGTCATAAGGAATGTTGTGTGTAGGCCTCGTGCCATCCATAGCTTTTCTTTCTTGGACAACGCTGTGGCTGTAAAGAATGTTGATGTCAAACGACACCAGGGGTTTCCCCCATCTCCGCGTTGCTTTCATTGTAGGTGAACCAGTTCACTGGGAAGGTCATAGATTTAAAAGTGTATGGATATTGTAAATGTGTAATGTCATGTACCATTGTTCCTCTGGCCATTTAGCTGGTAGACCCCTACTGAGGCCCAACGTTGTCCACACTTTGCCCTGTGGAGGCAGACCAGGTACACCAGTATTTTAAGTAGGTATTCTGGCAGGTCCTGCTGCCTACGATCCTGAAATTTCAGCGGGTAGGACCTAAAAAAAATAAATAAATAAAATAAAATATAAATAAAAAATAAAAATATTGATTGCGTTGGGATGTCGCTTGAAATGAATAGGCCGAGATTAGGCGAGACTCTAAATTTGGTCGAGATTAGATTTAATGTGTGGGGCATTCGCTTGTGTGCAGATAGTGGGGGAGCGGAGGCAGAAGACTAGGGGGGTTAAGGCAGAAGGATGGGGACGATAGAGAAGATGTCCCCAGATGATCAGTGGGGCATACCCATGCCCCACCAGGAGAAGAGAGGATCGGCAGGGGAAGGGGGAGCCAGGAGACTGTCTTCCCCTTCCCCACCGGGGAGTGTGGTTTAAAGTGAAACGGGCTAGAGTGCTCGATTCAGGTTGCCAATAAGGCTATTGGCAGCAAGCTGCGTAGTCCAGGCTTAGTGTGTAGCAGTCCCGTCCTAGGATTATGGTCATTCATGTGGCATGGTTCCACGTCCATGTTGTCTTCAGTTAAGTATGGAGTTGTGCGTCGTTTTAGAGTGTCCAGTTAGTTAGTCTCTTGTTGTGGCTTGGATTCTGTTCTCCGGAAGGGTGAGTTTTAGTCCACCTGCCATATTTTGTAGTTAAATCAGTTGAGCGTTTTGTTTGTGGTTGTTCCTTGCCTCAGATTGGTTGTTGTCCAGATCCCTGTGTCGGATTTCTCCTATTCCTCTTGGTTAGGTTGTTTGGCTTGCTTGTTGGGGTTGCAGGGTTCGGCGTCTTGCGAATAGATCCTGTGAATTTTCAGAAAAGGCGATGTATGTCTCCTTGCCTTCTAAGAGACGTTGGTCTTTCGGACAGTATTGTATACTTGTGACTATTTGGAAGCGGAGGTCATCATATTGGTGGCAGTCATACATAAGGTGCTACCAGGTTTCTTGCTCACCGCAGGTACAGTTGGGATCGTCTGTAATTCCGAGTGGGGTCAACTTGGCCTTGATGGCACCATATCCTGTTAATAGGTAGGTCGTGAATAAGCTTAGTGAGTACCAGATTGGTGTCTTCGGCTGAAATCTGTCAATTTTGAGGAGGAATTTTTTGGTGATTTGTCCCTTTCTGGAGGCATCCCAGCGCGCCTGCAGCAGGTGAGTCTGGAGCCTTCATTTTTCTGCAGCGTGGTTGTTTGCAGGGTTTGCATTGAAACCTGGTGTGTGCGCAGGCTGTACCCCTGGCGAGCTCATAGAGCATGCCTATTTCGACCAACGTGTTTATACACTTAACTTAACTTAGATTATGAACTTAAAAATTTTTTTTTTTTTTTTACTTTACTTCTCTTTTCAAAAATATGTTTTGTCTTCTTATTTCTTAGCTATCTTTTTATTTATCAGGTCCACTTTACAGATTTTCTGTTTTAAATGATTTAGGTGGAGATGGGCATTTGCCTGTGAACCAGTATACACACACACGTGCTTCAGGCGCGGGTAGCGGATATAGCATAGTTCTGTGGGTTGAATACAGGATCCTTGGGATGACTGCGGTGCTGGCTTTTTTATACCATGCACCCGCTGCATATGTTGCTATTGGCAGAAGTGCTGCCTTGTAGTACAGCTTCATTGTGCATTGGTTTAATCCCCAGCCTCCCCTGCCGATTCTTTTAACCAGAGCAGTGCAGAAGTGTATGTTCCTTCTCAGGTGGTTGAGGTGTGGTCTGAACGACAGTTGCGTGTCGAGTATGACTCCCAGATATTTGAGTTCTTTGCTAAATCTGATGGTTGTATTGCTTATTTTTATCTGGAGAGGTCTGCGTATATCCAGCGTTCCCTTGAGGAGTATGGCGTTAGTTTTAGTGGGTGAGATTTGGAGCAAGTGAAGTCCAACCCAGTTTTGTAGGTTTTGTATGGCACGGTTTGCCTGGGTCTCCAGCTGTAGTCTGGACTTGACTGCAATTGTCAAGACAAGGTCGTCCGCGAAAGCCTGCGAACGAACTTCCTCCAGGTCCTTGTTCAGGAAATCCATCAGCAAGTTCCACATAGTTGGTCCCAGCACTAAGCTTTGTGGACAGCCTCTGTGGATTTGTCTCTGTATTGCCTTGTAGGGGGTATTGACGATGATCGTTCTGTCGGTGAGGTAGCTCCGGATAACGTTGTACAGGTTGCCAGGGACTCTGGCTTCCCGAAGCCGGCCCAGGACGCTCGGCCACCATAGGGTGTCAAACGCCCTGGCAAAATCTATGGAAATAACCAGAAGGTATTTTTTTTATCCGTCTCCTGTGCTTGTGTGATTAGGCTTTGAAGGTCGTCAACAGTGGAGCGACCTTGTGGGAATCCATATTGGTTGGGTGAAGGTAGGTTTGCTAGTTGGTAGTAGTGTTGGATTCTTGCTAGTAGTAATCTTTCAAAATGTTTACTGCAGCTGGTGAGAAGGGCGATTGGTCTGTATGAAGATGATTGTTTAGGTGGTTTGTTCGGATTTTTGATTATTAGTTTTACATTGGCTATTTTCCAGTCGAGTGGGGAAGATCCGTCTAGCATGCATCGGGTGAACAGTTGGAGTAATAGACAGGATCAATTTCAGTGACCTTCTTAATGATCTCCGGCTCAAGGAGGTCCGGGCTTGGGCATTTTCTAGCAGTTGTAGCTCCATATCGTCAGTTTGATAAGCGTCGTTTCCCGACATGTCCTAATCTGTTCCTTTGTTTCTGGGTCCACATGAGGGCGGAAGGCAGTATCCAGGATGTTATTTGTTGATGTGTCCCATTAACACGTTGCAACACCTTCTGGGGGTGATCGTGGTTGTTATTACCTCCCCCTTGGGAGTTTGTTCGTGACGATTTTATAAACGGTGCCCCAGGGGTCAGTAATCCCCGTGTTAGTCCCAAGTCGTTCCCATGATTCTTTGTTTTTCCGTATGAGAGCAGTATGAGTTCCGTGCCTCTCTATAGAGTTTCCTGTGTGTCTCCACTTCCTGCGTGGGCCAAGTCCGTCTCCCTCTTTGGAAGTTTTTCCTCCTGTTTTGGACTTCTTTCCAGAGTCGTTGCAACTCATGGGTCCACCACGGTATAGCGCCAGGTTTAGGTCGTTTTCTTTTTATTGCAGTGTTGGCAGCATCGGTGATGATATCTGTGATTGTCCTTTGCAATTCGTCTGAGCTTCTGGCGTTTTCTAGGTCCATCGTTCTTCTGTTTTTGTTAACAGTCAGGGTCTCCTTAAATAGATCCCAGTTGCAGTATGGAGCGCATAGCGGTGGAGCATCCGTCCAGCTGTTGGCTGCCTATGGAGGTTCCTATTGAGTTGGAATGTGAGGACCCTGTGGTCGGACGTGGTCCAGGCATCTTGCACCGTCCAATCAGAAATGTTACCTGCTATATTTCGAGTGGCGAGGGAGACATCGATGGTCGCTTCCCATCTTAGATTACAAAATGTTGGCAACTGGTTTCGCCTGTTTAGTACAGCAATGGAAGCGCTTGCAATGTACTTCTCCAGTCGCTGTCCATTACTGGTGCCCTGCCTGTCAGGGATGTAGCTGTACCAGGCCGGGGATCTGTAATTAGCATCCGCTCCGATGATAATTTTTTCTCCTTGGAACGTGTTGGTGACGTGGTCCAGGTATCTGGTGGCTGTAGTGATGTCTTCTCCAGGCCTGCAGTACAGGGAGATTATGTAGAAGGCGCCGATTGCGGTTATAACTTGGGCGCAGGCCACCTAGGCTGTGCATAGATGGGAGACTTTGATGGCTGTTATATCCGGGTTTCTTATGAGAATTGCAGCCCATGGAGTTGTTTCCTCTGTCTGTATTATTTTGCATTTTAGGGGATATCCCCTGACCAGTTTGGAGTGGGTATATTGTTCCTGTAGGATGATGTCAGCATTTACTTCATCTTTCAGCCTGATTTGGTCTGTTTCAGACCTTGCCCTTTGTGCTTTGTGTTGGAAGAATTTGGCAATCGTGGCGTTGTATTGCTTAGGGTGTGGTGCCATAGTCGATTCTGGATTGGTTCAAATTCTTAATTTTTATGTTGATGGGACACTTATTAGCTGCGTCGAGTTTTTGGCCCGTGCAGTTGGCGCATATTGGTTGTTCATCTTTCTTAGGGCAGTCCTTGTAGTCGTAGCCTTTTTCGGCACAGTGGCCAGATGTCTGGACTGTTTGGCTGCAAGTATGGATGGTGTGGCCAAACTTGCAGCACCTATAACATTTGGAGACCACGATGTGTTCGTCAAATCTGTGGCTGCTGCAGTTTACAAAGATCCTTGTTTGCTTGGCAAGGACTTGCCATGCCGTGGGGTTAAGGTCCACGACCTAGTTCTTGGAGTTTCCTGTCATGGGTTTAATATCTCGTTGTGACCAGTTCTTTCATGTTGGTATTTGGGAGGGACCTCTGCAGGTTTCTGAAGTATATCTCAGAGATCAGTTCTTCTGGCGTAATATTGCTATTCAGGTCGTAAATTTTGATGGAGGGTCCTGTTTTCTTCGGTGATTCTGCCTTCAATCCTATAGTTGTTATTTTGGGGTTAGTCATAATCTGGGTGGCTTCTTCGATTGTTTCCGTCTCTATGACGATTGACGATTCCCGGATTCCTCGTTTTTCTGATTGTTTTTATTCTTGTCGATTTCAGATCATCAGATAATTCTTGTATAAAGTGGGTCTTTATACTTTCACTGGAGGTGGCGTCGTCAGCAGTGAGTGGTCGCAGCATAACAATATTGGGAGTTGGCACAAGAGTTTTTTTCTTTTGGCAGGTTGGTTTTTGGTTTGTATATTGTCGTGTACATTGGAGGAATTCCTTAGCGTTTCTGCATACGTGGGTACACGCTGTTGCATTTGTTTCGCACCACATTCAATATATGCCTGGAGCTTGGCTGTTGCTCTTTCGCTCTCAATGTATGTTTCGGTTAGTAGCGTATCTAGTTTTTCCAGAGGTTGATAATTTGCCCTCTGAGAGCTGTAGTTATCCTGTTGGTCTGTTCCTTGAACAGGGTTTCAAGGGCGGCCTTGAGGAACATCGCCTTCTCGGGAACGGTGCCCTCCGGAATGGAAGGGTCCAGAGGGGGTTCCGATTGTTTTTCGTCGCTGGCATCGCTCTGGCTTGGCTTGGCTGGTTATTTTGGATTTCTTGCGGTTTTTTCAGTTCTGTTTGTGAGCATGTCAGCCGCTCCAACTTGAGCACTGTTGGCTTTATATATTTCCTCTTGCCAGTCTGTGGGGCTCAAGTCAGAGGGCTGCCGGTTCATCCTGGTTTTCTGTGATGATGGGGTCATCGTTGGGATTCAGGTACGTAATGTCCTTGGTGTTTTCAGGCTTTGCCTCAACGTTGAATCCGGATTTTCGAGTCTGTCCGGTTTAGCGAGGTTTAGTGGGTTTCCTGATATAGAGCCCGTAGCTCGGTGGAGATTGACACAAGTCGCGTATTTCTAAGTGAAATAGGGGCTGAGCAGTTCGTCAGCAAAAATTTAGGCTGACCCCTACATATTCAGATGGGGGAGCAGCCAACAGTTAAGATTCACCTAATTCCCTGTAACGTTTCTAGGGGTGGCAAGAAACAATGGTGACATCTGATATGCTGTATTATACACTTGGGAAAAGTTTGCATAACACCATGGAAAGTTTATGATGGAGAGGGGGAAACACAAACATCGTCATTATTTGGCAGTTTTGTGCTTAATCGGCGAATTATGGGACGCTGACTTGGTCCAAGGTTACTCACAGTTCGGAAGCACCCCAGTCACGCTCCAGACTTCAGCGCGGCAGCCGCGTTTTATCGGTGCACTTCCCCATGTCCTCGTTGTGAGCCTCATGGTGACCATGCTGTCTCACAAACAAAGGAAATAGTGAAAAACGTTGAAATCTGGGAAATACCCCAGGAATTTCAGAAAACTATGCTCTCCACATGTTGATAACTTATTGTGTGCAGAAAACGTTTAGCTGTATACTGGGAAAAATACACATTTTAGAACTAAAAATCAGGAGCGCGAAATAACGTGTCCATCCATAGATACTCTCAAACCGAGTCCCCGCTGTGGGTGCAAAGTGCAAATGTGTTAAGTGTCTAACGGCACCAGGGGTTCCCCCCATCTCCGCGTTGCTTTCATTGTGAGTGTACCAGTTCACTGGGAAGGCCAGAGATTTAAAAGTGTATGGATCATGTGAGTGTGTTGTGTTATGTACCGTTGTTCTTCTGGCCATTTAGCCGCTGGACCCCAGCTGAGGCCCAACGTTGCCCGCACTTCGCCCCGTGGAGGCAGACCAGGTAACCACTAGTTTAAATTTGCACTCTGGCAGGCCCTGCAACCTAGTTTCCTGGGATTTCAGTGGCTAGGACCTTAAAAAAAAAAAAATTTGCATGGGAATATTGCGCTAGAATTAGAAAAGCCAAAATGGTGGGCGAACAGCGTAATTTAGACACGGTTATTTTTGGCGTGTGGGGCATTCGCTTGCATACAGATAGAGTTGGGTAGGGAGAATGAAGACTGGAGGGATAAAGACAGAAGAATGGGGTCAATAGGGGAGACGACCCCAGGTAGAATCAGTGGGGCATGCCCATACCCCACCAGAGGGAAGAGTGGGGTCGGCAAGGAGGGGAGGAGACAGGAAAGCCATCACCTCCCCCCCACTGGGGTAAGGGAGAAGAAAGGGCCGAACAAGGGAACCGGCTCAGATCACTAACATGGCGTGTATGTAGCAAAGCTGTGGCTTCGTCAGGTCCATGACAGTGTACAGTCCATTAGTTGGTCAGTGTTGGGATAGGATCTCATCCACTGCTGTTCCAATAATCAGGGTGTCAGTGTGGGATGGTGTCACTAAGGGGATATAGGTCTCATCCAGTAAAGTTCTAGTCATTGTTGTCCGCTTCAGTTGACAGAGTTCCAGTGTAGAGTTTAGGGAAGTTGTGGTAATGCTCGTAGTCTGCTGAACAGTTCGTGAGCAAATTTCGAGAGGGCTCTATAGTACTCCTCCTCCGACAGTACAAGGTGTTCCCGATCCTTCGGGTTGAAACACTTTTTTGTTTTAAAGTGACATCTTATATCATCAAAGAGGGGGCATTCATGCATCAGATGTGTCCATGTCTGATTTTCACCGCAGTGGCATAGTGGTGATTCTTTTATTCCGAAGGTCGAAAGTTTGGCATTAAAGGAACCATGTCCCGTTAGAAGGAAGGTGGTGTAGAGCCCCGGTGAGAACCAGGCCGGCTGGTGGGGGTAGACTTGGGTAACGTCCGGGATAAATTTCCGGGTTATGGCGCCTTTAGTTGATTCTGCCCATCGGGACTGCCAGGTTTGCCGGAGATGGTTGATAAGACGTTTTTTCTCTATGTTGCTGTTGTTGGTTGGATCGGTAGTGAAGCCGATGCAGGATACACTTTTACCTCTGGACAGTTGAAAGAGCATGCCACAGCGGACAATTTCCAGGTCCAGGGGGAGTGATCCTGCCAGGGCCTGCAGCGCATGAGAGCTGACAGTGCAGCATGCTCTTGTGATGGTGAGCAAGATGCTACGCTGTATTGATTCTAATTTCCTTTTGTTCACAGCCGTGGTTGCTTTGTTGTACCAAATCCCTGCAGCGTATGAGACGGCAGGGATGAAAAAAGCCTTGTAAAAGAGAGACAGGGTCCGTTTCCGTAGTCCCCAATCTTTTCGTGTGACTCTTGCTATGAGGGCTGAGTAGTTCCTGATCTTTCTCTGGAGATAGATGAGATGTGGGGTAAAGGATAAGTTTTTATCCAATACGATTCCGAGGTATTTTAGTTCTGTAGTTAGTTTAATCGTGGTTCCTTCTATTTTGATTTGTGGTGGCCTTCTCGTGTCGAGAGAACCCTTGAGGATGTCTTGGTTGGTGATATTGTTAGGTGGTTCTGTTTCGCCCACGTTTGCAGGGAGTCAATTGCCCGGTTTGCAGTGGCTTCCAGTTGTGCCCGGCTGTCCTCCTCCAGCATCAGGACGAGGTCGTCTGCAAATGCTTGTGCATCTGCCCCATTGAGATTCTGATTGAGGAAGCCGTCCATCACCAGATTCCAAAGGAGGGGCCCTAGGATTGAACCTTGTGGGCACCCCCGGAAGATAGGCCGAGTAAGTTAAGAGTAGGGAGCACATACTGAGATCCTTCTATCAGATAGGTAGGTTTTGATACAGTGGTACAGATTATTGGAGATATTTGCCTCCCGGAGTCTGCCGAGGACACTTGGCCACCAGAGTGAGTCAAATGCCCCGGCAAAATCGACAGAGATCATTAGGAAGTATTTGCGGTTACAGTTTTTAGCTGCGGTTATTATGCGTTCCAAGGCGTCTACAGTGGAGCAGCCTCTACGAAAGCCAAATTGTTTGGGGGATCGTAGCCCTGCTTCTAGGTAGTGGGTTTCTATTCTGTTGTGGAGTAAGTGTTCAAATAGTTTGCTCAGTACCGGTAATAGTGCTATAGGTCTGTACGACTCCGGAAGTTCCCGTAATTTTGTCGGGTTCTTCAAGATCAGTCGGATCCGTGCAGATCTCCAGTCGTGAAGTTGGTGGATGAGCGTGGCCGTCGATGTCTCGCATTGTTTCAGCCAACCAGAGAGAGGGACAGTGGCACAAATCACCGCTGACTTGAACGAGAAAGGTGCCAGAAACATCTCCACCAAGACCATTAGGCGATCATTAACCGCCAATAGGTTATGGAAGCCGCCCACCCACCAGAGTCCCATTGCTAACACCACAACGCTACACCTGAACTGTGGAAAGAATATCAGCATTCGACCTTGGATGATTGGAGACGGGTCTCCTGGTGCAATGAGTCTCGTTCCAGTTATTTCGAACGGACGGGATGGTGTGTATCTGGCGGAAACCGCAGGAAGCTATGCATCTGTCATGTCAACAAGGAAGTGTTGAGACAGCTGGACGGTCGTTAATGGTCTGGGGCATGTTCAACTTTCATACGTTGCCACCTCTGGTATATCTAGATATATCTCAAAACCGTCCAGGTTATGTTTATCCTTGCAGACCATCGGCATCCTCTCATGGTCATTGTGCACTCACAATGCAATGGTCTCTTCCAGCAGGACAATGTGCCTCCTCACAGAGCCGTGGTGACTAGAAAATCTTTCGAAGAGCATGCCGTAGATTTTACCACCATGGAATGGCCTCCCCATTCACTGGACATGAACCCTGTCGAGCAGCTTTTGGATGCCATGGAAAGGTCCATTCGAGCTTTGGATCCTCCGCCCAGGAATGCGACGAAATTATGGACAGCGGTGCAGGAAGCATGGATGGAAATACCTGTGGAACGCTTTCGTGAACTAGTCGATTGAATGCCTCGCCGTGTGACAGCCCTTTACGGGCAAAAGGGTGGCCTACCCGTTACTAGGTAGGTATCCCATGATTTATGTCCAGTCAGTGTACTTTTGTAAAGGAAGTTTGTGGACACCCAGTATATTTTAACTTTTTTTTTTATCATCCTGCTTCTGAACTGCACTCTTCTCGCAAGGTTTCAAGATTAAAAACAGAAACTTGACTTAGGATTCTACGGTAAACTTGACAGAGCTGGACCGATTTCACGGAGTGCAGCAGGTACAGTGCCCTGAGCTTACTTGAAGAAGCCCTACACTAGTAATAAAAGCATGAAAGTTTCAATTATATGTTGGAACATAAACTAAACAAAGCCCTAATTAGCAGAACGGTGATAAGAGCGAAGCCTTAATCAACTGTATCCAAGTCCCAGCTCTTAGGAAGAGTATATATAAAAAAAAAAAAAAAAAAAAAAAGAAATGAAAAGACGAATACTCTGTTATAATGGAGTTTGGAAAGTTGCCTCATTAAAGAAACAACAAGGACATTCCAATAAGTATATTAAAGTAAAAACAAGAAGACTGAGCAGCAACTGATGTTCTATTAATATTAATAATATACTCTCTTCAATACATCTAAAAGTAATCTTATTTTAAATTAAAAAGTTATTTTTAAAAGTTATTTTTAAATTTAAAAAAAATTTCCACCTTCAACCATCAAATCAAATTCTTACAAAAATTCGTTCTTACCGGCCGAATATTTTCACCTTCGACCTTGCTGTAGCTTTTAGTATATTTTCAAACGTTTCAATAGCAATTTTCGGCACTGCCGCAATAAACTGAATAACACCAAAAAATCATCATTGAGGAACATTAGCCATTCCAACACATTCAGAAATTACAAAACTGTTGTTTTGGTTCTTATTATATTATTATTTTCAGTTTTATGAAAAGTGCATCTTTGCAAATTAAAAATTCGCAGTGTATAATCGGTTGTGCATGCGCCACTTAGCATATGCATATTGATACCAAATAAATAGTCACTATTCTTACCGTGACAATGCGCCCCCCCCTCAACCTTAGAATTTGTCGACTGGGTGCCTTTGCACACTCCTTGGCGTGTCAATGCTCTTATACTAATTTTTTGTACTTTACTCTGCAATCTGAAAGTCGTCCAGCCCATCAACGTCTGTATTTGGCTTTGGCACGTTTTTCGTTGTTCCCCCATCGGCAAGATATTCTTCGTATTACCTAACTACATATTATTCACATTAAAAAAATACTTGAATCGAAATAATTCCTAATTAAAATGCATATGACTCAAAAGCTTTTGAATTTGGCATATATCCTGCGAAATATATACGTATTCTCAACGTAAGGTGATAATCAGCAACATGACTGAGTTCATAGGATAGAGAAACACCTATTTCTTTTTACCGAAGAATTCTTTCTTCCCTAATATGAACGCTTTAAAAAAAATCAGAAAAAAACCCCCGCAGTTCGTTGTTTTAATAAAAACTTAAGGTAGTCTTAGTCACTAATGCAATCAAATACAGACCAAAACTTAAAAAAAGAACCACGTGTGTCGCTCAAATTCAGAGATCGCATATTCACCATACGTAAAATATTGCTAAAAATTTTTGAATTATTACATCAGATAATTTCTCGGTTTCAATAAACTGTAGTAGCTTTTCCATTGTCAGTAGCATTTTTCATACATTTATATTTATTCACTTACTCCAAGAAGCACATATCACGTGGCGGGGAATACAAGGTTACTTAAACTGTACTTCCGCTTCCGGAGATGAAAGGCAGTGCATAGTTATAATTAAGTTTAATCTCGAGAAAAGCTTATGGAAAATATAATACTACTTCAATCACTTAAAATACAGGCAAGAATTTAATTTGGCATGCGAGGGAGATAGTCGCAGACACTTTCCCATTTAATTTTAACACAAAAACAAACAAAATCAATGTTTTCCGCTAGGTATCGCATGTGTGTTGTCTTCAAAATGGCGTAGAACATGTGCTTTAGAGTTCTAGAATAAAGTTTTGGAAGTGATATTATGTGTGACGGATTTTGTTTGTGATTTTGCAAGCTACTGAAGGATAAAATATTAAATAAAAAATCAAGTAATATACTAATAATTAGTAGATAATAAAGGCTTTCACTTAACGTCAATTACTGAAAGAGTGCAAGACCGGTAAAACTGCCACGATCACGGTTAGTATTAACGCTTGGTTTGCTAGCGTTCGTCATTGTAATAGACATTTTAGATCCCAGGTGTATCAATTTCCGGTGTAACGTTACACAGCTGAGTATTAACGTAATTCTTTTTTCGAATGTATTTATTTTATGCAATAAGTTGTTAAATATAAGGTATGTGAGAGATAGCATTCGTAAATATAATTCATGGTAATAATAACCTGTTTTATTTTAAACGAACTTTTGTTTTTGAATGACGTATGTGTGCCTATTTGCTTGCTGTGTGTTATATTTTTTCTCAAGCTGCAGATCGTATATTTTTTGTTTCAATCAGTAATTTTGTTAGAATGTTATGTGATGTAGTCAAGCATTCAGGTTAGCCACTCAAAATATGAACGTTGCTAGTACGAAGGGGGAAATCAGTGGCTATCTGAATGGCCAGTTACTCCCTCTACCGTTTTCTCATTAATGATGGACGGAAGTACCCATAAATTATTTAATTGTAAATATCGTCCGCAGTGTGAAATGCCAGCTGTTTTGTGTCTCCCCCCCTAGCTATTAAGATATCGTTCTACTTTGTCCTGATCATTATTTTCTATACTTGTGATACGATAGTTGTATGCCGTACTAGATAGCGTTAGTTGAACTTCGTTAGCAGTTAAATTGTACGTTTAAATAAATACATATAACGACTTAGATTACAAACGTAATATAATTAATTATATTTAACATAATTAATAACATAACATAATTAATTAATAAATTAATAGAATCATGACTCAGACCAGAGCAGCAAAGCAAAAGGCTCAAGCTAATGGAAGCGCTGTGGCTCAGAGCAGAACTGAGGGGTGCAGTTGTCCTCTGACTCACAGCCTTATAAAATGCACTGTTTGCTTGATGTTTGCAGAGCAATCGGGTACGGGACATGATACTGCCAAGGGGGATGTCTTTGTGTGTGCGCGATGCAAGGAGTGTATCGATATCAGGCAACAACTCTGCATTCTTGTGGGCCTATATGAGAGCTTGAAGGACAGGGTGGATGCCCTCGAAGAAACTAAATTGAGGGGCCCATCAAGCTCTCAGCTGCCCACATCAATGCCAGAGCTTGCACTTGGGCATCCTGTGACACAGAGACAACCCCCAAGGCAGAATGCGCTGGTCCCGAAGGAACTAGTAGTTGTTGGTGACTCTATTGTCAGGGAAACGGGGAACATGCTTTGTAAAAAAGATAGGTGGAACAGGACCAGGGTATGTCTGCCAGGGGCAAAGGTTGATGACGTAGAGCGAATATCATCTTTTAAGGGCACAAAAGGTGATATAGTTGTACACGTTGGCACTAATAATATTAAGAGTAGGAGACCGGCAGAATTACTTAACAAGTACAGGTCACTGTTGAACAAAAGCCGAGAATTAGGGTTGAATTTGAAAGTGTCTGCAATTCTGCCCAGACACGATAGGAGGGAGTATATGATGAGAGCCTTGTCGATCAATTTGGCCCTGGAAAGATTGTGCAAGGCTCAAGGGGTAGAATTTTTTTACAGCCTGGACTGTACTTTTTAACAGGAGAGATTGCTTCTACAGGGATGGGATACACTTAAATAGAAAGGGTGCAAGAATATTTGCTGATGCTATCGAGGCAGTGTTAGGTGGGTCGGAAAACTGCTAGCATGGGGGGAGACAAAGACCAATAGATTGACAGTAGCCACTGGCAGAGGTGAAAGAGATTCTTGCACTGCTTCTATTAGAATGAGCAGAAGCCTGAAAAACAAGATGCATGGTATTTCAGAGACTGCTGGGAGCCATTGCGGTACAAATAAACACATGGGTTGTGTTAGGGTAGCTAAGAATAGAAACAGGTGCAGGTATACTTGCGTGTACACCAATGCTAGGAGTTTAGTAAATAAATTTGATGAATTTGAGGTATTGCTCAAAACATCAAAGGCAGATATTGTTGGGATATCAGAGACGTGGTGTCACACAGATATAAGGGATGCAGAACTGCAATTTGGGGAGTACAACGTCTACAGAAAGGATAGACAGGATAGGAAGGGGGGAGGGGTTATGCTATTAGTTAAGAAACACATAAAAACCAAGGAAGTGAAGCCAGTCGACATCGCTGGACAGTGCAGTGTTGAGTCAGTTTGGTGTGACATAAGCATTGGGAGATCAAAATTGAGAGTAGGAGTGTGCTATAGGCCTAATGACTCTGATGAGTATAATAAGGAACTGTACAGGGAAATAAAGTGGGCCAGTAAATCAGAGAGTCTTATAATGGGAGATTTTAATTTCCCAGATATTGACTGGAATTTGGGGGCTGGTTACTCACACACTAGCAGGGCTTTTGTGGATTTATTGGATGATTGTTTTCTACATCAGCATGTTCGGGAGGCAACTAGAGGGAGTAATACTCTTGATTTGATTATCAGCAGTGATTCTTCATGCATTAAGAATCTGCAGATAAATGAACCACTAGGAGGCAGTGATCACAGTGTGCTGAAGTGGGATTTACTGAAAGAGGTAACTACCATTAGGGGTAAAGGGAAGGGTTATTGCTTCCGTAAAGGCGACTACGATGGACTGAGACAGTATTTAAATTCTATACAGTGGGACCAACTGATGATGTTACCAACAGCAAATTCAAAATGGGAAGCATTCAAAGAACTTATCTTGGAAGCTACTAGGCTTTACATACCAACTAAGAAATATTGTTCAAGGTTTAGGCCAAAATGGATGTCAGATGAACTAATGAGGCATATGGCAGAGAAGAAAAATGCATGGGATACATATAAATTAACACATGACACAGAAGCCTATGATAGATACAAGTTGATATGCAACCAAGTTACAAAGGAGGTTAGGCAGGCGAGGGCAGATTACGAGAAATCCTTGGCAAGGGATGCAAAGAAAAACGGCAAGGAGTTCTTTACTTATGTGAACTCTAGAAGGAAGGGGATGAATCAGATTGGTCCACTTGATATTGATGGGTCAACTGTTGATGATCCTGCTCAGGTAGCTAACAAACTAAATGAATATTTTGCATCGACATTCACACATGAGGAGTTATTCAGCAAGGGGAATGCCAGAGGTGTATTCAACTCTAGCAGTAAGCTACAGAATCTTGAAATAACTGGGAGTAAAGTGGAGGAGAAACTGTTGAAGATAAACACAAGAAAGGCACCCGGGGTGGATGGGATCTATCCAGTTATATTAAAGAAGGCAGCAAAGGAAGTAAGCAAACCCTTAGCCATAATTATGAGAGCTTCCTTGGACTCAGGGGAGGTACCCATAGACTGGAAATGGTCAAATATGACCCCAATTCACAAAGGAGGATCAAAGGCTGACACAAGTAATTATAGACCTGTGAGCTTAACTTCTGTTCCAGGAAAATTAATGGAGGCACTGGTTAAAGAAGCACTGCAGGATCATTTAGACAAGACTTCAGTTATAGCTCAGACACAGCATGGTTTTGTTAAGGGGAAGTCTTGCCTGACCAACTTGATTGGATACTATGATGCAGTCACAAAAGAACTGGATGCAGGGAATAACTTTGATATTATATACTTGGATCTTAGAAAGGCTTTTGATACTGTTGCACATGGAAGACTGCTACACAAATTGGAGCAGTGTGACATTGGAGGCAAATTACTGCTATGGATAAAGGGGTGGTTGAGGGGGAGAAGACAGAGAGTGGTAATCAATGGACACTGCTCATCGTTGACTAATGTTATTAGTGGAGTCCCTCAGGGCTCAGTGTTGGGTCCATTATTGTTTTCTGTATTTATAAATGATATTGATGATGGTATATCAAGCTTAATGTCCAAGTTTGCAGATGATACAAAGGTTGGCAGGGTTGTCAAGGACATTACTGACACTATGCTGCTGCAACAGGATCTGGAAAGGTTGAGCAGATGGGCTGAGAGGTGGCAAATGAAGTTTAACATTGACAAATGTAAAGTACTACACATGGGAAACAGCAACCCCAGAGCAACGTATCAACTCTGTGGTACTACACTGACAGTGGTAGAGAATGAAAGGGACTTGGGGGTGATTGTGCAGGCAGATATGAAGTTCTCTGAGCAGTGCAGACGGGCTGCAAGAGTAGCTCATGGAGTATTGTCAATGATATACAGGAATTTTTCCAGCAGGGATAAGGAGGTGATTATTCCATTGTATAAGGCAATGGTCAGGCCACACCTAGAGTACTGTATACAGGTCTGGAGACCTCATTTCAAGAAGGATGTAGAGCTGCTGGAACGAGTACAGAGAAGGGCAACAAGATTAGTGAATGGAACAAAGGGGTGCTCTTACGAAGAAAGGCTTAAGTTTTGCAAATTACAGTGTCTGGAGACTAGGCACCAGCGAGGTGATCTGATAGAGGTGTATAAAGCCTTGAATGGTTTAAGCATGCTCAATGCTGAAGGGATTCTTCCTCTAGCTCAGAAAAACCACCTGAGAGGGCATAAATTCAAATTGAGGAAAGACAGATGTAGGATAGACGTGCGGAAATTTGCCTTTAGCCAGCGGGTGGTTGGTTGGTGGAACAGACTGCCATCCCTTGTGGTGGAGGTTGATAGCCTAAATAAGTTTAAGGCTCAGCTGGACAGGTATTTTGAACGAACAGAGGGGTGAAGTGGAAGTGGTTTTTTTTTTTTTTTTTTTTGGCTGATGCTGCATAAGCTTGCTTTCTTGCATCAAATGCCTCTACTAATGCTAATGCTAATACTACCCGCACTCGTATATTTTTGTGGGGGTAACCAACTGTAAATAAAACAGCGAAGCAGATGCTCTCCTTTTCAGCAAGACTGTTCGCGGGCCCTCAACCCCGCAATTCACGCGTTGCTAGATCGGGTCTAAGAACATTGCACTTTTTTGTGCTTTTTTTTTTTTGTGTGTGCTTTTAATACTACTGGTAGCTTTGGGGAAATGAGTAGTTATCCAAATGACCAGTTAATCCCTCTGCTGTTTTCACAATTTTGAACCTTTTAATGATTGACTGTACTAACTTTAATTATATAATTAAATATTATTTGCAGTATTTTCCTAGCCTTCAGGATGCTGTCCAATTTATTTCTTTCAGTTTGGGCATTGATTGCCCCCCCCCCCCTTTTTGGGACAATCACAACTAGCTGTAAATTAAACAGTTTAGATGTTGTTCCCAGCAGTAAGGCTATTTCATGGGCCATGCAGATCCCCCTTCCCCCATGTAATTTCTGAATTTGATAGATCTTTCCTAAGAACGTTTTTTCTGCTCTGAATTGTAGATTAGCAGTCAGAGTTTGGTCTGTGCATTATTATTTAACTTGCATTTTGGTAAGTAATATAATGATACATTTATAATCTTTTTAAAGATTACAAATAATCTTAACTTGGTTAGTGTTACCCCTGACAGGCCCACAGGGAAAACATTTAATTGTGGGACTCATTAGTTAGGGATTAGTAGTTGATTCTTTTTGTACCTTCCTAATGGTGTGTTTATTACTGTATGTTCAGCTTTTTTGGCCATTTATATTGTTTTCCACTTTGTGAAAGTTGACTGACCCTGAGAGGTTATGCTGCATTGTTTACATTAATCCATTGTGTTTGTCATGTAGCAAAACACTGATTTTCATCACAGTGAAATGTTTTTCATTATCCAAAAGCTTATCAAAGTTCACCACTTGTCTGTGTAGGAATTGTTATTGAAAACAGACTGGTATGGTTTGTGGCCACGAACAGTAAACCAGTTAATCTCAGAATATTTACATTACAGGAATGTATCATATTAGCAAAAAAAAGCCAAAATGTTATTCTGATAGGTAGTATCATGGCAGTAAAACTGGTATTTCAACAGGAGGGACAAAAAAAAAAAAAAAAAAAAAGCCATAGATCATTACATTTTATAATTCTACAAAAGGGGTAGGATTAATGTAGTTGGACTAGTCATGTAATATCAGCTAGAATAATATACACTAATCCATGGTGATTTGTCCCTCCCAATGGATTTAGCAGACATCAATTTGCAAATGATGTGCAGGTGTTAATATCCAAAGAAGGCTGAAAAATAAAAATGATTATGATAAAATATGGGCATATAAAGCAACATGTTTTAGTTATTTTCGTATTTTAGCCATGCAGAATTTTCATGTAGTACAAGAACCTTGAGAATAAAAGATATGAAAGATTTCATGTTACTGTTCCATGCTTATAATATACATTACATACATCGGCAAAATTAATAGAATTTATTTTTTTTATTGAAATATATTAATTTTGAAGTGTTTTTCGTAAATGTCATAATTTGTCGTGTTGGAGTAATGCCAAGGTTTTGTGCAGTTAATGCCTCCAAACTTAAATTTGGCAGAGATTAATTCTTTTCATGTTTCTTTTTCATATTACCAACATTTTTATGGAAATTTAAGTATAATTAATAAACTTTTATTCATTAAAACTAATGAGTATTTTAAATGCAAAACAAAGTTTTTTTTTCAATTTTTTTTTTTTTAAAAATGGATGGAAATCAGTAAACATTACAATCTATTTGGTAAAAAAAAAAAAAGCAGAATTAAAAAAAAAAAAAAATTCAGATACTTTTTCAAATATTGAAGCTTAATCTAGGCCAGTCAGGCTATTGATATCACACTCTTTACAAAAGGATTAATAATGCTACCAAGTTAGCAATAACTATTGTCTAAGAAATTTTTAAAGGTGTTTCAGTTGGGCTGTAGTTGACCAATATCATGCGGAGAGAGAGTGTAGGATTTCTGTTCAGAGTTACTCTGGGTTTCTTGGTTCTCACAACAGGGCCGAGTAGGCACTGGCCTAGGGGTGCCAATGCCCCCAAACCTTGCCAGAAATTGGTAAAATTAATCATTCTAAAAATTAAAATCTTTACATTAGCAGAAAGGGGTGCCATCAGTCAGTATGGCCAAGGGTTGCCAAATACCCTTGAGTCGGCTCTGCCTCAACATGCAAGTAGCCCGTAAACCATATTTACAAACATAATACACTGGTGCAATATGGCCTAAGGTACTGATGCAATATAACAAAAACAGCTAATATGCCAAAAATTCCTTAGAATAAGTGGAGTATATATGAAAAGAAGTTATTTGGTGAGTACAATGTGTACAGAAAGGACATACAGGATAAGAAGAGAGGAAGGGTTATGCTGTTAGTTAGGAAACACATAAAATATAAGCCAGTGCAATGCTGAGTCAGTTTAGGGTGACATAAGCACTGGAAAGCAAAAATGAGAGTAGGAGTGAGTTATAGGCTTAATGACTGAGTACAAAGAACAACTGTACAGAGAATACAGTGGGCCAGTAAATCAATGTTTTATAATGGAGGATTTTAACTTTGCAGATATTGATAGTGAATTGGTCATTAGCAAAACTTGTGGATTTATTGGATAGCCCTTTTCTACAGTAGCATGTCTGAGAGGCAATCAGAGGGGGTAATGTTCTTGATCTGATTATCAGCAGCGATTATTCATGCATTAAGAATCTGCAGATAAAGGAACCACTAGGTGACAGTGAACAGTGTACTGATGTTGGATTTACTTAAAGATCTAACTACCATCAGAGGTAAAGGGAAGGGTTTTTGCTTTCGTAAAGATGTCTGTTGTGGTCTCAGACAGTATTTAAATTCTATACAGTCAGACAAACTGATGATGGTACCAGCAGCAAACTCTAGATGAGAATCATTCAAGGAATTAATCTTGGAAGCTACTAGGCTTTTCATATCAACTAAGAAATACTGTTCAAGGTCTAAGCATAAATGGCTGTCAGATGAACTAAGATTCATGGCAGACAAGAAAAATTCATAGGATGCATACAAATTATCAGGAGACACTGAAGCCTATGGTAGATATAAGCTAGTCGGTAATCAAGTCACAAAGGAGGTTAGGCAAGTGAAGGCAGATTATGAGAAATCTTTGGCAAAGGATGCAAAGAAAAACAACAAAGGCTTCTTTACTTATATAAACTCTAGAAGGAAAGGGATGAATCAGATTGGTCGTCCACTTGATATCGATTGTTTGACTGTTGATGATTCTGCTCAGGTAGCTGACGAACTGAATGAATATTTTGCATCTGACATGAGGAATTCTGTAAGGAAGTGGAAGAAGTTTATGAAACTGTAACAGGGAGCTAAATGATTTTGTAATAACTGAGAGGGAAGTGTAGGAGAAATTGTTGAAGTTAAATGTAAGAAAGGCACCTTGGGCAGTTGGGATCTGTCCAGTTCAATTAAGGGAGGCAGCAAAGGAAGTAAGAAAACCTTTAGCCATAATTATGAGAGCATCCTTGGATTCAGGGGAAGTCCCCATGAATTGGAGATGTGCAAATGTATCCCCTGGTAGTTTAACTTGTTCCAGGGTAAATAATGGAGTCACTGGTTAAAGAAGCATTGCAGGATCATCTAGACTAGACTGCAATTATAGTTCAGACACAGCATGGGTTTGTAAAGGGGTAATCTTGTCTGACAAATTTGACTGGATACAATGATCTGGTTACAAAGGAACTGTGTGCAAAAAATTATTTTGATATATACTTGGATTTCTGGAAAGCTTTTGATACTGTTGTGCATAAAAGACTGTTTTACAAATTGGAGCAGTATGGCATTAAGAGCAAGTTGCTGCTATGGATAAAGGCATGGTTGAGTGGGAAAAGACAGAGTGGTAATCAGTGGATACTGCTCTTTGTGGAATAATGTTATTAGTGGAGTCCTCCAGGTTTTGTGCCCATTGTTGTTTTCTGTATTTATCAGTGATATTGATGAAGGTATACAGGGTGATTCAGGAGGAATAGTAAATATTTTGGGAGGGTATAGTATTGATTATTCTGAGTGAAAAACTCATAAAAATGTGTCCAATTCTCAATGGACACAGAGATACAGCTGTTTGAAACTGGCACGCACAGCTTACTGAATCAGATGTAACCAAGAAGCAGTTATAACCTGACGCTGTTTGGTGTTAGAAGTGTTGTTAAGAATGCTGCCAATCGTCACACATGCTGAATATGTTGATGTGGTGTTTGTCTTTGGTGTTTGTGGTGGAAGTCTTACTGCAGCTTGTAGAGAATACCAGATTCAAGAGCGTTTACTAGTGTTTACATCAAACTGCATATGACTAGTACAGTTCCCAGCACTCATATTTCTTCCAAACCTGCAAATGAACAAAATGTGGATGAAATAAAACACAATCTTCAGTCAGTAGAACGTAGTCCTACTGCTCTGTTCTGTTTTTCTTGCCAAAGGAAGAAGAGTGAGTTTAAAGAATAACACCGTGATTGGGTTAGGTTTAAATGACTCTTTTATACGCAAGCTTATGTGCAAACCCCTCTGGGGTTTGCACATAAGCTTGCATATAAGAGTAGTACAGGGGGCAATTGTAACTTGTAATCAATTCAATAAATAAATAAGTGAGAAGGAAATAAATAAGGTGCTTGCACCAAAAGAGGTGTTTGTGGTTGTTGTTTGGAGAGGTTGCAGACTCCCAGTGGTAGTTCTGGGTTCAGTTCGGATCCTGTTCTGGGAGTGTCCAGCTGAAGGGTTCCGCTCGGCATGTTCCTGTACTGGAATTTAATCCGGAAGTTGAATAACAAGCTAGTCAGATGGTGCCCTGGCTTCTACTACTGCTGTGTGTAATTTCCTTCAGTATTAACAGAGAACTGTTCTCAAAATCCCGAAATAAGACAGTACTGGAAGAGCTATACAGCAGAGATGCAGAGTTCAACTAAGGAGAAAGAGAGAGATCACTGCACTCCATGGAAGGAATCCCACCGTGAAAGAGAAGGAAGGTAAATCTCCTGAACTGTGTTGTTTTGGAAATGGTACTTAGATAAAGTGGGAGATTATTTTAAAGTAAGGTTGAAGAAACACGAGAAATTAGGAAATGTTTAGTATTGATTTGGTATATTGGTTGAAGTTGTAAAGAAAATTGATATTGCTAAATTAAGAGAAATTACATGGAATTTTTAGCATTAAGTTAGTGACTTTTGGATTGCTGTTGTGAAAGGAATTGATATTGATGATTAAGAGAAATATGAGGAAGTGATTAAGATTTAACTAGTTTAGTGTTTGAAGCTGTAGAGAGAGTTGAGATTGTTAATTGAGAGAAATTTCATGGAAATTATAGCACGTATTAACAGATTAAATGAGAAAAATGAAAAGATTTAGATGTAAATGAATGCCAGTTGCGTATTGTAAGTAGATTTGTATGATAAATGACTTTTGTTTTATATTTGTATCATTGCTCTTTAGAAACTGACAGCTCACATATATATACACAATATATAATATATATACTCGTGTGTGTGGGGGGGGGATATCCCTCAGCTCCTGGAAATTCTCATTTTTTAACGTAGTCAGGTAGCTTGTGGGGCTTAGTGCTTGAAGGGAGCTGCTGTATGAATATCATAACAATAGCCACTGATGGCAATACCTAAGGTATAGGGAAATTAATAAATAAATAAATAACCCCCCATAACTTAGATTTGGTTTCCTCACCAAGCTTAACTCTCAGTTCTTTTCCATCGTTAATATGGATATAGTGCCATAAAAAGTCAAAAAGGAAATAAGATTTTTTGAAGATGAGGGAATAAGGGGGGGGGGGGTTAAACTGCAACTTGTCTACAACTATCTCAGTATAAAGCACCAACCAGCACAGAATCCAAAAGGACGTTTTCTGCCACTAATTAAATATGTACCAAAATTAGATCCAGTTTAAATGATAACACTTGAGTTTCTTAAAAGCTCACTTTATTTGGACAGGTAGTGTGGATGCTTATTTTTTTTGTTTTTAGAATGACTATGTTTAATAATTTTTGCTAGAATATTTATTATTGTAATAAAAGTTTGATTTATAACGTGAATTCAAGTAATTACTTGTTTTTTTCCTTACTTTATTGCACCTAATTGTCATCAAAATTTATTGCAAAAAATGTTTTTTTTTTTTTTTTTAAATACAGGTATCCTGGTTTCATAAATTAAAAATACTGAAATATTGGTATAAAGATTTTGACTGGTATTGTGAGCCCTAGTTAACACGGTATATTACCATCTCCCCCTTTTTTGGAGAGGTCTGGGTTCAGTTCCTGTTGACAACTAGAGGAATTTCTAAAGTCCTCTTCAACAAGGCTGTAATCAGCCAATCTCAGGTTGAGAGTTGGGTTCCTCCTCTTGGTTATTTTTTATTTTTCAGCCATCACAACATGCAAATTAACTCATGAACACATACATACAGAATAAGTAACATGGATTAATGACAAGTTTAAATGCTTTCAAAAGTAATAATTATTTTGTGGTTTGTGGTGACATTTTAAAATCACTTGGCCTATATGTAATGAAACTGCTGGCAGCTTTGCAAAAGCAAGTATATATAGGGTAAGTGGAGAGGCTTTGAAATGCATTCACAGGCTTCACTTTGAAATTAAATTGGAACATAAGAGTACCTGTTTTTATTTGTAATGACCACATGATTTTGCCTTGTTGGGATGATTAAATAAAATTGCTTAACTGTGGCATTCTGAGTAGTCTAGTGCTGCCACCTTTAAATAACTATCATAGGTTATTAACCCTGTATTGAAGTTATTGTAAAAATATTTTATTTATTTTGTTTATAAAAATCCCAAACATGAGAAGCATTAGAACCTATAGCACTTTAGTACTGTGGATGGGTTGAAGGTTGAGAAGACAGACAGGACTTGTTGACATCAGACTGATTTTTGTAGATTAATTTTTTGGAAATACACATGCAGGAAGGTTGTTCCAATAACAGAAATAGGAATGTTAAATGGATAAGAGAAAAAATTAGTCCTGTGAGTTTGGAGTTGGACAATGAATGGATGTTGAATGGTTGAAGTATTTGTTTGGAAATATAGTACACAGATGCCAATTCAGAACAGTGCTGATGTAAGTAGCTATAGAAAACGTATGCAGAAGAAACTGAATGTCTGTGAAACAGATTGGAGTGATATTGCTATTAATTGGATCATTAATTAAACTAATTACCCTCTTTTGAAAACAGTCAAGGAACTTGAGAGAAATTTTGGGGACCATCTCAGATTTGGGAATAATATTCCACAGTAGGGCAGATTTTGGATTCAGATTGTGTCAGTAACTGTTTAGAAGAAGAATAATTCTGAGAGCAAAATAAAAATCCAGTCTTTTGGATGCAGAGGAAGCAATATTTGTGCTGTGCTTATGACCTGAGTTACTGATATAACATAACAGCCAATGTGCCAAAAATTCTCTAGAACAAATGGGGTAGTTATGAACAAACAATATTGGGTATGTGTGAGGAGGAGGTGCTCTCTCTCTCTCTCTTTTAGAGCAAAAGATGTTTGGCATATAAAATGTTTCAGGAAGAAGGTGTTTTTTTTTTTTTTTTTTTTTTTTATAATCACCAAACACAAAATGTATTAAAATCCATTGTACTTAGTACTGTGCATGATTCTGTTTGTTCAATAAAATTTTTAAGTTTGGTGATTTTGTATAAGATTTCTTCAAAAAAAAAAAAAAAAAAATTATATCACACTGGTTACATTAAAAGAGTTGACATTGAAGAAAATTCTACAACTTATCCAAAAAAACAGATAAACCGTACTTAAATTTTATTTCTCTAAAACTGATATTTCATTGAATTGGACTTAAAGACAGTGTGCAGACTAAGAAGTATCATTAGACGAATTTAATGTTTGACAGTTTTGATAGTAAGGGGAGGAAACGATACATAGTTTGAAAATAACTATAGTTATTAAAAAAAAGGAATTTCTCAATTACATGAGTTTGTGTAAGTTATGTTGTTAAGTTGATTTGTAATAATCTCAGTACATACAAGATATTTTTTACTACTTTTCAGGCTTTAACTAAAATCTATCTTCAGGCCTAATGGGTACAAAAGTTTTTTTTTTTTTTTGCATAAATTAATTTGTATAACAAACTTAATATGAATTTAATAAGAACTAATAAAAAAATAATTAAAATGAACAAAAGGAGATAAAGATAATCTTAAATAATAGCAATTAACTTGAGATAAATAAATTGATTTAAAAAAGGAAGAAAAGTAGAGTGAACCCCCTTAGTCTCAAAAACCACAGGATGTTGATAGAATATTTGCTTAAGACCTCTCGTCCCTCAAACTTCTATGAAATAATGACCATTAAATAAATTAGAAAAACTCAGAAGTATCATGGCATACAGAAAAAAAAATTTTAACTTTATTAAAAAACAAAAAAAGAAGCTTACCTAAAAGAGTGCTAATGAAGATGGCTGAAGGAGGCGTGGAACAATAAGAGCTGAAGCACAATAGTGTGCCCCTGGTGATGGATCAATGACAGCAAATTGAAAAGACATCTCAGTGAGAAATAAGGTGGTCTCATCCCTTTATTTTTCCCTTTTTTAATCAGTTTCTTTATTCAAAGTTAATCTTAGTCTTTAGTTTAGTCTTTATTTAAGCTTTATTTATTTATTTAAGCTTGAGCAGAAGTCAACAATTGCAAGATCAGTGTATATTTTAGAGCGATAAGCATACTGTTGTTGATGGATGAGCTGATTTTCTTCAAGAAAACCCATGAGTCTGCTATGAAGAATTTTTGCAAATAATTTTGCAAAAACTGAGTAGAGCTATTGGGCGAAGTTGTTGATAGAGTTACAACAGTTTTCCTTTGGAACAGGGATGATTATTGCTTTTTTGAATTGAGAAGGGAATTTACCAGATTGAAAGGAGAGATATAATATATATTTCAGTGGCGTAAGAATTGAGCTAAGGACCTTTTTCAGCAGATGGAGATATTTCATCAAAGCCAGGGGCTTCCTTTTCTTTCAATTGATTACCTGCCTCTAAAATCTCTTGATTCGAGAGAGAAGCGACAAAAAAAGTTTCTGATTGAGTACTTGGTAGATTCTCTCATTTCGTTGTCTCTGAAGTCAAGTTCGTCTTGAAAGAGGTTATTCACACTTGAAATAAATTGGTTACAGAAGGCAGTAGCTTTTAGCTCGTCATCTGAAATGAGTACCTCGTTTTCAACTGCATCTCCAACGTAGCTCCGTAATTTCAGTTTCCTTCCTGGTAATAGTTTGTTCAAAACTGTCTATTTTTTTTCTTGCTTGTTATGATACCTGTAAGTTGAGAACTATAGTATTTTCTTTTTTCTGACCAAATGCAGTCAGTGACTGTTTCTGTATGTTGTGTATTTAATTTTATCTGCCTCGATTCCTGTTGCTATAGCAATTCTTGCAAGGTTGTCTCTTTTCTTTAACATATTACAAATCTTGTTTGAGATGAATGGGCATATTTTCCCTCTTGTCCTGGTGGCCTTTTTATTTCCTGGACTCCTGATATATGACACCTATTTTTCATAGCTATTTAGGATATGCTTAAAAAAGCAGTTAGTTGCAATTTCAGGATCACTCATAGCAAGCACTCCATCCCACGTTGACTGCTGCAGGTCGTGACAAAGCTGATTGAGAGAGTCTGGAGTGGCAGATTTGAAAGTGTGCATGATTTCTGCTTCATTTATATCATTTTTGATTACCATTAAGATGGTACAATGATCCAAAATAGTTGTATCAAGTATTGCATACGTGAGAGAGCATTCCCCAATTGCGAAGTCAAGAAGGGAATCGTGGGACTCTCCCATTCTAGTCAGGATATCTCCATCAGTAAGAATAGAGAAACCATTTGAAGTAATGACATCTAGGAGGTCTTGCACCTGAGAGGAAGAGCTTTGAAGAATGTTAATATTAAAGTCACCAATCAGTAGAAGGCTTAGGGATTTGCTTGTGAAATGAGATACTGTTGTCAAGAGTTACAAGAAAGCTGTTAACTGAAGCTGAGGGAGGTCGTTATAGACACCTGATCACCAAAGAGGCAACGCGGATAAAAGTGAATTCACAAGCTTGATCAGGCAGATTTGAGATAGGAAAGGCAGAGCATCGCAGATGATTATGAACATAAATAGCAACTCCACCACCTTTTGAATCACCTCTGCAACTTTGAAAAAGAGAGTAGTCTGGAATTTGGATTGACACCTCAGGATCGAACCAGGTCTCAGTAAAAACCATCAGGTCTGGATGCAGATTCCACGATGTCAGTTGAGCGAGGATTTCATCATTGTTTTACAAGACTATGTGCATTCATATAGAATACAGTAATTGCATCTTTTGATGCTGCAGTAAAGCATAAGTTGTTTGCTTAATTGTTGGCCAGTGACAATAGAAAGATGTTTTCGCAAGAGTTAGTGTCATTCAAATTCTTGTAGGTTGAAGAGAAAGATGAATCATTTGTAGACATTATTTTCTGTAGAGATTCCTGAATACCTAAAAAAAAAAAAAAAAAAAAAAAAAAAAAAGCACGGATTGTCATTCATGCTCACTTGTTTCGATAGCTAAGTCACTAGCTGGTAACCTAGGGCCAGGAAGAAGGGATCGTCCATAGAAAGGCCGAATGATAGTTCCCACAGGCTAACAGTGGTCCTTCAGTAATTCATCAAAGTCAGTTTTCTGGCATTGAATGTAGAAAGATCTGTACGACTCGTGTTTAGAAATAATTTTTATTACTTTTGTTTCTATCTGCAGCTGTGTTCTGATGTGCTGCTCTACTTTTCTATCGCAGAGTTGGGGTTAGAGTCTCGAGACAAAAATACCCTTGGTCGAACTTTTGGTTCTGGGTATTGCTCTGATTGTAGGGTTGGTGGCTGTTCCCACAACAGGAGGAGGATGTTGATGTCTGCCTGTGTGATTAAAGGCAGATAGATTCTGCTGTCTTCCGATGAGATCTGTCCGCCGCCTAGAGGAAATGACATCTTCTAGGAGTGGATTTGCAGTTCGATTGACATCCTTAGATGTTTTCTGAGACTGACTGGCGACTGGAGCATATACTGGAGGGTATGGAGGTTGCTTTATAATGGATGCGTAAGTGGCTTCTGCAACAGGAGCAGGGATTGGCTGGAAAGTAGAATTTTCCATGGGTTTCATCCAATTGTATGTAGGACTTAATGATCTGCTGGACTTTTGAATAAGATCTGTCAGATCCAAAATTTTCTGTAGGAAAATATAATTAAATTCACGTAATTGCGTGTTTTCCAATCTGATTTTTTTAGTTTCATCAAGAAGAGAGACCATCATGGATTTGTGAGTGTCCAAGATTTGAAAAATGAGTTTTGTGGTCAGCTCATTTGTATTTTCATCTTGTGAAACTTCTTGGTTAAGGAGGTGAGAGAAGGAGCAATTTATCTGCTCTGATGCCACGTAATGAGGTATGGCCTCGGATGGCCCACTCTGCCGAGTATCCATTGATGATGAGGGACAGTTGAAACACTGAGGTTCACCGTCGGGAGGGCTTGAGGGATCAGCTGGGCTGGAGCCTGAGTTATTTTCATGTTTCATCTGCTTTTTCTTTGATTGCCTGTGATTTATACAACAAGGGCCGTTCCACGAGTCGATCGCTGCCTGTGACAAATGACATCTTTTTACAGTTCACAGTTGACATATCTATGCATTTGATGCAGTACACAAGGCCGCATTCCACATTGCATTGAAGGAAGTCTTTGCATTTCTTTTTGCACAATTGGCAAATAATTTGCACTTGCGGAGCCATTGTAATTAACAATAAGTAGACAGAATTTCTTTTGAGATTAAACAAAAAAAATATACAAAATATGAGATATACAACACAGAATTATTGCTATCTGAAATAATTTTGTACTAAATGTATCCGTGAACTTTGGTTAAAATTCTTCAGAATTCATTACAATTCATTCAAGAGCTAATTTTAAAGATTTGCTTAGTAGATTCCTAATTTAAGCAACAGGCATTCCTAGCAACATTCCTAAATTTAAACAACATTTAAGCAACAGTTCTGGATTTCATACCACTGCAGAAGGCGCCTCCGTAGCCAGGTGGGAAGGAGCAGCAGTGCGTAGCACACGCTTCTTGATTAGACCGGGGTTCGAGCCTGTCACCACCAAATACAGAGGATGCGGAAAGGTCAGGGAATGACCACCGCATATCCCGGAGCAATATGGCCTTAGTTGCTAATGCTCCTAAAATCCAAATAACAAACAAACCACTGCAGATTAACTAGCAGAGGGTCTTTTGAAAGGCACAGTCCTCTTCATAAGAACAATGGCAGGTGACCTTGTGTGCTATTATCGGACAAAAACAGTAAAGTGACTGACCTTGGTTATACTGCGAGGGAGTAATCCTTTCGTTGATACTTCCCAGCTTCTGGGGCACCTGTGGAAACGATCTGAGATGCCTTGTAGAAAGGAAGCATAAATTTCATTCGTTATAGCATGAAAACTATCTTTCCAAAACCTCTTCTTTCTTGATGGATGTGACGAACATAACTCGCTGATTCAGACAGTATAAAAATGTTGGAGCAGATTCGTCAGAAACCATTCATATTGCTCACTTTTGCAGGAGCACAAAGACAGCACAACCATTCGCAATTGCTTCTTCTATTCTGTAGATTCTGAAATCTATGGTGGTCCAATTAAAATAGTTTCCATATAATGAACAGATTTCGAGAGACTTGGGTATGCATTGTTCGCACCTTTAAGTAATAGAGCTGCCGCCATAGAATGCATGAATTAAGAACTAAAGGGATTGCTGTTCCACAATTTAGTGTCCATAACACATTTTCAACTGCCTCTCCCACATACTGTATCAGTTAGTCGCATTGGCGAACTACTTTCTTGTGTTCATAGCTAGTGGGAAAGATTAAGTGCATATTCCTGATGCAGATAATGCACTGTGTTCTACTGTTATGCCCTATTAGAGAATTAGGGAAGAGCGATTTTTCTTTATTCTGGAAATTAGTCTGTACTTTCACAGAAATGAGTCATCCACACTTTCAGTAAATTTCACCTGTCTCTGTTTACATTGTAGGTCCAAGTGGACCCTAGTTTAGATCGGACCATTAAAAAAAGAAATTGCTTTAAAAATTTGAGATTACAGAGGCCATGCAAGGTCTGTAATCTCATATGCCTGTTTATAAGTATGGCCTAGCCTCCATGAGTGGTTGAAGCTTGACAGCTTGGGCAAATTCAGAGGTTAGCTGGAGAGATACTTTATATGCAGAGAGAGTGAAATAGATATTTTATTTAATTTATTTATTGTTTTTATTTTTTTGCTGGTGCAGCAAAAGCCTAGGCCTGCCTTGCAACATATGGCTAATACTAAATGAAATGTGATTCCTGTCAATACCTGGAAAGTTTAAAATCCCCATTAATAGTCATTCTGATTTACCTTAAAACTTTCTTGTACTTGCTCAGTAGTTGCTGAAGATATAATTGATTGTGACCATCCACTGCATGTTGCATCCTCATCAGAAAATCAGGTAACAAACTTCCAAATAACTGAATGTGCTGGCACTGTTTAAGTTTAAATGTTGGTTTAGACTCAGTCTACGTGATGGAGCAGTTGTTTCTAAAGTAAAACCTACCACTTTTTCTTGTTGCTAAACATGTAGTTTTTCATGGTTCTACATAGTTTTACAAGGACCATATACCTGAAAAAAAATTTTTCTTTAAATGCTTAAAAATAAAGGTGTTAGTCTTTTTAAATGGATAAGGGACTTTGGGTTTGTGTATATCATTTTTTCTAGTTATTGATCATGAAACTTGGCTTTTCTTGGGTATTTCTGTCAAGCATTTATTATAATAAATGCTGCTTTCTAGGTGCAGTGCACCTAGTATGATTTTATGATATAATATTTTAAAGTTAATTTTATTTAAAATCAAATTTCGTACGCATTAACTTATTATCAGTTTTTATTGTGGAGAGATTTTCTTCTCTGACTAAAGCACTGAGTATTTGGTGCTAAGGCTTAGGCTTAATTTTCAACTTAGACAAATACCATTATCCATGATTCTACTGAAGTTGCTGATATTCTTTTAAATTGTATAGCATCACCTGAATAAGCGAGTCTGCTGTTTTGAACAGGAGAGCTGTTTTGAACAGCTTCCTTCAATTAAACCTTAATGAAAAGAAGTTTTTTACTTCCATACACTACTTGACTGTTTACTTAGACCAAACACATTTCTGATTTTACTGATCAGCCCAGTGACTGTAAGGTTGAACTGAGAATCCTTTGTTTTAGGATTGCTGGGTTCTGTATCTTGTCAAGGATTGGATTGAGTTTTGACAAAGGCAATGGCAGTCTCAAGATTTCCTAAAGGTGGGGGGTGCTAAAGGAGTTTTCCCCAAAATTGTGATTTTTAAAGGAGGGAGTTAACCCCTGCCTGAAACTGCCATTGAAAGGTCAGTCCAGTGGACTCTTAGTACCGATGCTAAACTATGGACACATTTATCCATTTGTATTTGATCATAATACATATTTGAAGATTGTTCATTTGTGACACCATTATACTGTTTATATTATGTAGTTTTGTTTGTATACACAGTTATCAGCACATGCCATAACTTTTTCTTCTTCTGACTTTTGTTGCTTTGATAAGCTGCTGGTAATGATTAATTTAACTAATAACCAAAATATACTACAGTTTTGTGCCAAAAGCAAACTTAGGATTAGAAGGTGGTAGATGACTTTCATCAACCGGTGAAATACCACCACTTTGCTTATTGGAGGCTTGAAGTGGTGAAACCCATGTTTAGCCTCTAGAGCAAAGTTTCTGGCATACCCCCCTCCCCCATACTTCTCCTTCAACCCATGCACGGTACTAAGTACTATAGGTTTTGATACCTTTTCATGTTTGGGGTTTTCATAAAAAAAAAAAAAATTTTTTTTTTCTCCCACAAAATTCAACAGAAAACAAGTTGGAGGAACACTCAAGGCCACTTATCAATAATTTACTGTATATTTACTAATTATTAATAGAAAAAGTAAAACTGTAGAAATTGGAAGTTATCACAGTCTCTTAATGGACTTAGATTTAATCACCAGTCTACTAAAAATTTAAAAGATACAAATAAAGATATTACTGAAAGATACAGTCGGTAATGATTCAATAAAAATAATATTTTTTGGAAAACATATTTTGATACCATATTATGATATCAAAATATGTTATCCAAAAAGCTAGACATGCCAGAAGACAAAGATGTTGAAAAATGGAGAAGATTGGAAATTGGAAACAACTTAACAGAAGTGGCAAAAGAAGCACTAGGAATAAAAACATCACAAAGATCAAACTAACAAAAATGAATACCTCGTACTAGTAGGAGATTTTAAAGCAAGAGTTGGTGCTCAATCAATAGACAAATGTATAGGATCAGAAGGCGAACCTGTGGTCAACAATAATGGAAGATGCTTGATAGACTTCTGCATTTTTAATAAACTAAAAATTACAAATACTTTTTCTCAGGCACAAGAATATCCATAAATTCACGTGGGAAGCAAGAAACACAAAGTCTATAATAGATTATATTATCATTAATGAAAATTTAAATGACAAAATTAGAGACACTAGAGTATTCAGAGGCAGTGAAATTGACATGATCACCTAGTAGAAACTACTAGGTGATCTACCTAGTAGAAAGCACTTTCAAAATAAAAAGAAATTATCTTAATAAAAAGAAGAAAATACCAACAAAAACTACTAAAAAATTAAAAATACATTTGTTGGAAAATGAAAGCACTAAATTCCTGTATGAAAAAAGTCGATTGAAAGGTAAACTCAAATCAGATGAAAGTGATAATGTTGAGGAAATCTGGCCAAACCTGAAAAAATCAATTCTGGGAACTGCTGAAGAAATTCTTGGATATAAACCTATAAAAAATAAAAACTGGCTAAGAACTTGGAACAAAGAATTGAAACAATCAATGAGGAAAAAAAGACCTATAAACTAAAAAGCTTAGAGCAGAAGTCAGAAAACCAACCAGAAGAATCCGACGAGATGACTGGGATAAATTTGTTAAATCCTTAGAATGTGATGTCACAAGCCCACAGAGAAGAGGTTTTAAAATTTTTAAGAAATTGCAACTAGACACAAATGATCAAATAAAAACCAACTCCATCTCTCAAGCAGAATGGAAGCAATACTATTCCAAACTATGGTATAACCCCAGCACTAGGGAATTGGAAGATGAATCTGTGGTAACCGAAGATGAAGAAAATATAACAATGGAAGAACTAGAGTTAATATTACAAAAATCAAAAAAAACCGAAAAAGCCCAGGCATAGACAATTTGAGTGTAGAACTATTTAAACATGGTGGCACCTTATTAAAAAAATGCACTGTTAAAATTACTTTAACATCATATGGCATAAGCAACAGATACCCAAAGATTGGGAAACAGGAATAGTAATCAATTTACTCCAGAAAGGCTCCAGAAATAACCCAAACAACTACAGAGGGATAACACTGCTATCAACTGCTTCAAAGCTGTACTCTAATATACTAAAGAATAAAATAAATACAGTGAACAATTCTTAGAAGAACAATGTGGGTTCAGAAAAGGGAGAAACACAATACAGCCAGGCCCTCGCGAGTTCGATTAACGCGTGTTTCAGTTACCGCTATTTGAAAAAAATATACCACTGTTCACTTTACACAATGCAAATTTCCAGTTAACGTAATCTTTTTTTATGTGATAGTTGAAAAAGATTTGAATCGTGCGTTAAGCTTACTGTGCATCGGACGGGCAATAAACAAATGTGCCTGCTGCCCGCCTCGGTGTGTTCTGTTAGCCATCGGAAGAAGACGTGTTACTCGTTTGTCTCCCGCTAATAAAGTCAATGCAGACTTGCATTTAAAAATTCAACTTTTTAAATGAGCCAGATGAAAATGTTACCGCAAAGGAGATAACCGTAAAAGAACTTGATGAAATCTTTCGTATCGCAGAGAACCTCAAACAAAAGGTTTGAGGTTCTCTGATGAGTGAGTTGGAAGACACTACCATCTGTATATAATGAAATATAATAACAGTTCCGTTTAGTAGTTAGGTCCAAACAACTTAATAAGAAATGTTGAAACTGTGAACTACCTCTAGCTAGTAGTTCGAGCAGTGTCCGACAGATGTCGAGTATCGCTGTGTTTCCCTTGAACATTTAAAATATTCCACGGCGCACAGTTTGGGAACTGCTGTTTTATGCAATAAACATTTAATTTCATAATTATTTTCATTATATTTTACATTGTATACAGTTAAAAAAATTATTTAAAAGGTATTTTTAAAATTCTTTATAGACATTTCAGAAGGTCAAGGATCAATTATAATTTTTCCTATTGACTTATATTCGATTAATGCGTTTCCGTTTTGTGCGATGCGCTCGCGGAACGAATTAATCGTGTTAATCGGGGCCAGCCTGTAGATGCCATTTTCTCATTACAACAAATTTTGCAGAAAAGAAGAGAATTCAACCTACCAACATTTCTGCTGTTTATTGATAATGAAAACAGGGAAAAACTTTAGCAGATTCTACATGAAGAAAATATCCCAACCCAACTCTGGAAAGCAATGCAAAGCCTATATAAAAACTCAAGTCTGCATAAAATATTCTAATGGCCAACTATCAGACCCAATTAACACCAATAAAGGAGTCAAACAAGGATGTGGACTCACCAAATTTATTTAATATCTACATCAATAAAATTATTAAAGAATGGAAACAAACAATTAACAACGGAATACATTTAAACAACAGGAATAAAATCCAAACTATATTATATGCTGATGATCAAGTTATAATTGTAAAATCCAACAATGAACTACAGATAGCAGCAAATGAACTGAATAAAAAGTATGAGATGAAAATCTCCACCTCAAAAACAAAATCAATGGAATTTTGTGGGAAAAATATACAGAGTCAAAATTGTTATTGATGACAAAATAATAGAACAAATATCTGATTTCACTTATTTTGGAAATTTAATATCAAATGAAGGGAAAGACATCCACACTAAACTACAAAAGTATAATAAAATGAACGGAACGATTAAACACACTTCAGAAAACAAATGACAACTGAAACAAAATTACGACTGCACAACATCACTTCAAAATCAGCCCTCTTCTACAGCTGTGAGACTTGGGTCATAAATAAGAAAGATGCACACAAACTAGAAGCAGCACAAATGAGATTTTTAAGACCATTATTAGGCTTTACAAGACTAGACCACCAAAGAAATTTAGATATCTGTGAGAAATTAAAAGTAGATAACATAGTAAATGATGTAAAACTGTATCAGAAAAAAAGTGGATCAGCCACATAGAAAGAATGAACCCAGAGCGGATCCCAAAATTAGCCTTTAACTACAAATCTACAGGCAAGAGAGATGTGGGTCGATCAAGACCACCTCCAAAAGCTACAACAGAGCAGGTCATGAAAGACCTAAGCTGGACCAAGTTCTTGATGATGAGTAAAAAATTCAGATATTGGACACCCTGGCTTAATCAGGAGATAAAAGAAATGACTGCAATTAAGAATAAAATCTACTTGAAATATTTAAAAACAAAAAGGGAAGAAGAATATAAAAACCAAGTAGTTGCTGCAGTAAAGCAAGACTTTTGGAATAATTATTCTCACCGATTACAACATGACTTTTATGGCATGCAGAAATAAATATGGAGATTTATCAGAGAAAAGATATGAATGAATACATTAACTTGGCTGATTTATTAACATTAGAATTGTAAACATATTTTCAGACTTTTTATAGAGGATAGGAAAATAACACAGCATAGGGAACAAAGTAAAAATTAAAACAGGTTTTATATCTCTGAAATGGAAGTACAAAAACATAGAAAATCTAAAAAAATTGGAAAACAGCATTAATAACAAACATTTCAAATATGAGGGCTCTAAATTATTAGAAGAAATAGTCAAACTTTTTACAGTTATATGTAACACAGAAATGATACCTACCAAATGGAAAAAGAGTATCACAACACCAGTTCTGAAAAAAGGAGAAAATTATAGAGGACTAAATTTATTATGCACTACATTGAAATTATACACAAAAATAGTGTCAGAATATCTTATGAATAATTTGGAATTTCAAGATGAACAACAAGCCTTTAGAAAAAGGAAGGCCATGTAATAATGCAGTATTTATTCCTATGCTTTGATTTGGAAAAAACATTTGATTGGAAGGCATATTAAACATATTAGAAAGAAGAAGAAATAATGAAATTTATATGTAAAATCAGACACTAATCAATAACTGAAAATATGTAAAGAAGTACCAATTAGAAAAGGTATAAGACAAGGTGATTCATTGAATCCAACCCTTTTCATTCTTATTATGAATGAAATTATTAGAGAAATAAATTTAAAAGTTAAGAAAGGAGTTAAAATAGGAAATAAAAAATTAAAAATGATAAATTAGGCAGATGACACAGCACTTTTTGCACAAAAGGTTATTTACAAATATTGCTGCACAGATTTAAACTAATTGCAATATAATATGGAATGCGACAATCGAATTTCATATACAGTAAACCCTCACTAATGCGGATTAATTGGGGGGGAGGTAATCCTGATTAAGTGATAGTCCAGATTAATGAAGCAAAAGATGAAAAACTTAGAAAAAATTTAATGGTATACTTAGTGCTGATGAAAATGAATAAAAAATATCACTGTAGAGCCTTTATTTAAAAACTAAAAAGACAATACATTCATCCATCAATAGAAGACTTAGAAGTTGTACTTGTTTTTGCAGGTTTGAAGAAACTGTCAAATTCTGTCTGAACAGACATCTGCCGCTGATCTTTAATTAGGATCTCCCTAGCAGTTTTTAGGTGTTAATAATACCCCCTGCAATTTTTTATTTGTTGGAGGCCACATCATTATTTATGCATCAGTGCCATCTCTTGCAGAGCTAAGAAGTTTCTTCTTAATTGTGGATTCTTGTAGTTCGTTATCTGATTCTTCTTCCATAGCAGAATCCTCATATCATCTACAGCAATTTCTTCCTCTGTCAGAAGGTGAAATCCAGGATCTCCTTCTAGTTCGCCGACCGGGCTAGCCGAGTGGGTAAAGTACCTGCCCGGCAACCCCAAGGTCGCGGGTTCGATTCCCGCCTCGGGCTTGGATCAAAGTACTGCAAAAACCTTGGGAGGTGCAATATGGCCACAGAAGCCGATGCGCCAACAACTACCAAATCAATCCTTCTAGTTCAAGCCAGTCTTGAATATTTTCTTGCATTACTTCTGTCTCTTCAGCTGCCCTCAAGACAGTCTGAAAGTCTTCTGGCTCTAATCAACTTAGTCAATTCTTTGTAATCTGTCATTTGCAAGAGTTTTTTTACCAGCCATTCACTAAAGTGCCCTTTATAGTGTCCCTCCATGCATTGGCCCAGTTGAAGATAGCAGACTTGATATTGTATGATTTGATATTTTCCAGAGTTCTTCCTGCTCTTGTGTTGTTATCTTTATCCATTCTGTCTTCCAACACTACCATCACCTCATCAGAGAACTTTCTCTTGTAGAGCCTCTTGCAGGCCATAATGATGCCTTGGTCCATGGGCTGTATTCAGGCAGTTGTGTTTGGCAGTAAAGCTAAGCACTTTATTTTACAATCCTTACTGGACATATTTTCAATATCTGGATGTGCGGGGGCATTGTCAAGTATTAGAAGTGCTTTAATCTGAAAATTTCAGTTCTTCTTTCTGGTACCTCTTGACTTTGGGTACGAAGTGATTATGGTACCAATTCTTTGTAATTTCTTGTATGAACCAAGCATTTGTGGGTTGTAGCAGACAACAGGCAATATGTGCATATGGTCTTTTAATGCCCTTGGCATTAAGACTGTATGTGCATATTGCCTATTGGATTCTTAGCCTTGCCGACCACAACAGACTTTAGCCAATGGTGCCTTCTTTGTGCCATCTGCATTGGCACAAAGAAGTGCTGAAAACTTCTTGCTGTTTTGCACAGTCAATTAACGTGCAGTCAGAGTGACTCATCTGCCTTCCTAAATCTCGTGTGTCTTTGAAAGTACTCGACTGTGAACAGTCGAGTACTTTCAAAGACACACGAGCGAGAATTTACTGTATTTTCAAATAAAATTTCAGTCAATAAAACAAAATTGTTAAGAGTTTTTAAGAACCCTTTAAGGGTTACATTGGAATTACAGTAAAAGTCCGAAAATTCATATGCCAAAAATCCGGACCCACCCAAGAATCCGGACTTTTCAAAAAATCACAAACTTTTTAAATTTAGTGGACCTTTGTGTGCGTGCGCCGCATGCATGAGTGCCACAAATGCCCAGCGACAACAAGCAAGCTTGCGGTCGCCATTTTGAAACGAGCAATCAAACCGTGACAATGCTATAATTTTTGTCCTGTTTCTTCCATTTACCATATATAGCATACGTATTTACAAGCCCATAATAATGGCTCCTAAAATAGATAAACTTCGTGGTGTGAAGAGAAAGAAGAACACATTGAAATTATTATTAGCCTGAGGAAGCCTAGGCTTATGCTGCATGAGAAAAAAAAAAAAAAAATTCCCAAGTTACCCTGAGAGAGAGAGAGAGAGAGAGAGAGAGAGAGTGTCAAAAAGTAGAAGGGAATCACCAAGAAAGAGAAGAATGATGATATCCAAATTGAGCGACAAACTTGAAATAATTAAGAAACTAGAAAGTGGTGTGAGCAATACTGTTTTAATGGAAACATATAACATCGGAAAGTCTTCCATTTACGATATAAAAAAGGCAAAGAATTAAATTCTAGAATTCACAGCCTCGTCTGAGCCTTACAATAAAATTGCTGAGAGAAAAAGTTTACATCGGCCAAAATTAGAGAATCTCGATAAAGTGTTGTACGAATGGTTTTTGCTAAAATGATCGGAAGGTACAGCAATTTCTGGGCTGATGCTTATTGCCAAAGCAAGGTCTTTTAAGGAACATTGAATCAGACTGCACATTTAGTGATGGATGGCTTAGGAATTTCAAGACTTGTCATGGTATTAGACAGATATTGCTGGAGAAAGACAGTTGGCTGATACACAAGCAGCAACAAAATATAGTGCAATGGTTGAAAAAATTGTATCTGACTATGACCTTACAGCTGATCAAATTTATAATGCTGATGAAACAGAGGTTTACTGGAAGTGTTTGTCTATAAAACTTTGCTGGAAATCAAGAATGAAATGCAATAGGGTTTAAGCTTAATAAGGAAAGAGTAACCGTCCTTATGTGTGCCAATGCTTCAGGTGAACATAAAATTAAGCTTTTGGCGATTGGTAAATTTCAGCGCCCACAGGCCTTTAAAGGAATTGTGCACTTACCTGTAACCTAGAAAGCCCAAAAGAATGCTTAGACAGACAAAGATATATTGGTTTGTTCATGATTTTGTTCCATCAGTTCATCAGAACTTGAGAAAATTGGGGAAGCCTGCAAATACAAAGTGCCTGCTACTTCTCAACAACTGTAGGGCCCACCTGCATGAATCAAAATTAGCGTCCGATTGCGGAAATATATTTGCATGTTACTTACCACCAAATGTAACACCATTAATTCAACCCATGGATCAATGAGTCATTAGAAACTTTAAATGTCACTATAAAAATGATTTTATGACAAAAATGATGCATACGAACGTTGACCCTTCAGAATTTCAACATAGTATTATAATCAAAGATGCAACATTTTCACTCACAACTGTATGGAATACAGTCAAGCCTGTAACTCTTTTAAGAACGTGGTGAAAGTTATGGCCAAACGTGATGTTTGCAGACCTACAATCTGATCGAAACAAAGATTTTGAAGGATTTCACATAAAGCTGAAGGCATCTGAAATGAAAGAACTGATGGATTTCTGTTAAATTATGTATGAAAGACAATACTCTCCACAAACTTAATGCTGATGACATAGAAGAGTGGGTACACAGTGTAGACGATGTTGAAGTTGCAGTGACTTTCACTGATCAAGAAATTATTCAAAGCACTAATTCCTGATAAGATAGAAGAAAATTATTCAGAAGAATTTGGTGATGAAAACGACAAAGTTAAAGAAGAAAAGATATCTTGGGCTACTGCAGAAAAGTCCATTGGAATAGTTATTAAATTTATGGAACAGAACCATAGCTTCAGTCTTCAGGATGTCATGCATGTGCATATGGTGCATAATAATTTTATCACAATGAAATTACAAAGTCGTAAACCAGATGATATACAAAAGTATTTAAATAAAGCAATAAAAGCATCAAACAGTGCAGCAGATAGAGAAGAAGCTGCAAATGTTCCATCCACAAGCAGTGCAACAGATGCAACAGAAATCGTAGAAAAGAACGAATAAATATTTGTTTTTCGAACTTTGTATTTTATATGAAAATGTTTCATTAATAAACTAAAACAAATAATTAATTTATATAAAATATGTATCTTCTGCTTTCATTTATGTGCTGTATTTTTCTTTTACATTGTTTATTTTTAAACATGATTTCAAGCATTACACGCTTTTTTTTTTTTTTTTTTCATGGTAAAAATTTTTATGTTTACATCTTTGTCAGGTGTTGACTTTTATTTTTCTTTAAAACTGCTCATTTTGATAAATGAAGCATGCTTTATTTGCTAATGAATAATTGTCAAAATTTACCTGGTCATCTCTTCTTTATTCCATCTTAAATTTGAATTTTAAAAGTACTGCCTGAGAATCTGGAAAAACCGGATCGATCCAGTTCCCGAGCAGTCCAGATTTTTGGACATTTACTGTAAAAGGAAAAATAACAGAACAGGTAGTGAAGTTTAAATATTTGGGCATAGAAATTAACAGCAGCAATAGAAATAGTGGACAAAGTCATAAACCAGGTGAACAGTGCTAACAAAATTTCTCGATGCTTACATACACTGCTCAACAAAATGCTTTTTATGAATATTTTATTGTGAACAGTGCTGCCAAAGATGAATATTTGATATGATAGGCATCCTGGTATGCAAATTCTGAGTATTCAGTAGAAATCTATCTACCACCTTACAGAGCCACACATTATACAAATTATTCATGCCTATAAAAATACGGATTGTGGCCACATCACTTCATTCTCCTTTTTTTGGCTTGCTCAGTGGGATAGCCACATGTGAGGTTTGCTTTTGGGAATTGCATTGCATGCTGACAGCCAACTCCTCGCTTGGTGATCTAAGGTTCGTGCTGGCGGAAGAATGGGATTTGTTGCTACAGAATCTTATAGACACCCTTATATGGAGCATGGTTCACCACTCTCATGCCTGTTTAACTGTTGGAGGGGATCATATGCCATACTGATGTCATGTGATCATATTTTTGAACATCTTGTATCAACTTCTGTAATCTGACCTTTTTGGTAAATGTCCTTATAAATGTCCATTTATACCTGTCCAAAGTTTCTCACCATCTCCTCATTTCATCATTATTCCATGGTACATCACTATACCAAATTTTGACCCACTGCATTGCAAGCTGCATGAGTTACACCACATTTTCTACATGTTCTGTTAATTTTGTCAAGCAGTGTAGTACTATTATGGTGGAAGGATGCAATCAGGCTGTAAAGTTGGATGACACGATAAGCTACAAGCTTAATGCAGAAAAGAAGACGATGATAACTAAATAAATTTAAAAGCTTTCAATTTTCATTGATTTAAATAATCAACAGGTTGTTCAGTGACATAGCACAGGTTTGATATTGGCTGCTTTGGGAAGTTGGCGTTATGAATTTATTACTAAGAAACAAAGAAATGGGTATTTTACCCTCTCACACGACTGAAGGGGAGTGGGCAAGTTGTCTCAGTAATAACTGTTCCAGAAACTGTATTCTTTAGTATACCGCTCTTTCCTCCAACCTGGCCAACAACTTTTTGCAGGTGACCGTTGGACCGTGAACGTATTTATTGAGGCCTGGTTCGGGAAATAAGAAAATAGCATATGGCAGGGCTGATTTGTTACTACCTTATTAACCTGTACATCCACTGGATATAATAGATTTGATGGCAATGATCTTTATTTGATAAATTTTTTCTTACCATCAAATTTCACATCAATAATATTATGTTATATTATATTTCAGTAACTGATTCGTAGTAGTCAGTTCAATTTATAAAATAAATGCAGGTGTAAAAGTACATTGAATCATGGCTATTTTCCTTTCTAAAACCGATTGTGTCATTTGTGGATAACATTTACCTAAGTATTAGATGAGTGCATTATAATTACTTATTATTTAAGATATATTACAAAGAAATAAGTAATAGAGCAGTTACTCATCAAGGGAGTAACTATAAAGCATAAATGGGTATGCTGGGTAAAAGAGAGGAGCCATGTATAGGCATGGATGGGGGGAGTAAATGGTCTTGAGAGGCCAAAAAGAATTAACTTGCTCTCTGTGATATTGCTCTATACTGCTATGTTTCTAGATCCTGTTTGTGGCTCTCCTTTTGATTTTCTACTTCTCAGCCTGAGAACATACATCATGTGCTTCCTCCCACACTCAAGAAAAAATTGAATCGTGTGTACCCTGTATGCACGAAAGATGTTTTATGTGAAAACATCCTTGGCTTGGAAAAGGTTAGTGAAATCCATTTGTAGAATAGAATGACATGCAGCTAAAGAACCATTATGATTTTTGTGACCTCATACTTCCTTAGTATGATTGCAACAATACAAATATTTGACCACAACAATACACATCCATCTCGCATTTCTGTTACATTCCATTGTTAAGTGCTGCTAAAGATGTTTTCATATCAAAAAGGCATAATGATGCCTATGCAGGAAGTATGATTGCAACAATACAAATATTGGACCACAACAATATACATCTGTCTCACATTTCGGTACATTCCATTGTTAGGTGCCACTATAGATGTTTTCACATCAAAATCACTCTGTTTGCTTATTAGTAACTTAACAGTAGCATTCAAGAAATTTTTTTTCCCCTAGTTTCTCTATTAAAGATTGAAAAAATTGCATTGAAGAGGTTAAAAATGACAAGGTACAACTAGTGTGTGCAGGTGAAAATATCTTCTTTTTTATATTCCTTGATCAACTTTTGTATTGTGCAGTTTTCAGTGGTACATTCTTTAGTATTCACAGATTTTCTTCAACAAATAACAAATGGTAGCCTTTGGAAAGCCCATGTACTTATCATCTGACCTATGATTCCTGCACATGGAGTTTTTGTTCTCATAATTTTTGTTTTTCTTATGACCACTTTTGAGTAGTTTTTGTTTAGCATTAGTTGTTCCAGAAACTTTTTTTTTTTAGCATGCTGCTCTTCCTTCCACCACATGGTAACCAACTTTTTGCAAGTATCTCCTAGGTCTTGAACATATTTATTGAGGCATGGCTCAGGAAAAAGGATACAATTGAGAAAATAGTGAATTGAAGGACTGATTTTTACTACAATAATAACCTGTACATCCACCGTGTATAATAGATTTGTACGATGACAATGATATGAGGACTTACTTAACAAGTACAGACAATGTTGAAAAAAAGTTGGGAGTTAGAATTGAATTTGAAAGTGTCCTGCAATTCTGCTCAGACACGATAGGAGAGAGTGTATGTTGAGAGCCTGGTGAATCAATATGGTCATGGAGAGAATGTGCAAGACTCGTGCGGTAGAATTTTTCTCAGTGTGATCCGTGCTTATTGACGGAAGAGACTGTTTTTACAAGGATGAGATAGATTTAAATAGGAGTGCAAGAATATTTATTTGATGCTTTTGAGGCAGTGATAGGTAGGTTGGAAAACTGCTAGTTTTGGGGGAATACACAAACTAATAGATTAACTAGAGCTGCAGGTAGAGGTGAAAGTAATTCTTGTATTGCTTCTATTGGAACATGTAACAGCTTGGAAAGCAAGGTGTCTGAGATTTCAAGCCCTGTTGTGGGTCATCATGGAACAGTAAATACATGGGCTGTACTATGGTAACCAAGAGTAAGAACAGGTGCATGTACACTAATGTTAGGAGTATTGTTGATGAATTTGAAATACTGATTAAGTTGTCAAAAGCAGACATTGTAAGAATAGCGGAGACATGGTGTCACTCAGATATAAGTGTTGCTGATTTTGAATATGGGGAGGACAATGTATACAGGAAAGACAGACAGGATGGGGGGCCGACCGGGCTAGCTAGGTGGATAAAGTGCCTGCCTGGCAACCTAAAGGTCGTGGGTTCGAATCCCGCCTCGGGCTTGGATCAGAGTAAAATGTGAAAACTTTGGGAGGTGCATTATGGCCACAGAAGCCGATGCGCCAACAACTAACAAAAAAAAAAAAAAAAAAAATAGGATGGGGTGAAAGTATTCTCTTAGTTAAGAAGCATACTAAATTTAAGACAGTGCATCCAGTTGACATGGTTGTCCAATGTAATGTCTAGTCAGTTTGGTGTAACAAAATCACTGGAAAAATGAATGAGCGTAGGAGTGTGTTAATGCCTAAAGGACTATGGTGAGTACAGTGAACATTTGTTCAGATAAATAGAATGAGCCAGTAAATCAGACTGATTTTTACTACGATAATAACCTGTACATTCACTATGTATAATAGATTTGTACAATGATAATGATATGAGGATGATCTGTAGGTGGTAGATGACTTTCATCAACCGGTTAAATACCACCACTTTGCTTATTGGAGGCTTGAAGTGGTGAAACCCATGTTTAGTCTCTAGAGCAAAGTTTCCGGCATTCCCTTCACCCCCATACTTCTCCTTTAACCCATGCACAGTACTAAGTACTATAGGTTTTGATACCTTTCGTGTTTGGGGTTTTCATAAAAAAAAAAAATCAGAAAACTTTTGAGGGATTTTAACCTTCCAGATGTTGACTGGAATTTGTGGATTGGTCACTTGCACACTAGCAAAACTTTTGTGGATTTATTGGTTCACTGTTTGCTACAGCAGCATGTTAGAGTGCAACAAGAGAAAGCAGTACTTGTGTTCTGGTTATCAGCAGTTGATTCTTCATACATTAAGAATCTGCAGGTAAAAAACACACTGGTGGCAGTGATCACAGTGTACTGTTTTGGAATTTACTTAAAGACAACTACTGTCAGGGATAAAGGGGTAGGCTTTCGCTTTCATTAAGCATGACTACAGTAGGCTCAAATGGTTTTTAAATTCTAGTGATGATGTTATCAACATCAATGCTAGAACCAGCTGATGATGTTACCAACAGAAAATTCTAAATGAGAATCATTCAGAGAAATAATCATAGAAGCTACTAGGCTTTTCATACCAACTAAGAAATACTGTTCAAGGCCTACACCTAAATTTTTGCCAGATGAACTGAAGAGACTTGTGGCAGAGAAGAAAAATGCAGGGGATTCATATCAGGTGATACAGAAGCCTATGGTAGAGTGAAAAATGGTACCTAATTGCAAAAAGTTGAAGGAAAATCACAAGGTGAAAGCTTGTTTAGAACTCTATTCCAAACATGATTGGAAGCATTGGAAATGTCAAGAGCAATTGTGTTTTGCCAAACTTTTTTATTGAATTTGCCCAAAGATGAGTAATGCAAGCAAGATATCACCAGGATATCGACATCGAAAACTGTTGATCAGATGGAATGGTTCAAGGTAGATTTTGAGATTACCTGCAAATATTGAGGAACATTGAAAATTACAATTGAACACATAAGTAAATCGATCTGTTACTAAGAGAGAATATAAGATAAACAACTTGCCATGTACAGCTAAGCATTACCTCACACTAAGATCAAAACTGAAATGTGAAGTGAAGGGAATGATAGAGCTCTTGTATGGCGTGGCGTCTCCATAGCCAGGTTGGCAGGAGCAGCAGTGCATAGCACACGCTTCTTGATTAGACCGGGGTTCGAGCCCGTGACTACCAAATACGGAGGATGCGGAAAGGTCAGGGAATGACCACCGCATATCTCCGTAGCAATGTGGCCTTAGTTGCTAATGCTCCTAATAACCAATATAACATAACAAACTTGTATGGCGGTCAAAGAAAACAGCAGTTACATTTTAATGCTGTTAAATGTAAGTTCCACATTTAGGAAATAATAACCTGAGATAACTTACAAGTTGGGTAGAGCTGAAAAGTGTAAATTAGTCGGTGGTGAGATCTTATTTGGAATATTCTGTTTGTTTGCATGTTGTATTTAAGGAAGTACATTATGATTCTTGAAAGCATCCAGTGACAGGTGACTTGATTGATGAGAACAGCGAAGTAGTAGTAGTAGTGGCGTGTGATGCAAGAAAGCATGTGTATAAGCTTATGCAGCATCAGCCAAAAAAAAAAAAAAAAAAAACACACACACCATTCCCTCCAAATGCCTATCCAATTCCTCCTTAAATTTATTCAACCTATCAACTTCCACAACGACAGATGGAAATTTGTTCCAGCAATTAACCATCCGCTGGCTAAAGGCAAATTTCCGCACATCTATTCTATATCTGTCTTTTCTTAATTTGAATTTATGTCCCCTTAGGTTCGTAATCTGAACAAGTGGAAGGATCCCATCAGAATTCAGCGTGCTCAACCCATTCAAGGCCTTATATACCTCAATCAGATCACCGCACAGGTGCCTAGTTTCCAGCCACTGCAATTTGCAGAACTTAAGCCTCTCTTGGTAAGAGGATCCCTTCATTCCCCTTACCAGTCTTGTTGCCCTTCTCTGTACACGCTCAAGTAAATCTACATCCTTCCTAAAATGAGGCCTCCAGACCTGTACGCAGTACTCAAGGCGTAGCCTGACCATTGCCTTATACAGAGGGATAATCACCTCCTTTTCCCTGCTAGCAAAATTCCTATATATCATTGACAAAACTCTATGACCTGCCCTGGCAGCCTGTCTGCATTGCTCAGAAAACTTCATATCTGCCTGCACAATTATTCCCAGGTCTTTTTCATTTTCTACCACCTTAAGTGTAGTACCACACAGTTTCTCTGGGGTTACTTCTACCCATATGCAGTACTTTGCATAAGTCAAAGTTAAACTTCAGTTGCCACTTCTTAGTCCATCTGCCCAAATTATCTAGATCCTGTTGCAGTAGCACATTGCCATTACCGTCATTAACAACCCTGCCAACCTTTGTATCATCTGCAAACTTCGACATTAAGCCTGATATACCTTCATCAATATCATTGATAAATATACAAAACAACAGTGGACCCAACACCGAACCCTGTGGGACTCCACTAATAACATTAGTCCACGAAGAGCAGCACCCATTGATTACCACCCTCTTGTCTTCTCCCACTTAACCATCCTTTTATCCATTGTAGCAACTTACCTTTAATACCATTCTGCTCCAATTTGTATAATAGTCTCATGTGCAACAGTGTCAAAAGCTTTCCTGAAATCCAAATAGATGATATCAAAATTATTTTTTGCATCCAGTTCCTTTGTAACCACATCATAATATCCTATCAAATTTGTCAGACAAGACTTTCCCTTAACAAACCCATGCTGTATCTGAATTATTGCTGCAGTCTTGTCTAGATGATCCTGCAATGCATCTTTAACCAGTGACTACATCATTTTACCCAGAACAGAAGTTAAACTAACTGGTATGTAATTACTCATGTCACCCTTCGATCCCCCTTTGCACATCTTCAGTCCGTGGGAACCTCCCCTGAGTCCAAGGATGCTCTCATAATTATGGCCAAGGATTTGCTTAGTTGCTTTGCCGCCTCCTTTAATATATAACTGGATAGATCCCATCCACCCCAGGTGCTTTTCTTATGTTTAACTTCAAAAATTTCTTCTCCACTTTGCTCTCAGTTATTACAAAATCATTAAGTACCCTGCTACAATTTGATAACCTTCTGCCATTTCCAAACCTTAATAACTCCTCGTGTGTGAATGTAGATGCAAAATACTCATTCAGTTTGTTTGCTATCTGGGCAGGATCATCAACAGTCGATCCATCGATATCAAGTGGACCAATCAGATTCATCCCCTTCCTTTTAGAGTTTATATAAGTAAAGAAATCCTTCCTGTTTTTCTTAGCATTTTTTGCCAAGGATTTCTTGTAATCTGCCTTCGCTTGCCTAACCTCCTTTGTGACCTGATTACAGACTAGCTTATATCTGCCATAGGCTTCTGAGTCGCTTGATAATTTATATGCATCCCATGCATTTTTCTTCTCTGTCACGAGTCTCATTAGTTCATTTGATAACCATTTAGGTCTAAACCTTGAACAATATTTCTTAAAAAAAAAAAAAAAAAAAAAATAATAGGTATGAAACCTTTAGTAGCTTCCACGATTAATTCCTTGAATGCTTCCCACTTAGGATTTACTGTTGGTAACATCGTCAGTTTATCCCACTGTACAGAATTTAAAAACTTTCTGAAACCACTGTACTCACCTTTACGGAAGCAAAAACCCTTTCCTTTACCCCTGATGGTAATTATATCTTTAAGTAAATCCCACATCAGTACACTGTGATCACTGCCACCTAGTGGTTCCTTTATCTGCAAATTCTTAATACACGAGTGATTACTGTGAAAGTGTCTGTATGAGGAAAAGTGTGAGCTAGAGCTTGGTACCAAAGCATCTTGGAGCAAGGGGAGATTTAATTGAGGTGTGTAAGGACACTGAGGAGCAAATTGAAATGGGACACAAAAACCAGTGGTCAAATATAAACTGGGAAAATTAGTAATCGAACCTCAGGAAGGTTAAGTTTGGTCAGTGTGTTGTGTTTGCAGTGGAATAAATGAAAATAAACCTTCCTGAGTGGTTGGGGTTAACAGTCTGAAATTTAAGAGGCAACTGAATTGGTACCTTCTGGTAGTGGGAAGAGTATGATAATAGGAATACAGGTTATATGGACAGTTTTTTTTATTATTATTTTTTTATTTCTGTCAATATTTACAAAAAAGTAAAATGGAAATTATTGGTTATCTTTATTAAAAAAAGTGCAACAGAATTTATGATATATTTTTTAAAATAATTTTCAGCAATATTCATAATAATGACATTTCAATACAGTGAAATGATTCATGCACCCCGTGAAGTTTTTATTGTATTTATAAATCAAATGGTTCATTGATTGTTATCCACTGGTAGAAAAGAGAATTTCCTACATAAAGACACTTTCAGTTAACTAAATTAAATTGCAATCGATGTTAAAATTTTGGACACACCTCTGAGATGTGTGCTCAAGATAAAAATAGCAGCTTGTTTTGAGAATGGAGATCCAAGGGTAGATCTGAAATACATTGGATTCTGGTTATTTGGGCCACTGGGGCAGCCATTTATTTGGGGCAAATCTTAAAAAACAGAACCCAATCGAGAAAATAGCCAGGGTTTACTTCGCTTAACTGGGACAAAATGCTGTTTAATCGGGGCAGGAGACCGCAGCACTAAAGATTACCCCATGATTGTCTCCAACCGTACTACGTAATTCGTTCGGATTTCTGGAGGTCACAACCATAAAACAATTAGCAGTCACCTTTTATTGGGCTTTTGTGTTAGTGAAATCTGTCATAAACTGATAGTAAACTCGATCTTATCGAATTTGCGATAATACCGACAGCTGGAATACTGTGAGTTATTATGGTAAAATGTGTTTACACTTCTGTGGAATCTTCAATCGTATAAAAAAAATAATTTTCATAATCTTCTCTTCATTCCTATTTTTAAAGCTTAGTAATTTGTTACTCCGTTCTCACTTGCAATTTGTGTGTGCCGTGTTCTTTGTTATTGATTGCTTATCTTTTTACTGTTTTAAATTTTAACCCACCCACAAATGACAGTGAACAGAAATGTCAACTAGTTTAGTTAGTATATACATATTACAGTACGTATTAATTCTTCCAATTATCACGTATATTCTTCCGAATTTCACGTATCATTTAATTTTTTAATTGGTAAGGTGATAAAGAGTAAATTTGCACTTAATATATCTTTACTCTTATAGCCTGTGGATATTATTCCTCCTATTTTTGCTAATTAGAATCACTGTTTAATTGAATTAAAATTCAATTCACAAATGTGATCACAATGACTGGCATTTATTACACATTGTATAGTGGACGGTACTTTACAATGGCGACTCCATCGTAACGTGATTTGATTGTACAGTGAACCAATTGTAAAGGGGGAGCATTGTATTTTTAACTGTTTATGTGAAACTTCGAATAATTGGGGCATCCCCTTAATTGGGCCAAAATGCACTAGTCCCGATGTGTCCCAGATAACCGGAATCGACTGTATTGATATCAGTTGCAATTTTATAACATTTATGATTGAGTGAAATTAATTTTTTGTAGCACTCACCAATCTTTTTGATCAAACTTTGTACATAGCTCTAGCATGCCCTTCATTTAGCATATATACACTGGGTATTTCATACTTTCAGGATTGATTCAGAATCTGAAAACACTGAAATAAAAGTTTATATAAACATATGCCCAAAAATTGCTCTGTTTCTGAATTACAACCTATTTTATATTATAACAGTTATCCACCTTACCTTTAAAAGGCTTTTCATACTCTCTCTCTCTCTCTCTCTCTCTCTCTCTCTCTCTCTCTCTCTCTCTATATATATATATATATATATATAATTATATTTAAATAATGTTGGAAAAGAAATATTACTTAATAAAAATAAAAAGGAGGGTACAGCACACATCATTTTAAACCTTATTCTAATTTGTATGACTATATATATATATATATACACATACATATATATATACACATACGTACATATATATATATATATATATATATATATATACACACACACATACAAACAAACAACAAACAGGGTGTCTCAAAAATATTGGTACAAACTTTTAGGGGAGGTAGGTAACATCTAAAGGAATGTGAATCACATAGGAACCCTTAACTGGAAATGTCTGTAAGTTGGTACACGGCGCTGTTCATCAGTTTGCGAGAGGGAAAATTTCAGGTTTACTTATTCAAGCAGTAGTTGCCGCACGAAGAGCATACATTGATATACGAACTGCGAGCTGGCAGACGTGCACCTAGTGTATGGATTAGCAGATGGCAATGGACGAGCCGCTCAACGAATTTATGGAGAACGCTTTCCAGACAGACATGTACTGGACCACCATTTGTTTGCACGTGTGCATCAAAATTTGTGCGATTATGGGTCATTTAGAAGTAACAGGAGTAGTGCGGGCAGACCACGTTCGACGTGAACTCCCGCCATGGAAGAAAGTGTATTGGATGCTGTCCAGAATAATCCTACTACCAGCACACGTGCTGTTGCCTCTGCCTTAGGAATGTCTCGTTGCAGTGTACAGCGTGTCTGGCACGACGATTTCATCTCCAAAGGGTTCAGTTACTGCTCCCCCAAGTTCATCCTGCACGTGTGGCTTTTGCGCAGTGGTTTCTCCAAGAAAGTGTTCAAGACTTGAATTTTACAGCCTATGTTTTGGTCACAGATGAGGCTTGTTTCACTCGGGAAGGCTTATTCAATCAGCACAATGCTCATGACAACCCACACGGTGTGTGCCCCCCTCCCCATGCGGGAGCCTCCGTAGCCAGGTGGGAAGGAACAGCAGTGCGTAGCACATGCTTCTTGATTAGACCGGGCTTCGAGCCTTTCACCACCAAATACGGAGGATGCAGAAAGGTCAGGGAATGACCACTGCACCGGAGCAATATGGCCTTAGTTGCTAATGCTCCTAAAAACTAAAATAACAACCCCCCCCCCCCATGCGACACAACATCGCTTCGCAATAAATGTGGGGAGGTATGGTCGGTGACTGATTAGTTGGCCCATACCTGTTACCATCCCTCATGAATTCCACTAGGGTTACTTGACGATGTTCCAGCAAATGTGAGATGCAACATTTGGTTTCAACATGACGGGGCACCTGTCCATTATTAAAGGTCTGTTTGTGACCATTTGAACAGGCGTTTTGGGTATCGATGGATTGGCTGTGGTGGACCCGTTGTCTGGTCCCCATGCTCACCTGATTTATCGAGCCTTGATTTCATTCTTTGGGGAGCCCTCAAATCTATCGTGTATGAATCGCCTGTGGAGATGGAAATGGATCTCGTGGCGAAACTCATCTGCACTGCTGCTACTGTCAAAGAAACTCCAGGTGTGTTCAACCGTGTCTGCCAATCCATGCTGCGTCGGTCTCACACATGCATTGCGTCTCATGGTGGAACCTTGGAGCATTTGTTGTAACATCATGAAATGCATCCATCTCGTACTCCATTGTTAATATTATGTCAAATAAATGTTTGCCACTAATGACTGTCTTGTCATTTCTGCTTCTTGTGCCTCTGCTACTACTTTCCCATGACGTTTCCGGTTATGGGTTCTGGGTTCCTATGCGATTCACATTCCTTTAAATGTTACCTCCCTCCCCTAAACGTTTGTACCAATATTTTTGAGACACCCTGTATATATATATATATATATACACGAACACTGGGTTTCCTGAAAAGAAAATTCAAAGATTTATGTGTGAAACAACTCAACTCTATTCTTATTTTTATACGGATATATAATAATAATGGTCCTTGAGGTTGTCACAGACATTCTCTCAGATATGCCAGACATGCTGTACTTGCTACCTGGGAGTCTAAAACACTGATGGAACTGATATTCGGGTGACACTCAAGTCAAGTGGACCCAATTTTGGCAAAGTCCAGATGGTCTGTGACAGCCAGATCCTCTTCTTGCACCTTCACAATGGTGGGACTGTTAGTAATCTTGGGTATAACCTCCATGCACAAGCACACCATGGGTGACCACCCAGGTGTGAACCAACAGAAGCAGGGATCGAGGTGTGACACCCACGTGTATGCGATATCCAAAAATTTCATTACTTCATACAGCATGTCCCCCCTCCCCACTTCTTACTATTGAATACATCATGAATAGTCAAACTAATAGAGTAAGCTTATCTGCAAAAAAGAGCTAAACCTCCCAAACACTTCCTAGTTCATTTCACAAATATACATGGTCTCAATTCTAATCTCAACGATGTCCATTTCCACTTGCAGTCTGCCAAACCTCATGTACAGTCAGTCCTCGTATAACACATGTTTACACTACATGAATTCGATCATACACGATTTATAAATAGGGGAACGATATCTTATATAACACGAACCGAATTCGCTTATGCACGATTCGCCTTTGTGTTTACAAGAAATGGCAGTCGAACGCAGAATCACCTCAATGGAAAGCAACACGATAGGAATGAAGAGAAGATTCTGAAAATGTATTTATGTTTTTTATATCAGTGAAGGGGAAAGACATTTCACCATAATAACCTTAAAACCGACACAATTCCAGCTATCGGTATTATCGCAAATGCAATTCGATCGAGTTTACTACCAGTTTATAACAGATTCCACTGGCAGAAACGCAACTGGAAATTGTTTTTATTGTTTTATGGTAGTAACCCCTAGAAATGTGCTTTAGTAAAATGTGAGGTGTTAATAGTGTATCTCTGCCTTTACGGTGTTGTTTATTCAGTTGCTACACGTGCGCCGCTTTATTTATGTGTATCAAGCTTGCCTCTTCATTTTGTAATTGTGCTTTATTCCCTAAAAATGAGTAAAATTCTTAAAAGGTGTGAACAGGAAGCGTCCTGGTGAAGACACTGCAGATTCGGAGAGAGAAAAAGAAAAGCAATATCGATAAACAGAGGCGGACTTGGTCAAAAATTCTTAGCCGGGAAAATTTGTAGTGGCCTCATACTAGCGTTTATGGCCAAAATCACACCGGCCTCCTGCCCACAGGGGTTTCTCCGGTAAGGCTTATGGCCAGTCGGCCTCTGTCGATAGAGAAAAAATATGAAATTGTGAAACGCTTTGAGCGAAATGAAAAACCATGTGATATTGCATGTGCTACAGGCCTAAATGAGGCAATGCAGAGAAAAAAAACTTTCATAGCAGGAACAACTCAAAGTAGTGTAATTAAAATCCATTAGATTAAGACAAAGAATTGGAAGAGATGGAACAGCTGTCATCTGTTTGGATAGAAAATCAAACAAAAAACAAGTTGGCTTACGATGGAAGCAAAAGCAGTAGCAGTATTTTATTACGACTATTTATTGTATTTGGTAATGTTTTGGTTACAAATGTGTGTTCATTCTTGGGTGGTCGGCACCTAACCCTATTTTTCCCATAGGGCCTGTTGTTTATATTGCACGAGGGTTCTAGGAACACAACTATCGTGCAATACGAGGACTGACTGTACTTCTTTTGACAGAATCTCATTTATCAGTTGATTCAACTACTGTTTGTCTCAGTTGCCCAAAGTGCCTCCGTAGCCAGGTGGGCAGGAGCAGCAGTGCGTAGCACACGCTTCTTGATTAGACTGGGGTTCGAGCCTGTGACCACCAAATACGGAGAATGCGGAAAGGTCAGGGAATGACCACCGCATATCCCTGGAGCAATATGGCCTTAGTTGCTAATGCTTCTAAAAACCAAAATAACAAACATAACTAACAAACAGTTGCCCAAATTATCTGCTGTATGATTCCTTTTGCCTCAAAGGTGGTACTTGTGCATATGTCCATTCCGATATTCCCTGTCAGAGACTTGGTAATTTGGAATCTCCTCTTTTCGAGCTTCTCTGGTTTAAAATCTCTCAACCTCATTCTGTGAAATTCATATGTTGTCTCTACCATTCTCCCAGATCTACTAATCACTTGGAGCTCTTTGACTTCCTCTCTTTGAAGCTTGACTTTCTGCAGTCCAACTTTCCTAGCAGTGAGGTAATTTTTCTTGGCAATTTTAATGTTCACATCTCCAGCTGGCTTCCATTTTCTAGTCACACCAACCCAGCTGGTCGAGATGCTGAGGCTTTTGCAATTTCTAATGACCTTGCACAGATTGTTCATTTACCTATAAGGTGACTGGACAATCTTAACCATATAGCCAACATGCTTGATCTTTTTTTCACAAAAAACCCTTCTAAGTACATGGCCGAAGTGAGTGGTCCTTTAGGCACCTCAGATCGCAAATTGGTGATTGTCTCTTCTCCAATGGAGCCTTTATCTCATTCCCAACCTCTTATTGTTTATCATTACAAGAATATAAAATGTTGCTAATGCTCCTAAAAAAAAAAAAAAAAAAAAACCCAAAAAACCAAAACCAGCCAAGCATTCTGGCCTCTTGCCAAAGCCCATCTCTGCTCCCACCTCAGTCAAAACCAGATGGTTCTGTTGTCACTTCAGCCAATGATAAAGCTGACCTGCTAGAATCCCATTTTTCTTCCAACTCATGTATTAATGATCTTGTTAAAACACCTCCCACCATTCCCAACATGCTCCATTCAATGCCTCCTGTGGTCTTCCGTCAGAAGGATTTTGACGAATCTTGATGCTAAGCAAGCTACAGGTCCTGATGGTATTTCTCCACTTGTTCTCAAAACCTGTGCTCCTGAACTTACTGCTGCTCTCTGCCTCCTTTTTTCACATTCTTATTCCAAAGGTGTTTTTCCTTCTGCTTGAAAATTTGCTCATATCCAGCTAGTTCCTAAAAAGAGTGACAAATCCCTCCCATCCAATTATCGTCCCATTGCAATTACTTCTAAAGTATCTACCAACTCTCTAAACTGCCTAGAAACCTTCCGTCTGGTTAACTATCGCCTGTATGGATTCTGTCAGTGTCAATCCACTGGTGATATTCTGGCTTATATTACCCATTTATGGACAAATTCAGTGGAAAAGTTTGGTCAAACACAAGCAGTTGCTCTTGACATCTCAAAGGCTTTTGATCGTGTTGGGCATAAAGGTCTTCTAAACAAGCTTCCATCTTATGGTTTGCCAACTGTTTTTTGTAATTGGTTATTCAGTTTTCTCTCTGATCACTCACTGAGGCTAATGGTAGATGGCTGTCGGCTGTCTCTCTCTCTCTTCTCCACTAATGCTGGTGTCCCCCAAGGTTCAGTTATTTCCCACACTCTTTTCCTCTTTTATATTAACGACCTTCTTCCATTGACTGGAAATCCTTTCCATAGTTTTGCTGATGATAGCACATTGCATTCCACTTTCCATTTTGAGAAACCTTGCCCTGCTCAATCAGCTTCAACTTCTCAAATATCTGCAACCAATTCCTTAAATGCCAATCTCCAGTGGGACAAAGACAACTTAGTTGATTTCAATCCTTCTAAATCTTGTTTTATATCTCGCAAAAAAGGATTCTTCTGCTCTTATGCTTATCTTTGGTGACACTCAGATTTCTAGGCAAGATGATATATCTCTTTTGGGGATTACCCTGACTTCTAATCTCTCTTGGGACAAGCACATTAACAATACAAATATTGCTTCTTCTGCATTTAAAAAACTTGGTTTTCTCTTTCGCTCTCGGCATTACTTTTTTTACGAACAGCTGTTCATTCTGTACAAATCACAAATCCGCCCTACCATGGTGGAATATTGTTCCCACATCTGGGGCGATGTCCCCAAAACCTCTCTCAGGCTTCTAGATTTCATTCAGAAGAGGGCAGTTAGGTTAATTAATGACTCATCTCTAATGGAGTCTCTCCATTCGCTGTCTCATAGACGTACTGTTTCTGTTGCATGCTTTTTCTACAGATACTTCCATGGGCACTGTTCTTCTGAATTGGCTTTTATAATTCCTGCTCTCTCTTTCAAAACAGTTCGCACACATGCCGCCAACATCCATTTACTGTCCAACTTCAAATTTACAGAACCAACTTTTCATCTTCCTCGTTTATTCATTGAACTGCTGTTTTCTGGAACAACCTTTCTTCATATGTATTTCCTGAAAATTATAGTCCAGAAGTTCAAGTCTAATGTCAACAAATATCCTCTCTTGTCTTCTCAACCTTCAACCCAAGCACGGTACTAAGTACTATAGGTTCTAATACCTCTCGTGTTTGGGGTTTTCATAAAAAAATAAAATAAATAACTTTATTTATCATCAATTTTCTATACAGAGAACGAATAATTTGAGATATGTATACAATTCTCTATACTAATCTTATCGAAAATAAGTAATGTTCTATAATTAAATTCGTTGCAATTCTCTTAGTATATGTTTTAAGAAAATAAACACACATTACTTGATACATTCTGGATGTTTCGCAGACAACTCCCCCTTCCCGGAACTGGTCTACAGATCCCCTGAGGTCCGTGGACCCCAATTTGGGAAATGCCGCTGTAAAGTATTTGTTAATGTGAGATGTTTGTTGGCTGCAGTTGGCTAAGGCCTCCTGGAATTTTAGCTAACTCTATGTTTAATTCTGCAACTGTGTTTTTTTGTTGCCTCTCTTACATGTGATCTGAAATGATCATGCAATAAGAGTTAGCTTTTTAGTTTTGCACATGCTGGAGACAGTATGTGTAGAAGTAAGTTTATATATTCTACACTGTTGATGAGTTATAATATCCTTTACTTGATATGTTTTAAAACTTTTTTTTTATTAGGAACTATATTATTGAAGATTAATTACTATATTTAATAACCACTCTTATACCACAAGAAATTAATAATATAGTTTCTGAACATTACACATTACATTGTACACTATACATTTAAGGTGACATTTCAGACATACCCATTATCAGACCTTGCTGTTGACAGACTGCTGCTTCCTGATGCTACTAGACCCTGATCTGCATCTATGTGATTGTCTGATAGCTTTGGCAAGCAGGAGTTTGTCAGCTGCATGGTCTGATGATGGGTATCGGTAAGATTCCTGAAACATCACCTTTAACGGAGAAGTGGTTTGGGCTATAAGCTTAATAAAGTATTTATTAATTTCATGTAGTGTAAGAGCAGTTATTAACTATAGTATTTAATATTCATGGAAAACAACCATGTAACGTCCTTCCCTACCTATATGTAGAACTATATTATTATTGAAATATTTATTAAAACTTTCTTTAATTTTTTTGCTTTTTTTTTTCCAGGTTATGCGTTTGAAAATTTGAATTTGGCAATGCATGCAGATCAGGAATTTTGAAATGTATGTGGAAATCTACAGTATTTATAAGAAATATGTAAAGAACTTCATTTAAAAAATTAAGTATGTATGATCTACAATGGAAATGTCAAGAACTGAAGAAGTGTGAACAGTTTTAGTAAATCAGTCAATATATATTACTTACCTGTCAGAAAATTAACAGCAGAAATTCTGTGTAAAATTGTTTATAATTTAGATCTCATTTGGAAGACGAAGCTTCCCCCCCCCCCTTATTTTTTTCCCTCTTTTTTTTTCTTTTCTTTTTTTTTTCTTTTTCTTTTTTCTGAAGCTTGGTGTAACTAGACATTTCAATAGTTCTACTTGACTGTCAAACTGAAATCTCTGATAAATATGAAGAATACAGTTAGGAGGATTATCTAAAAGTTAAGTGTAGGTATGTTGAAGTTTTTAGCAATTTTTTTTTTTTTTTTGCTGTTTTTGATGAGAATACTTCTAGAACTCAAAGGATAAAAAAAAAAAAAAAATCTTTATACCTTGAAAGAGCAGGTTCATAATACTACGACTATTTTTAATTATTAATAATTTGTTTTATTTTGAATCTATATTAGTTTTGCATTTCCTAAAATGTTATGTTGTTGTTTTTTTAGTACAGAGATCTGTAAGCAGTTTTTTAATTGATTAATGCAGTGTATTTCAACATGTGCCATCAGCCTGTTATAAAATACACAACTTTTTGTTCAATTGAATTTATTACCTGTTCTTTTCTATTTATATTGGATAGGATATTTTATTGTATAGGATATTTTACTTTCATAGGATATTTTACTTTCACTTCGAAATTTAACTTTTTACATATATATGTATAGTACAGGCACATCTCTAAAAATATTTTCATAGGTAAGGGAACTTTTGGAATATTACTAATTGCTGATATCTGAGATAATTATTAGTATCCCTTGAACCCAAAGAACTGGCCATCACATATCTTGACTGCTGAATGTTCTCCAACCCCATGTCCACATCTTTTTTCTCCCCCCCCCCACTTCACTCTATCATATTACAGCTCTTGAGTGACACTACATGAGAACTAGTAAGGGCACTATATATTGTGATTATTTTTCCATTATTTGCTAAGGGGCAAGATATTATTAGCTATCTGATGTAAAGCTGCTAATAAGGATTAGCCACTTACCCTCGGGGAAACTCAAGTGAGTATCATGAGTCAACTTGGAACTGGTCCATCCCTATATGGACCTGGGTGTCATCTTGACCAAAAACTATCCCTTCATATGACATGGCAACAAATTAACAGCTAAATTCTGCATCCTGATGGCAACTGAGATGGGGCCAAGCGGGTCTATTATTACAAAGTATTGGCTTTTAAAATGGATAAATTGCATATTCCATCTTCCTTCTGCAATACGGACTGTGGATTCTACTAAAACTCTATCTGAAGGCTGTGCTCCTCTTATGCTGTAAAAAGAGGACTGATTTTCACAAGAGATGATTTCTGTGCTGAACTTGGCCTAACATGTGAGAGAATGCTCCAGGAGATTCTTCCTTCTCCCACCATCCCTGAAATTTAAATCTACCCTTCTTTTGCAGTGTAATAGGCTAAAGATTTCGGACAGATTCTGAACTGAAACCACTTGTCAGATGACTCTAGGAAAATGGCTTCCGAATTGGGGTTAAATTTGAAAGTGTCTGCAATTTTGCCTAGACACGATAGGAGGGAGTATATGATGAGAGCCTTGCCAATCAATTTGGCCCAGGAGAGATTGTGCAAGACTCGTGGGGTAGAATTTTTTTCAGCATGGTCTGTGCTTGCTAACAGGAGAGACTGCATCTACAGGGATGGGATACACTTAAATAGAAAGGGTGCTGTCGAGGCAGTGTAAGGGGTGGGTTAGAAACTGCTAGCTTGGTGGGGATTCACAGACAAAGATTAACAGTAGCTGCAGGCAGAGGCGAAAGTGATTCTTGCACTGCTTCTATTAGAATGAGCAGCACCTAGAAAGGTGCTGGGAGATTTCAAAGGCTGCTTGGAGTCATCATCGAATAAGTAAATACACGGGCTGTGTTAGAGTAACTAAGAGTAAGAACAGGTGCATGTATACTTGCATGTACACCACTGCTAGAAGTATAGTAAATGAATTTGAAGTGCTGGTCAAGACATCAAAGGCAGATATTGTTGGAATATCAGAGACATGGTGTCTCACAGATATAATTTGGGGAGTACAATGTGTACAGGAAGGATAGGAAGGGAGGAGGGTTATGCTGTTAGTTAAGAAACACATAAAATCTAAGGAAGTGCATCCAGTTGACATTGATGGACAGTGCAATGTTGAGTCAGTTTGGTGTGACATAAGCACTGGGAAAGGGAAAATAAGAGTAGAAGTGTGTTTTAGGCCTAATGACTCTGACGAGTACAACGAACAATTGTGCAGAGAAATAGTGGGCCAGTAAATTGTAATGGGTGATTTTAACTTTCCAGATATTAACTGGAGCTTGTTGGTTGATCATTCACATGCTAGCAAGACTTTTGTGGATTTACTGAATGATTGTTTTCTACAGCAACATGTTTGAGGAGCAACCAGAGGGAGTAATACTCTTGATCTGATTATCAGCAGTGATTATTCATGCATTAAGAATTTGCAGATAAAGGAACCACTAGGTGGCAGTGATCAGTGTACTGATGTGGGATTTATTTAAAGATGTAAAGGGAAGGGTTTTTTCTTTTGTAAAGGTTACTACAGTGGTCTCAGACAGTTTTTAAATTTTATACAGTGGGGTAAACTGATAATGTTAACAACAGTGACTAAATGGGAAGCCTTCAAAGAATTAACCTTGGAAGCTACTAGGCTTTTCATAACAACTAAGAAATCTGTTCAAAATTTAGACCTAAATGAATGTCAGTTGAACTAATGAGTCTTGTGGCAGAGAAAAAAAAATGCGTGGGATGCATATAAATTATCAGGCGACACAGAAGCCTATGGTAGATATAAGCTAGTCTGTAATCAAGTCGCAAAGGAGGTTAGGCAAGTGAAGGCTGATTATGAGCAATCTTTGGCAAAGGATGCAAAGAAAAACAACAAAGACTTCTTTACTTATATAAACTCTAGAAGGAAGGGGATGAATCAGATTGGTCCACTTGATATCAATGGTTCAACTGTTAATGATCCTACTTAGATAGCTGACAAACTGAATGAGTATTTTGCATCTACATTCACACACGAGGAATTCTGTAAGGAAGGGGAGGACAGACGTTTACTTACTAAACTCTAACAGAGTTTAGTAAGTAAACGTCTGTCTAAATGATTTTGTAATAATGGAGAGCAGCAAAGTGTTGGAGAAATTGTTGAAGTTAAACATAAGAAAGGCACCTGGGGTGATTGGAATCTATCCAGTGAACGAGGGAAGTAAGCAAACCATTAGCCATAATCATGAGAGCATCCTTAGATTCAGTGGAGGTCCCCATGAATTGGAGATGTGTAAATGTATCCCCAATTCACAAAGAGGTTTCAAAGGGTGACACAAATAATTATAGACCTGTTAGTTTAGCTTCTGTTCTGGGAAAAATATTGGAAGTCACTGGTTAAAGAAGCATTGCAGGATCATCTAGACAAGACTAGTAATAGTTCACACAGCACGGGTTTGTTAAGGGGAGGTTTTGTCTGATGAGTTTGATTGGATACTACCATTTGGTCACAAGGTAACTGGATGCAAAAAATTATTTTGATGTCATATACTTGGATTTCGGGAAAACTTTTGATACTGTTGCACATGGAATATTATTGTACAAATTGGAGTGGTATGGCATTAAGAGCAAGTTGCTGCAATGGAAGAAGGGATGACTTAGTGGGAGATGACAGAGAGTGTTAATATATGGACACTGCTCTTCATGGACTAATATTTTTAGTGGAGTTTCCCAGGGTTCGGTGCTGGGCCCATTGTTGTTTTGTGTATTTATTGATGAAGGTGTATCAGGCTTAATGTCCAAGTTTGCAGATGATACAAAGGTTGGCAGGGTTGTTAATGACCCTGCCAACTTGTAGCACACTGTAAAGACAGTGTGCTACAGCAACAGGATCTAGAAAAGTTTGGCAAATGGGCCAAGAAGTGGCAACTGAAGTTTAACATTGACAAATGCAAAGTACTGCATATGGGTAGCGGTAACCCATATGCAGTACTTTGAGAAGAGAAATGTACCAACTGTGTGGTACTACACTCATGAAAGTGGAGAATGAAAAAGACCTGAGGTAAATGTGCAGTCAGATATGAAGTTCTCTGAGCAGTGCAGATGGGCTGCCAGAGCAGGTTAATGAGTTTTGTCAATGATATATAGGAATTTTGCTAGCAGAGACAAGAAGGTAATTATCTCCTTGTATAAGGCAATGGTCGGGCCACTCTTTGAGTACTGCATACAAGTGTGGAGGCCTCATTTTAGGAAGGATGTCGAGTTGCTAGAACGAGTATAAAAAAATGGCAACAAGATTGATGAGAGGAAAAAAGGGGTACTCTTACCAAGAAATGTGCAAATTGCATTGTCTGGAGACTAGGCACTTGCATGGTGATCTGATCGAGGTGTATAAGGCCTTGAATGGTTTGAGCAGGCTTAATGTTGATGGGATTCTTCCGCTTGTTCAGATTATAAACCTGAGGGGGCATGGATGCAAATTGAGGAAAGACAGTTGTAGACTAGATGTGTGGAAGTTTGCCTGGAGCCAGCTAGTAATTGATTGCTGGAACAGACTTCCCTCTGTTGTTGTGGAAGTTGAAAGTTTAAATAAATTTAAGGCTGAACTAGACAAGCATTTGGAGTGACTGGAAAGGGGTTTTTTTTTTTTTTTTTTGGCTGATGCTGTATAAGCTTGCTTTCTTGCATCATATGCCTCTACTAATGCTAAAACAGTTAGTGCAGCATATAAGTGTTCGAGTTTTCTTTATTGATTACACTATTATTATTTTATGAACTATTATGCTACCATTATCAGTCTTGAGTTCAGCTAATTAAAATTTCAACAATTTAAATCTCATTAATGCATAACTTTAAACCAGTTCAACATCTTATAACACTGCAATGTAAGCCCCAGTGATGTGATGAGTAGTTGTACTATATGGTAATACAATAAAGATCATTTATTTATTTATGTATTTATTTATTTATTTATTATAAATAACACTATATTACAAATTTTAAAAAAGGTTCTACAGGAACTCTCCGACTTAGGTAATACTCAACTTTACGTAAGTTTTTGCCAGCCTTGCAAACTTAAAAAAATTGTGCAAATGTATTTTGCATCCCATAGGAATAAAAGGCAGTATCGTGAAAATATTGTAATGTGAGCCCAATAACACATTGTTTTTTTTTTTTTTTTTTTTTTTGTAATTCGTTCCAAGTTTTTGGAAGTTGAAAAATTTGCTATATTACTAAGCTATTTATCTCTAAAAGGTCATATTTATAACGGAAATTGCACTACACTTTCATTGTTATCATATGTTCCTGCTATAAGAATCAATTTGAATGGCTTCGTGATATTTTTCTAAAGCATGTTTGTTGTGGTCACGACCATAAAACAATAAAAACAATTGCACTTTCTGGTTTATTGGGCTTTTCTGTTAGCACAGTCTATTATAAATGGGTAGTAAACTCGATCTTATTGCATTTGCGATAATACTAATAACTGCAATTGTGTGGGTTTTTACGCTATTATGGTGAAATGTGTTCCCCTTCACTGAAATCTTCAATCATATAAAAAACAAAATTTCAGAAATTTCTCTTCATTCCTCTTTATGTATTATAATGATGAAGGGAAAGCGACCAACTGAAAGTGCAAGTGGTGATAGTGCCAGGAAACGAAACAAAATTGATTTAGAAGTGAAGATGAAAATGATTAAGAAGTACGAAGTAGGACAGAGTTTGTCATTGCAAGGAAATTAGATCTCACTGCTTCAACAGTGAATACTATTTTAAAGGACAGTGCGTGTATAAAAGAACATGTCAAAGGATCAATGCACTTAAGATCAACGGTGATCACAAAACAGCTGTTAATAATATGAATGGAAAATTAGTCTAATGCCTGAGTCTAATGACCATTCAAGCAAAAGCAACAAGTATTTATAAAGATATTAAGGATAAGTGGGTGAACCCCAACCCAAGTTTGTGGCAAGCAACGGATGGTTTAATAGGTTCAAGCATCGCTCTGGTTTCCACAACGTTAAATTATGTGGCGAAGTCGCCAGTGCTGATTCTGCAACTGCAGAGAAATTTTGTGATGTGTTGGAAAAAATTATTGATGAAGGCGACTATTCAACATAGCAAATTTTTAACATTGACAAGACTGCTCTGTATTGGAAAAAAAATGCCGGATCGAACATAAATTGCCAAAGAGGAAAAGACTGCCAGGTTTCAAGGCTTCAAAAGATAGGGCCCGGGAGATGTACAAATTAAAACCACTGTCTGTGTACCATTCTGGAAATCCTCGTGCATTTAAGGGTGGCATCAATAAAGCCACCCTTCCCGTGCATTTCTGATCGAACCAGACAGCATGGATAACAGTATCTCTCTTTGAGGATTGGTTTAAATGCCACTTCATTCCCAAGGTTGAAAAATATTGTAAAGACAATGATGTTCCTTTCTTGCTTCTATTAGATAATGCTCCTGGACATCCAATGCATCTAGATGATTTCAATTCAAATGTGAGGGTCATATTTCTACTGCCAAACACTACTTCATTCATCTAACCTATGGATCACGGTGTTATTTTGAATTTAAAAGCATACTATTTACATTGAGACTTTTGGAAATCTTACAATATTTACCATGCCATCTTATACATTAATAAGGCCTGGGTGGAAATTACTAAAAGTTGCTTAAATGGCACATGGAAGAAAATATGCCCATGGCATGTAAAAGGCTTCGAAGGATTTGAAAAAGACAAATCATATGAAGAGGTTACAGATAAGATTGTAAAGGTTGCAAAGGTACTTCATTTGGAGGTTGATGCCAAAGACGTGGAGGAGTTAATAGAGGAAGAAGAGAAGGAATTATCTAACAAAGAACTTATTGACTTGCAGGCAGCGATAGTAGTGAAAGAAGAAAATGCTGACGAAGCTCAGGATGAACCAAATGAGCAGCGATAGTGAAAGAAGAAAATGCTGACGAAGCTCAGGATGAACCAAATGAGAAGTCAAGATGCTTCATCACCAGAGAGATGGCAAGGTTTGAGAAGATGGATCCTGACAGCGAACAAGTCTTAAAAATTAACAGATGGGTGAATGATATGCTTGCTTGCTGCAAAGAAATCTATGGTGAAAAGAAAAAAGTCTTCCCCCCAGTCATTCATTAATATGTTCTTTTGTAAGGTTGAGCGGCCGACCCCTTCTAAATCTCCACAGCCCTCAACCTCCGCAGTGGCATAATTATCAGCTGAAGACGTCGATTCTGGCAATGATGCTTGAGAGGCAAAAAATTACTGACATTACGCCTGTCTCCTCCCTTTTTTGTAATTTTATAATTGCACACTTTTGTAATTTTATAATTGTACACTTTTGTAATTTTTCCTGTGCATGAAATAAAAAATTGAATAAATACAATAATTCTATTTACATGTTCGTCAAACATTTATTTTTTGATTCAATCAATTCAGTGAGCACAGTTGCGAGTGCTGCACAAGCATGGGGGAAATTTCGACTTGCATAGCATTCTGCGGAACGCAACCCTTATGTAAGTCGGGTTGTTCCGATATTTATGTGCATTTCTTAGTGTTTATGAATCTGGGTATGCTGGTTCTGAATATGACCTTAGTTTTTCTGTAGGCATCATTAGTTACCCATAAATTAAAGAAAAGTGAATATGTATAGCAAATTTAATAAGAATTTTTAACTTCTGTATACAGAATAGAATATTAATCTTTACTTCCTTAAACAACAAGCTAAATTTTTTCTTAAAACTGTATGCTTGAACATCTGTTTTTTATAGTCAGTGTGATCATCCTAAACCAAAAACTTTATATAGCTGCCCATCATAGCTTAATCTCACCTTCCATGTTACAACTTTTCCATTAACTGTATTTCCTATTGGAGTCTCGCTGTGCCCTTGACTAACATTGCTTAGATTTGGTCTGAAATAATCCAGGTGAGAGTACAAGTAATGGAGCTTGGTTGATATTCTGTATCTCATTTTTACATAATCTACCATCAGTTTGTCAGCTAGTTTTTTGTAATTTTTGCCTTTAATGCTACCAAGAAAACTATTTACTACAGGGCAAAATTATTTGTTTTTTGGAAACAAGGGATTATTCACTACATTGTGTATGCGCATGCCTGCATGCAACTCAATTTGGGTAGACTTTTCTGTTCTCCTTCATTGCTGATATACTTCCCTACTATCCCAGAGGCACAAAAGCAAAGGAACTTTGTAATCACCATGAAAACCCCAGCATCTTTAAGTACCCACAAATATGGGAACTTTAGATGCCCCCGTGTCCATAGAAACGTGTTAGAGAAGGTAAAATATAAATATTATTAAAATAATTTATTTGGAAATATGATGTAGCACAAGCATGGCATAATTAATAGCTGTAAGAACTAGTTTGGAAGAAAGTGAAATAGGCTAGGAAGCATTATCCAATAACAGTTATGTAGATTAAATGTAAAATGGAAGGTTTGCGATTGACTTTGTTTGTTTATATGGCCTGTTTGAAGGATCAAAACAAAGAAGTTCCCCCCCCCAAAAAAAAAAACAATGAAAGGATTTTCAAATTCATTTATTGCATGTATAATTTGTTCTCTGACTCTACAAATTACTCAGAATTTTTGACTTTCTTTTTTTTTTTTTTTTTTTTTATTAAATTTGACATTCTCTCTATTCTAACTTTCCTAACAGCACAGTAATTTTCCTTAGTGATTTTTAATGTTCACAACTCTAGATGATTTCAGTTTTTTAGTTAACTGATGGAACTGGTCAAGATTCTGAGGCTTTTGCAGTTAATAAGGACTTTACACAATTTGCTTGTTAACCTACCAGAATACCAGATTCTAACCATGCACCCAACACTCCTGATCTTTTCATCACCTGCACCCCTTCAGAATATATAGTGAGTGTCAGCCTTCCTTTAGGTACCTCTGATCACAACTTGGTGATGTTCTTTTCTCCACTGGAAGCTCTTTCGTAGCCATTCTCAGTCTCACGTTGTTTGGCATTACAGAAGTATGAAATGGGATGATCTGTGCAAATTCTGTTCCTGTTTTCTTTGGTCAGATTACAGTTTTAAATCTTGTGATCCTAATTTCTGCTCAGATCTTATCAGTGAAATTATTTTTATAGGAAAGAAATCCTTTATTCCGTATTTCACCCTAAAATCTTGTCCTTTATCTAAACCTTTATTTAACTATAAAAGGGCTAATATTATTCAAGATTAAGAACACAGCATATTGCAATTGTATCCAAATCTCTAGCTCTGTTTTTTACCTACACCAAAGCTTTCAACAATTGTGAAACAATCAGTCTAAACTCTACTTTGAACAGTGCTAATTGTAAAAAATTTACTTTTTGTCCAAGCGGTAGTCGAGCCTTCTCATCTCTTGACAAAGCTATTGGCCATACTTTCTGCCCATGTATACTTTAACCACTCAGTTCCTCAACCAAAGGTAAACTGACTTATTAGCATCCTGTTTTACTACTAACTCTGTTGATGAGCTTGGCAAATTGCCTCCTGCCATACTAAATACATTCAATCTAATGCTTCCCATGATCTTTCAACAGAAGGATGTTAAAAGAATTCTGAACAATGTTAATGTCAAAAAAAGTTCCAGGTCCTGATTAGCATTTCTCTACTTGTTCTCAAAAGCTATGCTCCTGGGCTTGCACCTATTTTGTGTTGACTTTTAACACTTTCTTATTCCACTGGTGTTTTTCCTTCTGCATAGAAATTTGCTCACATTCAGCCAGTTCCTAAAAAGAGTGACAGAACCTTTCCTTCCCATTGCATTTACCTTACACTTTCTAAGTAATGGAAAAACACACCAACCACCAACTTTTTTTGGTGGATCATTTGGATCGAATTGAAATTCTCAAGGATACTCAGCATGGTTTCGTAAAGGGAAAATCATGTTTAACAAATCTGGTTCGCTATTTCGAAAGGGTCACTCACGAGCTGGATTTAGGGAATAATTTCGACATTGTTTATTTAGATTTCAGCAAAGCTTTTGACTCAGTCCCACATGAGCGGTTGCTTTATAAGCTGGAACAGGTTGGAATCACTGGGAAAATCCTTAGATGGATAGAAGGATGGCTTCAGGGCAGGAGGCAGAGGGTTGTGATAAATGGCTATTCCTCAGATTGGGTTGATGTAAGAAGTGGGGTTCCCCAAGGATCAGTATTAGGACCACTGTTGTTTTTAATTTTCATAAACGACATTGATGAAGGGATAGAGGGCGTGATGTCTAAATTTGCAGATGATGTTAAAATTGGGAGAGTAGTTAATGATCACTGTCAAGCTGAGCTTCTTCAGAGAGACCTAGATAGACTTCAGGAATGGTCAGAAAAATGGCAGCTGTGCTTTAATCCAACAAAGTGTAAGGTATTACACCTGGGAAACAGTAATCCCAAAAAAACTTATTCACTTGGTGGAGTTCAACTAAAGCCAGTACTGGAGGAAAGGGACTTGGGTGTTACGATATGGTCAGACATGAAATTCTCTGAGCATTGTAAACAGGTTGCAAGGAAGGCCCATGGTGTCCTATCGATGATCTATCGAACTTTTGCAAGTAGAGATAGGGACGTGATAATCCCATTATATAAGGCTTATGTTAGACCACACTTGGAATACTGTGTTCAAGTATGGAGACCGCACCTAAAGAAAGACATCGAGCTTCTTGAAAGGGTGCAAAGAAGGGTAACTCGCCTGGTGAGATCGGCAAAAGGGCGTCCTTATGAAGAAAGACTTCGAATATGTGGGTTGCAGAGTTTGGAAACTAGACACCTTAGAGGAGATTTGATTGAGGTGTTTAAGGCTCTGAGAGGCATCAGTAAAATGAATGAGGACAAAATTTTCAAGATTATAAATGATGCTAGAACTAGGGGACATAAATTCAAGTTACGGGGGGAAATGTTTAGATTGGATTGCAGGAAGTTCTATTTTAGCCAGCGAGTTATAAATTACTGGAATAAGTTGCCTTCATGGGTGGTAGAGGCCGACAGTTTGGGGAAATTCAAAGGTCATCTGGATAGTACTTTCGGGTAAGGGAAGCACATAGGATGATAGGTTTAATTTCCTTTTTTTTTTATTTTTTATTTATTAATTATTATTATTTAGTTATTTATTTATTTATTTTTGTTTTTATCATTGTTTTGTTCGGATTATTTATTTATTTATTTATTTATTTTTTTTTTTTGGCTGGTGCAGCATAAGCCATAGGCTTTCTTGCACCATGCGGCCGTTACTAATACTAATACTAACTCTTACACTATATTGAAACCTTGCTTCTGATCAGTGATCACCAGCATGGATTCCCCCAGTATTGACACATTGGAGATGTTACTCATCTTTGTACAGATTTTATGGAAAAGTTATTCTTGACATTTGTAAGGCTTTTGATCATGTGAGTGGCATCATCTAAACAAGGTGCCATCTTATGGATTGCTTGCCATCTGTTTCAATCGTAATTGCGTAGCCAGCTTTCTCAGTTATATCAAATAAGGCACAAATAAAAAATAACAAGTAAATAGAAATCAAACATGAACCACAGTCATTCAGATGAAATAGACAGGAGTAAGTAGTACAGGTAGCCCTTGATTTAAGCCGGGGTTAGGTTCATGAGGGGACAGGTGCAAATGGAACCCTTTATATAATGGAGTTAATGGGAAATCACAGGATTAGGTTCCGGGCACCAAAAATTTTAACTACCCATTTCAATATTGAAGTATTTAAAGTTCAGAAATAAACTTTTTTAATTAAAAAAAGTGTTTTATTTTTAACCTAAATAAATACAGTTACATATAATAAATAAAAAATAAATTACAAAACATTTTGACAGTGAAAAACAAATTCGGCGTAATGCTGAATTTTTAGTTGGTTTTTGAATGTCCTGGTTGAGGAGGTTGTCTTTTTTGAAGAAATAGCAAGTTTTGATTGTCTGGATTTCTTCCTCCTTTCTTTAATAATTTCAAAATAACCGGCCAGGGTTGATATGACACCCCCTCTTAACTGTGGCACTGCTCTCTGAGTCGTGATCAATATCTTGCAAGAATCGATTGTAGATCACTTGTCTTCATAATTTTTAGAGGAGGATCTTTTTTCTCTTCCTCCTACTGTTGGCTAAGTTCTACAACTTCAAGGTGTTCATTTGAAAGAGTCTGTGCATGACTTTTCAAGAGCTCAGTTACATTTTAAACTGTAACTTCTTCTAACTCTGCCTCTTGTGCCAACCTGCTGATGTTATCTACAACATTATGTTGTGGATCAAATCCTTCGAAGTCATGCATGAAATCTGGGAGAAGTTTATGCCACACTCCATTTAGACAATTGACAGTCACTTCTTGCCATACATGTTAATGTGATTGATGCCCTTTAAGACATTAAATGACTGTCAATATTCTCTGATGGTAATGTTGGGCTCGCTAAAGCTTTTACCATTTCTGTAAATTTTTGCAGTAGGTAATAATCCATCAGTTTCAAAACTGATGTTGTATTATCTGTGATTGACCCAGTTGTCCTTGATCATGTAAACAGTGCATGATATATAGTATGGTACGATGCCGATAAATTTTGTTTGACGATTTAAACTTTCAATTTATAAAAAAATTTCAAAAATAAATATTCATGACCTTGTGGTTAGTGATCAGTGTAAATCAGACCAGAACAAAATGAGAGTTAACCCTTTCACAAGTGTACACATATACATTTTTCAAGTATAATTCTGTGGAGTACATATGTGCATATTTTTCATGTTTGCACTCTGTGGAGTACATATGTGCAGTTCAAGCCCATGACCACCAAATACGGAGGATGCGGGAAGGTCAGGGAATGACCACTGCATATCCCTGGAGCAATATGGCCTTAGTAGCTAATGCTCCTAAAAACCAAATAACAACATATGTGCATATTTCATGTTTGCACTCTGTGGAGTATGTATATATATTTCAAGTTCTTTGCAGATAATGTATCCATTTATGTACGAATGGCCAATAATTTTCAAATAAGTGTTTTTGAGTAACAGTGAGAAATCTTATCATTGACTATGGTTGTTATTGTTGAAATAATGCAACACCTAGTGTATGCACAGGCAGCTTACTACATGTTTGTACACAAAAACGAATAGATTGCCATTTCTGTAGCTTGTTAGTGGTTAGTATGTACACAGAGCACTGATAAAATTCATACTCACTAGCAAAATTACAGAAACATGAACTAGATTGGGCATAAAAGTGATTGGGGGCTGTTTTCTTAATCAGCAGATAATAGCTTCATATTACCGAGTATTAATTTTTATAGAAAAAATGTATAATTAGAAATAAATTTAAAAAAAAATAAATATATATATAATGTATTAATAACAAGTGGTTGTAGTGAATAGCAACTGCTTGTAAAGAATGATAATTAAAAAATTGGATTGGATTATATGGACATGGGACAAGTTTATTTTACAGGTACCTATTTAATTTTTTCCATTGTTACTACGTCTGATGTGGTCAGCATTTCTCCATTCATACTCAAATCTACTTATATATATATATATATAATTAATAATAATAGGTTGTAATGATAAAATGGAATGTCTAAAAAATAATGAAACATAATAATAATATATAATAATGGATTATGGATCTGGGACACTGCTAGTGATAGCAGAAATGCCCAGCAACCATAAAAATATAGGCATATGGATGAGTGCCAACCTGACAGGTGTTAGATACAATGAAGAAAATTAAAAGTGCCTGAAAAATAAAAGCAGATTACCTAAAAAAATTATATAAATAAAATTAAATGGTAATGGTAATTGCCTATATAGAATATAAACATATATGAAATTAGTGTTAAAATGTAGAAAAATGGAGAATTTGAAAATGTGTCAGATTAGCATAGCTGTTTCTGCATGATGTAATGAATCTAAATCTGATGGGAACTTTGTGGAATTTCGGTATCCGGTGTACGTAAGGAAATTTTAGTATTAGGGTTACCTAATTTAAATTTTTTGCACATAGCCAGTAGCTTCTTAATGATAATTATTATTATTAGCATTAATAATAATGCTACTATTAGATGTCTCAAATTTATAGGTGGAGCTACTTTTACTCTGAATACCTATATTCCATATTCTAGGAATATTTTTTGTCATTTGATTCCCATAATATACTGGAATACACACACACACACTGGTGTTCAAAGAAAGTGCATCACCTAGGAATTTCACATTTCTTACCCTTTTTCGTGATGGTATGTTACATTAATGAATAGAATCACAAATAGAGATATAAACAAAAGATATTTATTAATAGTTAAGGCAAAGCTAAGTAATATTTGACAGATGCTCTCAAAATATTCCAAAATGAGCATTTACAACCTTTATACAACAGTTTTGATAAATATGACAATTATGGCTGAAATGTTATCAGAAGCCCTGAATTTGCTTCAGTTTATCATTTTAAATGGAAAACAATATGAAAAGTTCACCAGGTGTAAACTAATATTTAGTTATTATTATTATTATTATTAGCTATATGGTGCAAGGAAGCCTGAGGCTTATGCTGCACCAGCAAAAAAAAAAAAAAAAATTTCTGAATTACCCCGAGAGAGAGAGAGACCAGTTCAGGACCCTGGGTGTGCCAAGCCCATACTGACCACATGTGAGTCCCTAGGGTTAATTTGAACCGCCTCTGACCCTGATGACAGCAGCACACCATCGAGGCATTGACAAGATCAAGTTCTGAAGATAATCAACTGATAGTTCGTGGTTTCAAACACGGATTATGACTTCCTGAAGTTCACAAAGGGTCTTTGGTTTCTTTCTGGCAACTACAGATTCCACACGATGCCAACAGTTCTCTATAGGATTCGAGTCGGGCTGTTTCCTGTCCAGCTAAGAGTTATAATGGACTGTTCTTCCAACCATTTTTTCACCTGTAACAAATGTAAACACATTATTGTTGACCCTCTAATGCAGAAATGAAGCTAAAGTAACTACAGAAGTGTCTACTTACACTTTTTGCCGGATGACAAGGAGCAGAGTCATCCTGAAAGATGCAGTTACTTGGCAGGTTGAAATGGTCTCTAATGGTTGGCAGCAATTTGCCTTCCAATATAGCCAGGTATCCATTAGCATTTACGGAACCTTTTATAAACTGCAGGTGACCTACTCTGCTATAGTATTCTTCACCACATCTATGGCAAATCGTTTGTCTCCCATCAGAGCCATGCAGGTTGAATTTCTTCTCATCTGAGAAAATAACTGACTTCCATTGCTCGGGGGTCCATTTGACATGCTCCTTACACAAAATTAATCGGATCTTTTTCATTTTTTGTGTGAGGAGGGGCTTCTTCTTAGGACGACAGGCTATAAGTCCATTTTTGAAGAGGTGTCTTCTGACTGTTACTGCACTTGCTATGACTCCTTCTTCCCATTCTCTTTTCTGCTCAGACAAAGCAGCTTTACAATTTTTAAGGCATAAGCACTTCAAAATGCTGCCCTGATTTGGCGTAGAGACTCGTTTGCATCTGGTTCCTTTTTTTCCTGTCAACAGAACCAGTATTCATGAGTTCGGAAAGAAATCTGCTCACTGTTAATTGACTACAAGACACTCTGTAAGCAATATGATGGAAAGAACATCCTTCCTCACATAAAGCAATAGTAGCACTCCTTCTTCGTGGCGTCAACTGCATGTAACTTGCCATCCTGACACAACAATGAATGACTGTAACTCTTGCAGAGTGTGCTTATATAGCTGAAAGTAACAGCTGATGTAATATTACGTCATCACTTACGCATGTCAATCTTTCTGATGAAATCTGTAAGAAATATTGCCATGTACTTACGCTATTCAGAAAATTACAATTTTAAGGGGTGTTACACTTTCTTTGAACACCAGTGTGTGTATATATATATTTGTATATATATATATTTGTGTATATATATATATATATATATATATATATGATGAAATCCATGAATTCTTTGTAAAGCCTGATACATGGGTCCAGTCTTTGATTTGAAATAAAGCACTTTACCCAATGTAGATTGTAAAATCAGAATTTAATTTTTCTCCTGGGTTTAGATGGTGAAATAAACTTGTAATATGCACATTGTTTTTCATGTGTAATTCCTAATGCTCTTCTGCAGTGTGAAGTATAAAGGTAGGTGTGTTTTATGTGTGAAAAAAACACTACATTGTGTGCAAAAACTGGATTTATTAAAATTTTGAGATCTAAAAAAAATATAAACACTTTGAAATTAAATAAACATTTAAAAAAGGGTGTAGGTTACAGCCTATTTCTTTGAGATCTTCATTTGTGTTAAAATGACCAAAAAAATTGCTTTCACTTTTGCCTGCAGTTTTGTGCTGATTTACCGCATCATTATTGTCTGACCTTGGCACTGGTGATCTGATAGGCAAAGTTACCAGAGATGTGGTTGTCACTAGGTCTCAGAAATTTGGTAGCTGTCTGTTTTATACTGGGCATGAGCACAAGTGCTGGAAGAAGCTAATGAATGGTTGTATTGGCATGGAAAAAGCATAATTTAGCTTCCTTTCCTTGCCACAATTTTGAGACTTCTTGGGTTTGGCATGCCTATAGATGTTATTTTGATTAGTTTCCTCTCCTCTTCATCCCAAACTAGTCATCATCACTTCCTCCTGGGACTGTGGTGAGATTTAGGAATAAGGATAATTGGGAGGGGAGGATAAGGTTTTTACTCATTGTTTGATGTGTGTAAACACTGTTTTGGATAGTCTAAACCTCTAAATTCTTTCCTTCTCTTGTTGTGACTGATGGTGAGAATGTCTTTGGGCTTTTGAGAGTGTTGCTTGCCTACCATGCCTTTGCTCGGTGTCACTGGAATCTCTCTCCAATTCTGACATAAACTTACATTTGTACTGTTCAATATGGTACTTCTCGAGAGTGCAAATACTACTTTAGGGAGTCAGCTATGTGTGCGTGCTCATCTGCAGAAGAGAAGAAACCATTCTTCACTTGCCATTCTGGGTAAGGGAAGTGATTTCAAGAATTGCCAAGAGATGCTAAGTCTGGTATGTTTTGGCAATAAAATCACTCTTGGAAATAAAGTTTGATTGTACTTTATAGTAAAAGAAAACAGATTCTGAGAGTCACCTTGTCTTCATCACAGCCCCCCCCCCCCACCAGCAGTTTTAGGGGTTTTAGAATATAAAGGGAACGTTGGGTTTTAGATGCATTTGTGACTTGGGCCATATTATGCTATGATATTATGTTATGTGGGCTGAAAAACCCAGAATAACTTGGGGTGGGAGAGAGTGCTAAGGACATAATTCAAGAAATTATCACCTGAGGTCAGCTAGCTGAGGCCTTGGTTGAAGAAGCCTTTTGAAATTCCTCTAGTCATTGACAGAACTTGAGTGCAACCTCTTCAAGTGTGTGAAAAGTGGAGAAACCACTATGCTATCATGGAGGACATAAAGTAGACAAAGTTTGGAGATATACATGGTTTGCTCAAAAAAATATATACCTTAGTAATAAAGAAACAATATAGCCTAATTTTATTTTATTAGTGTACATCTCCTTCAGTTCAATATATGCAGTATATATATAAAAAATAGGCGGTGTTGTTTCTTTATTTATAGTAACATCATAGTAAGTTACTTAATCATTCTGTTAAATTACTATGATATCATTAAACAGTTTGATGCAGGTTACAGTTTTAACATTATATTCCTAGACTTTAGTAAAATATTTAATACTGTTTCTCATTGAAGCCGCCCTATAAACCAAAACAAACTGGGATTTCTAATAAGATCCTATGCTGGATCACAGTCTGGCTAAAAGATATAGGAGACAAAGTTGTCATAACTTGTCAATCTTCCAAGTGGGCCAGTATAACAGGTGGGGTTCCTCAGGGCTCTGTCTTGAATTCCCTTCTGTTTTTCATCTTAATGAATGATATTAACAAAGGTACCAAGAGAAGCTGTCAAAGCTTGCTAATGATTTGAAGGTGCTTGCTAATGATTTGAAGGTGGAAAGGATGGTTAACAATTTGAGCTAAGCCATGATACTTCAAAAAGGCATGGATCAGTTGCATATATGGTCTGAAAAATTACAGTTGAAATTTACTGCTTTTAAATGTAAGACTATGCATTTAGGAAAACAAAAAATTCTGGAGTCCCATATAAGATGCACTAAAGGAGCTAAAAGTTGTTCAAGACAGAAAAGGACAGGTGTTAACAATTCAACCTAACATGAAACTTTCCATGCAGTGTAAACAAGTGGCTAGGTAGGCATATGGTGCCTCTCTGTTATTTTTATAGGACTTTTGTTAGTAAGAAGGGCATCATTATCTCTCAAGATGTTGGTTATACTGCATTTGGAATATTGAATTCAGGTCTGATGACTGCACCTAAAGAAAGACAACTTTTGTAGAGGGTGTTTAGAGAAGATGGACCAGATTGGTGACAAGGGCAAAGTGATGGACTGCAAAGTCTGACAGTTAGACATCTTATGGGAGATTTAGGTGTGTATAGTGCTAAAGGGAAATAAAATTAATTAAGAGGGTCTGTTCTCCTTGTAGGTGAGACAAGAACCAGCAGACTCAAATATAAAATCTCATGAAATTCACTTATGGGCAATGGGTTATTGAAAACTGGAATAAGTTGCCTCCCAACTTGGTAGAGGCAGTGTGTCTTTCTTAAGATCAAAGCAGAATTGGATAATTATCTTTGGGAATGGGACTAGTATGAATATTCCTTTTTGTTTTATTAGTTTATTTTATATATATATATATATATATATATATATTTTTTTTTTTTTTTTTTGGCTGATGTGATGATTCCGTCACTGATGATTCCTTTTTACCTCAAGGAAAATTTCCTCACTGTTGGGAAAGTTGGACCGGATAAAGTTGAGTTTCAAAGAAAGGATGTCAAAGCCACTTCCTTGAATCATTTGTCCTTATTGATATTAAAAAGAAGTCTTTGTTGTAGTCTCTGAAAAAGCCATTTACAAGTTTCCTTGAGATTGTTATCACTTGAAAATTGATGCCATCTTTCTCATGAAGAAATCACCTGCATGGGCATTTTTCATTCCTGAATTTTTTTCAATTATCGTGATCCACTGTGTTTCTTTTGCATGACTCCTGGTTTGTTTTTAGCATTAGTAGAGGTATGCGCTGCAAGAAAGCAAGCTTATGTAGCAAAAAAAAAAAAAAAATTCCCATTTCACCCATCACCAGCTACAATTCTTGGCAGAAGACCTTAAGTGGATCTGCATTGTGCATGTATAAAATTTCCTACAGATTTTAACCTTGCACTGTTTATAAGAGTTCTCTGAGCATTCTTGACAGTCAGCAAGACATGGACAAGTGTTCATGGAGGATGGCCAGTACTGATTCCTCAAAAATATCACATTTTGCATAACCAGGTCTTCAATTTTTTGGTATAATTCTGTAGTTATCACATCAGTTGATCATCCTGTCCCAAGCAGGCATCTTCTGATGATTATTGATCCCTTAAACTTCTTAGACCAAAATTTTATTTGGTATTCAGTAGGGAAAAGCATCACCATATCCAGTTTTTATGCATTTATCAATAACTTTTGATCCATACCCTTCTTTTGTCAAAATGATGGCCTAATTCTCCATTTTCATGACATCCATGTTTTTTTGTGGGTTGGTTACTTTAAGTTTCTTCTGTCCTCCTATAGTTTGTTATCTTGAACTGTTTTTGTGAAAATAAGATACAGACATTAATAAGGGTGTCGTAAAACAGTTTTTTTATATATTAAGCATATTTAATGGTAGGACAGTTTAAGGTAGATAACTTATTGAATGCTTATTGTAAATGTAATAATAAAGGATGGTCAAAGATGAAGGTCTAAAAAACCTAACCTCTAACTTTTGAAGGTTAAAAGTTAGAGATGTTAGAGAGCATACTTGTGAGGTACATCTTAAATGTATTTGAGAGTCATGTGGATTTACATACTGCTTTGCAGATATGTTTGGGGATGCCTTAGAAGCATATTGTTCCAGGATAACCTAACTGCAGAGGAGGTGGGGTATAGCAGTTAAAGAGTTTATTGGAGGAGGAGGATTAACAATATTTTGTGAGTCTTTAAACTTCTGCACAGCATCAAAATTTAAAATGTTTGATGCTGTGCTGTTGCCTTCACCTTAACTTTGGTCAAGACCAAGGACTATGTTCTTAAAATTGTGCACATGGTTGTTTCCTTTTTGGTTTGTATTGTTATCAGTTACATTAATAAAAAATGCTTCCTCATACATTTTCCTTTTTTTTTTTTTTTTTTTTTTTTTTTATGAAATTCCAAACAGAAATAGTATTAGAATCTATAGTACTTAGTATCATGTGTGGGTTTGAAGGCTGAGAAGAAAAAGAATATATCTATTAACATTATACTTGAATTTCTGTAGATTATAATTTTCATGAAATACATGTGAAAGAAGTTGAAGGGATAAATGAGGAAGAAGAAAAATTGGTTCTGTGATTTCAAAGTTGGACAGTAAATGGATGTTGATTAGTTAGGAAAATGTTCAGACTGGTTTGGAAGAGGGGGAGTTAAAGAAGCCAATTAGAAGAACAGTGCCCATGGAAGTATCTATAGAAAAGGCATGCAGCTGAAATACAGCATCTATGAGACAGAGTAGAGAGACTTTGTAAGAGATGGGTCATTACCCCCCTTTTGAATGGAGTTCAGAAGCTTGAGGGAGGTTACAGAGGCACTGTCCCAGATGTGGCAACAATATTCCATAGTGGGGCAGATTTCAGATTTGTACAGAGTTGAGTAGCCATTTAGAAGAAAAGTAATGTCGAGATTAAATGAAAAAACCCGGTTAATCACTACCAAGAGATTCATCAGATAGCTTTGATAAACAGAAATGGATTAAGTAAATATTTTCTGAGTTTGGCTGCTGTTATAACCAATTTATTTTTATTAATATAGAGAATACAATAAAAAATGCAACTTAACAGGTATTTTAATCAAATTTATCACCTTTTTTAACATAGTATAAAGTAAAATTTATTACCTTTTTTAACATAGTATTTAAAAGCATTCATTATCCTTTACATAGTATAATGGGAAAAAAAAGCAAAAAGTAGCTTTACGCAGAGTAATCAAAATTGAATATTCTTAAATTTTAATGCAAAAAAATGAGTTTTCCCATTTTCAGGACATACAAATTACCACCAGTAGTAAATATTCTTTCGCTTTCAACTGATGAAGCTGGTGCACTTGAATATTTTAAAGCCAGTTTACTAAGAAGAGGTAGTTTGTTTCGCATGTTTTTCCACCACAGAAATGGGCTATTATTTCTAGGCAGTAATGGCAAATTTAAATACTGATTGAATTATTCAGTGCAACACTGAATAACGCTTGTTCTTTTTTTTGAGGATTGCTTCTCTTTTGAACTTACTCTGGGTGACATTTCTTCTGTTCCTTCATTTTGAACACCATCTGTCTTAGCAGCAGCTAAGACAGATGGTGATTAAAGCTCCTCAAGTGTGCTAAGAATTCTACTGAAATTATCATTTTGGACAGCTTTGGACAAAAATAAATTGAGTCAAAATTGTAGGTATTATCATTGAAGTCAAAATTGTAGGGATTCTCTTTTACTAGCTACATTATTGATTTCTTCAAATGAACCCAGGAGTTGGACAATTTTTTCTACAAGACCCACTGGTATGAACTTAATGTTGGAATATCATTATCCACAGCATATGTTGTTAAAGCTTTTTGCTGTTCTTTGTTTCTTTCCCTCATGTAATATGTTGAATTCCAATGAGTGGATACATCTTGAATTAATTTATTCTTCTTTAAATTTAGCTGCTCATGTATTTCCATTAATTTGTTAACTGGTGAAGCAGAATGACTGAAGTACAGCAACACCTTGCTTAGCACGGCTTCAAACAGCATGGGTTTCACTATAACAGTTTTCAATTAAGCTTAAGTTGAAAATTTGCTGTACATAGTAAAACTCATTTAATAGCCTAGACACGTACTCTACATATATATACTGCGTTGTCATAGCCTAAGTACGCGTACATATATGCTGCAGTGCCAACTCTATTGTCTCACATGCATGTGTCAACAGCTCCCTTCAGGCAGTGTGCAACTGTGTTCAGTATTCTTAATTCCATTCTGATGAGACGACATGATAGCTTTTCATTTCACAGTTTATTTTTTACCCCTTTAAATATGATTGAAAATATATCTGCATCTTGGCTAGAAATCACTGCCAACAACATCATTCTGTTTGGCAATGTGTTTTACACCATTTGATAAATGATTTCACTGGTTTTGATTTGCATGTTCAGACAATTGTGGAAGACATTGTGAAGATTAGAAAAGATTTGGGATTCGAAACTTTAGACACTGCCAATATACGTGACTGCATTGATGAGCAAACTGCATATGAAAAAGAGGAAAACTATTCTGAAGTGGCACCAGAAGAATTGGAGAAAGTTTTTTGGGAGGTTGACACGGCCTGTGAGGCGATTATAAATGGAGATCTGGATGTTGAATGTAGCATCCAGATATGGCAGCTCTACAAGATGGGATTCAATGCTACAGAGACTTGTACGCCGAGAAAAAGAAGAGACGACTTCACCAGACTTTATTATTGAAAAACCTAAATAACACAATAAAACTTTTTTCTCATCTCTCATGATGTTACCTTTCATTACTAAAATTTTTTTTAATTTAAAATCCTTTTAATTGGCTATCAAGAACATTGTTTATAGATTTATAGCCAATTAAAAGGAGTTGAAATAAAAAATATTGGACACTGCCATTATACGCGGACTGTTTCTCTGGTACGCATTCAATTAAAACTTATTATAATTATACCTCAATCAGCACGGTTTCACATAGCATGGAACAATTTCTGTACCAATTATCAGTGCTATACCTTCTATGGTAGAGGGTATTGCTGTATTTTACAGTATTCCTATTAATAGTAACAGCAGTCCTTACAGCCTGCTGGGAAAACATGGAGTGTGTATGAAACATGATTGTGACTGTAAACCACTACCAGTGACACCAGCTACCATATTTTCTCTAGAATCTTGCATTTTTGAGATCTTATATTCTTCTAGCACATTGTTTAACCCTTCACTAAACTGTATCCCTGTACGAGAGCCTGAAAATGGAAGAATTCTTAGGACAGCCCTGTGTTGTTCAAACTCATTTGGAGCCAGTGGCCTCTAATACTCAGAAATGGAGAATTATTTGTAATACCTGTCCAAATATCAGTGGTTAAAGAAATATTGGTGGCTCTATCAAGGGATGTTTGAAGTTTTGTTTTTACCTTCTGAAAAATATCTGGAATGATTTTATCAGTGAAATATTTTCTACTTGGAATATTGTAATTTGGGCAAATTTTTTAATGGCCTTTGGAATCTAATGTCATATGTTATAGAATATGATTGAAGGCCAACAGCTATCATTTCTCCAGTTAAATAATGGATCTCTTTGGCCTTGTGGTCATTAATATCCCAAAAGCTCCTTTGTTAATACTGCTTCTATAGTAATTTTCACTTTAGCAGGAGGTTCAATGGTGCTGCTATTTCCTGAACATTCAGCATATGTCCTTTTCAACTAATCTGATGCTTCTGTTTCTTTTTCATTTCTTCTGGATGGAACTTTTTGAGATGATTCATCATATTTGTAGTTGTAAACATTTTGGCTGTTTTACCACCCCTTAATATGATGGTATCACATAAATTACATATGCGAACAGTTTTTCCCTTTGGATTTATTGTAAAATACTTCCATACAATACTTGGTGCCATAATGGTCACTCTGGCAATTACTTAAATCCAGGGCTGTAGTGGAGGGTATACACCATATACTCTGAATTTTTTTAAGATGAATAGCTTATACCTTCTGGTTTTTGAAAGACCTGAAAAAGCAAATATTATTAAAAATACAGTCGGACCTCTATATAACGAAATCGATTGTTCCTTTGAAAAAATTCGTTATACAGAAATTTCATTATAAAGAAATATGACCTTTTCAACAATGAAAAATACAATTCAGAAATATAGTAAAAGATGGGAAATAAATCAGAAATAAGTGGGAATGGTTACGTTTTCTAACATTTTAAAACAATTTATCAATACACATATTAAGAAATGACTACGTATGTGATGCACAAAATATATTAGTACGCTTTTTAAGAATTATGTCATAAAATATTTGGTTATTTTTTGTTGTACACTGGATTCTACTGTACACCGATCATAAAAATGTTTCAATTTGTTTAAACATTAACCACTGAGATATATTTTCTGTTACATTTTCTTCCCACTGAAGGCCTCAATGCAAAGTTTCAAATGCTGCCGTTTCTTGTTTGGAATGTTTAATATCTTCATCCATTTTCATCCAACTCATCGTTGATATTGTCACTAGTTCTTTAAATACGCTCCAAAATTTTGGAGTCACTCAGATATTCAGCTACTATGACGTTATCAACTCCTAAAAATTCGGCAAGAACAATTTCTCCACTGATCAAACCTTGCTTGGAACTCTTCTACTAGTTCATCTCTCTCATCTTTGTTAATTAGCATTTTACCAAAACCTGCTTTTGTGAAACAATTCTTAATTGTTGTTTTCATCACATCTTAACTCCACACTTTCCCCAACTCTGATATGCACATCCACAAATCTATAACAGAATCTATAGGTTGGTTGGTTTCTATTCTCAGTATAATTTTTTTTCAGTATGAGCCTTTGGTAGTGCATTTTCAAACTCTTGATAATTCCTTGGTCCATTGGCTGCAGTCATTGCCGGATTTAAACTTTTTGCCCTAAGCTATAACATGTATGAGGCCCTTTTCTCCCTTACTGTTCATCTGTGACAATATTAAAAAAGGATTTTTTAAGATGGAGTGAGGTCCCTTGGAACATGAGACCCTAAGCTGTAGCTTGTTTAGTTTATATATAAATCTGGCACTGGCTTAAGTTTCGAAATTACCAAGTGAAGGTGGGCAGAGCAGGGCAGTTGTTGATAATCAATGCAATTTTTCTGTTTTTTTTCGTCATCTTTCTATCGAAATTTAAAATCCACTGCTCAAAAATTTCGCTTGTCATTCAAGGTTTTTTGTAGTCCAACTCTAATGACTTTACTCCTTTGAAAGATAGGGGTTGTTTACTTTTTCCTATTAACAAAAGCTTCAGTTTTTCATTAATAGTCATTTGCAACCAAGAGTAATTCTCTCCTTACTATTTTTACCACCTATGCATTTATGACCTTTTAAAAGTCTGTTAAAAGACTTATGACCTTTAAAAGTCTGTGTCTTGTTCGGCAAACATTTAAAAAATAGACCTGTTTCATCAATGTTGAATATGTCTTTAGACTCCGTAATCCTCAATATTTTTCAAAACTCTTTCTTTCCAATGGCTATAGTCTTCGATTGCAACTCCACTTTCATCAGAAATAACTTTTTCGAGTAAGCTATGACACTCTTTAAATTTGTCCAGCCAACCAGAACCGGCTTAATGTTTTGTGCCCCAGAAAATATGCGTACTCTATAGCCTTTTCTTTTATTAATAGTCCTGATATCGGCATGTTTTGGTCTCAAATAAACTTCATCCTCTTAAAACTGCTTCATATACACCTTCCCAAAAGCATAATTTTGAACCTTCTGATGGGGTCCCGTTTCCTCAAACAGTTTGAAAATCGAAACACTGTTTTTCAGAATGGTTGACACTACTGGCAAGGATACCAAATTTTAAAGTGATTTCTTTTTTTTTTTTTTTTAATGCTCTGATCTACACTGTTAAGAACTTCCACTTCATCACACTACACTCAAGGATTTCCTCTTAGACACTGTAAGGTTACTTGAACAGCAGTTAAAACAAAGCTGAAATTAGGGACCACTTGTAGTTACCATGTAAACAGAGACAGGTGAAATTTAGTGAAAGTGTGGATGACTCATTTCTTCGAAACAAAAGATGAATTTCTGAGATAGAGGGAAATCACTCTCTCCTAATTCTATAATAGGATGCTTATGGTAGAAAATAGGTTGATCAGAGCCGATGCCCGTGTCAAGAATATGCCTTAATCTTTGCCAATGGCTGTGGATAGCTGACCAACACGACCTCTCTGTGTAGTAGTGTATAAGTTGTATAGGTTTTGCTTTTTTAGCCATTGCTGACACTCTGCTGGGCAAAGGCCTCTCCCAGAACCTTGCATCTTTTTGTATCCTGCACCGTGGTTGGCTAGTTTCCTCCTGCAGGTTTTACAGTCATCATTAAATTGTAAAATGTTTTTATTTGTGTTAAATTCCACAAATTAAAGCTTGGGTTAAATTCCACAAATTAAAGCTCTTAATTCGTGGAATTTAATGCCTTCAGCTATTAAAACTAAACAGATTAGCTCTTAATTTGTGCTTTCTACAGCATCAGCTCTATTGCCTGAAGGCCAGAGGTGCAAACAATGCGTACCCAGGTCTCTCGAAATCATTTCATTATACAGAAATTTTATTCATTATATGGAAACTATTTTCAATGTAATGACCAAGGGGAAATCAAAAAAATTCGCTACATAGAAAATTTTGCTGTGTGGAAGTTCGTTAAAGAGAGGTCTGACTGTATTTACTGAAAATTAAAAAATAAATTTATTAGAATTTGATTCCTAGGTAATACTGTACTTAGTTTTATGCAACTTCTATGTGACCAAAGCGAATTCGATTAATAAACCTGATATGCACAGCATACTCTCTGCTTTTCGTAACATTCATAGAGTATACCTTCTGCTAATTTTATGACTACAGTACTGCTTAAGTCTTAATAAAATGTAATATGAAAAAATATTAAGAGAAACACATTATGGATTAATAAGATATTGTGTAGCAATGATACATGATTAATCCATAATTAATCCATTATGGATTAATAAGATTAGAAACACATTATGGATTAATAAGGTGTACAAACAAACTGAATACAACATGGGGCAAAGGTAAAGAAAGCCGACATGAGAACCCCAAGAAACTAATCGATAACACACATCATCTGTACATGAGAATGCAGTGAGAAACTGCAGTAGCGGCAAAGCAGTTTGTCGGGTTAGTTTTCTATAATTTTCTGTGGTTCTTGTGTTGGCTTTTGTTCCAAATTTCCAGCATCCCCATCGTAAATTACATTTTTAAGTCCCAAGTTTGACAAAAATAACCATCAGTATGTATTCTAATGCACATGATTAATACTGAACTATTTCTAGCTGGATATAATAGCAACACAAATAATTCCTTTATGTGTGTCCTCTACATGCAAAGAGAGTAAAGAAATGAAAAGAGTGGATGCTTTTGAAGATTAAATCAGGGTGACTCATCAGGTACTAAGAGATTCAACACAAGGCTGATGCCTACTTTCATGCATTTGACTTTAAGGTGGTGTCCCTAGCGATGAAAGACACTCTCTACAGTGGTAAAAGTTATAATTCTGGGCACTTTCAGTTGTTGAAGAAACAGGGAATATATTGTGTAGCAATGATACATAAATCAAAACTATGTTTGCTAAAGTTAATGATTTGCAGAACATTTATTATCTTCTAAGTATAAAAAAAATGATCTTGTTATATACAGGTTGTTTCAAAAATGATGGTCAATAATTTAAAGGTGAAAAGTACAAACTAAAATAAGCAAAAAAGTCCCAGTGAACATCAAGCCACAAATGAACCTTTTTCGAGATAATGCACATTTTTTGTTAAGATCCGCCACTGATTATGGGAGCACTAGTTTAGTAAAAAGCTGTGAATCCTTTGCTAAGGATGGTTTTATTAAACTTAAGATAATACATTTTTAATTTTTGGTTTCAACACCACAGGATTTTAGAGATTGTACATGTTACAGGATGTTCTTTCTAATACCCTTTCCTCAACATCAGGTGTTATGCTTCTGGGCCTATCTGCTCATACTCCATGTGTGAAGCGCCCATGTTCTCTGTGTTCATGTACCCTGATGAATGTGTGCCTGTTGGGCTGCCTTTGGTGGGGAAATGCTTCTTGGTACAAATGTGCAGTCTCAAGTGCACTGCTGTTGGCTTTACCATACATGAAGTGCATGTCCACATACTCTTCGTTGCTGTAACCTCTTTCTATGTTGACTATCCTTTGACAAGTACTAGTATGCCTGCTACATCTCAGAACATTGAGAGAGGGGAAAGGGAGAGAATGAGCATAACCTAACCTAAAGAAACAAGTTGGTGGTGGATCCCAACTAGAATTGTTCAATATCTTGAAAATCACTTAAGGACCCATGTTTACTAGGCTCTTTGCATATTGTAGTCTGTTACAGTTCACCTTTAAATTATTGACCATCACTTTTGAAACACCCTGTATATTAACATTTTACTTTTCCTCTAACTTTTGCTACTTGATAAAGCCCCTCCTTCCATACTTGAACACATTCCATTCTATTTCACGCCTACCTTGGTCTTTCAACAGAAATTCAGTTATCAGTTTCATGGTATCAAAGTTGTTTAGCAACCTTGATAAGATAAATTCTCAATAGAAGCTGGTTGTTGCAGTATACTCTGTCTAGCCGGTTCAGGAATCAGTTGAAAAAATCTTCAGGTAATTCATTTGAACTCAAATCTTCTGGATCAAAATCTTCAGGAAGTTCTTGAATATAATTCATGATGTTGATGGTATAGCTTCTTGATGAAAAGTTGATGTAGAAGGTCGACATTGATTAAAATCTTGAGAAACAGGATCTGATTAAACTCTGCATTTTTTTTTTTTTGTTCTCTATGTATTTGATTTCTTTTGTAGACATAGGAGGCTTCTTCGGTGGCTTTGAAGCTTTTATTCTTGCATAATTCTCTCAATTTTGCTCAGCTGGAGTGTTAGCCGTCTTTGAAATAATCTTATAGGTTGATAACTGAAATTAGATTTGGTATTTTTACAATTCAGTAGTTAGCAAAATCCATTTGTAGAATAGTTTGATGTCATAACCAAAAACTACTGCAAGAAGTGATTGTTGTTTGTTGAGGTGATTATTTTATTGATGCATTCTTAAATCAAAACTGTTTAAATTTTTAAATGGTTTAATCAAACAGCTATTAAAATCTGACAGCCACTAAAGTTATGAACAATGTACCATTTTATGTTCATTCCCACTACTTATGCTACATGAAAGGTTGATGTAAATCAAAATCTTGAGAAGCAGATTTCATTAAACTATTTTTTTGGTTCTCTATGTTTTTGAACCCCTTCTTTTGAGACATGAGAGGTTTCTTTGGTGACTTCGAAGCTGTTGATTCGGTCAAGTAAGTGCCCACTGCTTACTTGACCAAATCAACATTATTGGGAAGTGAAGTCATTTCTGGCTCTTAGTATGAACGATGTAACATTTTATTCTCTGTTGCACATAAAAGACTGCTGTACAAATTGGAGCAATGTGGTATTAAGGGCAAGTTACTGCTATGGATTAAGGGATGGTTAAGTGAAAGAAGACAGAGTTATTATTAATGGGCACTGCTCTTCATGGACTAATGTTATTAGTGGAGTTCCCCAGGGTTCATTGCTGGGTCCATTGTTGTTTTCAATATTTATCAGTGATAGCGAAAGCTTAAAAAATGGTACTCACCTTGAAATTAATCTGCGATGGTTTACTTAGGTAGCGTGGTTAATGTTTACATTGAATTGTTAAATTGAAAAATTAAAAGGGAGGGAAGTAAGTAAAGGTTGACTGAGTTAAATGGGCCCAAGGAAACAGAAGTGTACACATCCAATCCTTGGTTGTCATCGAAATAAAAAAAAGAAGAATAATTAAAAACTATGTAAGTGAAGCCAATAGTCTTTACGAGGACTTTCGTTAGTTAAAGAACGTCTTCAGTTGGCAATGTGTGGGGAGAGAACGCGTATGGTATTTTAAGAATAAAAAATTATACTCTCGTGATGCCTTTTTTGACATGTGGGAACTTTAATCTCGAGAGGTTCCAAATTGGGGAAAGATTGAAGGGGAGTTTAGAATTCAGAATTTGGAGGTTAGAGTGGTGCTTGTACCATTCAATAACTAGAGCTTCATATTGAAGTATTCTGTAGCTGGATTTTAGTTTAATGATGGAAATGGCAGAATCGATGAGCAGGTTGTGGTTGTGAGTCTGGGCATGAGTTGTAAGTTCTGTCACAGTTCTGTCAACCAATCTGTCACAGAACTTACAACTCATGCCCAGACTCACAACCACAACCTGCTCATCGATTCTGCCATTTCCATCATTAAACTAAAATCCAGCTACAGAATACTTCAATATGAAGCTCTAGTTATTGAATGGTACAAGCACCACTCTAACCTCCAAATTCTGAATTCTAAACTCCCCTTCAATCTTTCCCCAATTTGGAACCTCTCGAGATTAAAGTTCCCACATGTCAAAAAAGGCATCACGAGAGTATAATTTTTTATTCTTAAAATACCATACGCGTTCTCTCCCCACACATTGCCAACTGAAGACGTTCTTTAACTAACGAAAGTCCTCGTAAAGACTATTGGCTTCACTTACATAGTTTTTAATTATTCTTCTTTTTTTTTATTTCGATGACAACCAAGGATTGGATGTGTACACTTCTGTTTCCTTGGGCCCATTTAACTCAGTCAACTTTTACTTACTTCCCTCCCTTTTAATTTTTCAATTTAACAATTCAACGTAAACATTAACCACGCTACCTAAGTAAACCATCGCAGATTAATTTCAAGGTGAGTACCGTTTTTTAAGCTTTCGCTATTCTTTTCTAGTCTACTAACACGGTACTTGAAGATTTCTAAAAATTTCGTATTATCAGTGATATTGATGAAGGTATATCAAACTTAATGTCTAAGTTTGCAGATGATACAAAGGTTGGCAGGATGGTTAACAATAGTCATAAGGGTGAGCTACAACAAGATCTGAGAAAATTGGGTCAGTGGGCTGAGAAATGGCAGCTGAAATTTAACCTTAACAAATGCAAGATACTGCACATGGGTAGCAGTAACCCCAGAGTAACTGATCAACTGTATGGTAGTACCACACAGTTGATAGGATTCGTAGCTTGGCATTCATAGTGAGCGAATGCATTTCTAAAGCGCAGGGAGTGCATGGTGCTTAGAGAGGATTTGATTAAGATTGAGAGGTTAGATAATTGCATTTAAAGAATTTATTTAATATATTGTTAACTTTATTTTGATATAAGTTTTTTTTTTCCTGCAATAGTTTGTAAATTTAATTTTTATAATATTATAAATATAATTTTTACTTTCTGTGATATTTAGTAAATTTAATGAAGGTTGTGTCCACCTTGAACACTTTCAAAGAATATCATGACTCACACAGAAATAGTCGATGGCTATTTCCAGGTGAATCATGATTTTATCACTTGCAGAATCTCTGTGGGCATGTATTCCAAGGTCAACCTAGTAGATAATCATAGCTCACCTGGCAATTCTTTTCTTTGTCACTATTGTACAGAGTGTACCGATCTAAAGTTAAAATTTTGTGCATTGCTAGAAGAAGCTGAGTCACTGAAAAAAAAAACAGGTGCTTGCCCTTGAGAATAATGTAACTGGGAGCTCTTCAGGGATTCAAGGCTCTAGCAACCCACCAAATGATGCACACCCGATTCGGGCCCAGAGCAGAATAACCAGGTGCAAATTGCACTTGTTCAGAAGGACTTAGTTCTATTAGGAGACTCCATTGTTAGGGAAACAGGAAATATTTTTTGTAATAAGGATAGGTGGATTAGAACGAAGGTATGTCTGCTGGGAGCAACAATTAATGCTGTCACAAACAGATTGTCAGCTTTTAAGGGTGGTAAAGAAAATATTATTATGCATGTAGCGACTAATGATATTAAGCACACACAATGTGACAATTTGTTAGACAAATACATGACCATGCTGAAGAAATGCTGTGAATTAGGTCGGAATGTCTATGTGATTGCAATTCTGCCCAGGCATGATAGGAGAGATTATATGCTAAAAGCCTTATGGATTAACTCAAGACTTGAAGGACCCTGCAAAGCTTTTGGGGGGAAATTTTGTATCAGCTTGGCCCACACTCGTAGGTAGAAGGAATTTGTTTTGTAGAGACAGGATACATTTAAACAAAGGTGGTACAAGGGTTTTTGTCTGTATTATTGAGGATACCTTAAAGGTTCAGGGAAACTGCTAATTTGTGGGGACAAGGGTAATACAAATATGCATTTATTTGATAATATTGGTCCAAGTAACACTTGCACATACCTCAAGAGTTCTTGTTTGTTTCTGCAATACATCATATTGGCAGGAAAGTTTCAAATGAACGTTCCAGTGATAGGGAAGCTAGCTTAAATAATTTGAATGGGTGTGTCAGGGTAGTTAACTATACAAGAACACTAAGTCTTAATTGTTTATATAGTAATGTCAGAAGTGTCCTCAATAAAATGAGCAAATTCGAACTGCTGGTTAGGATAAGTAATGCTGACATAATAGGGCTTACGGAAATGTGGTGCCACCTGGAGATAGGGGATGATGAGTTTCAGTACGATATGTACAATGTATTTATGAAGGATAAGGCAGACAGAAGGGATGATGGGGTCATGCTTCTTATCAAAAGCAGCCTGAGTGTGGCAAAAGCTTTCCTGTATTCAGACATTTTGCCCGATAGTATAGAATCCATATGGTGTGAGATAGTTGGAAGAAAGGTATAAGTGGGAGTAATCTACAGGCCAAGTGATTGCGAAGATTATGATGAGAGCCTCTACATGCAAATGGAATGGGCAATTAAGCGAGAATGTCTTATTATGGGTGATTTTAATTTGCCTCTAATTGATTGGAGCAAATGTGGAGGAAACTTGAAATGGGGAACAAAATTTTTAAATCAACTAGATGATTGTTATTTGTATCAACATGTCAGGGAAAGTACTAGAGAAAAGAATATTCTAGACCTGATCATCACCCACGAACCAGATACATAATACGGCTAACAGTACAGGAACCAGTAGCAGGAAGTGATCATGGAGTTCTAAGGTGGATGATGAAGAGAGAGGTAGCAGTAGTTAAAGGCAAAGGAATGGGTTATAATTTCAAAGAAAGGAAATTACAATGGCTTAAGGTGCAACATGGCCTCTATTAACTGGATAGATATCTCACAGAGAGTGAATACAATTGAATTATAGTATACCTTTAAAACATTAATCACAGAAACCTTGAATTCTTATATACCATTAAAAAATACTCCATGAGGAGGATTTCAAATTGGATGAATGATGAAATTGCCAGATTACTTGAGCAGAAAAAGACTGTATGGAAAAGTTACAGAGCAATAAAAAGTACTGAAGCCTATATTAGCTATGAATTGATCTGCAATAATGCCACAGAAAAGTTTAGGCTGCCTAAGGCAGATTACAAAAAATCTCTGGTGAAGAGTGGGGATAAGGAATTCTGCACATATATAAATGCAAAGAAGGGAAGGACAAACCAGATCGGACCCTTATGTAATGGATGTGGGATAGCATTAGATACCCCAGTTGATGTTGCAGATGAACTCAATAGTTACTTTGCATTGATATTTACAGAAGAAAAACCCTTCCCATCAATGAGAAATTATGAGAGTGAAGTTGAAAATATGTAATTGATGTTATTGAAATTTGAAATGATTATTTAATGAAAAAATGCTCAAGCCTACAGGTGAGTAAGGCTTCTGGTGTTGATGGCACATACCCTATAATTTTAAGAGATGTTGCAGGTGAGCTCATTGAACCATTGAGGCTAATTATGAGAACATCAATGGACTCAGGAGAGAGGGAAATTTCTAGTGGGAAATCACCGACCGGTTAGTCTAACTTCAGTAGTAGGGAAAATCGTGGAGGCAATGATCAAGGGTGGAATTCAGGATAATTTGGATAGAAATGGAAGTCTGAAGGATACACAGCATGGTTTTGTAAAGGGAAAATCATGTTTAACAAATCTGATTAGCTATTTTTATAGGGTCACCCATGAGCTGGATTTAGGGAATAATTTCAACATTGTTTATTTGGATTTCAGCAAAGCATTTGACTCAGTCCCAAATGAGCGGTTACTTTATAAGCTGGAACAGGTTCGAAACACAGGGAAAATCCTTAGATGGATAGCAGGATGGCTTCAGGACAGGAGGCAGAGGGTTGCGATAAATGATTATTCCTCAGATTGGGTTGATGTAAGAAGTGGGGTTCCCTGAGAATCAGTATTAAGACCACTGTCATTTTTGATTTTCTTAAATGACATTGATGAAGGGATAGAGGGCATAATGTCTAAATTTGCAGATGATGTAAAGGTTGGTAGAGTAGTTAATGATCACTGCCAAGCAGAGCTTCTTCGGAGTGACCCAGATAGACTTCAGAGATGGTCAGAAAAGTGGCAGCTATGCTTTAATCTATCAAAGTGCAAGGTCTTACACCTGGGAAACAGTAACCCCAAAATAATTTATATACTTGGTTTGTTTGTTTGTTTGTTTGTTATTTGGTTTTTAGGAGCATTAGCAACTAAGGCCATATTGCTCCTGGATATGCGGTGGTCATTCCCTGACCTTTCTGCATCCTCCATACTTGGTGGTGACAGGCTTGAACCCCGGTCTAATCAAGAAACGTGTGCTACACACTGCTGCTCCTTCCCACCTGGCTACGGAGGCGCCTTATATATATATATACTTGGTGGAGTTGAACTAAAGTCAGTAGTGGAAGAAAGGAACTTGGGAGTTACGATACGGTTAGATATGAAGTTCTCCGAGCATTATAGACAAGTTGCAAGGAAGGCCCCAGTGTTCTATTGATGATTTATCTAACATTTGTTAGTAGAGATAAGGACGTCATAATTCCATTATATAAGCCTGTTGCTAGACCACACTTGGAATACTGTGTTGAAGTGTGGAGACTGCATATAAAAAAAAAAAAACATTGAGCTTCTTGAAAGAGTCCTGAGATCAGGCAAGACTGGCAAAAGAATGTCTTTATGAGGAAAGACTTCAAATATGTGGGTTGCACATCTTGGAAACTAGGCACCCTAGAGGCGACTTGATTGAGGTGTTTAAGGCTCTGAGAGGCAATAGTAGAATGAATGATTATGAAATTTTCACGATTATAAATTATTCTAGAACCAGAGTACATAAATTCAATTTATGTGTAGAATTGTTTAAATTGGGTTGCAGATAGCTTTATTTTAGCCAGTGAGTTATAAATTACTGGAATAAGTTACCTACATTGGTGGTAGAGGCTGATAGTTTGGGGAAATTCAAAGATCGGCTGAATGGTTATCTATTCAAAGGTCAGCTGGATGGGAGGAGTGAACTGCATAGGTTGTCTGTTTCCTTTTCTCTTATTATTATTATTATTTTTTTTGGCTGGTGCAGCATAAGCCTTAGGCTTCCTTGCACCATATGGCCATTACTAATACTACACTCAGAATAGTGGAAAGTGAAAAAGACCTGGGGGTAATTGTGCAGCCAAATATGAAATCCTCTGAGCAGCAATTGACAGAGAATATTTAGTCATTTGAAAAGAAACAGTTGAAGTCCTTGTCAGTAATACTGATCTAACATTAGATATATGTCTTGTTTTATGATTAGACTAATAGTTTCTCTACAAATTGAATCTGAAATGCAGGATTTGCTTCACTATTATGAAAACCATAGCTGATAAAGTTAGCAGTTTTAACATGTAATTTTTAAAAGTATGATGATTCTTTATCACACATTTTGTCTGGGCTATGTACACACAGAAAGTAGTGCAGATTGTTAGTCCTGGGCAATTGCATTAACCTGCTTACTGACTATGGACATACAGGTTGATCAGCATTTGTTGTTAGTTCCAGGAATATGTAGTTGAAGCTGTCACACATCCCAATCTATACATGTGAATTGAGTGTTTGTACAACTTTGAAAAACTTTTAGTTATATTTTAAAAAAGGTGGATAGTTAATTAACAAAGATGCTGACATAAACAGCAAAAACTACCAGAGAAGAGGCTTGCACTAATTGAGAACATTTAATTTTTGTGCATTCACCATATTGTCCATTCATTCTACCAATCAGCACATAGCAACAACACAATATCTACTGATTCACCCACTGACAATCAGCAAGCTTAAACTAAAATTTATTCCAGTAAGTAGGCATATTAATGCATCCAGCAAAGATCAGTCCTGACACAAGGGATTAATGCACTTTCGTGTAGCTTAATGGGAGCACACATACACAATTATTGTGCATGTGTGTGCTCCCATTGATTTTCATGAAGGTTCCCATTTCTGGAAAGTGGACCATGTGTTCTACATGTAGGAACCCTATTATTTGACAGTAATACATTGAAATTTTACTGTTCTCATATTTTATATATATATTATATTTGATTTGCGTATATAATTATTTTTAGATTTCATCACATGAAATTTATATTGTAATTTTTTTTTCTTTCAGTTCATTTCTAAAGAAGAACATTATTTATATATTACATCAAATGGTATGACAGAATGGCAGCCTTGGATTCAACAACCGAATTAGGGCAGTTGTTAGATTCGTGGGAGAGAGATAATGGCAGTGGTGCGGATCCAATCCCAGTTCTTACAAGGTATATAAGATAAAATTTTGGTTTCATGGCCTTTTTTTTTTTTAATCTGGCAGACATTTATAATATGTGAGCTGTGGGATTTTAGTATAACCCCATTTTTTAAATGCTAATTATTTTCCTGAACAGTAATATGATAAGCACTGTAAGGATAAACCATGTTATTCATAATTTCAAGGATTGCAATCATCCATGCAAACTTTTTGATTATGACTCTATATATGGTTTACATTGTAACTGCAATGATCAGTTGTCTTTTGATTGCAACTTTGTATCCTAGTTTGTGATGTATTTATAGTTTGCACTCTGGCCAGGAGTGGATTGGTATATTGAGACATGAAGAAATTTCCCAGTGCCACCCCCATACATGGACTCCAGTGTCAAAACCTATTGAATATATAGTTGCACAAATTTTAAATTTCATATCTTACTTTATTCTTAAATTTATGAAAAAAAAATGCTGATGGAAAGATACAAATTTATTACAGTTTTTTTTTTTTTTTTTTTTGTTTTGTGGATATATGATGCATCAATTGTTTTAGTCTTGGTGCACTTTTCACTGACTTTGCCACATGTGGTAGCAGGCTTGGCGTAGCCAAGTAGTCAGGAGTGAGAGTGCAGTAACACATGGCGCCTCCGTAGCCAGGTGGGAAGGAGCAGCAGTGAGTAGCACACGCTTCTTGATTAGACCTGGGTTCGAGCCCGTCACCACCAAATACGGAGGATGCGGAAAGGTCAGGAATGACCACCGCATGTTCACGGAGCAATATGGCCTTAGTTGCTAACAACAACAACAACAACAGTAACACATGCTCTTTGAATAGACCATGGTTCAAGTCCCTATTAAATGCGATTAATGATTGTATTCATGATTTATTGTAAACTCCTCTGATCTGGTGGTCTTGCCAAAGTATAAACAAGAACATTTTCTTTGCTATGTTCATAGGCCGATTTTATCACTTCCACTCATCAAGCTCCATTGCATACCTCTTCATCTCAGGAAAAAATAAAAATAAAAAATTCTGTTTATACCTTAGTGTGCTGAAAATACATGTGTAGTTCCTGAAAACTATAATCTTAAAATTTACAGAAATTCAAGTCTAATATCAACAAGTATCTTCAATATTCCCAACCTCCAACCCAAGCACGGTACTAAGTACTATAGGTTCTAATACCTCTCATGTTTGGGGTTTTCATAAAAAAAAAAAAAAAAAAAAAAAAAATGTAAAACTGTCTAGCAAGATGGGTGCCTCGAATGGTGACACTCAATCAGAAGTACTCATAGGCCTTGGAAAGTCAGTATGGCTAATATGGTGGACTTCAGACACACTTGAAAAAGGCTCTCCTGATTCCATGTTTACTCATTGCCATATTCACATTCTTATGGCAGATATTAGCATTAGTAGAGGCATATGATGCAAGAAAGCAAGCTTATGCAGCATCAGCCAAAAAAAAAAAAAAAAAAAACCCTCCAATTTCATCCCTCCATTTGTTCCAAATGCCTGTCCAGCTCAGCCTTAAATTTATTTAGGCTATTAGCTTCCATAACAAAAGATGGAAGCCTGTTCCACCAATTAACTACCCGCTGGCTAAAGGCAAATTTCCGCATATCTATTCTACAACTATCTCTCCTCAGTTTGAAACTGTGCACTCTCAGGTTCTTAGTCTGAGCAAGACGAAGAATCCCATCAGCATTCAGCTTGCTCAACCCATTCAAAGCCTTATACACCTCAATCAGATCACCTCGCAGGTGCCTACTCTCCAGGTGCTGCAGTTTGTAGAACTTAAGCCTTTCTTGGTAAGAGCACCCCTTTGTTCTCCTCACCAATCTTGTTGCCCTTCTTTGTATTGATTCTAGCAACTCTACATCCTTCCTAAAATGAGGCCTCCAGACCTGTACACAGTACTCTATGTGTGGCCTGACCATTGCCTTGTATAACAGGATTATCACCTCCCTGTCCCTGCTAGCAAAATTCCTATATATCATTGACAAGGCTCCATGACCTGCTCTGGCCGCCCATCTGCACTGCTCAGCAAAATTCATATTTGGCTGCACAATAACCCCCAGTTTTTTTTTTCACTTTCCACTTCCCTGAGTGTAGTACCACCCAGTTGGTACATTTCTCTTCTGTTATTGCTACCCATATGCAACATTCGGGAGATGCATAGAAAATTGGACTGTTCACTCCTCTTGGTCGGTAAGCGATCACAATGTAATAACCTTTGACATAATATCTAATGAAAATGCAGCAGCTTTGAGTGGCACTCATGACTTCCCCAGATACAAAACTTGACAAGTCAATTGGAATCCTTTTGATAAACGTCTTAAGGAAAAATTTACAGATGAAAAACTGACAAATATGACAGATCTTACTTTGGACTAACATCTAAAAGAATTGATGGCAGTTCACCGAAATATGTGACGAGATGATTAAGAAGAAACAGAGAAGACAAAATTCGGTTCCTTGGTTGTCCCAGAACCTTTCTACTCTAAGGAATCATACAAAGAGCATAAGATGAGATGTTCAGAGAGCTAAGAGAGATGGTAGACCCGAAGATGAGATAAACCGATTGAATGAAATATAGAAAAATGCGTGAAGGACATATTTCAACAATATTTACAAAGAAAAATGCTCCGCTTGGGAACGCTTAGTTAAACAAACTATGAACCAGGAGCCCTGGGGCTTGATCTACAAGCTGACTCTAGACAAAATTCGTCCGGGGGAATATTCTCCTCTGTACTTAGACCTGATAACTCCGAAACTCTGACATGGGCCGAGACTATGGAAACAATTTTGGATGAATTGATTATGCAGGATGAAACTGTACCAGAAAGTCCGGTACAAACAGGCATTCGTTTAGAACATCTTTCCTACTTCGGCCAAAGCCACGAAGATGATTTTTACAGACACGAGGTAGGTCTTGCTGTTGCGACTTTGCGTGATGGCAAATGCCCCGGACTGGACCTATTAGAAGTTGCCATAGTTAAAAGAATCTAGAGCACCTAATTCTGTTCATCATCAGTTGTCCCCAACTGATGATGAACCTCTTTAATGCCTGCCTACAATATGGATCCATCCCCTCTCCTTGGGAAAAATGCAAATCTTAAATTACTCATTAAGAATCCCAACTAAACAGCAAATCAGGCAAATTCATACCGCCCAATCGCTCTACTTCCGGTCTTCGGAAAAATACTAGAGATGCTGATTGTAGTGAGATTAAGAAAGAAATAAAGAAAGAAACCTAAACTACAGATATCAGTTTGGCTTCACTGCTGGGATGTCTACAGTGGATGCCATTAACCTAGTTATTAATAATGTTTCAGCCTCCAATGAAAAGTATGTCCTCGGCCTCCTTGTGGACTTCAAAGGGACCTTTGACACTGTTTGGTAGCAAAGTGTCCTGGAGAGGTTCCGAGAGGCCGGGGTCTCCGTGCCTATTTATTGTCTCATCACGGATTATTTCCAGAATCGCTCACTTGTGGTCTCCAGTGGATCCTGCTCTGTTGCGAGACCTGTGACTCGCAGTTGCCCTCAGGGATCAGTTCTCGGACCAATATGCTGGAACGTGGTCCTTGATGGGTGGCTGGCTACCGAACATAATTGCATTACTAAGATTGCTTATGCAGACGATTTAATTATCTTTTTTTTTTTTTGTTTCTGGAAACTCCAGACTACAACTTGAAATCCGTGCTAATGAAGTCCTATCAGACCTAGATGAGTGGTGCAGTACACATAAATTAATTATTTCTGTTCCAAAAACAAAACAAATTCTTCTCAAAGGAAAATTAGACCCAAATAGACCTCCAAGTATTAAGATTAAAGAACAATCAATAAAATTAATTAACTCGTACAAATACTTAGGAATTATGTTAGATAACAAACTTCAATTCCTTACCTATGCTAAATATGTACCAAGCAAAATCAAGACTTTGACAGGCAAAATAATCAGACTTACCAAAGGTTCTTGGGGTCTGAAACCTTCCACTCTCAAGCTGTACTACAAATGTATATTTATTTCTATTGTCTGTTATGCTGCTGGCACTTGGGGCCCCAGTATACGCAGAGTCATGGTGTAAAAAATCTTGACTCAAGCCCAGCGTTTCTTCCTGATTGCAACTTCAAGAGCTTGTCGCACGATTTCAGCATCGGTACTACAGGTAATCAACGGTAAACTACCAATTAAATACGAAGTGCTGTACAATTACTTTCAGTATTGTAGAAGGAAGGGTATTGCAGCACAGTTCAACCAGTTTTCTGTTAACCTGGACGTGCCAGTGAAAGAAGACAACACTAGATTAAGAAACCAGTTCCTCCAGGAATGGCAAAACGAATGGACTAATGCCAACACTGGAAGAATTACTACCCTTTTTATACCTCAAGTTGCTGAATTTGACAAAAAAACATTGGCCCTGGTTTAACCCGGGTCTTCACCTAACTTTCCTTCTATCTGGGCATGGCAGCCTAAACTCAAAAGTTATTTACTCTGGGTTTGGCTGCATCTCCTTTTTGTAAATGTGGCTCAGAGGAGACAGTCCAACATATAATCTTAGAATGTCAATATTATGTAGACATTCGATTTGAACTTCAGGCATTGACTGAAGTTTACGATGTAAATAACTTCACCAAGTTTTTTACTTGGTGAAGTTAATGTAAAGAAAATTATCAGACACTGGCTAACTTTGCAGACAAGGCTTTCCACAGAAGGAAAGGACTTGCCGACTGAGAATAATTATGTAATAAGGGTACTACCACTATATATAGTTGCCCCCTTGGTATTAATCGTATTGTTACAGGACCTCTGATGAGGAAATTTATTTGTATTTATTGCCGGAAGGCAATATTAGCGTTTAGAATATATAAGTTGGGTGGACGGTGTCCTGGGACTTCAGCCTGTAATAAGGTTACATAAATTGTATAAATTGTAAATCATAAATTGTATAAATTGTAAGATATATGTCGGACCTCATTGTAACCGAAGTAGTAGGTCCTAACTATCTGTATAGTTGTATGAGTTGTGAAGGTTAATATAGAAATTGGTGTCTTCAACAAATTGTAATAACTGAATTGCAAGTGTTATGGATATACAGTATGGTCGAATGTGCAGCTATACTACATTGAGACATTGTTTGTAATCATTCCTGTGAAGATGCTTTGCTAAACCACAAATTGTAAATAATGTACAGTTACTCTTCAGCGGCAGATAGGGGAAACCCTGGAGCCCCCAGAAAATAATAAAATACTTTGAATACCCATATGCAGTACTTTGCATTTGTCAATGTTAAACTCCAGTCGCCACTTCTCAGCCTATTTTCACAACTTATCTAGATCCAGTTGGAGTAGCATACTGTCATTACTGTCGTTAACAACCCCGCAACCTTAGTATCATCTGCAAACTTGGACATTAAACCTGATATACCTTCATCAATATCATTGATAAATATGCAAAACAACAATGGGCCCAACACTGAATCCTGGGGAACTCCACTAATAACATTTGTCCATGAGGAGCAGTGTCCGTTGATTACCACTCTGTTGTCTTCCACTCAACCATCCCTTTATCCATTGTAGCAGCTTCCCCCTGATGCCATACCTCTCCAATTTGTACAGCAGTCTTCCATGTGCAACAGTATCAAAAGCTTTCCTGAAATCCAAGTATATGATATCAAAATTATTTTTGGCATTCAGTTCCTTTGTGACCACATCATAGTAACCAATCAGATTGGTCAGACAAGACCTCTCTTTGACAAATCCATGCTGTGTCTTAACTATTACTGCAGTCTTGTCTAGATGATCCTGCAATGCTTCTTTAACCAGTGATTCCATTATTTTCCCTGGAACACAAGTTAAACTAACAGGTCTGTATTTACTTGTGTCACCTTTTGAACCTCCTTTGTGAATTGGTGATACATCTGCACACCTCCAGTCCATGGGGACCTCCCGTGAGTCCAAGGAAGCTCTCATAATTATGGCTAAGGGTTTGCTGCCTCCTTTAATATAATTGGATAGATCCCGTCCACCCCTGGTGCCTTCCTTATTTTTAACTTCAACAATTTCTCCTCCACTTTGCTCTCAGTTATTACAAAATCACTTAGCTCCCTGTTAGCGTTTGATAAACATCTGGCACTCTCCTAATTGAATAATGAAGATGCAAAATACTCATTCAGTTTATCCGCTTTCTGAGCATGATCATGAATAGTCAACCCATCTATGTTAAGTGGTCCAATCTGATTCATCCCTTTCCTTCTAGAGTTTACATAAGTAAAGAACTCCTTGCTGTTTTTCTTTGCATCCTTTGCCAAAGATTTCTCATAATCTGCCTTCGCCTGTCTAACCTCCTTTGTGACTTGATTACAGACTAGTTTATACTTGCCATATGCTTCTGTGTCGCCTAATACTTTATATGCATCCCATACATTCTTCTCTGCCACTAGCCTCATTAAGTCATCTGACATCCATTTAAGCCTAAACCTTGAACAGTATTTCTTAGTTGGAATGAGTCCTCTAAAATTAAGTCCCTGAAGGCTTCTCATTTAGAATTCACTTATGGTAACATCATCAGTTGATCTCACTGTACAGAATTTAAAAACTGTCTGAGACCTCTGTAGTCACCTTTACGAAAGCAAGAGCCTTTCCCTTTAGCCTTGATGGTAGTTACATTTTTAAATAATTCCCACATCAATACATTGTGATCACTGTTGCCCAGTGGTTCCTTTATCTGCAGATTCTTAATGCATGAAGAATCACTACTGATAATCAGATTAAGAGTATTACTCCCTCTGGTTGCCTCTCGAACATATAACAATGTGTTGTTATATCTGCTGTAATCGACATTATAATTTATGGTGTGAAATAGTATCTAAGCAGCATAGAATGAATAAATTAAGGTTTATTTCTAAAAATTGGTAACACATAGTAGAACTGCAACACTAACATCTGTTTTTGACAGTTTAAATGAAGAACACTCTAACAGGCACAGATATAACCTGGTTGAAATTCTTCATACTCTGGAATAACAATGCAAATATTGATTCAAAAACTGCTAAATTAGCAAAGGGCTTATTAGGGACTTATTCAAGTAAATTAAAGCTTACAACTTTTCTTTACCTGAAGTTTTTAATATTTCTACTCCTTTTTATCAGAATATTTGCAAATCAAAGGCTTAGACTATTTGGCTGCTTAGAACAAATTTATAAAACTTTCATGAAGAATATTAAAATTTGCTTTATGAATATGAATATATTTATAATAATGTAGAAAATCTTGCAGTGGAAATATATTCTCAAGTAACTCAGATAGAACTGGACAGTGTTGAAATTAGAAAAAAACTTGGCTGCTAAAAAAAAGAAGAAAAAAACATATGGGACGGGCTCGTGAAACTACAAGTAATGAAAGTGAAAACATGGGGCCTGAACAAAAATTTTTCATTGAAGTATTTACATATATTTATGATATAGTTTTGAGAGCTGTTGATAATAGATATCTATTATCAATAGATATTGATAAAGACATTTATTTTAAATAATAAATATGTTTAAAAACCTGGCTTTGTTTGACCCTTGCAGATTTGAATATTTAAACTATGGAAAGCTTGCTGCTTCTAACAAATTTTTTACAGTTTATTTCAACAACTTCAGAAGCTAATTGTGAACCATTTTGTGAAATGTTATCATAATCTAGTTAGTTTGTTTGCTTGTTTGGTTTTTAGGAGCATTAGCAACTAAGGCCATATTGCTCCGGGCATATGCGTCCTCCATATTTGGTGGTCACGGGCTCGAACCCCGGTCTAATCAAGAAGCGTGTGCTACGCACTGCTGCTCCTGCCCAATTGGCTACGGAGGCGCCAATCTAGTTAGTGCTGAAAATATAATTATAGTGCATAACTGTAAAATGTGTGTATCATGTGCATTTGAAATGATATAATTTTTATTCTATTGCATACACAAATTTATATATTGTTTATAAATATTTACTGATATTGGCCTATACCCAAATGAACTGTGAAAGAACATTTTCTAAATTAAAAATTATTAAAAATCTGTTATGATCAACAATGACCCAAAAAAGAAATATTGGAATCGCTTTTAATTGTCAATGGAAGAGAACATAATACCACCTGTGGAAGAAATTATAGAAAAGTTCAGCAGGAGTTCCAAGATACTGAAAATAAATTGTTTATTTAAGTGGTAAGTACAATCTGTTAAGTAATATTTTTATATAATTTTACAGTTCAGTTTTTATTCCCCTCATGTGTAGGCATAGTAGTTATGATTGCTGTTCTTCCATGCAGTGTGGAAAAGTCCTGGATTCCAGTCCTGTGAAGATGGTTGAAATTTTGATAACTTTTTTTTTTCACACTGTGGCCAAGTTAGTTAGTCTCAGGAGAAGGTTGCATGGTTTTTCTTCCAGTAAAACAGGCAAACGGTGACCTTATAACAGATGCAATTTACAGACAATGCACTGAAACCTAGAGTAAGCTACCTTATTGGGATTCAGAAATGTCATGTTTGGGTTCTGAATTTTGTTGTCATTTTTGGGTTCTGAATTTTGTCGTCATTTTTCTGGGTAATAGAATAGTAGAGAAAATAAAATTTCCATTCCATTTTGAGGTGAATATAATATAACTGTACATATGCCTATTTTAGAATACACAATTTACAAAACTGTTGAATACCTGTATCACATACCACAATGTCAAACCAGCAGCAGGCAACATTTTTACCCATGATCCAATAGTTAACATTTTTGTGCGACTCCAGCCTGTTTTACTCATTTTATTAAGTCTGATTTTTCTGTTAATTTTCGAATTTGAAATAATTACAAAAATCTTTAAACCCATGTATTTTTTTTTTATTTTCAGGAAAAATTATTAAAAATTCAGTGTGAAATTGGATATTGGATATTATTATTTTCACCAAAATAACATTTTAAAACATTCTTTTTCACAAGTATTACTAGGAAAAATAAAGTTTTGGAAGGGAAGGCAAAAAAACTGTACAGCTGTCTGTAATTCCAAGAGTGCAACAACTGTGCCATCAATAATGTCTTATAATATAAATTAGAAATCTGTACTAAATAGATATCACAAAAGAAGTCCATGCATTTATTAGGGAAAAATTAGTACCATTTGTTGTTTGATTTACAGTCGAACTTGGTTATAACGAGCACAGAAATAATGAGATCACAGCTGTAATGAGCAAAAAGCCATAATGATTTTAATTTACGTGTATTCCCATACAATTTGCTCACTGTTATAATGAGCGTACTACACAGATATACTGAACAAATTTTGGTAACTATGCAAACATTCTTAATTGCTCAGGTAGTCAAAAAAACCAATTCTTGGAATAGATGAAAATGAAAAGAGCGACTTAGCTTTTATGACTACCTGCATCGGATTAGTGGCCAGTTTATGACCTTGTCCTTCCGGGAATGGGGATTATACAATAGTGCATTGACGTTCTGTTTGTCGCATTACCCTATTTACAGATTTTCTTGTATTCACTAAACCATAAAGTTATTTTGGGACTTCTAAGGACTTTGTATGCATTTCGGGACTTCTAAGAACATTGTATGCATTTCTGGGTTTCTAAGAACTTTGTATGCAGATCACTTTATCATTTTAAAGTAAAATCAGTTAGAAATGAACCCTTCCGTCGGAAACATGTCTACTAACAAAAGAAAGTGTCTCGATTTGCGAAAAAGTCTAAATTATTTGCGAGTTAGAACGTGGTGCAAAAAATATTTAAGTGTGTAAAAAAGTTTTCTTTGTCCTCTTCAAGAGTATCGACATTGTGGAAGAATAAACATGTTTACACGTCGGCACTGGAAAAGAACATAACCGAAAAAAAAAAAAATTTTTTTTTTAGAAAGTACGAGGTTACAAACGTTGATGAAGCATTGCTTCAATGGTTCACTACACAAAGAAGTGCTGGATTTTCAGTATACGGTCTGACATTAAGGGCTTAAACGGAAAAATTTGCTAAACAATTTGGATGTGACTATTTTGTATGTAACAATGATTGGCTGGATCGATTTAAAAACCGACATAACATCATTTATTCAAAAATTAGTGGAGAATCTCGATCTGCAGATCCAATAATGGCAAATGAATGGATTGACCGTGTTTGGGCAGAAATCAGGAAAGATTTCAATGACGAAGACATCTACAATGCCAACGAAACAGGACTTTTTTATAATTTTACACCTGACAATACATTTAAATTCAAAGGGAAAAATGTGTTGGTGAAAAAAATCAGACTCGTTTGACGGTGCTCATGTGCAGATATGACAGGAACTGATTTAAAAAAAAAAACTCTTTGTTATCGGAAAATCGTTAAAACCTAGGTGTTTCAAAAACGTAAGGAAACTTCCTGTGGATTACACTGCAAACAAGAAAGCGTGGATGACTTCGGATATTTTTCCAGCAATACATACAAAATAAATACAAAAAAATACATACAAAAAGAAGAAAAATATTTTTTTGTTAGTTGATAACTGTCCTGCACATCCCCAGATTCAAAATTTGTCCAACATTAAGCTGTGTTTCTGCCTCCCAATGCGACATCAATTTTACAACCAATGGACATAGGTGTAATCAAGAGTTTGAAAGGATTTTATAAAATATTTCTAGTTCTACATCTGATTAGTCAAAGAGAACAGAAACTTACCAAGTCTATATCGATATTGGATGCTATAAATTTATTGAATGATGCATGGAACAATGTTACTTCAACAACCATATCGAATTGCTTCAAGAAATCAAAATTTAATTCAAATGAAATTTCAATCGTAGATAAAGATGATGGAAACGAAGAAAACAACTTACCATTATCCGAGTGGTTGTTACATAACAATGTTGTAGATTTTAATACAGATAACATCGATGAATTTGTGCGAGTCAATGACAGCTTGTTAACTAATGGTCTTCTTACAGAGAGTGACGTTGTAGATGCTATGCTCAACAAAGATTATAAAGACAATGATTGTGATGATGATAAATGAAAGTGAATCAAAAATTGGTGCCGACAATCTCACACGCTCAAGGTGCAATGGACACAGTCAAATTTTTTGAAGGAACTGAGGCAAGTAATGAGACTTTTAATGCATTGTGTTTTTAGGGGAAACTTAAGAAATATCAAAGTGAAATCTTTAAAACAAACATCAATTTTAAGATTCTTAAATAAAGACTAATTGAAATAGTGTTTATTATTAAATAGTATTGTTTTTAATTACAGAGAAATAAATTGTGTTTAGTATTAAGTGTATGGTTTTAAAATTACAGACAAATAAATTGTGTTTAATATTAAGTGTATTGTAGTTTATACAAGCATATTAATACAAATAATATGTAGGTATATTATTTTTTTCTCTCTAATATTTCTTTTGTGTTTTGAATCTTTTTATCAAGTTATTGAGAATTTGTTCATTGTCTAACGGCTCCAGGGGTTTCCCCATCTCCACTATCACTGATACAGCGAATAATGGTTATAACAATGAAATTTTGTCGGTCTCTTGATGCTCGTTATAACTAGGTTTGACTGTATTAGTATATCAGCAGCTAAGGTCTTAATGCACCTATTAGTCTTAGAGTGTACGTAAATAATATTTAACATATTAAGTTTTTAATTACAAAGTAATATTGCATGTGTTACTTTGAAAAAAAAAAAAAATTGGAATTTTCTTCGTGACCTTCAAAAACTCCCAAAATTCAACTTCTGATTAGAGGTTTTAAAAAGGTGGGAGCTCTGTTGATGCTTCATAGCCTTAGTTGCTTTGGCATAAAAACAGTTTTTTATTATAGGCTTCCTCTTAAAAGATGCATTTCTTTCAAGAATTCAAGTCGAACAGATATTATGGAAGCATACCTGAAGTGAAGCTCAGAAATTTTGGTTCTTTCTTGAAAATCTCAGGTATCTGTGGTAATTAAAATTCCATTTAATAGTCTTCAACTGAAAGAGAAATAAAAGAATTTTATTTTACCTTTGACCTTTCACATCTCTAAATGGAACAAACCCTGTTGCATGGTATCTGACAGATACCTCTCTTTCTTTCTTTTTTTTTTATAACAATTTAATTTTTAGTTTTGTTGTTGAATTCAAGTTGTTTTATTAATTAGGATAATATAATTTATTTCACTTTATGTTATTTGAAATTTCTTGAACTATATGCTTTTCTTACTCATGTTTTTTGTTATATCTCCATCTCTCCCAATTTCTAGCTTTTAATCTGTCAAACCTTCTCTCCTTAAAGGAAGAGCAATTTTTCAGACCCATAATGAATTTAAAAAAAGGCCAAATTATAATAATGCCAGTGATGGAGATGTTACCTGTAATTACATATCCCATTTGTGCACCATTCATCCAGCAAACAGGTGCAATTCCAGGGATGAGAGGGGGGGGATGAAGTAATAAGTAAATAAATTTTCTGTTTATGCTCCGGGACGACCAAACAGTCAGAGGAGTTAAAAAGATAGACAGAATACAAGAAACAGCACCGTATTCAGCAATCACGGGCTTGAACCCCGGTCATTCAAGGCGCGTGTACTTATGCACCCGCGCGCCTGACCACTAGGCTACGGCGACCCTCAAGTGAAGTATATTCACTTGCATGGCATTTTTCAGGCACCAAGCAAAAAGTGAACTTCTTGTAACTCTAGTTTGCCAGATGCCATGCAAGCATCCTAGGATTAATATCACAAAAGTTGTGTGTTTAAAATTGCAGCATTTTATTTCCCAGGTTGTATACTGCTTTGGAGGGTTACTTAACATTATTAAATAAACCACTTTTATTTAGACAAACTTATAAAGGGAAGTTATCTTTATTTGTCAGCATCACCATTTTATTATTTCAGAGTTGCAGAACTTGTGGAAAAGGAAACAGAAGCTTATTTGAAGATGGATCCTGATCCATTTGATGACCGCCATCCCAGTAAGTTAGCTTTAGCCTTTAATGTTCCTTTACTCTAAATATTTATCATATAACCACTCGTGAATTAATTTATATCATTTTGACTTTGTTTTTCACAAATACATTTGTTGTTTCTCCACTGCAATATTTTCAGAATATATTTTTAAACACAGAGAGAGTAATTTTTATTGGTATCCTTCAATTACTTCTATCACTAGTGGGCATAACCTTATATGCTGTATTTATAAATAATGCTTCCTATTAGAATGAGTTTGTTCATAAACTTATATACATACAGTTACATATGAATATAGCATATTGTTATTTAACAATATGTTGTTTGGCCAAAAAGCAGTAGAGTGAAATAAGTGCAATGGGATTCGCACGTTGAAGCAAAAGCTTCACTATAAAAATTAATCATAAAAAATATTGATAATTTAATGTTAAATAATATAATCTATATATAAACTATTTTCATTTGAGAAGAAGCCTTTCAAAAATATGTAGGCATTGACCCTAAAAATCATGGTCATCTGAAATCTACTTTAGATTTTTTTAATAAAATTACTTGATGTTATTAATGCCTATCCACTCATAGTAAATGATTTGATTGAAAGTGTAACACCTTATATAATAAATTTTATTACTTGTGTTTCACACTATATAAGTAGCTTGTTCAGGGCCAGCTTTAAGGTAAGGCTGACCTGGGGACTTTAATACCTCCCTCATCAGAGGGAGGGGGCACCATCAGTCAGTGTAGCCTAGGGGTGCCTTATACCCTTGAGCCAGCCCTGGGCTTGTTAATGTGTAATATGTAAAATATGGCCCTTGGACATATTTTACACAATATAATTTAGTCAATATAAGCAGCATGAATAGTCTTTGCTTTTTGAGGCAGTCCATTGAAATTCATTTCAAACTGTCACTTGAAAATACAAATGAAAATCCTAATATACCCTAGGGGAGTGATTACAAAAATACTAGGAGCTAGTCTTCTTTGACTCAAAACGAGTGACAGTGGTCACTTGTTTCGAGAGGTCTGGGTTTTATCTAAATGCTTCTAATTTAGATAATACCTTCTGGGTTTCATCTAAATTTCTAAATGCCTCTTCAGTGGGTGCTATAGTTAGCCAATCTTTAAAGGGGCTAGGAAGGTTTTATCTTGTGAGTTATTCTGGGATTTTTTAGCTTCACAGTAAGCAAGCAAGAAAGTCAGTTTGTGAACACAAGTTTCTACTATTGTTAGACACGATGGTGCAATATGGCCAGAGTTGGTGATGTACTTGAACATTCAAGAACTGCCACTAGCAGCCAAATATCCAGAATACTGATGCTTTGGTTGATACATTGGTGGTCGTGGGGACCTGCAACATAGTTAAATTTTTTAAAAAAAATTAAAACTGCTTGTATATGCCCCTAATTGTGACGTTAGTGAGTCATCTACTTTGCAGGTTATTTCTAGTTAGAGTTAACTACTGCTTAATATAGAGTAAGGTCTGGGTATTTGGATCACTTAGAACTTGTAAGCAATTTAATCCTATTTTAGCTTGCTCGAGAATATGTTTATTATTTATAATAAATAAATTTGTTTATTATTTAAAAGAGTAAATTGTGAAATAATGAAAGAGTAAATGGCCTGAAATTGTTAAAAGAAAACATGAAGAAGAAAAAAGAAAGAAAGAAATAAATAAACAGCGCTCTTGTCTCTGAAAAATTAGAAAATAGAGACTGTTATAAAATGATTCCTTTATCCCTCTGGTTGGTATAAATAAATAAATAAAAAAAAGTATCTAGCTTTGAATTATTGAAAATTTAAATCCAGTTCACTTTTCTACTCGAGGCGCCTCCGTAGCCAGGTGGGCAGGAGCAGCAGTGCTTAGCACACACACTTCTTGATTAGACCGGGGTTCGAGTCCGTGCCCACTAAATATGGAGGATGCGGAAAGGTCAGGGAATGACCACAGCATATCCCCGGAGCAACTTGGCCTTAGTTGCTAATGCTCCTAAAAACCAAATAACAAACAAACAATTTTATCACTTTTGCTAGCATTCAGGTCCCCACCCCCCCAGTGCTATTACCAAGTTAATAGCCTCTGAGGGATATCAGATGACCAAATTTATTATATTTATTTGTTCTTTTATAGGAGTTAATCCTAGGTGAGGCAGGGGCGAAATAGTCAGAATATAATTTTTCTGTTGAGATTTTTAATCTTGTTTTTATTTGTATTTAATATCGCATGGTTTTGTTTACCTCTTAATTGTTGTTTCATTTACTACAGGTGCTTAACTGCATGTGTGTTGTTTTATATACATTGAAGATGGTTGTAAGTTTGTCATCACCTTTTTAATATCCTACAGCTTGTGCCATCCAAATATTATCAATATTATCAGACCTTAGCGCTTGTGGTTTAATGGCCTCAGATGATAACAATTCAATTATCTGATATTAGTTCATTCAAAATCTTTAACTGCATTGCCTACCCTTGCAGCTTTATACCAAACACTTTAAACTTCCTGATGATAAAATGTTTTCAGTAGCTTAAACACAGAACAGTCAAGGGGTTGGAAAATATGAGTTGTATGTGTTGGCAAGCAAAGAAATTCAATTTAATATTGTAGGCTGATAAAAAAAAGAAAAAAATGTTATTGCAGCCCATAATCATAAGATTTTTCTGGTGTTTTGTGTTTGGAGAAATGTTTTAATCATAAAAGAAAGGAATATTCAATGATATAGCAGTTTTTGTCATAATTCACTCGAAGGTAATAAACCATCAGTAAATTCCTCAGGTGGTATAAATTATCATTATATTTCATATTAATTTTTAAATTTTACGATACATTATTTAATACGCTGAAAGACTGTAGACTCGGCGACAATGACAATTTATTCTCACTAGATGTTACCTCATTATATACGAATGTAAACGTTGAATACACATTAGATATTATTTGGGATATGTTAAATAAAAACTCGACACCGATTAATTATACGAAGCTACCTATTAAGGAAATTTTTCACTTAATTAAACTGTTAGTTGAGGCCAACTACATCACCTTTCGAGACAAGGTATACAAACAAATTTTTGGATTACCAATGGGTTTGAGCCTGAGTGGCTTAATGTCAGAGATCTATCTCTCAACGATTGAGCAGATACATTTGACACCTTTTCGAACCCATATCACATACTATGGGAGGTATTTAGATGATGTTCTAGTTATTACCGATAGTAATACTATCCAAGACATTTTACATTTGTTTAATAATATTCATTCTAGACTCAAATTTACATTGGAAAGGGATGATACGGATACTAAGTCATTAAACTTTCTAAATTTCACGCTTACCCGGGACTCGAATAGAATACAATTTAGCATCTATCGAAAACCTACAAACACCGGTATGCTTCTACATTATAATAGCTATCACCCGTTCACCTACAAAAGATCGATTATCTTTAATCAATTTCTTAATGCCTATAAATATTCAACGACGGAATCTGCTTTGGACTCAGAAATACAAATATTAACTAGCAGATTCTTAAACAGGGGTTATTCCATTACCACAATAAACCGAATTAGGGTACAAGCTAAGGATAGGATACAAAATACTACACCAATCAACAATAGTAACATCAAAAAATACTTTATTTCTGTCCCATATGTTGAACAGTGGCACACAAACAGCTTAACAGATTCTTTAAAGATACCGAATTTAAAATTGTAGCTAGGCCAATATGTAAGTTACACACTATATTGAACAATCACTCGGTTCTTTCAGCGTTCGCAACACAAATTAATGATCTGGTATACAACATTTCTTGCAGTGATTGCGACTCGTCTTATCAGGGTTCGACCCGATTTTCTCTTAATATTCGTGTAAATCAACATGAAGCCATAGTTCGTGCTTCTCGTTCAGCAGCGTCAGAATTAGCCTTTCATGCCATTAACGAAAAACATACTTTTTTATTTAACGAAGCCAAAATACTTAACGTTCAACGTAATTATACGCGACTATTAATTGCAGAAACCGTTGAAATTAAATTACACGAGAATTCTGTTAATGTTCAGCGGCCATATTTGATCTCCGATTCGAGGACCTTTACGCGCATGCGCGAAGACAAATAATCTCTATTTAAGTAACAGGTTTAACCCGATTCGGTAATTTTCATTCCTGTGATCACGACATACGGTCGAAAAGCGTTGTCAGCTTCAGGAAGGAAAATCGTTTTGAATATTTTCGTTTGATTCTTTTAATTGCGTTAATTTGATTTTTAATTGTTTTAAATTGATTTGTATTGTGTTAATTTGATTATTTAATTATTTATTTTTTACTCTAATGTACCGGTAAGTTTGCCAATTTTTTCGTTTTTTTTCCGTTTTAATTTCTGGAGGGTATCATACGGAAGGGTTCTACGCACTATATTGAGGTATACTCCTCTTATTATTTTACTAATATTAATTTTTAAAATACTACAAACAAATTATTACTTAATTAATTTTACTTTATCCACTATAATTTGACCCAAATAGTTTGATTTCTATTATTTAGATTAATAGGGGAAAAAAGAAAAAAGAAATTAGTCAATAAAGCAAATTGCAAGTGGGCCCATCCATTTTTGAATACACTTCTCCCAAAGTTAACTTTTTTAATTTCCAGTACTACTTGTAGATTCATAATTGTGTAAATCTTAAGTTGTAGAAAGGTGCCTTAAATGTATTCACTTGCCTTTAAAAAAGATTTTCCACTAGAAGGTTCATATTTATGAAACTGGTCTGTCACCTTAACATTCGTGCATAATGTTGGCCTACATGGATCTGATTATATCCGTTCTCTCTAGTGAGAGAATAAAAGGGGGAGAGCTTAACTTGATCCAAATATATTTAGACTTGACCTTACTTATTACACCATGATAATTACATTTATTATTAGCATTACATTCTGAAACCATGCTGGTTCCTTGGTTATGTGCATAATTTGCCACAATAATTAAGTTATCAAAGTATTGTATTTGATTATATTACATAAGAGAAATAATCAGTGAACCAGTGGTTAAGCAGGCAGTCAAAGTATAACCTCAACTCTAACACCTGAAGCCTAATTTGTTATATTTAATTATATTATCATTATATACTGTGATTTCAATCCTTAACAAAAGAAAAGTAAAAAAATTCAAAATTGTATTGTTAGATTCTTTTAATCAGCAAGTTCATCAATAATACTTCTGTAATCCCCCCAAAGATTTCTTTTGATGAAAATCTCCTTGCTCCACGAGTTTTTAAATAATTTAAATTGAAATCATAATGGCATTCATATGCATATTCTGCTACCTCTGATATTTTTCACATTTCCCTTTTCAACCTGTTGCCAACAAGCCCTGCTGCTCTGATTTTGAACCTCTTATACATCTTGCTTATGCACATTTTTCTGCAATTATAAGTATTTTCATAAATAAATTTTGAATAAATTTAAAAAATAAATATTATTATTATTATAAAACTTTTCTCCTTTTATGGGATTTTTTTCTACCCTGCGATGGATACTTGCACCAGGTGCATGGAGTCGTTGATTGTGTCCAGTTTTTTTTTTTTTTTTTCAGGAGCATTAGCAACTAAGGCCATATTACTTCGGGAATATGCAGTGGTCATTCCCTGACCTTTCCGTATTTGGTGGTCACGGACTCGAACCCCAGTCTAATCAGGAAGCATGTGCTATGCACTGCTGCTCCTGCCCACCTGGCTATGGAGGCGTCTGTGTCCAGTTACTATTATTACTGTTATTACTCTTGGTTGAGGAACTCTCTTACCATCCTAAAGCTGTTCAAGATTGTAGCTTTCTGGAGTTTCATTTATTATTAATATAAGCTTTTTCTCCTCTGTGGGATTTTTTTCTACCCTGTGATGGGTACTGGTACCAAGAGCATGGGGTAGTTGGTTATTATTATTGTTATCGCTGTTTGTAGAGGAACTCTTTTACTGTCTTACAGGTGTTCAGTATCACGGCTTTCTGGAGCTCTGTTTAAGTGTTCTCTGGGAAGCCTGTTTGTTGCCAGGTTCTTATGGAGGCTCTTTAGCACCATGCCTGGTGGTTGACACAGTGACCAGAATGCTCATTACTTGTTCCACATGCCACATCTCTTTGACTTACTGTCTAAGTTCTGTGTACTTCCTGATCTTTTCCTCATAGGTTTTCTGGAGGTGTTGTTAGCTGGGCACCATTATGTCGACCAAGTAGGTAGCCCTTTCCTTCTTGTTGATGATGTCTGGTCTGTTCTGTGGGATCGTCTTGTCCATTATTATGGCATGGTCACCAGAATAGTTTGTGACTAGAGGTCTCTAGTGCAGCCTGAGGTTTGTACTTGTAATACGGTACACTTTCTTTGATCAAGTGATATTTTTGCATTAGCTCATTGTATTATCCTGGTGACGACCTGGTCTTGTCTGTGAATGCACTCCATTTGGGTGATCACCATGCATCCCATGGTGATGTGCTGAATTGTTTCTGGGGCCAGGTGGCCTCATCGTCTATCATCTTTCACTCCAGGATCCCTGGTGATGTATTTTCAATAGTTCCTAGTGTTGATTACCTGGTATTGGATGGCAAACATAAATCCTCCAATCTTGATGCAGGGCTTCCTGTTCCTGAGCCATTTGTTGGATGTTACTTTATTTGTGTCGTCTTGATGGAGGTCATTGTAGTGTCTGCCGTGGAGTGCTGTCTTTGCACACCTTTCTGTCTGTTTCTTGTCTGTTTGAGTAGGATCTCCTTGTTAAGGTTGAGTGTTGTGTGCCATTTGTTTATTTTTCTTATAGTTTGGTAGATTGGTGCTCTGTTTTCCTGGAAGTAATCCCACAGGTTCTTAATTGCCTTCTTGTCTTGTTCAGTGAGGTCAGTCAATCCTCTCCCTTCTTTCCAGGCTATGGTCAGTCTCTCGATAGCTGACTTTAGGTGTTGTTGGCAGCTCTTGGTTATCGTTATCCTGGTCAATCTCATAATTTCTTCCAACTCAGTGTTGGTTCAATCTGTGGTCCTGGTGGAGTATATTAGTACTGGGACTGCATAAATTTTTATGCCTGTGACCACATTCTCACCATTGAGCTTTGATTTTAGCAGACTTCTCAATCTCTGATGGTATTTCTCAGTCAGGCAGGCCTTGATCTCATTGTGTTCTAATTGGTGGGCCTGCATCATTCCCAGATAATTTGTCTTCACTGTTCTTCAGCTGGTACTTACACCTGACTGGATGTCCATGGATCTTGCATTTGTCTAGGCAAAATTTCATTCTTAAGTCAATACTGAACTTTCCAGTAGCTGTTTGAGTTGATTCTCGGTTTCAGCATAGAGTTTGATGTGATCTATGTACATCAGGTGAGAGAGGGTGTACAGATTCTTCCTCCCTTCTTTTAGTGTATATCCATACTTGCTGTTATTGAGCATGATGGACAGTGGATTAAGTGCTAGACAGAACCATAGTGGTCTCAGGGTATCTCCCTGGAAGATTTCTCTTCTGGTGGGTATTGGTCTAGTCGTGATGCTCTTGACCTTGATGGTGGACCTGCATTTTTGCCATGGTTGCTTCTAGGAAGTGTATCAGTGTCAGGTTGACTTTGTAGATATTCAGTGTCTCTATCAGCTAGCTGTTGGACACGGAGTTGAAGGCTTTGCAGTAGCCAATGTAGCCTGTGTACAGGTTGTGGTGCTTGTTGTAGGCTTGCTCCATAACTGCAGCGTGGCCTTGTATTATCTGCTTACATTCCTTCTGCTGCTTGGCCCATGATGTTCTAACCAGTTGCATAACTAAGAAGATATCAGTCCACTCCAAGTGGACTGATATCTTCTTAGTTATGCAACTGGTTAGGATCATGTACATTGTTGGGAGACAGGTGATTGGTCTGTACTTTTGTGTGTTTGTGGTGTCTTTGTCCTTGGCCTTCAGGTAAGTGATTCCTTGAGTCAGAGACTCTGGGATTGTCTCAGGGTGCATTATTATCTGGACAAACTGCTCCACTATGTGGCTATGTGCAGCTGAACTTCTTGTACCAGTAGTTGTGGATGTTATCTTTTCCTGGGGTTTGCCAGTTGTGGGACTTCCTAATTGACTGCTGTACATCTTCCTCCTGAATTTCCTATTCTGTCATCTCTTGTATGTTCTTGGTTTTCTTCCTTTCTAGACTATCCAGGGCACACCGCCGTTATAGCTAACTTTGCCGTTCCACAGGTTTCCCCAGAATTACTTGAGTACCTTCTGGTTGGGGATCTATTACCTTCCTTCTCTAATTGTCCAATTTTCCTGTAGAAGGTGCTCTGGTTTCATCAAATGTACTGTTGTCTGCCTTCTTTTGGCACTCTCCCTGTAATGGCAAAGCCTCTTGCTGAGTGCCAGGAGTTTCTGCTTGTGAGGGTCAAAGTATTCTTCGATCGTCTGGTTCTAGGTCTTGTGTTTACTATGGATGTTTGTCTTTCTTTAGAATGGCCTTCACTTTTCTGATCAGCTTCTTACTTCTGTTACCCCATCGGTATTGGGTCAGTTGGTTTATATTCACTCTTATCTCTTCTATCTTCTGCCGTAAACTTCTTTCCCAGGCTGGTGGTTCTTTGTGTTTTGTGTTATGTATGTTGATCTCTAGTTTTCCTTCCATTAATCCTGGTGGCTGATGCAGTGGCACAGTAAATGGCTGTGAAGATGGTGCAAATGTGTTACTTCATTGTTGTTAGATGGTGCTAGTGTTACTTCATTGTTGTTGAGATAATTTAGTATTATTCACTTATTGAGGTGGTCTGTGACTTGCCACAAGATTCTGTTGGGTCTCTGCATCAGTATAGTGTGGGTTTTTGTGGATCCATTCTCTTGAATTCAGCTAGGGCTTTCTTCCACTCTTCCTCTATTCTGGATATTATGATCTCATCTGTTTCCACTTCAGCTGCTCCAGATTGAAATTCTTGTACTCCTCCTCCAGTTCTGATTCTGTTGTGTCTATATCCGTTGTTGTTGTTTGTAGTTGGTCACTCACATCGTGCCTGGTTTTTTCTTTGCAGGAGCTATCAGGTTCTTCTTAACAATGATCCACTCTTCCACTCTTCCTCTATTCTGGATATTATGATCTCATCTGTTTCCACTTCAGCTGCTCCAGATTGAAATTCTTGTACTCCTCCTCCAGTTCTGATTCTGTTGTGTCTGTATCCGTTGTTTGTAGTTGGTCACTCACATCGTGCCTGGTTTTTTCTTTGCAGGAGCTATCAGGTTCTTCTTAACAATGATCCATCTCTGGTCTACTATTTGTTGTTTGGTGACCTGAACAGTCAGGAATTGTTCCAACCACTTAATGTGTAGTTTCATCCTGTACACTTTTATGCCTGTCTCTAGCTTCGTTACTTTGTAGTATGCTTTCATGATGAACGTGTTCATTTCGATGCTCCATTTCATGCATTGATTTCTTCCCTCCTGAGTGGTCACTAGTGCAGTTGCACAGGAAGTGCTTCCAGTTGATTGGGCTGGATGCTCTTGCCCTTCAGTTCTGATAGCCATAAGGGAGACAATGCCACTCGTTCCACTGTCATCTGTGGAAGACTGTCTCCAACTTTTCGAACCAATCCCTCTGCCTAAGGCCTGAACGTGAGTGACTTTATTCTGTGCCGAACTTGATGCAGTATGTTCAATATTTCTACAACATATATATTTTTCTAGCTATGGAGGTGGACATGTTTTAGCTTTGGCTTTTGCATCCAGTGGTGGGCGGTAGTTATGGGAGTGACACCAGATGGTGCCACTCTCTGCCCCTCAGCTGTAACTTTGACCTTGGGTAGGTATGTCCTATGAAGCGACTTTTGCGATTTTTGTTATTATCATTATTAGCAGATAATAATGCAAGGAAGCAAGCTTATAAAGCATCTGCCAAAAAGAAACCCTCCCATGTCATTTGTCTGCCCCTTGCGATATTTTTTCTGGTTCTTCCTTCAATTTATTCAAACTGCCCACCCCCACAACACCAGATCGAAGTTTGTTCCAACAGTCAACCACCTTCTGGCTGAAAGCAAACCTCCTGACATCTGTCCTGCAACCACACTTCCTCAATTTGAATGTATGCCCCCTCTTGTGTGTAGTCTGAGCAAAAGGAAGAATGCCATCAGTATTGAGCTTGCTCAATCCATTCAAAACCTTAAAAATCTCAATCAGATCACCTTGTGAAGGTGGCTAGTTTTAAGATTCTGCAGTTTGCAGAACTGAAACTTGTCTTGGTAAGACCACCCTTTCATTCCCTTTACCAGTCTTATTTCCTTTCTCTGCACCTGTTCCAGCAGATCTACATCCTTTCTAGATTAAGGCATCCAGACCTGTATGTAGTACTTAAGATGATTAGTCTAACCATTGCATTATACAATGGAATAATCACTTTCTTGTCCCTGCTAGTAGAGTTCCATAGACAAAACTCAATGATTTTTCTTGGCAGCCTATGTGCACTTCTCAAAGAACTTCATTTTTGACTGCACTTCTACTTACCTTAGGACTCGCCTTTTAAAGTTAATCTCTTTCACAATTGTCGAAAAATATAAATTGGCAAAACAGGTTAGAAGGTTTAAAATGATTAGAGCATTTGAAACAGGTCACAATAGGAAATGTGAAGAAATTAAGAGGCAGCAGAACATTAGCATTAGTGGAGGCATATGATGCAAGAAAGCAAGCTTATTCAGCATGAGCCAAAAAAAAAAAAAAAAAAAAAAAAAACACTTCCCATTTCACTCATCCATTCTCTCCAAAAGTTTGTCTACTTTTTCCTTGAATTTATTTAAGGTATCAACTTCCACAATAACAGATGGAAGTTTGTTCCAGCAATCAACTACTCGCTGGCTAAAGGCAAATTTCCGCACATCTATTTGGCAACTGTCTTTCAATTTCAGTTTATGCCCCCTCAGGTTTGTAATCTGAGAAAGAGAAAGAATCTCATCAGCATTGAACCTGCTCAATCCATTCAAGGCCTTATACACCTCAATCAGATCACCTTGCAGGTGCCTAGTCTCCAGAACTTATGCCTTTCTACGTAAGAGCACTGCTTTGTTCCTCTCACCAGTCTTGTTGCCCTTCTCTGTACTCATTCTAGCAACTCTACATCCTTCCTAAAATGGAGCTTCCTGACCTGTATGCAGTACTCAAGGTGTGCCTGACCATTGCCTTATACAAGGAGATAATCACCTCCTTATCCCTGCTCGCAAAATTCCTGTATATCACTGACAAGCCCCCATGACCTACTCTGGCAGCCTTTCTGCACTGCTCAGAAAACTTCATTTCTGACTGCACAATTATCCCCAGGTCTCTTTCATTCTCTACCTCTCTGAGTGTAGTACCACAGTTTCATTTCATTTCCAAACCATTTCTCTTGGGTTACTGCTACTCATATGCAGTAATTTGCATTTGTCAATGTTAAACTTCAGTTGCTACTTCTCAGCCCATCTGCCCAACTTTTCCAGATCCTGTTGCATTAGCATATTTGTCATTATTGCCATTAGCAACCCTTCTAACAACCTTTGTATCATCTGCAAACACCGACATTAAGCCTGATACACATTCATCAATATCATTGATAAATATACAAAACAATAATGGATCCAACACCGAACCCTGGGGGATTCCACTAATAACATTAGTCCCCAAGGAGCAGTGTCCATTGATTACCACTCTGTTGTCTCCCACTCAACTATCCCTTTATCCATTGTATCAGCTTCCCCCTGATGCCATACCTCTCCAATTTGTACAGCAATTTTCCATGTGCAACAGTATCAAAAGCTTTCCTGAAATCCAAGTATATGATATTAAAATTATTTTTTGCATCCTGTTCCTTTGTGACCACATCATAGTATCCAATCAAATTTGTCAGACAAGACTTCCCCTTAACAAACCCATTCTGTGTCTGAATTATTACTGCAGTCTTATCTAGATGATCCTGCAATGCTTCTTTAACCAGTGACTCCATTATTTTCCTTGGAACAGAAGTTAAACTAACAGATCTGTAATTGCTCATGTCACCCTGTGAAACTCCTTTGTGAATTGGAGATACATTTGCACATCTCCAGTTCATGGGGACCTCCCCTGAGTCCAATGATGCTTTCATAATTATGGCTAAGGGTTTGCTTACTTCCTTTGCCGCCTCCTTTAATATAACTGGATAGATCCTATCCACCCCAGATGCCTTTCTTATGTTTAACTTCAACAATTTCTCTTACACTTTGCTCTCAGTTATTAACAAATCATTTGTACATGAGTATGAATGTACTTATGCTTTTAATTTAAAGAATTTCAAAATAATTAAAAGAGGGAGAGAGATTACGTCAAAGGGATATTTAAGGAAGCTACATGTATGAGGAAATTCAATGAAGAAATATAATCACAGCATGATAAATAGTAATGTGGAGAAGGTATTGAAGTATTATGGATGAACTTATTCGATATTGAAATTTAGCATTAAGATGTAAGAATTTTTTTTTTTTTTTTATTATTATTTAAAAAAATTTATTATTTGTGTAAGAAATTTCTTCAACATACATGACATAGTAATGTAATTAAATATAACAGATCATGGTTTAAATGCTTATGGTTAACATCTCTTTCCTTCACTTACCATACAGTACTTAGTATCCTGATCATTTTTTTTTGTGTATGTGTGAACAAGGAGAGGTTTTAGAATACGATGGTAATTTAAATAAACGGTTATTAATCGGTAATTAACTCCAAAGAATTCACTTTGCCTAGAATGCAGCAAAAAAGTTGCTATTTGGACAAAAAAATTTATAGATGAATTTTTACTCTCAGTTGATATAACTTATCATTCTGTTATGCAAATAAAACTTATGATAAATAAGTTTTATTTAGTAGGAGGTATATGATTAAGTTGTGAGGTATATGATGCAAGTCTTCAGTCAAAAAAAAAAAAAAAAAAAATCTACCACTACCCATCTCATCTATCCATCTCCTAAGTTTCTAATTCTTCCTTAAATTTGTTCAGACTACCCACTTCCACAACACCAGATGGTAGTCTTTTCCAACAATCAGTTACTCTCTGACTGAAAGCAAATTTTTGCACATCTATCCTGCTTTTATCATTTTTTCAATTAAGTTTGTCTCTTTATGTGTGTTACCTAAGAAAGAGTAAGGATGCCGTCAGCATTTAGGATAACATAAAACTTCTTTTATATGTTTAAAACCTATTGTAATATACAAGATCATCTTATAATGTCATAATATCTTATGATATTATAATTTTTAAAATGTAAGTGGTAGCATTTAAATTGCCAAGAGCAATTACAGATCATTTCAATTTCATTTACAGGGCATACCCAAATGACAACAGTTTTCTTGAAGACCAGTCCGCATTAATATCGTATTAATATATTTATATCAATCATGTTAAACAGCCATTGTTTTTGTCTTGTCTTTATCTCTATAATTTTATATTTTATCTCATTAGTAATTAGATTATTATTAATCATGTTCAACCGATTTTTTTTCTTGTGTCTTTTATCTCTGTTTCCTTCCATAATTCACTAGAAAGTTTATTGCTAGGAATAATTTGATATTAAAAAAGTTGAATAAATTTAATTTCCTTATTAAAAAATTTGAAAATTACTGAAATTAGAAGCATGAATGTTTATAATAAAGTTCAACAGCATTTTACTTATATAGTGATTAGCTGAATAGTACCATGCTGCATTTTGTTTTTGAATAGCTAAAATACAAATTTTTTTTTTTTGTTGAATTTCCCATACAAATTCAAAAATTGAATTTGTATGGGAAATTCATTTGTATGGGTGATTCAAAACGAAATACATACTTTCAAGATTTTATTAAAGCGCTAATTACATTATAACATGATAGATTCTCAGATACCAAGCAATAGATAAAACTCAGAAATCTTTTTTAATCCTTACCTGAAGTATAAATTTTTATTGTGTTCATCAGTGAGAATTTGTTATTAAATTACATCTCCACAAAGAAAAAGCATTTTGTTTAATACAGTTTGGAAAGACTAATTCAGTGACTAGTGTAAATGACTTTCATACTCTCTACAGAAAGGACACACCACAACATACACCAGTTTACAATTGATCAAAGTAGTTCGAAAGCAAAAACTGTATCTGCAAGGGGAAGAGTTGAGGTTGCCCTGATGGGACAATGCAATATATAAAAGAAATCTTACAAGAAAGCTTGCAAGTCCACTTACAGACATAGTTGTGAGGTTGAATATGCTTAAAACAACAGGTGGGTGTATTCTTCAGAAGCAGTTACTTTTTAAAGCTTACAAGTTTTAGTAAGTGTAGATGTTAAAACTAAATGAAAACTACAAGTGATTCAAATTTTGCTGTGACTTTCAACAGAAAGTGAAAGCAGATGATATGACAACATGGTTTATTTTCAGTGATGAATGCACTTTTAATTTGAGTGGGAAAGTTGATCACAACATTCAGGTAGTGGGCACTGAAAATTCTTAGCAAGTAATGGAGCATTCCAAAAATAAATGTGCTTTGTGCCATTTCACATTATAAAATTTATGGCCCATTCCTTTTTTTATGCAAATGACAATTAATGAGAACATTTAGCAGGACATTGGATAATTTACTTAATTTACTTAAATATCATAAAGACCTGCTTGATTTAGTTTTTCAGAAAGATATGCAAATCTCATCACTTTCGCACAAAAGTCAGATTATGTCACTACCTCAGTAATGGATGCAATGAGGTAGTGAAGAAAAGTTGTGCTTCTGCCCCCCCCCCAGGTCTCTGAACTTAACACCACTTGTCCTCTTTTTATTGAGCTGTGTAAAAGATGCAGTATCTGTACCACCATTCAACATTCTTTCCTGAACTGAAAAACCAGATCACTCAGGCAGTGGAATCAACTACCACAGAAATACTTATTAGTAGAGGTCTGGACAGAAATAGACTACCAAATCAGTGGGTGTCATGTCTGTAAGGTCCATAGAAAACTTCAGAAACTGTCTATTTGCTATATGTCTCAATATAAATATTAATTTTTCATTTCTGTGGTTTTCTGAAACTGTTTACTTTTTGAATTATTTTATTTTGAAAATATAAAGATCAGGAAAGATGGTAATGAAAGAAATTTAGGTACTGAAACCAAAAATTTTTTTTTTTTTTTTGCTTTTATTGCTATTTTCTTAAACATGATTTGTACTTTAGGTCGAGCTCATCCAGATTGTACTTTAGGGCATCTTTTGAAAACACTGTTTAAAAATGATGATTTTATGAATAAGGTAAGTGCTGCAGTAACATAGTGACACAGAATTCAATGTTTTTTTTTTGTTTTTGTTTTTTTAGTTAATTTTTATTAGCAGTGAAATGCATAGGATATGTTAATCCTCTAAATTTCAAAAATTAGACTTTCTCTCTCTCTCTCTCAGCATTATGTTACTTTACTTCTAAACAGCTGCCAACTCTGTAAAAATCACATATCCACCTCACTAGGGAATATTGTTCCCATATCTGATGAATCCCAGAACCCCCTCTTAAACTCCTAGCCTTGCTGAAAAGAGAGCAAAGAAGATCATTAATTAATTATCTATGTCTTACAAACTCTCTCCACTCCCTACTACTCAGATTTTCAGTTTCTGCTTTATAGTGGGGACTGTAGAATAGAAACTCTTTCCATGGGGACTGTTTTCTCTGAATTAGCATCTGACATTATATTTCTATTCCAAACCATTTCAAAATGTTCATCAGATGGTCAGCCATTCACAGTTCTCAGAACCCACTGAACTAATGTTTCCTCTTCATTTATCCCTTATACTTATGGTCTGTGGAATAATTTTCATTCTTATGTATTTCCTGAATTACAATATACAAAAATTCAGTTACAATGTAAAATGCCTTCTCCCCTCCAACCCATACACAGTATTAGAGTGCTACTCTGCATGTTCCAGGAAACTTTCATATTTAGTTACCATTAAAAAATCTATTTATGCACAAACAGTATGTACATGCGTAAAATTCTGGGACACATTCTAGAATCCAAAATAAAGATTGTACAAACATATATCTAAAATCTGTATTTCAGTGTTATTTTGCATGCAAATGATTTACAAGAATCTTTTGAAGTTATCTAAGATGAAGAGAATTGGAGTTGTGAATGTGTCAAAACAGTAGTAAATAAAACATTGATATTCTTGCTTTGTTCAAAAGAATGTGATCCCAAAATTTGCATTCTTTCATTTCTCCACTGTCTAAGAGCAAACATTTCAGTACATCTGCTCCATTTATAAGATTAGTCCTTTACTAGTGTGTGTTCAGTGACAGCATTGCTTCATTTCACGGTAGTAACTTTATTTTCCAATATTGAGTATGCAGATATACACCTCATCTAGTGTCTTGCTGGAGTAAAATTCACTTGAATCAAGGTGATTATACCACAAGCTTTTATATTAGATTACAAAACTGTTAACATTTGTGGCCATTGACATGCATTTAAGGGAAAGTGGTACATTTAGTTGTGCTGCAAGGCTTCTGGGTAACTGAAAGCCCACCATCAAGATGTTGAAGATAGAAGATATGCAGATGAATACCCAATAAATTGGTGTTGCTCTATGGGGTCCCCCCCCCACATCTGTTTATAGTTTTCTTCAGTAATAGCAATTGATCCCTTCATCTGTAGATAGTTCATTTACTTTCAATAGATTACCCTTAATGATAGTTCTGTCCATGACTCCTCCATTAACATGCCCAAGACCTTGGTTTTGTGAGTCAGATATTGTTCACTGAGGAAGTGAACTTTGTATGGGATGGGGAATCATCAAATCATACAAATAGGTGGAAGGATATCCATATAGTGTAATGTTGGGTCATTTCTTCCTGAGGGATCAATTTGGGTAATGGACCATCAAGAGAAATTCTCTGTTAACATCTGGTGTGGTATTCTTGGTGATTTGTTAATAAGACCATGTGTTTTTCAATGACATCTTACCAACACATTTTGGAAGTTGTTTTGCCACATTTACTTGAAAATCTTCCTTTCCAGACAAGACTGACATGTGGTCTATGCACAGTGATGCTCCTTTCCATTTCAGACAGGTGAGGGCTCACCTTGATGCTACTCATCCACTCAGATGGATAGGTCAAGGAAGCCCCGTTGCTTGGCCATTACATAACTACTTCATATTGAGATCATTTAAAGAGCTTGACTTTTGAAACAGAAGTTTCAGATATTGTAGAATTGCAACAATGAATTGAATGTTAGAATGTGGTTGTGAAGCAATTTTTGTGAACCACTGTTTGAGATTGTTCAGCAGTCACTAATTCAACGAGCTGATGTCTGCCTTGACATTAATTTCTGTTTGTTTTAATTTTGTTTTTTCTCTGTGATATTCAGTGGTATGGCATGCAGATATCTTTTCACATTAATAAAAACATAAAAAAAAAAAAAAAAACATAAAAGAACATGTAAGACCATAATGAAAGAAACCTTAAAAATATATTAATGATTCTAAATCACACTCGAGAAACATTCTCATAAGCATTTCACCACCCGTTTGTCAAAAAAACATTTAGATTGCACTAAAATTGAAACATTAATTACTGAAAATCAATAAGTTACATATGTTTTGTATATTTCTGAATGTTTGTTGTTTGTTATTTGGTTTTTAGGATCATTAGCAACTAAGGCCATATTGCTCCGGGAATATGCGGTGGTCATTCCCTTGACCTTTCCGCATCCTCCGTATTTGGTGGTGACGGGCTCGAACCCCGGTCTAATCAAGAAGTGTGTGCTATGCACTGCTGCTGCTGCTCCTTCCCACCTGGCTACGGGGGCACCACATTTCTGAATGTGGTTTGTTAAGATGTTATACAGTACTGCATTTTGAAGACTAAATGAACAAGGAATAGTATGTTATGGATTGAATTTAACTATATAATATTGGTGTAAATACACCATAGTTTACCCATAAGTTTAACTATATAAGTAGTGTAAAGGTATCACTTGATTTTATCTCATATTGTGGCTGCCTTCACAACGAGATACCAGGCTCTATTAGAGTAGTGTTGTCTATTCGAAGTAGTGAAATACCTGGTATCTCGTTGAAGGCAGCCACAATATGAGATAAAATCAAACGATGCCTTTACACTACTTATGTAGTTAAAATTATGGGTAAACTATGGCGTATTTACACCAATATTATATAGTACTGCATTTTATAAAAATAAAATGCACTCTCAAAAATCAGTATAAATATTTTACTTTTGTAATAGGCATTTTTCCATTTTATTTATTGAGTTTAAAGTAAATTAAGTAAAATCAATCAGAAAGTACTACTTTCTGCAATAATTTTCTCTGCAATCTTCCAACTTTTCTTATTAACTCATAATCATGTAATTTATTATGCAGATGAGGATGTTAAAATCTTTGCTACCTCAAATTCAATTCAATCATCTATCATTACACAAAATCTTATCTGTAATACTCTCAAAGAATTTTCTTCATACCTTAACTATTTTAATCTTTCCCGCACTCCTCAAAATCTAGTCACCTTCAATTTTCTCTCAGAAAGAACATCTTTCCTATCACCGCCTTGCTCAGTTGTCAAACTATTCCTCTTCTACCTGACCATAAGGATCTTAGAATTTTCTATGACTCCAAATTCAATTTCTCCACTTATTTAAATTACCTTTCGAAACAACTCAAAAGCTATTTGGTCGGCAAAACTAAAAACCTGAAACAAATCCACTCTACCCATATTATCATCCAGTTCTTCTCTGAAATGATCAAGCCAAAAGTTCTTTATGCTTCTCCTGTCTGGGCTGGTGTTGCCAGTGCAAATTTCAAAAAAAATCTCTTCTCTCTAATACTGGTTTCTCAAAATGGACATTTTTAAAGTCCCACTGTTCTGTCCCAGTCTTTCATGGTTGACTGTCTTAACAATTCTGATTTCTCTCTTTCTTTGCCAAATTGTATAACTCTGTCATTGATTGCCCAGAAAATTAGGAAATTCGTGGCATGGAAAATTCCTAGGAAGTCTTCAAGATCTAATCTTTCCCCTTTATTAACCAGACTCCATTTGACTGAAAAGCACTTTCCCTTCAATACTCTTTTCTTTGTCAACTCATTGAATTTAGACCTTGTCTTAATAATTCAAAACGAAACTCTTCTATCCCAAGCTGCTAAACTAATACAGGTCGACCATCATTAATCCGGCAGCATTGGGACCTGTGGGTTGCCGGATTACTGAGTTTGCCGGATCACCGGTGGTTATTTTAGCACATACAGTTTACCCAACTGCTAACCACCTCATCCTACCACAGGGCCAAAAAATATTTAGCGAATAATTTGATTAGTAATTCTAAAATAAATATTGTAATGTCAGTGTTGTCGTTTTTCGCATATATGTGGCTGACGTGGCCCAGTAGGTTACTTTATTTCTTGAGAAGTCGTTTCGGCCACATACATGTGACGCTATTATGGCATACATAAGAAGGTCATTTGTGATTAGTTTATTGCATGTGCGGCGAGCGCTGCAATAAAACTAATTGCAATAAAATAAACTCTCAAACGTTGCAATAAGTTTGCCAGTATTGTTAGAGATTTTGTGAAAACAAGTTCGTTAGCACACTATATTATCCATCATATTGTGTTGTGTTTTTCTGCAAGTTTGTACAAGTGTGTTGTAAAAAAAAATCTAAAAAGAAATGGCTAAAAGAAAATTACTAAAATAAGAGGAACTGAGAGAAATTGCTGGAATTAACAATTAAGCAGAGTTAAACTTCTCACAGACACACTGCTGTTAAGTTTTTTCAGAAGTTCAACTTTATCTGTTATGGACAACATACAGTGTTTGCCCTTTACATCACAAGAGGCACTTCCTTTATGCATTGGAACCATGGCTGGGGCTAAATGTGAGCAGGTTATAATAATAAATGCAGAAAAACAGGTGGGAATGGCTTGCCAGTGTTTATGAGTTCGCGCCAACAGCTGATGCTGTAACGAACGTCACCAAAACAGTAGCGGCAGGTCAGTGTGCCGACCTGGGAAATTCAAAATTCATTCATGGAAATTATGTCCGAATTAGTGGTGGAACCGGATTACCGATGGCTGGATTAGTGATGGTCAACCTGTACTAACAAAGCTGAACCAAACAAAAAATAACCTTTACGTTGCATCTTTTCTCTCCTTCCACCAGACTGTGCAGTTTAGATATTGATTTAGTCACTTACCTTTTCCATATTATGTCATTCTTTAATTTATCTTTAATTCCATTTAATTTATTAACAGTTTTAAACCAATTTTAAGTATCTTGAGAATGTTGTTTCAGTTATCTTATTTCATTATTATTTAGCAGAGATGGGGGGAACCCCTGGGGCCATTTGACAACTAACACGTCATTATTATTTACTTGTATTATTACTATCAGTTTATTATTATATTCTAAGTTTGTTTTCTATTATCTTGTAAGCCCCTATAGCTGTTTCATTGGTTGTCCCGGGGCATGCTTGTCATTGTCAGTGTAATTCTGGTCATTACAGGTGGTACATCAAGGACAAGGCTACACCGGTCTGTCACTTTGTCTGGTATGCTACTGGACAAACCTCCGACCAGTGATCTATTTTTATGTTGCCTCTCTATATTGTATGGTACTCCTGACAAATAGCTAATAAATGGAATTTATTATTACTTCTATAGTGCAATAGAATTTATTTGATCAAATGATGATTCTTTTAATTTTTTTTTTTGTAATTTGCATTAGAACGTAATTCCTCTACAACAAAATTTTGTCCCCACCAGGGGCAGATTTTGGCCTAGGCAGACTAGGCAACTGCCTAGGGCCTGTAATTTTTTGGGCCCCATAAAACGGTTTTATTATACATTTTTTATAGTATAAATTTTTATAGGCAGATGACTCTTTTTAGCTTTCAACATAATACAAGACCTGTATTTTTATATTTAATAATAGAAGACCTTTTTTAACCCATTCAACTGTGTCTTCCATTACAATTTCTGAAAGGTGGAAACCCTAGGTGGGGCCCGAAATGAGAATCTTGCCTAGGTCCCAATTTTTCCTTAGTCCACCACTGGTCCCCACCCCACCTTCCTCTGAAAAGTTTTCTGTATTTTCTTTCTATTTTTGCCTGTTCATAATGTTGCACTCTCTCATTGCTGTTTTATGTGTAAAAGTGACAGAACTTTCTTTAAATAAAAACTTATATATATTGTAACGGAGATAAACTTTTGAATTTAGTTATAAAACAATTTATTAGCAATTCCTAATACCATTGCCACAATTAAACATTATGCAATTGATGTGCGTATTTTAATTTAAATGTCAGAATTGCATTTTCAAGCCTATATTTATCATTCATGAATCGGAATAATGTCAGTTAGTATTATAGTAAAACAGTGATTGTTGATATTAGGTAGTAATACCCACCACCAAAATGTAAAAACAGCATGACATCAAAAAATCTATTTGTACTAAATAAACAAGCATAAGACAATTTAAAAATAATTTTAAAACTAATGTTATTCAGTCTCTACACTTTACACATAGGACCTCTCAATGTACGAAGATGGTAATTACCGTACTCTCGGCTTATAAGACGCTGTGGCGTAGAAGATGCACCCTAATTTTGGAACAGTAAATTTAAGAAACAAAATTTTTCATAACGCGTCTTTTCACGAAGCAATAACACCAAGATTCAGTTCCTTTAAAGTTGTGTATCCCAATCTCAGCTGCTCGTTTCCGTGCTTCTACTATTATCATTTTAGTTCTTGCTGCCATACCCACTTCTCTAAGTTCCATTATCCAACTACACAAGTTTTCTTCCAAATTTGGCCATCTAGGTAGAATTTTACAAAGGCTGTGCTTTGTTTTATCAGTTTCTTGTAATAAAACTTTCTGCTTCCTCCATTGATGAACCTTCTCAGTAGCGGTGATCTGAAACTTTGTTCTGCTGCTCTGTTCCCCTGTACTTTGACATATTGTACTACTACTTTTAGCTTAAATCCAATAGTATAATTCTGCCTTCTTGATGTGCCTGCCATTGATTAGGTCTTAAATGTATAACTGTAATTCACTTGTTACTCCAACAACAGCCTGGTAATTGCTGAAAAGTGTATTAACGTGGTAGTTAACTATCCGTTAACTACTGTACATTAACTCTCGGTTTTGTGCATGTGTTGTATTGCCACTTTCGGCTTCTAAGATTCAGGGCGCTTTCTTAAGGTATTTATAAGGGAAAAAAGTGTCTTATGAGCCGAAAAATACAGTAGTTAGTTTTATAATTAGTTTTAAATTTGCCTTTATGTTGCTCATATAATACAAATAGAATTCCAGATGTCATGTTGTTATTTTATTAGTATTAGTAATGGCAAATGATGCAAGAAAACAAGCTTATAAAGCATCAACAAAAAAAACTGACATCACCTGTCCATCCCCTTCAATAATTCATCCAATAGTTTACTTCTTCCTTGAATTTATTCAAAGTACCCACTCCCGCAACAATAGATAGAAGTTTGTTCCAACAGTCAACCACCCACTGGCTGAAGGCAAACTTCTTCACATCTATCCTGCAACCATTCTACCTCAATTTGAATTTATGCCTCCTTGTGTGTATTCTGAGCAAGAGGAAAAATGCCATCAGTATTATGCTTGCTTAATCCATTTGAAGCCTTAAAATCTCAATCAGATCACCTTGCAGGTGCCTAGTCTTAAGATGCTGAAATTTGCAGAACTGAAGCTTGCTTTGGTAAGACTACCCTTTCATTCTTTTCACCAATCTCGTTGCCCTTCTGTGCATTCGTTCTTACACCCTTCCTAAAATTAGTTCTCCAGACTTGTATGCAGTACTCAAGATGCGGCCATTGCCTTGTACAATGGGATAATCACCTACTTATCCCTGCCAGCAAAATTCCTGTAAATCATTGACAAAATCCCATGAATTCTAATGGCAACTTGTCTGCACCGCTCAGAGAACATCATATCTGACTACACAATTACCCCTAGGTTTTTATCATTTTCCACTCACCTGAGTATAGTACTTCATAGTTGGTATGTTAATCTGGGATTACTGCTACCCATCTGCAGAACTTTGCATGTAGTATTAGCAGTGCTGGCTCGTGACTGATGTTTGGGGGTGCTACATCTTAAAGTTACATTAAATTGCCTTGGTTATAAGACATGTAGACATACACAGTAATAATAATAAGCAAGTTAAAAATACTACAAAACATTAACTAAACATTTACCATTAACAGACTGGAACTTTTATTTAAAAACAAAATCCATTATTCGGTTTTTATTTGTTGAAAATAGATTAATAACTTTTTCATTCAAGTTTGGTGCACTGTTGAACCCTGGAAGACTCCACTAATAAATTAGTCCACCAAGAGCAATGTTCATATTAATAACCACTCTCTGTATTCTCTACCCATCCCTCTTCTCTCTCTGTCTCTGTAATTTCTGCATTCCATGACTTAATCAATACTTAAAATTCAGCAAATTTATTTACCATGCTCTTAGGTTCAGTGTGCATGCACATATACATGCACCTGCTCTTACTCTTAGCTATCCTAACACAAGCTCCATGCTCCAATAGAAGCAGTGCAAGAATCACTGCTTCTATTGGAACATGGAGCAATAGAAGCAGTGCAAGAATCACTTTCACCTATGCCTACAGCTCTAGTTAATCCATTTATCTGTGTACCCCCATCCCCCCAAGCTAGCAGTTTTCTGGACTGCCTAACACTGCTTATATAATCAGCAGGTATCCTTACATCCCTTCTATTTAAGTGTATCCTATCTCTCTGAAAACAGAGAACATCATATCATTCAAGTTTAGTGCACTGTTGAACATTGGAAGACTCCACTAATAAATTAGTCCACCAAGAGCAGTGGGCTAATTTATTAGTCCTCCACTAATAAATTAGCCCACCTCTCAGCCCATCTGCTCAACTTTTCATTAGTAGAGGCATATTTACTCCAAAAGTTTGTCTAATTCAGCCTTGAATTTGTTTAAGCTATCAACTTCCACAACGACAGATGGAAGTTTGTTCCAGTAATCAACCAGCTGCTGACTAAAGGCAAATTTCTGCACATCTATTCTACCACTGTCTTTCCTCAATTTGAATTTATGCCCCCTCAGGTTGGAATCTGAACAAGAGGAGGAATTCTATCAGCATTGAGCTTGCCCAAACCATTCAAGGCATTATACACCTCAATTAGATCACCTCAGAGGTGCCTAGTCTCCAGACGCTGCAATTTGCAGAACTTAAGCCTATCTTGGACAGAAACCCTTTGTTCCACTCACTAATCGCGTTGCCCTTCTCTGTACTCATTCTAGTAGCTCGGCATCATTTCCTAAAATGAGCAACGGGAGCACCAGGTGTCAGTTTTCTTTGATATGAAAAAGCATACGACACGGCTTGGAGATATGGAATTTTAAAATATATATATAACTTTGGTCTTAGAGGACACATTGCCCTCTTTATCAAAAACTTCCTTACAGACTGGTCTTTCCAAGTCCGTGTAGGATCCACCCTTTCCCGGCCATTCTGCCAAGAAGAGGGAGTTCCACAAGGATCAGTTTTAAGTGTTACGCTTTTTGCAATCAAAGTTAACTCTATAACCAAACAACTTCTCCTACCGTAAACAGTGCCCTCTTTGTAGATGACTTTAGCATCTTTTTGCAGTCATGCAATATGAGGGTCATTGAAAGACAATTGCAGCATGCCATAGACCACATCAATTCTTGGGCAGTGACTAATGGTTTTAGGTTCTCGCCACAGAAGACTGTCTGCGTACACTTTTGTCGCAAACAGAACCTTCACCCTGAACCAGAACTTAAACTCGGACAAGACATCATTCCAGTAGCACCCGAGACAAAATTCTTGGGGCTCATTTTCGACAAGAAGTTGACATTTTTACCTTATATTTGTCAACTGCGGACAAAGTGCACAAGAGGGTTGAATCTCCTACGATCTATTTCCTCCAATAAATGGGGAGCAGACCGCTCCACTTTGCTCAGCCTCTATCGCGCACTTGTCCGATCTAAACTAGACTATGGGTCCCAAGTGTACACATCGGCTAGAAACAGCGTACTTAGATGGCTGGACCCAGTCCACCACCAAGCCATCTGTATTGCTACTGGAGCATTTAGAACATCCGCTGTCCAGAGTTTATATGTTGAAGCATCTGAACCACCACTGTCATTGCGACAAAAGCAATTGTCTTTAAAATATACTGTTAAATTAAAATCCCTGCCAGACAACCCTACGTGGACGTCCGTTTTCAAGCCACAGTAGGAAAACTTATATAACACTCGTCAGACTGCCAATCGGCCTTTTGGTATCCGTGTCCAAGACCTGCTCAGAGAGCTCGACATCATGGTAGACAATGTTGCCCAGTCACCAAGGCAATCACTTCCACCCTGGCATGCTCGCATTCCATCATGCGACTTCTCCCTTAAAAAATGGGGTAAGTCCATAACTCCATCTTCTGTCTACCACCAACTCTACGCTGCCCACTGGACCGAATATTCCGACTTTTTGCCTGTCTTCACTGATGGCTCGAAGTCGGAGTTGTCTGTTGGATGTGCTGCTACCTTTCCAGATCGTTCTATATCTGGAAAGATTCCCCAAGAATGCAGCATATATACAGCTGAGTTGAATGCTATAGTGTTGGCCTTGGATCACATTAAAACCCATAGATATCAAAAGTGTATGGTGTACACTGACTCTCTAAGTACACTGCAGGCTTTATCGGGTATGAGGTATAATCCTCATCCATTTGTGACCTGGATTCAGCAGACGCTACACTCTCTGTTTGAGTGTTATTTCGACATTCATTTCTGCTGGATTCCAAGCTACATTGGGATCGTGGGAAATGAACTGGCAGATGCTGCAGCCAGGTCACCAGAACCCCACAACACTTATTGCCTGTTAGTAGTCCCCTATACAGACTACAGGCAGCTAATACATAATAAATTACTGTCCCGATGGCAACAATCCTGGCATGAGCAAGTCACAAAACAAGCTCTATCAGATAAAGCCTGTAATCCGACATTGGCAGTTTAGTCTGCGCAGGAATTGCAGAGAGGAAGTTGTTTTAGCTTGCCTCCGCAAAGGACACAGTCATCTTACACATGCCTTTTTGCTGAGGGCGGATGACTGTCCTATGTGTGAGAACTGTGACACCTATTTAAGCATACACCACATTTTAACTGAGTGTCCACGTTTTAGACACGAACGTGATTTTTATTTTACCGCTTTTAGTCATCTGGCTGAGCCTTATACACTCAGTCAGATTTATCCGACAATGAAAATGTGTCTGCTGTTTTTAACTTTTTAAAATCAGTAAACCTTTTTACCCGTATTTAAAATTGATTTGTCATTCCGTTGTTCATATGTTTTGTACTTTTACTCATTTTATATCTCGACATGGTGGCCAAACTACTTGGGTCACTGAAGGTTTTAACTTTTTATATATGACCGGTATTTGGTGCATTATAGCCTCAGTTGCTGATGCGCCAATAAAACCCAAACCAAACCTAAAATGAGCCCTCTGGACCTGTATGCAGTACTCAAGGTGTGGCCTGACCATTGCCTTATACAGGAGGATAATCACCTCCTTATCCCTGCTAGCAATATTCCTACATTGACAAGACTCCATGAGCTGCTCTTGAGTGTAGTACCTCACAGTTGGTATGTTACTCTGGGGTTACTGCTACCCATATGCAGTACTTTGCATGTCAATGTTAAATTTCATTTGCCACATCTCAGCTCATCTGCTCAACTTTTCTAGATCGTGTTGCAGTAATGTACTGTCCTTACTGTCATTAACAACCCTACCAACCTTCATATTGTCTGAAAACTTGGACATTAAGCCTGATGTACCTTCATCAGTATCATTGATAAATACAGAAAACAACTAATAACATCAGGCCATGAAGAGAAGTGTCCACTGATTACCACTCTGCCTTCTCCCATTCAACCATCCTTTTATCCATTATAGCAAGCACAGACCATGCTGAGAAAAATTCTGCCCCATGAGCCTTGCACAATCACTCCAGGGCCAAATTAAATATTGACATGACTCAACATGTATTCTCTCCTGTTATGACTGGATAGAATTGCAGACACTTTCAACTTTAATCTTAACTCAGCAACTTTTTTTCCAATGATTGCCCTGTAACTCCAAGTCTCCTACTCTTAATATCATTGGAGCCAATGTGTACAACAGTATCACATTTTGTGCCCTTAAAGCAGGCGTGTAAAACACGTGGCCCGCACTCTTCCTGTGGCCTGCCGAGATTTCTTGAAAATCTTTTTTTTTTTTTAATTAAAAGAAATGGAAAAAAATACTAATCAAGTTTATTTTTATTTTCACATAATTTATTTTGAATTTTACATTTAAGCAATTTTCAATGCAGCGTTTGAAAAAGAGAGAAAAGATAGGACATAATGTTTCATTTTTAAGACTACCTGCAGCTTTGAGTACTACAGACCACAAAGTGTTTGCTCAGTTGTATATATTGTGAATTATATTTTTACCTGTGTGCAATTAATTTTTTTGTGTTTTATTTGTATTAAATTAAAAAGATGCATAATAATAAACATTATGTGAACCCCTAGTACCAGTATAAGTAAGAAAAGAACAATTGAAGAAGAACGCCGTAACTTCCAAGAGAAATGGGAGCTAGATTATTACTGCATCCAGAAAAAGAGCAAAATAGTATGCTTGATATGTAGTAAATCTATTTCAGTCTGCAAAGAATACAATATCAGGAGACATTATGATACACATCATAAAGAAATCTATGATAAATACGTTGAGAAACATCATGAAAGTAAGCTGTTAGAATTGAAATCAATTCTTAAAAAACAGCAAAACATGTTTACCAAACCTTCTGAGAAAAATACAGCAGCTGTAAAAGCAAGTTACTTGTTATCACATTTAATTGCAAGCAAATCAAAACCTTTTACAGAAGGAGATTTTATTAGTGAGTGTTTAATTAAAAATAGCGGAAGTGTTGTGTCCAAAGAAAGTAAAAAGCTTCTAAAGTGTAAGCTTAAGTAGAAACATAGTAGCTAATAGGGTCGATGAAATAGCTGAGTATTTAAGAAATCAGCTCAATTCAGTGATATCCACATTTGAAGCTTATTCTATTGCAATTGATGAAAGTACAGACATTCGAGATATTGCTCAACTGGCCATTTTTATTTGTAGGTTTGATGTGAATTTTAAAGAAGTGAAGAACTTTTAGAAATTATTCCTATGCATGATACAACCACTGGAGCTGATATTTTTGGTCCACTTTTGGAAATTCTGAATAAATATAAATTACCATTGAACAAGTTGGTTTGTCTTGCACCTGCCATGATGGGTATTACTAAGGGTGTCGTTGCAAAACTAAAAGAAACATGCAAACAACATGGTAATAATCATTTCAAACATTTTCATTGCATTATTCACCACAAGTTCCAAGGTTTTAAATATCGGACATGTGCTAAAAAAAAAAAAAAAATCTCCAAAATTATAAATTTTATTTGAGCATGCAGACTTAATCATCAACAATTTGTTTCATTTCTGGAAGACATAGAAAGTGAACACACTGATCTACCCTATTATACAGAAGTTCAATGGATTTCAAGTCATAAAGTCTTAAAATGATTCTTCGAGCTGGTGGATGAAATCGTAATGTTCTTGGAAACAAAGCATCATGAATGTACTGAATTAAAAGATGTACAATGGATAAAGGATCTGGCCTTCTCAGTTGACATTACAATAATCCCAGGGGCTCACATCTGGTGAGTATGGGCTTGGCACACCCAGGGTCCTGAGCTGGATATCATTATTCTTCTCTTTCTTGGTGATTTCTCTCTCTCTCTCTCTCTCTCTCTCTCTCTCTCTCTCTCTCTCTCTCTCTCTCTCTCACTCACTCACTCACTCACTCACTCAGGGTAACTCAGAATTTTTTTTTTGCCTGGTGCAGCAAAAGCCTCGGGCTTCCTTGCACCATATGGCTGATAATAAAGTCATCTTAACCAACTTAATTTAAATTTCAAGGAAAACATCACATTGTTGCAATGTTATTTGATAATATTAATGTTTTCAAAGAAAAATTACTTTCTTGCAAACAAATAGAAAAAGAAAACTTATCTCATTTTAAAAGTTGCCAATCTCTGTTGTTAAAATCACCTGACTTAAAATTTAATGAATATACACACCAAATTAAGTTGTTAGAAATGGAGTTTGATAGAAGATTTTCTGATTTAAAAAACTGTGAATTACAGTTCCGTCTTTTTACTTCGCTATGTTTATTTATATTGAAATTGTTGATGAGAGCTTACAAATGGAATTAACCGAAGTCCGATGTGACTCTTTGCTAAAGCAAAAATATACAGAATTTGGAATTCCAGACTTTTACACTTATTTACCCGCAGGTTAATTTCCAAAAATGTTATCTTTCGCTATGAATATACTGGCTATGTTCGGGAGCACTGATATGCAAAACTTAAGGACCAACACTATTTCTAAAGGTTACAACCACAAAATCAAACGAAACAGCCTGTGGCGATTTTCACAACTGTGGCCGTTCAGTAGAAAGCTGGTGCACGTGCAAAAATTTGAATTGTGATGAGAGGGCTCACATAAACAGATAAAAGCAGCAGTTATATGCAAATTACCGAATGGTGAGCACAATTGTTACAGACGTTCGATTGGTTTCATACAGTGCTACAGACAGTGAAATGCCCAGTAGACAACATCTGGATGACTTTACCCGGGGTCGAATAATGAGGAAGGTCGAGGTGCGAGGAGTGTGGCTGCAGAGTTCGGTATCGCCCATAGCATTGTCTCACATGCATGGTTGGCCTTCAGAATGACCGGTACAGCTGTTCGAAGGACCAGTAGTGGTCATCCACAAAAAACAATGCCCTATTACTGCTATATACTCCTACAGACCAAGAGGGACTGGCACCAGAGAGCGGGATCCATTGCAAACCGACTGCACAGGATATCACGGTTTACTGTGGCCAGGCAATTCCACAAAGATGGACTGTTTGCCTGACGGCCAGTACGCTGTCTCTCTTTAACACCTGCCCATTGGAGACACCATTTACAGTGATGCATCGAACACAAGGACTGGACAGCAGCGCAATGGGGTAAGGTACTCTTTACTGATGAGAGAAGATTCAGTCTCAGCAGCGATTCTGGACTTCAGCTAATCTGATGAGAGGTTGGCACATGGTATCACTCCGCAAGTATCACTGAAAGGGATCAATATGGTGGTTGAGGTGTTCTCGTCTGGGGAAGCATTGTCTTGGATGGATACACAACTCCAGATAGTGGAAGGCAGTACTGTAACCGGTGCACGCTACTGTACTGAGGTAATCCTTCACCATGTGCATCTGTTCTAAGGTGCCATTTGCCCCGAGTTCGTATTTAACGCCACACCCCAGCGCACTGCAGCTGTTGGTATGCTTTTGGGAAGTGAGGACATTGTTCGTATGGATTGGCCTGCCTGTTCCATTAATCTAAATCCCATCAAACACATATGGGACTCTCTATGGAGATGCCTAGTGGCACATCCACACCCACCTGAAGATGGCGCTGACAGAGGAATGTGTGATGTTACCACAAGAACTTATCAGCAACATTGTTCTAAGTATGGACAGGCGGTGCAAAGCCTGCATCGACATTAGGGGTGGCCCTATCTCCTGCCGAGGACCACCTCTTCCCTTTGTTCTATCTTTGGCAGTGATGCATCTGTATCATGGCAGCCAGTGCTATGTTGCCATTTTTGAATAAAGTCCCTCTGTACCATTTTGTTTCCGTTGTTGTGTCGGCGTTGTTTCCTTCATCATTTCTGTACCTTACGAGGTTCCTTTGGTATGCTTTTCCCATATCCAGGCCACTCCTATGAGAAACTACAGGTGAGAATCTGGCTGGTCCTTAAGTTTTGCACACCAGTGTACTTATGCGAGCAACTTTTTTCTTCGATGAAAAATAACAAAACTCGAGAAAGGTCAAGATTTAACCGATCACCATCAATCTTAAAGATTACATCAGCTCAAGACATTCAACCAAATTTTGATGATCTGCTTTGTGGAAAATGATGCCAAGTGTCCTCTAAAAAATGATATAATAATAAATTGTAGTTTTATTGTTTATTTTTTATTGGGGTGTTTTTTTACTAGGACTGTTAAACTATTTATTGAACACAAGTTAATATGGTAATTAAGTAAAAAAAAATCGTTTATATGGGGTGCTAACCCCATATAAACGTGGGAAGAAGGCGAAGATAAAGAAGAAGAATTGTTTATTTTTTATTAAATTTTGTAAAGTATTTTTAATTTAAAAACTAACATATTTTACAAAACGGGTTATCTATATACTAAATACAGTAATTCTAAAAATCGTATTTTGTTTATTTTTTGAGTATTGAAGGCATGTGGCCCTCAGCCTAATGCAAAGTAGCTTATATGGTCCATGTTGCAAAACGAGTTTGACATGCCTGCCTTAAAGGATGATATTTACTGTACAATGTCATCTTCTTTTGGCCTTGGCAGGCATACCCTTTTCCAGTCGTCCTCTTTTGCACAATATATTTCCTGTTTCTCTGACAATAGAGTTGTTGACAATAACCACCTCCTGTGGAACCAGCACAATTCTTGATTGGGAATTGCCGTAAGCTCTGCCATTGAGTTGGGCAGCTGAAAGCTTAATCGCCTCCTCCCGTTTTAATTCTTTTGAGGGTATCTATCCTATTCTTCAAGCATATGTATTACGCTGTCAAGTTTGTTATATGTATTACACTGTCAAGTTTATGTTATATGTATTACACTATACTATTATGTTCGTAGAGTTTTAAATTAGTTATAGCCTTACTAGAAATAAAATTTCTTAGCTACTTATGTGATTGGAATCTTTGAGCTACTTATTTACCACAATTAAAACTCTACAATTCTATTACTATGCACTGCACTACACTACTAGTTACTTGATACTGTGTTCATAGCAAATCACCGATGCAAAAGCTCTATGAATATTAAGTTGTAACTTCCAAAAGTTCTACAAATATTAAGCTGTAACTTACAAAATCTCTAGTTAAGTTTAAAAATAAGTTAACAGATGTGACTGGGACTGTTAAACTATTTATTGAACACAAGTTAATATAGTAATTAAGTAAAAAAAAATCGTAAAATTTTCCAAAAAACTTATTATTTTCCAAGAGCTCAAAATTATTCTACTTCATGGCCTTGAACCCAAACTCTTGTATTACTATCTAATATCAACTATCATCTTATTATAATGCTAGGCGATGCTGTTCTGATTTATGGATGGCAAATATGGACTTGAAAATGTAATTTTCATATTAACATAAAACAGGCATATAATGCAACTTATATTATAGTATATGTATAGCACTCTGCATAATGGAAGACGAGCTACATGATCTATTGTGATGAGTGATGTCACAAACTGTATTATCTTTGTAACAGTTCTTCCATGTATTTTTAAATCTAATCTACTTCAATTTTTTATAGTTTACATTAAATATATATATTTTTTATTTTAGCTTTAACATTATTTTTATTTTCCAACTCATAGCTTGTGAACAATTATATTATGCATCGAGACAACCGAGAATTAAACACTATTGCATGCCGGCTGCTCTTAGATATTTTACCTGGCTTGGAAACATCCGTTGTCTTCCAGGATACAGTATGTATATTTTAAATTTCCATTATGATTTAGTAATAAATCATAAATTGTATTGAGTAATGTGCAAAGAAAATTGCACATTTTTCCAGTTTTTAGTTTTTCCAGTTTTTAGTATATAGTTATAATTTATATTAATAGTGGAGAGAGTTATATGAAGAATTGCTAGTTTTATTGTTACAGATTAAGAATTAGGAAATTTACAAACCTTTTTCATTTTTTAAAGAAGCAGAAGTGTAATTCAATCCTTATAAGTGTCTATTCTTTCTTAAAAGGAGGATGTTCAGGAGGATTGAACTTAAAATATGTAGTAGTTACACCATATGAGATATTTATTATTACTCTTGTGAATAAGAACCAAAATTAAGATATATTTGATTTGATTGTTTACTGCTGTTTTATTAGGAAGGTTTAGTGCAAAGGTTATTTCACTGGGCAGAAAATGCTCCTAATCCTCTCCAGTCATATGCAACAGGTCTACTTGCTGCATCAATGGAAGTGCAGGATATTGCTACGAACTTCAGAGAGCAAAATTCTCATTTGGTAAGTTTCAGTTTTAATGTTTGAATTTGCTCTGTAATGTTATATATATATTGTGAAATACTGAAACACTTCCATGATATGTGAGAAGTATAATGTATGAAGAGTCAATGTCATTAGTGAAGCTTGCTGAGATAAACTCTAACAAAGCATGCCATGTTCAGTTGCCTGTTCACTTCTGCAGGAAGAAGTAAAGATTTTTTTGTCAGATGATATTACTTGCCAGTTCAATTTGTATTATTAAAGAAAAGGAACAAGAGCAGGTTAACATGAAAGCGTAAATTGTAAGGTAGTATCCTTCACATACCATAGGTAAGTTAATTCATAAACTAAGTTTTTCAAAATTCATCATGTTCCGAAAAGTTCTTTCAGTATGATGTTTTCAACGACATTGCTTTGTGCTTTTTCTAGAAATTCTTAGCACACACAACTGGAGTTTTGGGTTGCAGAAAATTTTTGTGGTGTGCTGGAGACCAGAGAAATTTGTAAATTGTGGCAGAGCCACAATGAAATCAGTTTTTTTTTTTTTTTTTTTGAGTGATGCTTGCTTCCTTATATCATTTGCCATCACTAATACTAAATCACTGTTTTTTAAGTAGAAACAGTATCTAGATATGCTTGAATTATTACTAGTGTGTATCAAAAACATAAATAAAAAAAAAAGTCCATGATCAACAGTTTTTCTGAAATTAGATTGTGGGCTTAACATTCTGCTTGCTAAAAGTATGGCTCATGTTGATATCATTTATGTCATGACAATTTTTATACAATTGAAGTTATTTTATTTATTTATTTTTTTTTGTTAGTTGTTGGCGCATCGGCTTCTGTGGCCATAATGCACCCCCCAAAGTTTTTTTTGCATTTTTACACTGATCCAAGCCCGAGGTGGGATTCAAAACCACGACCTTTGGGTTGCCAGGCAGGCACTTTACCCACCTGGCTAGCCTGGTTGGCAATTGAAGTTATTGAGTAATATGCAATTGAAGGTATGAGATCAATATTGGTCTATTATTTTTTTTTTGTCTTTTGGTAAATAGCTGAGCATTAAAGGTGTATCTTTCTGTGCATAACCCGAGTTTGTAATCTTAAAGCATTTTTGAATAATTTTAATGATAGACCAGATGTATGTCATTTTAATGGATAAGTATGTTTTTGGCATAGTTATATAGTTTTTGTTTTGCTAGGTACCAGTAATGCTTCAAAGACTTCATTCACTGAGTAAGCAGTATTTTAATGAAATTAAAGGTGATAGTGATTCCACTTTCATCGATCGACCATTTGCTCATTTAAACAAAGAATCTGAAAGTAGCAAGTCACCAAGGTCACTTTCTTGTGAATTCAAGACGCCAGATAATAATCCCGTTACATTATCTCCAAGGGATCAAAGTCATACACCGATAAAGGTAGCCTATATGAATTATTCTTTTATATACAGTATACAATTTTGATTATAACTTGATCCTAAGTTAATTTTTGGAAAAAAATTAGATGTGAAAAATTGTGTGCATTATTTCAGTTTCAGATCTTAGCTAAGGTTCCTGTTCTGTGCTGATTACTGTAATAAAAACCTTGAAACTTGGGGTTGTTTGGACAGCACAGTCTAGCAAATATATTGATTCAGAACATTTTCCCGAATTGCATGCAACAGCAGATATATAAGATTTTCACTTTGTCCTTTAAAATTCTAAGAAACACTCAGTTGATACTGGTGCAGTTCTCAAGAATACTGCCTTGATTTTTTGGGTGACTGTTCATGGGCATATCTTACAGCTTATACATTTTGCAATGCTTTTTTCTTATAACATCTGTCTTATTGATGTTAAATTCAATGATATTCTGAGTATTACACAAATGAGTTATTGTCAGATGTATTGGCACTTTTACCCCATGTAAACATTCACACACAAGCTAGACTTCTCTACCATTTCATACTTTTAGAGCCTCTTTAAAATATTTTTCCCCTTTTCAAATGTCAGTATTTATGTTCTCCATGTCAGTGAGTTATTGGTTTACCTGAAATTCAGGTAGGTTAAGTACATTTCTTAGCTTAAAGTGTAAACATTTTTTTAAAAAAATTAATCATGGTATTTAAGATGTACAGCAATTTAAAGTGCTTATTGCATAATTTTAAATGACCCTATGTGAGTGGCCTTCACTTCTAAGACATATACACACCTTGATGGTCCCAAACAGAAAGTTTTAATTTACTTAGACTATAATCTAACAGACCCTGTAATTAATTGAACATTTGAACCAGAAGTGTTTGTTTGTCCAAAGATTAAATGAATTCAGTTTATAGTTTTCCTCACTTAATGGTCACTTGCATCATGAATCAGTTTTAAGCTCAACCAATGTGACAAGTTAATCTGGTGCAGATTAATAAAACTAAGTAAGTTCTCTAAAGTAGGCCTGACATAGCCCAGTGGTCAGGTGCGGGAGTGCATAGCACGCGTTCCTTGAGTGGATTGGAGTTCAAGCCCGTGACTACTAAATACGATAAATATTTGTATTGACAATTTATTGTAAACTCTACTGACTTGGTTGTCGTGCCGGAGTATAAAGAAAAAAAAAAAAAAAAAATTTATTTTATTTATATCCAGTATAAAGAGAAAAATATTAGAACTTCTGATTAACCAATTTAGGTAAGCTTTCTAGCTTAAACTTAACTCTGTTCTCTGTGTTTTGTGCTCTGTACTCTGTGCTCTCTGTTCTATAGTTTGTTGTTAAAATTTATGTATTGCCCTAACTCAACAGATGAAAAGAAATGTAAATATGTAATGTAGTGGTGAACATTTGTACAGAGCTCTGCATATCTTTATATTCCGAATTTCACAGGATTTCAAGACTCCTCCAGATGCAAGTCAAAGTTCGTGGACTCCAGAGAAAAATCACATTCTACGGACTCCTGAAAATAGTCAAGATTTTAAACCTGTAAGTGTTTTTACAATTGCTAATGTAGTTTTAAAGTGGAAAGGAAGAATTTAAAAATTAAAACTGTGTTGGTAGCATTCCTTTTATGACTTGATTACATTGGCCTACAGTAATATTGGGCTTTGGCTAATTATGTGTGACCTTCTTGTATGTTAAGTTCAGAAGTGATACCATTGCATACAGGGATTTTGCAAAATGTTTATTTTTATGTTTTTGATTAAAATAAAAATGTAATAAAAATAAAATATTTGAATAAAATACACAATGATAATGCATTTTTTAAATTATTTTATTATTGTAGATTTTTCTAGGATGGTTGCAAAGAGGGAGCTCCTCCTCACATTAGGCATTCTCAACACTTCTATATGGCTCCCATATAGAAGTGTTGAGAATGCCTAATGTGAGATGCTGTTATTAGATAAGTGGACATCAGACTGTTGGAAAGTGTCCTCTATGCTGTTTTAGTCTGTATAGAACAACCTAAGTAAAATTGTTTATTTCTGTTTGTAAGTTTTGGAGTGCAATGTAACAACAAGAAGTTGTGTAAATAAACGTGACATATTCTGTTACACCTGTGGTAGCTTTGTTGGGAAAAAAAAAAAAGGAAAACATACATAATTTGTTAAAGAGGTGTATTTCGCATATTTTACGATAAATATGTGTGGAGCCCATGCTTATTTCGTATGGGCTCCACACAATTTGCAGCACTTGTGTTGAACAGTTGAGGAAGTAGACAAACTTTTGCAGTTCATATGAAGATCTAAATGATTTGGTGAGAGATTTATATCTTTGAAATTCTGCAGAAGGCCTAGAAATTAAAAAACCCCACTATTTCCAGGGAGAATAGATTTTTTTAGCTTCCAGTCTCACGATGTCTGTACCATGTCAGACACTGTGAGAAAGAATTTATTCCATACTTCTCTCAGAAGAGATGAGACAGCAAGCAATTGAGCGAGCTAGAGGTTCACCTGTTTACTGCAGCAGTATTTCTGGATTAGACTACTTTAGGAAATGAGTGGAGTCTGTTCACTGATTCCTCCAAAACTATCCTGAAAGCTGTTCTTCTGAAGGGCATTTATGCTTCTGTTCCAGTTGCACATAGTTTTCTTAAAGGAGAGTAGGAAAACTGCAAATATTTTATTGACAGAGCTAAATATGAAGAACATAATTGGCTTCTTTGTGTAGATTTTCAAGTTGTGTAGATTTCATGTGAAGTTCATTCCTTGCATTCCCACATAATACTTTTCTTTTCTAGAAAATCTTGGTTCTTTAGTGAGGCCAGCAAGTATAAAACAGAAGGAAATAAGATATCTGGTTAGGTAAAACATAAATATGATGGCTTATATGGTGTGTAATGCATAAAAGAAAAACCACAAAGCATTCATTGAAGACCCAAAGACATGGAATTTATTCCAGAAATTTGGCAGATCTGCATAAATGTTTACATTTGTATTAATATTCTTCTCTGTTCTTCACTTTGGTTATGTACATTTTATTATAAAAAAAAAAAGTACTCAAATTTTGATAAATTATATTTTCTCTATTTTAGTAATTTTTTTTTTTTTTTTTTTCAATTTGTGGAAAATTCATATATAATGCAAAAAATGAATGCCAGTTTTGAAATTAGAAAATAGCTTAGAAACCCTGTTGTACAAGTTTCAGTTTGCAGGCCTGTGTTATTCTTTTCTCTGTTTTTTCAGTGTTATTTTTTGATCATTAATTCAAATTAAGGATTTTGGTTGTTTCATTTTAAAACAGTCTTGGTGTTCAGTGTTATACTTATATAATTCAGATTAAAGTTATTTAAAATATGAATTTTCTTAAATAAGTTAAATTCAATGCAACAAGGCATCATAGGTTTAAGAGTTCAAATAATCTATATAATATTGGTGTGAACACACCATAGATCACTCTTAAAGGCAAAAAAATACATTTGTAGTGTAAAAGGGCATCATTTATCTGTATCTCATATTGTGCTCCTCCTTTACAATGAGTTGTCATGTTTTGCACTACCTCAAATAAATAACGATTCACTAAAAGAAAAGACTATTGTTACTTATTCTCAATGAGCACCACCACCCAGACAGCACCGTTTCAAGGCCTGTTGGCCTTTCATCAGTGGGTGGGCGGGTACCCTGGTATTGCAGGGTACCTGAGCGTATCTGCCTACCCACCGATGAAAGACCAACAAGCCGTGAAACGGTGCTGTCTGTGTGGTGGTGCCCATTGAGAATAAGTAACAATAGTCTTTTCTTTTAGTTAATCGTTATTTATTTGAGGTAGTGCAAAATATGGCAACTCATTGTGAAGGAGGAGCACAATATGAGATACAGATAAGTGATACCCTTTTACACTACAAATGTAGTTTTTTGCCTTAAGAGTGATCTATGGTGTGTTCACACCAGTATTATATAGAATTTTCTTAAAAGAAAATTGCCATAATGCAGGATGACTGAAATTGTTTTTGGAAAAATGGGTGACAGAACCTTTATCATCCCTGCAGTTTATATGTATTACTCTTTTAAACACTTTTCTAATACATTGTTCTAGCATTAATATCTGGACACCTGCATATCTTCAAATAACCTTTATTTACAGGAAAAATAATGTGTGCTGAAACCTTTAGCCTTTATGACAGCCACTAATCTCCATGGAACACTCCCCACTAGTTCTTTTTGTAAATGTCTTCAGATATTTTCTGCCATTTGGCCTTCAAAGCAGCAACCAGATTATTTTATTATTTTTTTTTGAGCAGTCTCTCCTCACATGCACCTGACAATCTAGTTCATCCCAGAGGTTCTCTGTAGGATTGAGGTCAGGGGTCTGGGCTGACCAGTCAATCACAATGTGAGCAGTATGGTGTGAAGTGTTGTCCTGCTGATGCAGGTGTGTGCCTTCCCTGATGTGTTGCCACAATGTAAGTAATGCATTACTTACCAGGACATCTAGATATATCTCAGCATTCAGCTTGGAACCATGAAAAACACTGCCTTTACCAATTTACAGGAAAATTTTATCAGGATGATAGAATCTGGCAAGTGGCTTTCTCCAGGCATCTTCAATGCTCAGGCCTGGCTTGTCAGACTGGTAGACAGTGTTCCATGGCTCTTCACTACAAAGCACAACTTTTCATTGGTCATTGGTCCAAGAACAGCAGAATCCTGCACACTGTACTGGTGCTGACATGTGCCCCAATCATTTCACTGAGGGCTTGTGTGTGAATGTGTGCGCGCTGTGGCAATGTCAGCTTGCATTCTGAGAAGATGATTGTTCCATCAGCTTCAGAGTTTTTCGATGTTTTGTAATAGTTTCAGCACTAGTCCACTGCCATTTGCAGATTACATCAATAATTATCAGCCTAGGGATTTTCTGCATTGGAAATCTGTTAACTCTGTCGATTGTGTCATCTTACATTCACAATCCTACTGCTGTCTCCTCAAAGGCCTACGAGCATATTTATAGTTGTCTAATACCTGGTGCTTGGGTAGGATGTGTGACCTATGTAGGATATGACCTCCATATAGAAAAGGCGATAAAAGGGAAAGTGGTGTTTATTTTTTTAAGAATTTAATGAATGTGAAGAAACCTCACTCCTCCCCACACATGGAATTATAAGGACTTTTTCAGGATAACTTTTTTTTCAAGATAACTGGGAAAAAAAAAAAAACTTTTTTGTCTGAACTTAGGTTCTGATTACAGTGTATGATTTCATTAATGGGGGGATACTTAGTAGATACATTAATTCTTGCAGTATTATACAGTGTTTTCCATTTATCACATAATGCATACGCTGAGGTAACGAAGGCATTACTGAAGATGATGTCACTGGATATGGACTGAGAGATTTTTAGCCAGGGAGTTTTATTGTGACATCGGTGGTATTTGAGCAGTAGTATTACATTTATTAGGGAAATATGTATTATGGGTTTCCTTCAAAAGAACCTGTTTATTTTGGAACACTACCTTTCATCCAATCATGTTTCATTGCCAAATGAAACTTATTAATAAATATCCAAACAGGCCTATATCAAACAAGACAAGAAAAATATGGAAAACTCACACCAATAATAAACATACTTCATAAAGCTGCATGAAACACATTAAAAATAGGAGTGAACACTTGTCTATATGAGCAAAAGTGTAATTTTTGTTAAATTCTGTATTTCATTTTCAATAAGTTTTGTTGTATAAAAACTGGGTTACATTTTAATTAGATAACCTTGTATAACTTCTTTTGATCAGTTTGCTATATCTTGAAGGATAGAGGCAGTCTGATTGTGATTATGTGTTCACTAATATTGTTCTATTTATTGATGTCTTTTTTATCATTTGAGATAAATAATTTACAATATAACAACAGACTTTTGATTAGCTTCTTTTGGGTGCTATCTGAAACCTTTGGTAAAGTCAAGATTCAGAATTCCTGATCTAGTCTCAAAATAAATGGCTGAACTTCTTTAAATTTTAATATTAGTATTGGGATATATTTAATAATTTAATATTTGTGATCTATTACAGAGGGCAAGAAATGGAACAAGTTTTTTAGCTTTTGTAGTAATTTATCCTTCTAAGTAATTAAATTTTGCCATTTGTAAAATTGAATTGCATATCATAATTACTTCAGTTTTAAAGTCCTAGATAATGTCTTTCATACTTCATATTAGAAATGCTTATTATCTAAATTTTTAAAACAAGTTATAATACTGAGTAATTTGTATGAGAAGCCATAACATGATAAATAAAGAGTAGACAAGGTATATCATAGTTTTTCTTTATCAAGCTTAATAAATTAACTTATTATTTTAATTTAATAGTGCTGGAGCTTGTCTCTCATATCCATATTTGTGGGTTGATTTGCATATTTTGTGAACTTTAGAGAAATTTAAAAATTTCTCTAGTCATCAACAGGAATCAAAGTCGGACCTCTCCAAATGAATAGCAGATGGAGACTGTAATGCAATCAAGCTACACTGGAGGATATTTGACTGTGTGTTTGTTGGGTTGTATTGTTGTTGATTTTATTGCTTAAGATGCATGAGCATCTTGGGCTGAATTGCATGTGTAATATGTTTGTACAAGTGTTTGTTTTTGAGTCAATTTGCAGGTTGAAAAAAAAATTAGAATAAATAACTCACAGAGAAACCTTCCTCCTGCTATCTGAGATTGGCTAATTACAAAGAAAGAGAACATTGAAACAAAATGTTGTATCGGGGAATGAATTACAACCTGGAGGGTTTTTATTTATTTATTTATTTATTTACATTTTGGGTAGTGGCCAATATACATGCATAGTGCATTTGGTGCAAAATCTACATTTATTTTGCTAAATGATCCTATACATGTATTAAAAATATTTGGTTATATTATTGATCTAAGGTTGCTTCTTCATTGCAAAGGGTTATGCTTTTTGTTATTAAATTATTATCAAAATGAAAATGTAATGTGAGCATTCTGAAAATATACTGCTCAAGTTGTTTTTATAATCTTTGGAAAAAATATTGTAAATTGTCTTAATATGAATCCAATCAAATGAAAGTGAAAATGTCGCATATCAACTCTTCTCCACACTCTCTGAATTTGACATGCAGTAGATCCTTGTGGCCAAAGAATATTGTTAAATGAGACTTTGGGCAGCTGGTGGAGTGTAATTTCCTTTGGTGATGGGGAATCAAAGTGCTTTAATTGATAATTTTGGTGCTTGGTACCTTAGTTTTCTTTTATAGTACTGACACCATGATTCATCACCAGTAAAGATATATATAACAAAAAACTCTTACCTTCAGTGTTGTAATGAAGAAATTATACTGTTGGAAAACAGTTATGCAGTCTTCCCAGTTTTCTTTTTTATTGTTTCTTTTTATTTAATTCAGCTAGTATAATTTAAACAAATACCTGCCTAAATTATTTTATGCTGTAACATCTTTATTGATTTGGGCTAATGTGTGCAGTTAATTATATATTAATATATTTATTTTTTAGAGGAGAGCAGCATCACTCTCTCCTGCTAGAGCAGCTTCTCCATTCAGTAGTATTGGTTCCATTGTTCCCCAGAATGAATGTTCCAATAGCAGCTGGGCAGAAGTTGAAGTATATATGATTGGCTCTTTCCAGATGTTTCCTCTAACACCTGCTATGCAGCAAAAATTTATCTTGCAATATTTGACACCCATGGGAGAATATCAAGAGGTAAAATTCTTTGAGCAACTGGGCATAAATTATATTTTCAGTATTCAATAATTCTGTATAGAATTACTCTCCTGACTGAGAAAATGTTTATAATTTCTTTTTTGTATCTTGAAATTGAAATACCACCTGCTAAATTCACTAACTAGTGAAAGGAAACACTTGTATTTTAAAATTGAAACGACTTTACATTAGATATCAAATTAAAAATCTTACTTTGAAATAAATTTTCACTTTCTGCAATAAAATATACAATTTGTAAAATTGAACTTATCTCTATTATCAGTCATTATTGCACCCTGTTTTTGGCCAATAGGGCTATGCTGATGATTTGTAAGCTCTGACCTAGTGCTGTGCCTGAGTATAAACAGCATTTTTTATTTAGTCTGTGGCATAATTCAAAGGGTTCCTGTACCTATCATTTGCATTTATCTTTTTCCATCCACCCGTACATTAAATAAAGAACAGCGCCTCCGTAGCCAGGGTGAAGGAGCAGCAATGTGTAGCACATGCTTCTTGATTAGACTGGGGTTCGAGCCCGTCACCACCAAATTACGGAGGATGCGGAAAGGTCAGGGAATGACCACCGCATATCCCAGAGCAATATGGCCTTAGTTGCTAATGCTCCTAAAAAAAAAAAAAAAAAACAAATAAAGATCATTTATTTATAATTGTAGATGAGATGTTTGAAAGTTATCCTTTAGTCAAAGAATTATTGACTGTTGTTATTAACTTCCACATATTCTTGTGTAGGTTTGAAGTTTAATTTATGGAAAATTTGGATAATTTATGGAGAGGTAAATGAAAGAAGGAAGGGTGACAATAGTTATTTAATTTTTAAATTTAATTTATATTTGGTTTATTTATTTTTTGGTTAGTGTGACACAAGCTTGTGTAGTATTGTTCCTGTTGCACCCAAGTTTTTTATTGTAAGATCATAAATCAACCTGGCCGATGTAAAAAAATTGTCGAAATATAATGAAAATTGAATATCAGGATAATTTCTTTGCAAAACTACTGCAAAGTTTAGCACAACAGATTCACCTAGACTGTGAGTAGCAGTTATATCTTTTGCTTGTTTTCCCTGATATACACCGAACAGTACACAAATCCTGGCTTGGTGCTCATGACCCAGGCTTTGTAGCCAAAGTGAATTGGCTTACTTCGGATGAACTGTTTACAGCCATGTTTACCAAAATAGGGAATCACTAATTCATCGATAGATGTATAGGTATTGGGCATATTAAATAAATTTTTTGGTTGAGAATATCCATAATAGGGCGTAGTTTGGCCATTTTGCCACCCTGAGCTAAGTTGTTATCCATTGCATGAAATAAATTTTTGAAACTTGTTTTCTTCAAACCTGTTATGTTGCATTGATCCTGAAACTAAAGCATTGTGTACGTCTTCACTTTCTTCCCAAAACAGTTCTTCTTCAGGGTAAAGGAACGTAACCACTGAGCAAAAGAATACCAACGAACACATACAATTTGTTTGTTGGTAATTCAAATCCTCAAACTTTTGTTTGGCTAGCATACATGACCGTATATTTTACAAGTTCTTCGACTAAGGACTTTTTCATAAAAAAGATCGAAAAACTCAATTGAATGTCTTTCTTTTGATAAGGTTAAAGGGGGTGGCATAGTACCCTTCAAGTCAGTTTTGGGAATAACAGGACTAAGATCACCATTTTCCCATTGAAATTTGCCAATTTTTAGCTTTTCTTTTAGGCGAGTTCTTTATTTGGGAAGTAGTTTCTTTAGTTACTTGAATATTAGATTGACGAGAATATTTACTTTTTTTCTGCTGATATACCTTTTCTCCTCATCTAACTCTTCATTCTCTAAAATTCTTTGTTTTGACTTCTTAGAAAACATAAATTTGCCCTCCTCCCATAACTGTCTGCTATTCAAATCGTTTGGGTCATAATCTTCTTCATCATTAGAATTGCTGTCAGTATTCTCACCATCATTATCCAGAGGAGTAATATTGATACCATCAGGCACTACTGTATCATTTTTTAAGTCAAAATTTTCGATTTCTTCCAATAATTCAGCAGTACACAGTGGTTTCTTCCTGAAAAATAAAGTATATTTATTTTCCTGGAAAATCATTACATATTCTATTCAACATAAAACTAGAACAATATCAAAAATGTTTGTAAGCAACTTTGTTCCAACAAAAATGTATAACAAATAGAGAAAATAATTAACTAAAACCAACTTACCAGTAATTGGTTACCAATCTCATTGGTGAGGCAATGAGATTGGTAATCAATGGACACTGCTCATCGTGGACTGATGTTATTAGTGGAGTCCCTCAGGGCTCAGTGTTGGGTCCATTATTGTTTTCTGTATTTATAAATGATATTGATGATGGTATATCGGGCTTAATGTCCAAGTTTGCAGACAATACAAAGGTTGGCAGGGTTGTCAAGGACACTACTGACACTATGCTGCTGCAACAGGATCTGGAAAGGTTGAGCAGATGGGCTGAGAGGTGGCAAATGAAGTTTAACATTGACAAATGTAAAGTACTACACATGGGAAACAGCAACCCCAGAGCAACGTATCAACTCTGTGGTACTACACTGACAGTGGTAGAGAATGAAAGGGACCTGGGGGTGGTTGTGCAGGCAGATATGAAGTTCTCTGAGCAGTGCAGACGGGCTGCAAGAGTAGCTCATGGAGTATTGTCAATGATATACAGGAATTTTTCCAGCAGGGATAAGGAGGTGATTATTCCATTGTATAAGGCGATGGTCAGGCCACACCTAGAGTACTGTATACAGGTCTGGAGGCCTCATTTCAAGAAGGATGTAGAGCTGCTGGAACGAGTACAGAGAAGGGCAACAAGATTAGTGAATGGAACAAAGGGGTGCTCTTACGAAGAAAGGCTTAAGTTTTGCAAATTACAGTGTGTGGAGACTAGGCACCAGCGAGGTGATCTGATAGAGGTGTATAAAGCCTTGAATGGTTTAAGCATGCTCAATGCTGATGGGATTCTTCCTCTAGCTCAGAAAAATCACCTGAGAGGGCATAAATTCAAATTGAGGAAAGACAGATGTAGGATAGACGTGCGGAAATTTGCCTTTAGCCAGCGGGTGGTTGGTTGGTGGAACAGACTTCCATCTCTTGTGGTGGAGGTTGATAGCCTAAATAAGTTTAAGTCTCAGCTGGACAGGTATTTTGAACGAACAGAGGGGTGAAGTGGAAGTGGGTTTTTTTTTTTTTTTTTTTTTTTTTGGCTGATGCTGCATGCTGCATAAGCTTGCTTTCTTGCATCAAATGCCTCTACTAATGCTAATGCTAATATTGTGAAGACATGTCGGGACACGCAAGAAATCATTCCAAATTGCTGCACTTGTAAACACGCATGTACTCTTTGCGGCTAAAATATAACATTACAGCAGACGTAGACCTACATCTCAATTTTCCGTATTAATGTAAGAGCCATCTATTAGTTGGGTGCTGAACTAGAGAGATTTTTAAAAGATGGGTCATTAGCAACCCATCTTTGAAAAAGACTTGGGGGTAATTGTACAGTCAGATATGAATTTTTCAGAACAGTGCAGACAGGCTGCCAGAGCAGCTCATAGGGTCTTGTCAGTGATATACAAGAACTTTGCTAACAGGGATAAGGAGGTATTTATCCCTTTGTATAAGGCAATGGTCAGACTTCATTTTAGGAAGGATGAAGAGCTGCTGAAATTAGTACAGAGAGGAGCAATGAGATTGGTGAGGGAAACAAAGGGTTGCTTTTACCAAGAAAGGCTTAAGGGCTGCAAATTGCAGTCCAGAGACTAGGCACCTACAAGGTGATCTGATTGAGGTGTATAAGGCTTTGAATGGTTTGAGAAAGCTCAGTGCTAATGGGATTCTTCCTCTTGTGAGATTACATGCTTAAGGGGGCATAAATTCAATTTAAGGAAAGGCAGTTGCAGAATAGATCTGCGGAAATTTGTCTTTAGCCAGCAGATTGCGATACAGACTTCATCTGTCGTAGCTTAAATAAATTCAAGGAAGAACTGGACAAACCTTTGGAGAGAATGGATAGGTGAAATGAGAAGTTTTTTTGTTTTTTTTTTTGTTGATGCTGTATAAGCATGCTTTCTTGCATCATATGCCAATAATTCAGCTATTAATTCTTGTTGTACTAATGCTATTAATTCTTGTTTCTTGCATCATTTTACTAATGCTAATACTGATATTTGTAAGTAATGTAGCTCAACAATTATAAGCAATTAAACTAAAGGATTGGTAATGTGCTGAACACCCTCTACAGTTACACTGAATATTTTGTTGACTTGGGCAGATTCTTACTTATGATACACCCCATCCCTCTTAAAAAAAAGGCGCCTCCGTAGCCAGGTGGGAAGGAGCAGCAGTGCGTAGCACACGCTTCTTGATTAGACTGGGGTTCGAGCCCGTCACCACCAAATACGGAGGATGCGGAAAGGTCAGGGAATGACCACCGTATATCCTGGAGCAATATGGCCATAGTTGCTAATGCTCCTAAAAAAAACCAAATAACAAATAACAATAACAATCTTAAAAAAATATACAGTATATAGTACAGTTTAAAGACGTTTAATTTTAATTAATTTGTTCTTTATGGGCCTTCTGAAAATGCAATATTTAAATATATATTAATAATTACATTTACATCTCATTGTTAAATGTATTATTCTTCAATGAATTTTTATTATTATTGTTTTATAGCTATTAAGTATTGTCTTCGAACATAATGCACTGTCCCTTATTCTTCAGTATGTGAATTTAAAGGAAAACCATGATGTGAGATTAGCCTTTGAGGCACTGAAGGTTAGTATTTTGTGTTTTTTTGTATTGCTTAAGACTGCTTCAATAAAAACTTTATTAATTTGAAATGCAAGGTTCCACAAAATGTTAACTTCTAATTAAGTGGTTTTGAGTTATCCATTAAGCATATATATATTATATCTAATAATCACATTGAAAATAAAATAGAGAAAAAAATCAGACAGAATGTTTATGGCAATTAGAGCTGTAAAAGGCATCAGAACATCAGTAATGGGAAGGAATGCAAAAATAAAACTAGAACAAGAATAACAACTCCTATTTCAGATGAGTAGAAAGCTGGTATTATAAAATAACAAATTATGGAAACTGGGATCGGAGAGCAGAAATGAGAAAGAGGATGCACTGCAAAAGACTGAGCTGTCCTCTGATCAGGTGATGGTGGACAACTCAACAGTATTGAGAAGGTTTCTCACAGTGATAGTCAAAGATGGACCAAGTATCACTTAAACCATATTACCTGTATACCACAAATAAAATGCATAGGTTACTGGTCAGATATTTCAGGAATAGCTACTTGTTTGGAAAGAAGAATGGTGTAACAGAGCAGAAACACTGTGTGAAACTCATTTTTGATTGCCTGGAACTGTTTTAGTATCTTATTAGTTACATGCAGCCTCTGGATCAAAGTATTATATTATTAATATATACTTAGTACTATTGGTATGGCATTCAGCCAGTCTAATACCTTGATATTAGATTGGGATTGACAGCATGCCATACCAGTAACCATTCAGTGATCTTTGATGTGAGGAGAGAACAGCTTTATGAACATTCCTGTGGAATGAGTTCTGATACTTGCAAACAATAGATACAAGATAAACTGTTACTTGTTTTTTTCTTCAAAGAAGAAAGCAGTAGCAGCAAGAGTTATGATGGTTGAAGTTATGGATTTAGAAATAAATCAAATTAATGTATATTTTTACTAGGAGGAATTCTAAAATTTGACATATTTATTTCTAACTTCATGTTTTGTAACTCTTATTAGAAGGATTAATCATGTCTTCGTGTTTTGTAACTCTTATTAGAAGGATAAATTGTCTAAAGGACTAAAGTCCTTTAGGCAATTTTCATGTTTTAAATGCTAGCTTTTAAAATTCCAGTTTAAAGAATTGTATTCTAACAATTATATTATTTTGCATAAACCTCTGTACATTTTATTTAATGGAGTAAATATGTTTTATGATTAAGGATAATTCAGAATTTAATTTCAAAACTAATTTAATATTCTGTTAACTACAGAATTGGATTCATGTCTATATTGTCAATCTTTGTTAATTTCTCTTTGTGGATAATTTCACAGAACCCAAAATCCTAGCCCTGAAAACAGATTTTGATATTGAAATCCAAAATATAGCCAATTTTATTAGTTGTTGGGGTTGTTCAGGGTAAAATTGCACCAGTTGTCCTTTACATATATTGGAATTAAAGTACCTGAGAGTTGTGTTTGACAATAAGTTAACCTTCTTCCCACATCTAAACTATCTTGCCAAAAAAGTCAAAAATTATGCAGGCATGATTGCCTGAATCAGTAGATCTGACTGGGGCCCTAAAAAGGCAAATGTTAACACTAATCTATAAAGCTATCTTCTTGCCAGTAATCCCCTATGGAGCTGGTATCTGGTTCACCAGGGCAGCCAAAATAAGATGAAAATAGAATCTATACAAGGATAATGTTGCTCACCACCACCATCACTAGAGCTTGCTGCATGGTCAGCACATCAGATCTGCAGGTTTTGGCTAGCACCCTACCTCTGGACCTTGAGATAATACGCTGAGAATTGTACTCCTTAAAGAGAGGTGTATCCCCACTAACTTCATGGGAATAGTCCCCAACATAGCCAGTCCAATCAACCAAGAAAGGAAATTTATTTCCACACTGCTGACCCAGCAATGGCAAAACAGTTGGGAGCAAATGACTAGGGGGGTAACCAGGAAATTCCTACCCCAGGTATTAATGGTCTATCCCCCAACCCCCCACTGTGCCTTGCCCCTGGACTGTATATCTCTTTTGTTCTGACAGGGCACAGCTCCTTAAAGGCCAAACTTCACAGTTTTGGCCTGGCTGGTGACCCATACTGTTCCTGCAATTTCAGGGAAGCTGGGCTCACATGTTATATAACTGTCCACAATATGACAATCAAAGAAGCACACTACTCAGTAAAATTGGATTTCTCCCAAGAAGATACAAATGTCTATTGACGAAACCTATTATAAAGCACTGGCAGACTATGCTCAGAGAGATTTATCCTCAGTAATACAATCTTGCAGAACACTAAAATAATAATGCCCCCCCCCCCCCCCCCAACAGTGCTATTGGCCACTGGCAGATGAAGGACACAACTTGACATGATCACATGCAGACAAACCTGATTACCATTGAGAAGTAACATGAACCTGACCAAACTGGATGTGACTAGGGACTACATACATGAGTGAGGAATAGGCAACATAAGTATAAATATGCAATCTAGGAGGTTAGGATGAGATCACTAACTAGGAATGAAGGGACTCTGGAAGTGTGAGAGTATGTCCACAAACCTGAGTGTGTATATGAATGGAAGATTGCAAGTGACTAATATGCTCATTTATGTATCAGTAAATGCATGCCAGTTGTTACAAGAAATTGAGTGTGTATAGGGCATGAAAGGTGATATGCAACAATGAAAGTGTGTAGCTGAATGATTGTGTGCTTGAACTATATAAGTGTGTGTGTGTGTGTGTGTGAGATAGGATTTCATACTAGCTTGAGTGATTTTACTCAGACCGGCATGTATTAATAAGAGTATGATTTAACATTGAAAGTATATGGATAACTGCTTGTAAATGAGAGAGCAGAAGTGTGTGATTGATGTTGATGATTGATTGTGCATGTAGCCAAAGTGTTGGTGTGTGGATGGATGTCCCTCTGCATGCATGAATGACTGGCGTAAGTAAGTGTGGATGGAAACATGTGAATATGCTTGTATGGAGTGAATGCATCTTGACTGATAGTTTTTTCTTCTGGCACTTGTGACTTGACCACCTGTGACCTGTGTGTGAATGCTCATGTCCCATCCTTGTGTGAATGTGCTTTTGCCTGTCCTGTCTGTTCTTAACTTGCAAAAATGATTAAAAAAAAGTGTGTGCTGTCTATATTCAGGAGGCTGTGAGGAGTGTTGTGTGCAAGGTCTAGTGCGTGAGCAAATACATGAGTACATCCCTTTGATTGTTATGACTGTGCACCCTTGAATATACATGGGGGAAAAATTATGATGAGAAATTACTTATTGTGGCTGCAAGTTGGATGTATACGTTGGTATGACCAAACTATGGCTATTAAAAAAAGTGTGTAATGTCTGTATGGGTCTCCGGTGTGGGAATAACTGCCCAATAAACTGGGCACTATGAGTCAACAGGCAAACATCCCCACATAAGTCACTCTGTCCCTATGACTTTAACCCTCCTATATGCCTAGGGATTAGTCCCCCTCCCTCCCACCCCACCCAAAAACCTTTTGCCTGGTGGACCCTACCACCAGGTAGTACACTTTATACTGTTCTTATCATTCCCCCTTTGGAAGGTGTGCTCCTTCCACAGGGGTGTTCCTTTTGTCACTTACTCTTCTAATTCCTTGTCAGTCTCCCTACTATCTCCACTATTGTCTTCAACTATACTCCACACTTACACTGTCACCCCCACACTCCTTTCCAGCAAAAACTTCACTTTGGGGGGGGGCTCTCCCTGATAAGCTCAGATGATGCTAAGGTTCACCCTGTCAGAGCTATTACGAGTCCCTACCTACCTGGCCTAGCTCCACAGGTCTCTAGGCTAAGTGGCCAGATGACCAACATGACCTAACACTATACTTCACAAAGTTATGAAGCAAAGTTGGGGGAAATCCCTGGTGTCACTAGACAGAAGACACTATACACTGTCCTTTACATACCAATAAACTGATTAAAATCTCATCTCATATGGGAAAGTGTCTTATTTTAAATCTCGCTTAGTAGTAATCTATGTGATGAGTCTTTCTTGAGTTCAATATTGTATATATTGTTATATCGTAATTTAAAATAGCAAGAGCTTAAAATGCTGAGAATTATGACAGAAAATTGTTATTGTTATATTAATTCTTTATAAACTACAAAAGTCTTATCAGGTTTGTTAATCGGATTAATAATTAATATAAATAACTATGAAATAAAGGAATTAAATTACTGATTTAATTGCTATCATTAGCTGCAACTGATGTATTACTTAGCTTGAAATAAATCAGCATTTTAAAAAGCAAATTTTATTTCAAGTATTCTATAGCATGGTGGTAATCAAGCCATTAATGGATATGGGAAGTTAATGTTTCATTGAATTAATTTATTATTAATTTTTGGACATTTAAATAACATTTACAAAAAATTCTTTTCATAGTACCTTGCTGCATTACTTTGTCACAAGAAGTTTGCAATTGAATTCATTGCTGTAGGAGGTCTTCAGCAACTTTTGCAAGTTTATAGGCCATCAGTTGCAGCAACTGGTGTATCTATATGTTTATATTACTTAGCTTACAGTGAAGATGCCATGGAACGAGTAAGTCTAATATTGTAGTTTTAAGTTAAAAACTTGTAATAAATATGCAATTTGAATTTTTTTTTTATTTAAGTATTTTCTTGATGTATCAACAGGTAAGGGTTGGGTAATAAAGTTGAACTATTAAGACAAATAACTGACTGCAACATTTCAACCAGCATTAGATCTGACTGAGCTACATATAAAAATCTCATTTAATGTGGAAAGTTTTTTTGTATTCAATTTCTAAAGAATTTAGATAATATTACATTTCAGGCACATTTGATTGTTAAATGATGTACTTCAGGAATTAAAACTCCATTACTATACTAAAGTGTTTACCAAAATTTCATGTTTGGATAGCTATGAGGTGGGATTTTTAATGTTAAACTTCTTAAGGTTTTATGGGTGTATAGTGAAAATGGGCTAATCTATCAACATGAAATTTGATACAAAGATTCTTAATATTCTAAGTTTGCTATGGATCTCCTGTTCCAAATTTATAGTTATATTTCTATATGCTGAATGGCAGAGCTATAGAATTGGGCCTAAAACCTTGTCAGGGATTAATAGAACATATGAGGTGGGGCAATAAAGTTTCTAGACTGGTGCTGTTTGTGGTCTTGTTTGATGAGTTTGAAAATAAATAGATGTGGTACATTGTAGTTCAAACTTCAACAGCAGATTGTGGTACAGAGATTGTCCAGTAGGCTGACAGGTTGCAAGTAACAACCAGTTTCATTAGTAGCATTAACAAGGCGCCTCCGTAGCCAGGTGGGAAGGAGCAGCAGTGCGTAACACACGCTTCTTGATTAGACTGGGGTTCGATCCCGTCACCACCAAATACGGAGGAGGTGGAAAGGTCAGGGAATGACCACCGCATATTACCGGAGCAATATGGCCTTAGTTGCTAATGCTCCTAAAAACCAAATAACAAACAAACAAGTAGCATTAACATTCCATGTCATTATTTTGCAATTAAGTAACAAATAAATATCAAATTTTATTTTAAACTGGGAAAACCTGCATATGAAATATGCAGGTTTTCCCAGTTTAATGTGAGAAATATGAGAAACATATGAAATATTAAAAACTGTTTATGACAATTAAATGTTAAGTCATACAGTGTGTTTGAATGGTATAAGTGGTTCAAAGATGGATATGAAGATGTTCACAGTGACCCAAGAAGTGAGTGTCCATCAACTTCTCAAAATGAGGACAGAGGTGCAAAATTTTGGGAAATTGTGGCAAGAGACAATCAGCCACCATTCTGGGAGTTGTTTGACTCACAGAATGGTGGCTGACGAGCTGGATGTGAGTAGGGAGACGTTCATCTAATTCTGCATGAAGATTTAGGGAAAAGAGAGGTCTGTGCAAAATTTGTGCCATCCAACCTTACAGATGAAGCAACAAAGAGTATCATAATGTGAAGACTTCATCCAGACTTGTCAAGACAATCTTAATTTCTTCAACTGTATTGTCACTAAAGATGAGTGTTGGGTGTTTTGGTATGAATCAGAGACAAAATGTCAGAGAATTTAAAATTGGAGACTTCAAAATCATCACCAAGGTCCAAAAAAGTTTTGTCCGCGATGAAGACACTGCTGATTGTGTTTCTTGACAAACGGTATGATTCACAAGGAATTTTTACTTGAAGGGGGAGAGAGTCAGTGCTGTGTTCTGGGTACAGATGTTTCAAAGACTACTGAAGCACATTTCCCAGGTGAGGCTGCAATTTTGAGAGAAAGGCGGCTGCTTCTTGTTGCATGAGTGCCTCACCTATTCCACACTTGTTGTGAAGACATTGCTGACAAAATATGGCATTGTACAGAACCACCATCCGCCCAAATCTCTCGATCTAGCACCATTGAATTTCTTCCTCTTTTCCAACGTGAAAACTTCCCTCAAAAAAGAAAGAGGTTTCAGGATCTTGAGGACATAAAGAAAAACCTAACCACTGTAATTAAGTTATTACATAGGGTAGAGACAATGGGTGCATTACACATCTGGGAATGCACCTGAAAAAACTGATGGAATTTTTCAAGAATTTTTTTCTGAATCTGTATGAGAACATGAATAGGAAGGGTGTATATTTGGTACAGAATTTTTAAATAATTGAATTTTATTATTTATTTATTATTATTTTATTTTTTATTTATTATCATTTTTAATTTTTTGGCTGATACTAATGGTTTGGATTTTTCTAATAATTTTTCATCCCTTAGAAAAAGTTAAGTAGATGGCTTTCAGTACTTTGCCTTGTCAGTGATCTGGAAAAGTCTGTATTTAATTGCCATCACAGACTGGAATTGGAGGCTATAGTCAGCCAGTCTCAGCAGGAAGTGTGAGGTTCTTTTATTTTTCATCCAGAAACATGCAACCAGCTGTGTTCTGCAGACATACATACTGTGTTACCAGAATCATTGTGGCACTTAAGAGAAAAGACAACAGTTGGTTAGAGTTATTTTGGCCTATAATGCAATATATTTTCCTCATAAACTAGTTTCCACTAGTTTGTGTGAATTATATGTGTGAAAAAGTGTCACAGCATTGTACACTCTCAGTCATTTTCTCCATGTTCAAATTTAATGTTTTAAAACAGACAAATAAATAAATTGATTTTATTAGTTACACAAATTTGATTTAAAAAAAATGCATATATAATAAAAGGAAAATCACTTAGAGAACAAATTATATCAGTGTACATTACTAGTGAAAAGTAATGGCAGGGAAGGTGAATCCAAATCCAATCTATAATTACTGTGTGGCTCAAACAGGTGATGTGGATGGCTGATTTTATCATTAGGTAATCTGGCACAGTTTATACCACAGAATTTATCAGGAGTTATTCCAGTTGTACAGATATGATCCACTCTATGAGACTGGGATGTTATTTCGTATAGGTAGTCATCTTCTGCAGGTCATTTTCAAGTTGCATAAGTGCCTGGGCAGGTAAGAAATGATCACATAGTTTCAGATGTTTGTGTTTCAGGATAAGCATGGATTTAGACCCAAAGAATGACAGAGAGTTGTGCAACTAACAGATATTCCATATGTTCAGGGCATTTATCGTGACTGAACATTTTTATAATAGGAATTAAATGTCTGATGTCAGTTAACTTTGGGAGCCTGGGTACATTTAGTTGCTCGACTGTGTCAGTAGTTTCAATTGAGGAGGTTGGCAATGCTTAAGAGTGATGCCCATTTCGGTGTCCAGTATTCACGTGCATGCATTGGTTTCTGAGATGAGGGTGAAGCAGTTGCCCAAATTTCAGCAGCATATAAAATTATGGGATAAACTGTGGTTTGTGGATAGTGGTTTCAGCATTGTTGATATGGAGTAAGTGCTGTTTCAGTCTCCAGTGTAAGTTGTTAAAGTGCTTACAGAGGTATTCCGTGTGAGCATCACATCTCAGCTTCGAATAAATATAAATGCCAAAGTCCTTATGGCTGGTAACAGCTGTGATGAGAGTGCCAAAGACTGATGGTTGAATCATTGTTTGCTGCTGTTTGAGTGAATATGTAATTATTGCTGATATATTTGGGTTAAGATTTTATCAGAAATTCTGCAGAAGGTGCGGTCAAAATCTCAGTGATTGAAGAAGCTGTTTCCATTGGATTTTCTGTAGGTGGGATTAGAGTAAGCAAATTTATATATCATCGGCATATATTATAGCATCATCACAGGGGATACATAAAAGGGATAAGTATGGCTGAGAATAGGAGGCCAGAAAGGACTCCACCTTGTGATATTCCTGCAGTGATTTTCCAGGTATGGTGGGACTTCATTGTGAAGCAGACATTTCTGTTCTTCATTAATGAGGTGAAGAAAGCTAGCAGATCACTATTTATTCTGAAGAATGATTGCAGAAAGTTGAGAAGGATTGTAATATCTAGGCTGTCAAAAGCAGCTTCAATATCAGCATACACAATAGCTAATTCAGATTTAGTTTCAAAGGCCCAAACTGATATGGAGCAAGGGGTGTCTGTTCTGTGCTGGCAAGAGGTTTGATATGGTTGATCTATTTATGACTGTGGAGTGGAATTTTGATTTCAGAGGCATGAGCTGCTGGCTTAATGCTGGAAGGAGTGCTTTTTCCAAGGGTTTAAGGGGGGGGGGGAGGTGAAATAGGTCTGAAATCTTTTGGTCTCATTGGCACTTTAACTTTTTTGCACATTTGTGTGTAGAGTTGTGAGTTGTAGATTGAGAGCAATACATGTAGGATGTAGGGGCTAAGACACAATGATAAAATGAAGTATCTTATCTTGTCCTGCTGTACTTGATGGGCAGAGGGAGTTTATAATATTTATAAGTTGCTGTGTGGTGGTATAAATGATAGACAGGTCATAGGAGCAAACTCAGTGTTGAAGAAATAATTCTGTAGGAGTGGTACTGGTTTGGAATCTGGCATCTGGATCAAGGTTTGAATTAAACATGCTGTGTTTGGTAGAGTACAGTGCTTTTCCTTTAGACAAGGTAGCTTCTGTGTATTGCTTTATTGTTATGCCTTGTGTCAGTTGAAATAGCTCTAACTCTGGAATATAGGATCCTATTTTGAGTGGTGCCAGAGATTTTCTGCTGCCTATGAAGAGACTGCTTATTATCAGAACTATACAGTAAATCTTTGCTCCACTAAGCCTCGGGGAAATGCAGACAGTTTTGGCCGATGCAGAGGGTGATTATATACAGTGGACCCCTGCTTTACTATAATAATTCATTCCGGAGACACCATTGTATCATGAAAATATCGTAATATGAACCAAATAACACATTGTTTATTGATAATTCATTCCAAGTCCTCGGAAGTTGAAATTTTCGCTATATAACTAAGCTATTTATCTCTGTAAAAGGTGATTTTTATAACAGAAATTGTATTAATTTTATATAGAATACTGAATACCGTATTTTCCAGTGTTATACCACGCACCTTTTATCTAAAAATAACTCGCACTGAAATTGTGGTGCGTCTTATACACTGGAATAAACGTTAGAGCATGATACAAATTTAAGAAAAAAGGGGAAAAAAATGCTGATGATGCCGCACATGTTTACTTATTCCCTCCCTCCCAAAAAAAAATGTTTAAAATGATAATTATAAACATTAAAAAAAAATAAAATAAATAAATCGTAATTTTCATTTAACTTACGTTGGAAAAGCTGTGTCAATGGTGGTGTGGTGATTGGAGCTGGAAGAGAATCTTTTACCATAAAGATATCAGGACAACCTTCAGGATCTGGCGTTCTTTCTGATTGCTGCCTCTTGCTACTTATGGTATAAAAACTGTCCAAAGTGGTTTGCTTTTGGCGCTTTCTCTGAAGGTTCTTGAAATAACTGAACACCTGATATTCAAATTTGCAGGTCATCAATTCATTGGTTTCAATATCTGGGTTTTTTCTTACTGTCCTCTTCACAATATCCCATGCAGCAAACATGTCCTTAATTTCTTATTAAACTCAATATCTGGGTTTTTTTCTTACTGTCCTCTTCACAATATCCCACACAGCAAACATGTCCTTAATTTCTTGTGTTGTTGCTACACAGTCATCCTCCTCATGTTCCTCATCTCCACTGTCATGCTTGCCCATCTGCTCTAATTCCTGGAGCTCCTCTGTTACCAACTCCCTTCCGTAGTCTGCAATTAACTCCTCCACATCTGCCGCATCAATCTCTAGGACCAACAACTCACCAAGAGTGATAATTTCCTGCTCTAGAACACCTTCAGCTTCAAATCCTTCAAAATCATGGATGACTGAAGGCCATAAGTTTTTCCAGGTGCATTGAGGCACCAAGCTGAAACTTCATTCCAAGAACTGACAGTCATTTGTACACAGTCTAAGATGTTAAACCTGGTCTTCCAGAATTCCTTTAAGGTGATGGCTCTGTCTCCTGAAGTCTCTTCAAAGCACTTCGCAAGCATCTTCTTTGTGTAAATTTTTTTTAAAGTTGGCAGTCACTTGCTGATCCATTGGCTGAAGGGGTAGTATTGGGTGGGAGAAATTTGACAGTAATGAAGTTAAATTGCTCCCCCAGAGATCAGGCAAGTTGGGTATCATGACCTAGAGCATTATCCAAAATTATCAGTGCCTTTAAAGGAAGTTTGTTTTTTTCTAAGTAACCTTTGACTGAAGGACAAAACACTTCAAATACCCATTCGTTAAAGAGGTGTCTTGTCACCCAGGCTTCTTGTTACACCACCAAAAGACATCCAACCTGCTTTTGATGACCTTTTGCTGTTTAAACACTCTGGGAATTTCTGAGTGGTAAACCAATATTGGGGTAAGCTTAAAATCACCACAGGCATTGGACCCTAATAGCAGATTAAGCCTATCCTTCGTAGGCTTATGACCAAGCAACGAGGCCTCTTCTTTTGTGATGTACTGTATGTTCACAGGCATCCTTTTTCCAAAAGAGGCCCATTTCATCTGTATTAAAAACTTGCTGAGGAAGGTAGCTCTCCTTCTCAACAAGCTCTTGAAACTCCACCTTAAAGTTTTCAGCTGCTTCCTCATCAGCACTGCAAGCCTCTCCATGCTTTGACACTTTTAATATCAGACCTTTTTCTAAAACGGTCAAAAACAATCATACAATCAATCAAACTAATCTTTGCTGGCTTTAAAGTTCCCATATAGCATATCACTAGCTGAAGGTGTTTTAGTCTTTAAGTCCTCAAAAATCTGCTTTGCACGTTCACATATGTATTGTCCAGGAACTGTATCACCCTTCATTTGTTTTTCTTTTATCCACAGCAACAAAAGCCTTTCCATTTCTACAATCAGTTCTCTGCCTTTTTGGTGGACTGTGTTAGATTCTTCACTTACTTTTCTTTTTGTTTCACTATGGTAGAAATGGTTGACTGTGAAAAACTATATCGCACACCAATGAACTAATTTTAGCACCATCATGTTTTTTCACTATTTCTTGTATAATTTTAATTGAAATTTTCTTCTTATTGCGCTCTTTAGGGGCCATATTATGCAATGTTGTATGTTCAAGAATTCAATACAGTAAATTTATGGAAAGTAAGCACAAAAAAAATCACTTTTAACTAAAGGATACAAAACAAAACATGTGCCTAACATGTTTACAAATGCTGCTATTGGCTGAGACAAAGGACCATGTGGTCCGGTCGGAGACAATCATAAGCCATTGTAGAGTGAAATAAGTAGGCACCAGTGATCACTAGTTAGTAGAATCAGCCATTCAAATCATTAAAATGCACTACACTTTCACCCTTTATTGCTATGTTTTGTTATAAGAATGAATTTTTGAATGCATTTGTGATATTTTTCTAAAGCACGTTTCTGGAGGTCACGACCGTAAAACAATTTGCACTTCCAGTTTATTGGACTTTTCTGTTAGTGCAAGCTATTATAAACAGGTAGTACTCGATCTTATTGCATTTGCGATAATACCGATAACTTGAATTCTCTGTGGGTTTTTACCTTACAGTATTATGGTGAAATGTTTATCTTTCACTGAAATCATATAAAAAAACAAAAATAAATTTTCAGAATCTTCTCTTCATTCTTATTTTTTAAGCTCTGTTTAATAGAATTAATTAATTAAAATTCAATTCGCAAACATAATGACAATATCCTGCACTTACTACATATCATATAGTGAAAGGTATTTTATTATGGAGAGTCCATCATAAAGTGATTTGATCGTATAGTGAACCCATTGTAAAGTGGGGGGTCCATTGTATAATGCGCCTCCGTAGCCAGGTGGGAAGGAGCAGCAGTGCATAACACATGCTTCTTGATTAGACCGGGGTTCGATCCCGTCACCACCAAATACGGAGGATGCGGAAAGGTCAGGGAATGACCACCGCATATTCCCAGAGCAATATGGCCTTAGTTGCTAATGCTCCTAAAAACCAAATAACAAACAAACCACTGTATAACCATCTCATGATGAGTTTAACTGTGATTAAATATACTGTGCTGCCTCTAAGCACTTATTGGGATCGAGAAATGTTGAAGAAATTATGACCTTCTCCACAGTATTGCTGTTGTTGAGTTAGTCATAGGCAGTAAAAGAAATGAGCAATCAGGTTGTGATCTTATATGAAGTAAGTTATTAATGGAATGTTGATTCTGCAAACACCTGCACATAGAATAAGGTTCAGATGATAAATGCCTCAGTTGGCTCATCATTGACTATTGTAATATTTGCAGTTGTTCGTTAGCCATTGTATGAGAGTGGTCAGCGGCGGTAGAAGGTTAAAATCACTGCAGATTAGATGAGTAGCAGAGGGGTGTAATATCATCATTGATAGTAGCAATATCTGGTGCTGGAGAGATGTAAATTGTTGCAATATCAATTAAACAGGCATTTAGTTTCACTATCACAAGTATTGCTTTAATAAGGAGTTAATAAGGAGTTGATAACAAATTTAAGGTTGATATTTTTTATGAAGATGGCTACCCCCCACCACTGGAATATCCAGAAGTGGCTGCACAGGCTATTGATTTTTGTTCAGTTTTGAGCCATGTTTCAGATAGCTAAATTACATCTGCATTGTTGGACAAAAGGAGTTGTTACTAAATTTGTACCACTTTATGGATGCAGAGTAGGTCATGTTATAATTTCGTGTAGCTGCCTTGTGGCAGGCAGGATTTTCATAATGTGAAGTTTTACAAAAAATGTTCAGTTCTAAAATCATTTGTACCATTCCTACTGTTATTTTAATACATTTATTATACCTGTATTTTTTAGATCCAACTTGGAGGTAACTTGATTATGGATGTGTGTTAACTCAAAATGCATTGTATAATTTGAAAATAGTTCTTAAGAATTCAATTTTTGTATATGTAACTCGTATCTCGAACTTGCATAGGTTGAGAAATAGTTGTATATGAAGATTTACGTTGTAAACTAAATATTTTCTCAGCCCACTGTTAAATAGGTGCACCAACTTATTCTGATTATAGAAAGTTATCACAATATCTTGAAAAGCTGAGAATTATTTAATAGTTAAAACAGTATTTTAATGTACACTGTACAAGCAGTCTTATGGTTTGGTTTCACTGCTTTCAAAGTAGTTTACTATGCTGTTGGGTAATGTTAAAGATTATGGACTTTTTGCCAAACATAATATTACATAATCTTGACTATGAAAGAACTGTCTTCCTTCTGAGTTAGATCCATATTTTGTGTAATAACAACTGGCTAATTTATTTTTGCAAAAAAATAAAATTATATAAAATTTAGATATGTTACAGGATTTCTGCCAATCCCTTGGTCACATCAAGAAAATTTGATATGACTGTAGCTTCTGTATATAAGCTCTTTCTGCAAACATTGGTGATAAAAGGGGTTAAGCTGGTATATAGAGCAATCTGGTGCAAGATTATCTCCATAGTTGGGGGGAAGGTAAAATATAAAAATATTTTTTTAATAGTTACTGGGGGGCTTCACCCCTGCTCACTTTGCTTGCCCACCCTCCGTGCAACCTTTTCTAAGTAAAATGTAGACGTATATGGAGTAAGTCAAATCTTTTCTACATAAACAACACACCTGTTGAAACGCACTGATTGACATATAATCAGGACATGACCTATGTAATTATTTACCTGTGCATTTGTAGTGACGTAATTGCCCCGCCCATGTGACCTGCATCCCTCTTCTCCCATTGGCTACCCCACCATGTGGCATTCTCAAGGTTGAATAAATATCACTATGTAATTTACTGCGTTTACATAGGTAACCTAGGAAAAGGCCCTTTTCTTCTGGTTGCATAATGCATGAGGAATATTGTTGCATCTGAAACAGCAGGACTAAAATATTTACAAGTTATTTTAATACAAGTTAATCTAACTATACAAATATTTAAAATATTTACAAAATACTAAACTATATCAGGTCCCTTCATCAGCTAATATTACAGTAGAACATCAAATGATGCCGTAACGTTCACCAACCTCATGCATAAGGTTGGTGAATGTTATGAAGGCAGTTGTCTTTCAATGCAATGAATGTTGACACGTGTCCCACATACGCGTTCTACATTGTCAAGTGTCTGCCCAGTAACTATTTTTGTGTTCCTTCCATGTAACATTCACCAACATAGAGGTATGATTGTTAATAGTTTAAAATTTTGTAAATATTTTAGCTTTTTGTAAATATTTGTATAATAATAATAATAATAATACCATTATACTAATATACTAACATTATAATGCACTGATCGAAATCTAATTAGAAAATGACCTATGTAATTATTTACCTGCACATTTGTAGTGACTTAATTGCCCCACCCTCTTCTCCCATTGGCTTGAATAAATATCACTAGGAGGAAAACTTTTAATGTGTAGAGAGAAAATATTCTTTTTAAATAGTCTTAGCCAGTTATCAGTATAAAAGTAACTTCCTGTTCTTGATGGGCATATAAAAGAATAGGAAATCACTTCAAAGAATGCATTATATTATTAAATATTAAGTATTTCATGAAAAAAAAACCTAGGAAAATCTGAAATTGCAGAGCACACACTCAACACATACTGCATGTTGCAAAAACATTAGTGCAGCAATAAATTTATAAAGTCATTGGCATTGTATGAGATGACATGAAGTGAAAGCTAACAGGCCCTATATATTGAAAAATACAGAACTCATGATGGTAGAAATAATGGTAAAAATATAATAATTGGTTGATTTGCTTATAAAGAATATTTAATTAAGTAAAAAATTATTTGTGTATATATCATTATTATTTTTTTTCCGTTTTGAGGTAATCTCACACTAGGATCCATTTGTTGAGGTGACTTTACTAGGCTAAATTTAATTAAGTACTGATAGTGTGGATATATATATAAGTTGCGGTCTTAGTTCAGATTTTGTTGTGATAGTAGCTGGTAGTGATCTGTTTTGTGATCAAGGAATCGATAAACATCCTATAAATATAAATCAGAATTTTGTGTGATATTTTTATAAATCAAATTAGTTCTTTGTTTTCTTGGAATATTACATAAATTTAACTAGTATACTTGATAATGTCATATGTACTCTTAGCACTAGGCTCTTAGTTACCTGAGGCTCATCAAATTATTGTTTACTCCATTCCTCCCTGCTATAATGATATTTGCGGCAAGGTATACAGAGCAGACCGAAAAGAGAAAGCAAGTAGCTTAGATTATCATTCCTTGAACATACTATGTGTAATGGACTTTTGAACAAGGTAGTGGGCTCACATGGGTGCAGAGTAACAGTTAATTCTGTTAAATTTTACCAAATTTGTGATATTTTCATTCTGCTCTGAAATTCTATACCTATATTGTATTGAGGAGAAGTTGTGGATATTTGGCCAGTAAATTGCAAAAAATTTAAATCTTGAAAGGTTAATTTTGAGTTTTTATATCTTTGATGTTTACTGTTCATAAGAAAATAATTAAACTTGTGCAATAGATACTTCTCATTTTGAAAGAATATTGCATAAATGGCAATGATGACAGTGTCATCATCACTGTCATCATTGTTGTGTAACATTATGCACATTGAAGGCATTTAATTTTCTTGCTAAAGTTATTCCCTCTAAGAAGTTGTCAGATGATTAATTAAAAAAATATTTTAATAGAATTTGAACATATTTACTTTGCAAATAAATTAAATATAAGTTAAAGTGTCATAAGCTGATTTTTACAATTTTATTTCAGAAAATATAAATAAAAACTAATTCTTAAAGTATCATATTTATATTCATATATATGTTTTAGGTTTGTCTTCTTCCCCAGCATGTTTTATGTGACTTAGTAAGGTATGTTTTTTATGTTTTTAATTAATACTAATAAGCTAATTTTGGTAAAGCAGCTTTTTATTTGTTTCATTTGAGTATTTATTGAAGAGATTTACCTATTATATGTGCTTGTATATTTATGTTGCGTAATACGGTGTTTACAAATTTATTTGATGATCATTAGTGTGGAAAAATGACTTATCCAGTAAATAGTATGATAATTAATATCATACTATTTAATAAGTTAATCTCAAGTGTAGGTTGCATAGTATTCCTTCCTGGAAATCCTCAGCTGCCTCAGTGCTAATTATAAAACTAACAACCAAAGTGCACTGGCTCATAATACAGAATTAATAAAGCTTATCTCTTGCTAGTTTGATATGATTAGTTTTGAAATTTAAAATTAGCACTTGTCATTAAATGAATAAGGCATTTCATATATATTAATTACAAAGACAGAATATGGTTATTACAGTAGTCTCCAAGACTATTGTCATAAATGAACACTATTGAACCACCAATATAGTACTGAATACTAATACAGCAATTAAGATTATATGTGGCACAGTGTGATTCTGTTATATAAGTACAGAGATACCTTAACATTCAAAATAAAATAAAATCATAAAATTAAAAAATAAAAAAATAAATAAAAAAGCTAATATCACACCTCTAGCAGAGTGAAGGCTTGACTCCCTGCCCAAGAGGGGTGCTCTCACATTCATGACACATGAAATATAGACAGGGAACCCACAAGGGCCACTTTTTCAGGAGAAACATCAGCCACTGTGAATTTTAGAAGGATTATATTTCATTTATTCGCTATTACGCAACAAAGCATTTACAGATGGCTCTATCAGACACAAAACAGAAAGTAACAAATGAACTGAACCAAAAACATTTTCCATGGCCATTACCTGCTTATAATTAAAACAAACCAACACAATAAACAAAATGATAATTTCCTTGTTGACTAAGATTTAAAAAATGTAAATGTGAAAATTAACCTTAAAACCAAATTGTAATAAACAGGAGATTAACATAAAGAAATTATTAAATAATAATAATAATAAATTGTATAAAGCAGCTTGGCAATTAATTAGTGGAATTGCACATTGCTAGATATAACCTTAATTTCTGTATTAGTACTTGCACTATTTTGATGGTTTAATAGCGTTCTTTTTTTACAAAAATTTGTGAGGTCGAAATATTTCTCATAGAAGATGGATGGCATTCTTTACCACACAGGTAACTAAAATTATAAAGTAATACATTTCACCGACTTTAGTAAATGTGATTATTTTTTTATTTTTTTTTTTTATGAAAACCCCAAATACGAAAGTTATTAGAACCTACATGTATGATACTTAGCATTGTGTATGAGTAGTAGGGCGAGAAGATAGAAGATACATCTGATTTGTTGAGTTGCCTAACACTCCTCTAACGGGTGCCTCCATAGCCAGGTGGGAAGGAGCAGCAGTGCGTAGCACATGCTTCTTGATTAGACCAGGGTTCGAGCCCATATATCCCAGAGCAATATGGCCTTAGTTGCTAATGCTCCTAAAAACCAAATAACAAACTCCTCTAACAAGACAAAGTGTCTTCTGTCATGTTAGAGGACTGCTGGGCAGCTCAGTTACAACCTGAAATTTGGAATAACTAGAATGACTAGTAAATGACTCTTGAAGCATGATTTTCATGATATTGAAGTGCATTTCACAAATAGTATAACATAATAGGGTAAAATTGTTAAGATAGACTCAAATGTTAGTCATCTTTCATAAATGTTGAAATCTGTGAAAGCATTGAGATAGTCATATCTTACATTCAAGCACATTGAATTACATTCAGCTTGCATGCTATTCAGTTTTACAATTACTTTGTCAGTAAATTTGAGCTTGGATATAAATCCACTGTGTTTGAAGTATGTTTGGTTTTGAGTTTTGGCTTTCAAGATGTTTTTGAGACATTTTGATGTCGTTTCTGGCATTTAAAACTGATTGAGTGGTGGACTTACAACATTGTAGACCAAAGATCTGTGGCAATAGTTTCCTAGAATGTTTAAACAAATGAATTGATGAATACAAGTCAACTTTGAAAAGTTTATCTGAATAAGCTAGGTTATAAGTTCAACAGATAGTGGAAAATGAAGGCTACAAACATTTAAGGCCTTTCCATCAAAAGAACTGAGTAACACAGAGATAGCATGTGAGAAGCAGCTCAAATTTTGGTGAAGTAGTTTTATTTTCTCTTGATTCTTGCAGTTTTTTATTCTTTTGAAGTGTAAATTCAGTTTATAAGTAATACTGATGGAATGTGTGTTTTTGGAGGAAAGAATTTTCTATTAATGTTAAGAGATCCAGCAGTATATCCACTTTGTGACTAATAATTACTAATAAATTTGTAACTTATCCTTTCTGGATGGTGGATTTACTGGAATAAATTTGATTGAATATGCTTGAACACTGCTCATTCTTGAGCATTGATAATGTTGCATTTCAATAAGATGGTTTACCAGCCCATTACTCATTTACAATAAGAGTTTTTGTTGCACAATCTCTATCTAGATTTGTCATTGGGTTCTCCAAATCAGATCCATCATAGCTTGTTTGTAGCTTTGAATTGCCAGTTTTCAAAATAGTTGAGTTGGCTGTTTGTAATGAAGAAAGCTAGAAAGGTGTGCATACATATTATGCAGTATGGGACCTTGTATTTGTAATCTTAAAATTGGAAAGGACCTAAAATTCCTTTCCAGTTTTCCTTTCCCCACAAATTAATAAGGTGATGCCATTATAAGAGAGCACATAGTGCAAAAGTAGGTTTGTTACAGCTGTAAGAAACGTACAACATATAATTAACTTTGCAGAGCATGTTGGCATTGTTTAAAAAAATTATGTACTGTTCTGCTGACAAAAGTGCATTCTAGTTCTCATTGTTCATCATCAAGCAAGATGTAATCACTTATGTTCAGATGTTGATTTTTCTTATATAGTAATATTTATCTTATATAGTTATTTAATTGGTAACTGTATGATCTGATAATCAAATAGCATTAGCATTAATGGTAAATAAGTATTTATTTTATTTTGTTGATAACATATTTCAGTTTTTATTAGCAAGTTGTAGCTATAATATAACTCCAGTGTTCGTCACCAGCTTGGTGCCTCCGTAGCCAGGTGGGGAGCAGCAGCAGCAGTGCATAGCACACGCTTCTTGATTAGACCGGGGTTCGAGCCCATTACCCAAATATGGAGGATGCGGGAAGGTCAGGGAATGACCACCGCATATCCCAGAGCAATATGGCCTTAGGTGCTAATGCTCCTAAAAACCAAATAACAAACAAACAACAAATGTCGCCAGCTGCCATATATTATTATATATATATATATTTTTTTATGTCTAATATGTTGAAAACTAAATACACAAGGCATAATATGTTATGGATAGAAATTAACTAGGTAATTTTGGTGTAAATACACCATAGTTTACCCATAAGTTTAACTACATACATAGTATAATGGCATCATTTAGATTCTCTCTCATATTGTGGCTACCTTCACAACGAGATACCAGGTATTGCACTATTTCAAATAAATAGCACTCCTCTAGTAGAGGAGACTGCTGTTATTTATTCTCAGTGGGCACCACCACCCAGACGCGTTTTGGAGCTTGTTGACTCACTCATCAGTGGGCGGGCAGGTACCCTGATAATGCAGGCATGCCATTGCGGGCATACCTCCCCACCCACTGATGAGTGAGCCAACAAGCTCCGAAACATGTCTGGGTTGTGGTGCCCACTGAGAATAAATAACAGTAGTCTCCTCTACTAGAGAAGCGTTACTTATTTGAAGTAGTTCAATACCTGGTATCTCGTTGTGTAAAGGTAGCCACAATATGAGATAAAATCTAAACAATGCCGTTACACTATGTATGTAGTTAAACTTATGGGTAAACTATGGTGTATTTACACCAATATTATATAGTTAATTTCTGTCCATAGCATTATGCCTTGTGCATTTAGTTTTCAACATATTATCATTATCTTCACCGTTTGGCATCTCTCATATTGGGGAATTAACTTCGCAACCGTGATGGCATGTCTGCATTATCAGGGTACCTGCCCACCCACTGATGAGTGAGCCAACATGCTCCAAAATGCGTCTGGATTGTGGTGCCCACTGAGAATAAATAACAGTAGTCTCCTCTACTAGAGAAGCGTTACTTATTTGAAGTAGTGCAATACCTGGTATCTCGTTGTGTGAAGGTAGCCACAATATGAGATAAAATCTAAACGATGCCGTTACACTACATATGTAGTTAAACTTTGGTGTATTTACACCGATATTATATAAATTTTTTTATGTCTATATTAAGCTTATATTTTTATGTAAGTCTGCATTATGTTGTGTGTATATAATATAAATGCACATATTGTGTAGCATACATAATAACTTTTAATACATATGCATGAACCTAAAATGCTGTTCGTTCCTCAAATTAGGTGGCTGTTATGGGAGAAAAGAGAGTATTGGTAAATTTAAAAATGCTGTCTTATATAATATCACATTACATTACATTCTTGTATAACAACTGCTAATAATGCATATATTCTTACAAGTACTAGAATTTAAGTACATTTCTAATCCCAATAAATATTTTATTAGGCTTACAAACTGACCTCATACATTCCTAATATTGCTACAAATGTGTGTTCAATATACAATATTATGTTGTATAACAAATTACTGCTACTCTGACTTTGAGTTGCCCAAAACAAAAAAATCAGATGAATAACTGTTGTTATATATACAGGATAAATCAAAAGTAGCTTCGCACATTCAATGTCTTATAAGTTTTTATTTTGTTTATGTGGGTGAAACATACTGGGGGAAAATTAGTTCAAACCCAAAGTTGCAGTGAAATAACAATTACAAAATCTATATGCTTCAGTTATCTGTTTCTTAAAATTTCAAGTCATTTAGCAAGGATAGGTTATATGTTCTTATGTCTTAATATATCCCCACAAAAAGAAGTCAAGTAGTGTGAGGTCCAGTGACTGAGCTGGCCATAGAATTTTACCTGCAAACCCTGGAAAGTGGAGATCCAAACACCCTTGTACATCCTTTTAGTAGTGGAGGGGTTCATCATCTTGTGGAAAAGCACATTATTGCTGGGATCATTCTGAGCAATTTTTAGGATAAAGTATTTTCTAACATATCTCAATGCATGAGACCAGTGAAGAAGAATAGGCCATACACTTTTCTGAAATTTGCAGCACAAAACAGGTTAACTTTGTGACTGTCTCAGGCATGTTCTAAAACCATGTTTGGTTTTTCATTTACCCTGCACTCTTGCATCATGTTTATTTGCCTCACCTGTGACATTGAATATGCACTTGTTGCTAAGCACAAAACATTTAAAAAACTCTTCTGTTATCATAGTAAAATCTTTCTTGGCAATGTTGTATTTCAATAGCATAGAATGTTGATATCTGATCTTTTCAACAGCTGTAATGGCTTGTGCTAACTGTGTGTAACTTTTATAGTTTTAGATGAAACTGCTTATTCCTTGCTCTCCAATCTCTCCCCCCCCCCCGTATATAGTTTATACTAATCCAATATGTTGATTTTTGTGGACTGGAGGTGAAATTCCTCATTTTTTCAACAGTATGAACTTTCTGCTTGTGTCATAGATTTTTTCTTTCATTCAAAATAATGCTTTGTGCTCTTCCTAAACTGGTGTATGTCAGAATTTCTGTTTACATTACCATAGTGCCATAGATGGTCAGTTCAGCAGTTAATAAGAAATGAGCATGAAACCCTAACTTTAACTGTTTTTACCACTGTCAGCACATGTTGATTGTAGTGAACACATTTGCAAACTTAAATTGTGAAGCTGCTTTTGAGTTGCCCTATACTGTATTTAATATCTAGCACATACTTGGGCAAATTTTTTTTTAAGCTGGCAGCATCGAGACATTTGTGAGTGCTTGTAGGCCGCAGTTGTTGTGGATGTAGGATCTATCTGACAGTAATGAGAAAGTCACCTTGTAGTTGGCCTCAACAAAATTTATCAAGACTTTTAGAAGCAATACAGTCAATAAATACAAGAAACATAAATAAACAACTTTATTTTAATGGGATTTATGAAGCTGTTTACAATTATTAATCATCTTATTCCAGTCACGTATTAATTTTGAAGTAGCACCTCACAGAACACAATGAAGGTTGGTGTCTGTCAGGGATGCTCAGTGTTTGTTTTTATTAATGTTCATTACAGAGAATGTTTGTTCACACTTATAGGTGGAACTGAAAATTGACATAATTTTTGTGGCCAAATTTTTCAGGTTACAAAACTTTTTTGGGTCAAGAATGTCATAAAATTCTGTAATATCATTCTGGTTTTGAAGTTCCTGTATGCTGGAGTCACATTTTAAATCAGTGAGCTCAAGCTGAACTTCAGCTGGTGCATTATCAATGCTTGAAGAGAATGGATCGCGCACAATTGATAAATATGATTAAATTTTTTGAAAGTCTAGAAATCTGGTCTCGAATTCTTCAGTTAAGTTTTTGATTGATGTTGTATAACCAACAAATTTTATTTCCAAAATATTTCTTAGAGATGCCATTGTAGGAAAATGAACCAGGTTTTTTTAATTGGCCAGAAAACAAACACAGTTTAAGAAGGAAAGAATTCAAACTGATTATTATATCATGTGCAAATTTCCCCCTTGTAGCTCTTTGTTCAATATATGGAGGTGTGTAACAATATCCACCGTGAAAGCAGAATCTCAGATTCAACCTTCATCTTTTAGCTCGGTGAAATTGCAGTTATTTTTCATTCCTGAAAATAATATAATTTCATCTTTCAGCTCTCATACTCTACGAAGTACATTTCCTAAACTTAACCACCTTACATGACTATGACAAAATACATCGGTATGCTCACACTGAAGATCTTCTAGAAAGTTTATGAACTGTCGGTGATTTTATGAAATTTACAATCTTTATAATAGGTGTGGTTATATGTTCCACATTGGGTACAGTTTTGCATAAGACTCGCTGATGAATAATACAATGAATTGGTATTATTTTGTGTTTCAGATCAGTCTCATTAATTTTGTTTTGAATCAATTTCAATAATCCGTTATTTTTACCGGTCAAATATGGCACACCGTCCGTTGTTACACTAATAATTTTATTCCGGGGTAAATTAAACCTCTTTAGACAATTTTATACTTTTACAAAAATATTTGATCCAGTTATGCAGTCTTATTGATTCCGTGGATAACAACTCCTCGACAATTTCAAAATTGCTGTTACAAGCGTGAATGAAAATTAGTAACTGTGCAGTGCCTTTTGTGTCAGTACTTTCATCGAGAAACGAATTTCAGTTCTGCTGATAGTTGCTCTACCAAGTTATCAGTGATATTTTCGACACGTTGAGCTATAGTACGCCGAGATAAACTTATGTTTTGGAATTTAGACTTTATAGGTGGACATAACATTGTACTAGCTTCTAACATGCATTCCTTAATGAACTCTCCATCTGAAAATGATTTACATGCTTTTGCGATTTTGCTGGCAATGATATAGCTTACTTTTGTCACAGCTTCCTGTTCATTATTTTGTTGAATAAAAACACTTTGCTGTAGAGAATTTCTCAATGAGTTGATCACACATTGCTTTTCTTGCATCATCAGTTAAGTTTTCTCCATGCATAGGGGGTTTAGTCATGTAATGTCTCTTAATGTTATATTCTTTAAAAACCGAAACACTTTCATTGCAAATGAGACACACAGCTTTATTTTTAATGCTTGTGAAAAGATATTTAGTTTTCCATTCCTCATTAAATGTACAACACTCAGCCTTGATTTTTTTGTTTTTTACTCATTTTATGAAATATACAGGGATAACAAAATTGTAAAAAAAAGTCAAAGTATGCCCAACCCAAATTATAAGCTAATAAGATAAGCTTGTCACAAGTTCAAAAGACAAATCCAAATCAAAATATCACAAAATAACTTAAAACATCAATTCAACCCAGAAAACAGTGCATGTATTAGTGTATTAGTATGTATTAGTATGTATTAGTATGTATTAGTACATGTATTAGTATCGCCAACTAGGTGGTAATCCACTCACCTAATCACTGTCAACTTCTCCACACTGATTTTTATAGAAACTTTGTAAATCCACACACAAGAACACTGTTGCTGTGAGCAACAAACTCCATACTACAACTGTCTGACTTGAACTGGAGGTAGAAAGTATGGATTCACGTCCCTGTTGTTCCACATGCACATGATTACTCAGTAATTTTGTCAAAACAGTATTTCTTGGAAGTTCCATCATAGCATTTTGAAGATAGTATTGTTAATAATCTACCACTGTTGATAGTATACAACTATCACTGCTAATTCCATTGTATGATAGTATTATATGATACATGATCATATTCATTATTTTGATAAAGTTACTAGTGAAATGACGGCACGAGACGGGCCGCACAAAAAGTAGACGCTGGCCACATGCCTGTGGGCCGTAGTTTGCCCAGGCCTAATCTAGTGGGCTTGAGGTATTTGAGCTCATACTGTTCGAAAATATAGTAGAATAAGTAGACTGGAGTCTTTTATAACATTTCTTTCTCAACTTTAAATCTGTTAAAAAAGATGTAATGAAATTGCACAGTTGCCAATTTAATTTATTTATTCTTTCGATAGCTATGCCTTATGGCTCTTAGAATGTTCCCATGATTCTAGTCGCTGCCATGCTACAATGTTTTTTGGATTGACTTTTGCATTCAGGGTAATATTAGAATTGTTTGATCGCCAGGATGGACTTCGTAAGCTCTGTAATGTGGTAAGTGTGATACTTATGATTAATACTACATTTTTATTTATTGGCATTATGTTCTCTTGACAGAAGCACAGGAATACTTCAATCAAGAAAACTTAGTTGCCTTTATTTGTTATGAAGTAGACAATAATTTCTAATGGCATTAATGGCAGTCACTTGTCACACCAGACTGACTTAATATCTTGTTTTCGTCCATTGGATATGCTTTTCTTGAATCTACTTGTACTCTATTTGCGATCAAATGAATAATCTCCAACAGGAAAAATAAAGATCTGTTTATTTTTCCTGTATACAGCGTGTTTCAGTTAAAAAGCACTGGAAACCTCCCTTATTTATTTTTAAGTTTAGATTATTCATTGTCTGTACCTTTTTTTTTTTTTTTTTTTTTTTTTTAGTCATATTTGGGCTGAAATTTTTGAATTTGATGTTAAAATTTGTATTTTAACTTATGTATTTGTAAAATCTAAATTGCCATTTAGATTTTACAATTTCTAATTAGCTGCTTTTTTTCTCAGTGGGAAAGTTGTTTCCAGTCCTCAGTTTAGTCTAAAAATATCACTGGTGTACTTTTGAAATGAACATAGAAGCAATTTTATATGAATTAAAAAAAAAAAAAAAATAGAACAATGGTTGAATGTGAGTTTTGCTTTTGTGTGCTTAGCTGTGTACAGTAGCTGGCTATATGAGAACAATTGCATGTTGCATCCCTTTATGTACTCAATGGCAAAAGAAATACTATTTAAATGAGCCATTAAAAAACAATTTTGTATGGAAGGCAGCTATTACATGAAATAGAAGTTTAATGAAAACAAAGCAATGTACAATAATAAATTCAGTTCCAGGAAGGGTGGGGAGGAAAGAAGAATATTATGGCTCTTTGCTATTAAAGATCAGCATCACCAATGTTTGGCATTCTGTGACTGCTACTGCTGTTATTTCTGCAAAATAAAGAATACAATGTAACTAATAACAAAAGTCCTGGATTGAAGTAATTTTGATACAAAACAACAGCCACACACACACACACACACACACACACACACACACACACACACACACACACACACACACACACACACACACACACACTTAAATTTTTTGCATTGTTTACAGCAAAGAATGGACATCAATTGATAATCTAAATGTTACAAATGAGTTTTTTTTTTTTTTTTTGAATAACTTCATTTAAATGTTTAATTATTTCTTTTGTCAATGTTTGCATTGAGAGAACATGTGATGTGCCTTTGTGCAGCCAGCTGTTCTACGTCACTAAAAATGCATATTGAAAAATGAACATCTTATACAACTATTGCATTAGGGTTTTTTTTTGTTTTTTTTTTTATTCAGATAAAATAGCTTCTTTATGTATCTGTTTATTATGCATGTTGGCACAGATTAGAATTTAAAAAATTATCAATTTTTTTTTTGTTTTAGATGAGCACATTGAACATATTTATCTTGGATTCTAATGAACTAGTGACTAGTGATGACCAAGTTTTTGCAAGCCGACAAGCTGCTCGACATGTTTGTGTTGCCTTGAAACGCTACTATGAAGCTCATTTGGCTATCCAAGCAGAACTATTGAGAAGATCTCATTCTCGTAATCAGGGTAGCTCTCCTCAGCCTACTGTTCCCCCCTACAAAGTAAGTATAAATTTTATCAACTCTTTCCGCCACCTTTTCTCTTTATGATAAAATATTAGCAGTATGCAAGTTTCCAGCTTGTAAAAGGTAATTTAATGTTTGTTATATTAATTTGATACACACAAAGACTTCTGTTTGAAGGTTAAAGTGAATTGAATTTGATTGAATTAAAACTCATATAGGTTTGTACTATAGCATCATGTTTATACATAGCCAACTAGTAGTTACAAAATTGGCATCATTTTAGTATATCTCATATTGTGAATGCCTTCACGAGTTGCCACACTATTGCACTACCTCGAATAAGTAACGCTTCACTAATAGATAAGACTTCTTCGTAACCTGAGGCTGTTGCCCTAAACAAATTATGTAATTTTCAATCATTGTACACCATCAGGCATCTCTCATATCGTGGAGTTATACTTCGCAGCTGTGTTGTCATCATTGTAACACCAGGATACCTGCCCACCCACCAATGAAGAGCCAGTAAGCTCTGAAATGTGCCATCTGGGTGGTCATATCTGCTGAGAATAAGTAACAGTAGTCTTCTCTATTAGTGAAGTGTTACTTATTCAAGGTAGTGCAATATCATGACAACTCGCTGTGAAGGCATTCACAATATGAGATATACTAAAATGGTGCCAATTTTGTAACTACTTAGTAGTTGGCTACGTATAAACATGATGCTATAGCACAAACCTATACGTTAATTAACTTCTTCGTAACCTGAGGCTATTGCCCTAAACAAATTATGTAGAAAATAAAACATTAAGACTGAGTTATCTTGTGTATAAAACTAATTAAAATAATTTTATTTAAAAAATAAAAATAAATAATAAATAATTTTACTTTTACTTAGCTAACAAAAGCTATAAGCAGGCATCACTGAAATAAGTACACTAAATTGGAGGGTGTCTTCTATGGAAAAAAAGACAATGAAAAAAATGTTATATAAACATTGATCCAGAAATGCTTTGTTGTCAAACTAGAGCTATTTGAAAATTTTCTATGCAGCAGTAGGATAGTAGATTTAATTTTAAAAGTAACATATGCAGTGTTTATTTATTTACACTGTCACACTGCATGCAGACATTTTGATAATAAGACAGACATTTTAATAATAAAAGAGACTTTTAAAGAAATTTTATTTACATAAAATTTGACTAAAAATGTAGTTTTACAAGACAGAGTGCTTGTGTCATTCCATTGATAGGAGGCAACAACTGTTTTTAGTATTATAATAGAACACAGATTCATAAATCAACTACAACACTGAAAGAATGGTACTTGACTGCATTCACAATGCACCGAATGCATTGTGAATACAATGGCACTAGTTACTGTAAGTAGGTGTTCACCTGCCCTGTGTTTGCAATGCAAGTGAACACCTACTCACAGTAACTGGTGTCACCCATTAGCACACATGGTCGGCTCACTATCGCTGTGAACAGGTCTTTGTTTTGTTACTGAATGGGGAAGGATGTTGACATTAAGAGGCATTTAGTCATCTGCATCTTTACTTTCAATTCCAATTTTCTTAAAACATGTTCCTAACATAAGGTACTTTTGAAATAAAGTACCTTAACTATCCTACTACTGCAGAAAAATTTTTTGAGCAGCTTTAGTTTGTTATTAGTGTACCTATATTACTTGTTGACTCTACCAAGTGTTAATGGCAGAATTCTGCCATTAAAAAGATAGCAGAACCATGAATACAGATAGAGTATGCAGTGCTACTTACATTGCAGTTATAAGTTAGCAGTGTTGGCCCAAGCTGCCAGTATAGTTATATCTGTTAACTTTATCAGTGAAAAGGCATCTTAAATGCCCTCGTGGATAGCATAGTTGATATAGTCACCGTCCTTTTCACGCAAGATGGAAAAGACCTGAGTTTGAATCCTGTCAGTGATGTAAGCAATTTTTATGGGCATTTTTTCAAAATGCAGCTGAGTTGGTCTCATGCCAGGGTAGCACATTTTTTCTTCTATAAATTTGGTTGGTATTTTTGTCCAGAAAACAGGAAAATCAATAGTAATGGAGGCATGTCATGCAAGAAAGCAAGCATATGAGCTTATGTAGTATCAGCCAAAAAAATAAATAATAAATAATTTCACACATCCATTCCCTCTAAAAGTTTGTCCAGTTCCTCATTGAATTTATTTAAGCTATCAGTTTCTACGACAGATGGAAGTTTGTTCCAGCAATTAAGCATCTGCTGGCTCAAGGCAAATTTCTGCACATCTATTCTACAATTGTCTTTCCTCAATTTGAATTTATGCCCCCTCAGGAATCTGAACAAGCAGAAGAATCCCATCAGAATTCAGTGTACTCAACCCATTCAATGCCTTATACACTTCAATCAAATCATCTCACAGGTACCTAGTCTCCAGAAGCTGCAGTTTGCAGAACTTAAGCCTTTCTTGGTAAGAGGACTCCTTCATTCCCTTCACCAATCTTGTTGCCCTTCTCTGTCATGTTCAAGCAACTCTACATCCTTCCTAAAATGAAGCCTCCAGACCAGAATTGACCATAAAACACATGCAGTTTCAGACATAATATATATACAGTGCAGTATGGTTTAAGTTGCTGATGTGCCTACACCCAACAACAGCATCTTAAACATTTCAATGAAAACCACGTTAATATAATTTGTATAGAAAAAATTTTCCAGTTTGCTATAATATCTCTTCTAATTTTACCAACTGTATTTTTTCTTCATTCTACAATTTATTAATTGTGTAATATAAGAAGAGAAGAGGCTTATATTATATATTACAGTAGAGCATCAAAAATCCAAATGTCAATAATCTGAATGAGTCAGAATTTATTTTTTTTTATGCTGATGCCATAAAATAATTACAGTAAGTGCCAGTTATTGTGATCGTGTTTGCGAATTGAATTTTGATTCTATTAAACGGCAATTCTAATAAGCAAAAATCGGAGAAATATTATCCACAAGCTATAAAAATGAAGATATAAAGCACAAATTTACACTTTTATTACCTTACTAATTAACAAAATTAAATGATATGTGAAAATCAAAAAACAAACTGAATGCTGTCCAAATCAACTATTCTTGCTGAAAAGAGTGAGAGATCTGGCAACAAAGAAACAAGTTTGAAAATTGTGCAGCAAAAAATAAGTAATTATTTTCATTAAAGGCCTATACATACACTGTGCTGCCACTTTATTAGGTACACCCCTGATGTGCACACAAATGGTTTGTCCCACAATGTTGCAAGTCACATGAACACAGTTATGGATATAAATGCAGCAGAACAACCTTTCTAGTATCAGTTAAGTGTACAAACCGTAGCAAGAATGGGGGAAAGGAGTGATCTAACGGACTTCGAACGTGGCATGGTAGTAGGTGCAAGACACCTACTACCATGCCACGTTCTGTGCTGGACAAAGCATCTCTGAAACAGCAGTTCTCCTGAACTTTTCACGCAACACAATTTCAAGGGTGTATTGAGAATGGTGCAACTAACAGAAAATATCCTCTCAACGGCACTCCTGTGGAAGAAAATCGCTTGTTGATGAGAGAGGTCAGGAGGATGGCTAGAATTGTGCAAGCTAACATACAGACCACAGTGTTACACATCACGTCAAAATACGACCTTGGTGCACATAATAAAATATCGCAACAGACCACTAGTCGCACTTTGTTGCAAATGGGCTACAATAGTCGAAGGCCACATCGCGTACCTTTGTTATCAACGAAGAACAAGAGATCATGCCCCCTGTGGGCACAGCAACACCAGCACTGGACTATCGAGGATTGGAAAACAGTTGCTTGGTCTGACAAGTCGAAGTTCCTGGTGCATCATGTTGATGGAAGGCTCAGAATTTGGTGAAAACAACATGAATCCATGGACCCGTCATGTCTGACGACTACTGTACAAGGTGGCAGAGGCAGTGTTATGGTGTGGGGAATGTTTTCTTGGCACACGTTGAGTCCATTGATACCCATAGATTCACGTCTGAATGCCACATCGTTGCTGACCAAGTGCATTCGTTCATGTTGACAGTTTACCCTCAGTCAGATGGTTACTTCCAGCAGGATAATGCTCTGGTGCACAAAGCCCGAATCACTATGGAGTGGTTCCAGGAACACGACAATGACTTTTCTTTGCTGCAGTGGCCCGCTCGGTCCACAGATCTCAATCCTATTGAACATCTTTGGGATGAGCTGGAAAGGGCTGTTCGCTGCAGGCCTTTGAGATTCACCTCCGTTGAATCTCAAGGAACCTGCACAACTTTTTCAGCCTCTTGTTCAATCCATGCCTAGACAAATTTAGGCTGTTTTGAAGGCTAAAGGAGGCTCAAACGCTACTAGGTAGGTGTACCTAATAAAGTGGCAGCACAGTGTATGTGTTATTGTGGCTGAAAGTTCCGTTTGTTTTGTTATATATGAATAAAAATACGCAAGTAAAACTTAGTGTTTTTATTTCTAAACTTACTAAGCCTTTTTTTTTTAGTTTCCAGGACAGTATTTTTGATAAGTTTAAAAATCCAAACAAATCGAAAGTCCAAACTACCCCAGTCCCAATTAGTTTGTATTATCGATGCTCTACTGTATATAAAATGTCATCTCTGAAGTGTAAGTTGTTCTGAAGAAGCACCACTTGGTATTGATCATTAATTACTCTACTGATCTTGACACGTTCTGCAAATTTTGATCATGCCCAGTATGCCCTGTAAATCAGTGGTCCCAGAACTGATCCTTACTTAACCCACATTTTCACATTTTATGTTAGTCCAGTCTGAAGAGTAACCATTAATTACAATCCTCTGGGCGCCTCCGTAGCCAGGTGGGAAGGAGCAGCAGTGCGCAGTACACGCTTCTTGAATAGACCGAGGTTCGAGCCCATCACCACCAAATACGGAGGATGCGGAAAGGTCAGGGAACGACCACTGCATATTCACAGAGCAATATGACCTTAGTTGCTAATGCCCCTAAAAACCAAATAACAAACAAACATAACAAACAAAACAACCCTCTGCCTCCTAGCCTACAGCCACTCTGTAATCTATCTAAGAAAAATTCTTAGATGGATTACAGATTGTAATTCCATCATGTTCCAACTTATACAGTAACTTCTCATGCAGGACTGAGTCAAATTCTTTGTTCAAATCCAAGTAAACAATATTGAAACTAATTCCTGCATCCAGTTCATGAGTGACTGTAAAAATAGCTAACCAAGTTGGTTAAACATCATTTTTCTTTTGCAAAACCATGTTATGTGTCCTTCAGAATTGCATTTCTATCTAAATGATCTCATACTGCACTCTTGGAACCACCTTTATTTATTGGCACTTCTCCAATCCAAGGGAATTTCTCATGAGCCAAGTGATGCCCTCATAATTAACATTAATGGATTCATGTACTTTCTTGCCACCTCCCTCAAAATTACTGAGTATATGTCATCAACTCCAGCAGCTTTACTCACCTTCAGATTCAAAAGTTTTTGTAATAAACAATTGTCTGAAATTTCAGTATAGCTAATTTCATGCTTCCCTGCACTCGCAGTTTTCCCTTCATTATGATAGGTCTTCTGTAAATATTGTTGCAAAGTATTACAGCTGTACTATTTATTATATCTGTAATTATTGATGCAACATATGACAGTTTTCAATTCATCTGCAACATCACCTGGGCTATCCAAGAATTTCCCATGCCTTCTACATAAGGATACTATCAGATAAGCAAGCCCATAGCCATAATTATGAGAGCATCCTTGGATTCAAGTGAGGTCCCTCTTGACTGGAGATATGTGAATGTATTCCCAATTCATAAAGAGGGATCAAAAGGCGACACAAATAATTACAGACCTGTTAGCTTAATGTCTGTTCCAGGGAAAATAATGGAAACACTGGTTAAAGAAGTAATGCAGGACCATCTGAACAGGCATGCAATTTTACTGCAATCACAGCATGGATTTAAGGGATGTCTTGTCTAACCAATCTGATAGGTTACTATGATACAGTGACCAAAGAACTGGATGCAAAAAATAATTTTATTATCGTATACGTGGATTTCAGGAAAGCTTTTGATGCTGTTGCACATAAAAGACTGCTGTACAACTGGAGCAGTGCAGCATTAAGAGAAAGTTACTGCTTTGGATAAAGGGATGGTTAAGTGGAAGAACACAGAGAGTAGTTATCAATGGGCACTGCTCTTTGTGGATTAATGTTATTAATGGAGTTCACCAGGGTCAATATTGGGCCCATTGTTGTTTTCAATATTTATCAATGATACTGATGATATACCTTCATCAATATCATCAGCGATATTGATGACGGTGTATCAGGCTTAATGTCTAAGTTTGTTGATGATACAAAGGTTGGCAGAGTGGTTAACAAGTTATCAGGGTGAGTTAATGCAGTAAGGTCTAGGAAAATTGGGTTGATGGGCTGAGAAATGGGGCCCCGAGTGCCAAGCGATAGTGACAAGCGATTTTTCTCTGCGACTCATAAAGTGATCTTTGAAAGTGATATAGTTCTATTTTTTGTTGTGCGATTTTCTTCCGTTTTGTTCACTTAAAGCGGTTCTTCACTTAAAAAGTCTTACGTAAGAACCCAGAAAGGGAATCTACCTTTCTTTTTTGTATTTATATTAAATACTCACACTCTACTAACCTAAATAACCGCTTGGTCACTGGTGGCACCGCTCCTGCCTCCACGTGGCGGGGCCGGTAATCTGGGAGAAGAAAGACCTTCTCCCAGGGCTAAAAGGAGTAAAAATGGATACTCATGATTTCCCACGATTAGAGCCAAAAAGCTCTCAACACGACAGCCACGAAACCGATCATCACTTCTCATTGTCGAAAAGACAAAAAAAGGATGCAAACAAGCAGGAATCTCCATCTTTCCTGATTATTCATTCTCTGTCTTCACAACCTGTCAGCAAGCTCTCTCCTTTCATCATACAACGATGCCTTGTAAATGCAGCAGCATCTCCAAAAATGGTGAAACGTCTTCAGTCCGGTGACTTGCTAATAGAGACCTCTCACCCGAGACACTCAGACCTCCTGTTAAAACTTACATCTTTAAGTGGAATTCCAATTCAAGTCACTCCACATAACACCCTGAATTCTTCCAAGGGAGTGATCAGTGAATGGGACCTATTGAACGTTCCCGAGGAAGAAATAATCCAGGAACTAAAGGATCAAAATGTCACTCAGGCCAAGAGAATTATGATACGAAAAGACGGCACCTTAGTCCCAACACGTAGCATAATTTTAACCTTTAGTTCACCGAACCTACCATCCTCAGTGAAAGCAGGCTATTTAAACTGTCGTGTTCGGCCCTTTATCCCAAACCCTCTGAGATGCTACAAATGTCAGAAATTTGGCCACTCCCAGACAGCATGCCGTGGAGATGCAACATGTCCAAACTGCGGTTGCAAAACGCATACTCAATCGGAATGCAAGGCTCAAACCCCACAATGTCCCAATTGCAAGGGCAATCACCCAGCTTACTCCAAAGATTGCGATCTCTGGAAGTTAGGAAAACAAATACAGAAATACAAGACTGAAAATAAAGTATCTTTTCAAGAAGCTAGAAGACAAGTAAAATTAAGTATTCCAAAAACCACTTATGCTTCGGCTTCCCATAGTTTCAAATCAGTAGCATGTCAGACAGAAGTGGCAGTCTCTCCCAAGAAATCGATCGCCGACTGGGCTCGATTAGTACTAACAACTCAACCTACATCTGAATCACAGTTAGTGGACCAAAGTAATAATACGCCACTCACAGTTCCAACTCAAAACGTAACCCACAGTACAATGACAGAAAAATTGCATAAACCAGATCCTGTGGAGGTGAAACAACCAACAAGCATGGATACTGATGATATGCCAAACCAAGAGGATTTTCTTGAATTGCATGCAGATGGAGATATGGAGGATAAAAATGATTCAGGACGCCCTAATTTTCCCAAAAAAGAAAAATCTAAATCTGACCGTTTCAAACAACCCATGCATAAAAAGCAGACAGATTCAACTTCCTCTTACAAAACCAAATAATGGAACATGTTATCCAATGGAATTGTAGAGGTCTTCGCAGTAACTTAGATGATATACACGAATTAATTCATCACTATAAACCTCTTGCAATGTGCTTACAAGAAACTAATTTGACATCTCTGGTCTCAGTTTCAATCAAAAATTACACTGTATTCAGACAAGACAGGGCTGACTCCAATAACCCTCATGGAGGGGTAGCGATACTCGTGGACTCAAGCATCCCCGCCAGACGTATTCCATTACAAACATCCTTAGAAGCCGTTGCCACGCGTGTTGTTAATGGTATTACTCTAACATTGGTTTCCATTTATCTTCCACCTAGTCATCAATATACTATTCAGGAACTTGAAAATCTTGTCATGCAGTTACCATCTCCGTTTTGTTTACTAGGAGACTTTAATGCACATCACCCGTTATGGGGTTCCCCCACCTCAGACAGACGAGGTAAGCTTATCGAAATGCTCATCGATAGGCAGAATTTAACATTATTGAATACTGGGTCTCCTACATATGTCCACCTACCTACGGGCTCAACATCTGCCATAGACCTTTCCATCTGTTCCCCAATCCTTTTTCCAAGTATAGATTGGATATCTCTAAGTGATCCTTATAGCAGCGACCACTTTCCGTTAATCTGCAAAATTCAAACCTCCTATTCCCTTTCAACAGAAAGTCCAATTAAATGGAAATTTTCAAAGGCTGACTGGGCAAAATATAGATCGCACATCTCATTTGACAACGATATCATTCAGTTCGGTTCCATCAATAGTGTTACTGAGCATATCACAAATCAAATGCTGGCAGCTGCATCCGTCGCAATTCCTCAATATCAAGCAAGTAATAGACGAAAAATAAATTACTGGTGGAACGAAGATTGCAATAATGCAAAAAAAGAGAAAAACAAAGCATGGAATCTTTTCCGCAAATATCCTACCACCTCCAATCTTATTAACTATAAACGGCTCAGAGCTAAAGCTCGCTATGTCAGACGCAAAGCAAGAAAAGAAACGTGGATTAAATTCGCCACATCAGTTAATAAAAATACCGACATCAGATTAATCTGGAGAAAAATAAAATGTTTGAACAATAAATTTCCACCTCTATCCACCCCGATACTAAACTGGAATGGACAAGAACTCTCTAATCCCACAGAAATATCAAATGCACTGGGAATTGTATTTTCTCTGTTGTCTTCTTGTAATGCTTACGATCAGTCTTTCCAAAAACGCAAAACAGTTGCAGAGAAAACCAGACTGAATTACACTGACAATTCTGCTTTATCTTATAATCAACCATTTACCATGTTTGAGCTACAGCAATCTCTTACAAACTCAAGAAACAGTGCTGCTGGCCCTGATGGGATATATTATGTAATGCTCCGAAATCTAGATCAAAGATCACTCTCTTCGCTGCTCATATTTTATAATCGAATCTTTTCTGAACATACCTTCCCAAGCTCCTGGAGTCATTCATATGTACTACCGATTGCAAAACCCGGTAAAGATCATTCTGCTCCTCAAAATTACAGACCGATATCCCTTACCAGCTGTCTCAGCAAAACTCTCGAGAAAATGATACATCGCCGTCTCACTTGGTTCCTTGAGTCTCAAAACTTAATAAATAACAACCAATTCGGTTTCCGGAAAAACCGATCCTCACTTGATCTCATGATCAAAGCCGAGTCAAATATCAGAAATGCTTTCATCAAAAAGGAACATCTCGTCATGGTCTGTCTTGACGTTGAGAAAGCTTTTGACACTACGTGGCGTTTTGGCATCTTAAAGGATCTACATTCTCTTGGCCTGAGAGGTAATTTACCATATTTTATCCAAAATTTCCTTCAACGGAGATCTTTTCAAGTTCGCTATCGGGGAACCCTCTCTAAAATCTTTATCCAAGAAGAAGGAATTCCACAAGGGTCCGTTCTCAGCGCTACCTTGTTTGCAATGAGAATGAATCATATAACTGAATTCATTCCGAAAACTGTGGACTCATACCTTTTCGCAGATGATCTCTCAATTTCTTGTCATTCTCAAAACATGCATTACATTGAACGCCAACTTCAAATATCAATGAATCGCATCCTGACATGGATGACACAAAATGGTTATAGACTGTCCAGCCAGAAATCTACTGCCATTCACTTCTGCTCCAGACGCAATATGCATCCGGACCCCGAGCTGCATTTGAATAACCATCCTCTTCCCATAACTAATTGTATTCGTCTACTAGGATTGTTTTTTGACAATAAGTTAAATTTCCAAAAGCATATTGAACATCTCCGGACTACTTGTCAAAAAAAACTAAACATACTCAGAGTCTTATCAGCCACAACATGGGGAGCAGATCGTTACAGCCTGCTTCATTTATATAGAACCATAATCAGATCACGACTGGACTACGGTGCACCTGTCTTCGACTCTGCTAGGGAGAGTGCTTTATCTCGCCTCAACCCTATTCAACATTCAGCTCTCAGAACAGCACTAGGTGCATTCAGAACATCTCCAGTGCAAAGTTTGTATGTTGAAGCTCATGAACCTCCCCTAAATATCAGGAGAAAGATGTTGCTGCTGAACTATGCAACCAAGATCCAAAGCCAAATGACCCATCCTAATTGGTCAATACTTTATAATCCACATTTTACGACCTTGTATAGAAACAAACCACAGTCAGTTCGGCCTGCTGGTATTAGGCTAAAACAACTAGCAGAAGATTGGGATATTCACTTTAATAAAATCTTACAAGATCCTATAGATCCCAACCCTCCATGGTCTGCTATCATGCCATCTTGTGACAACTATTTCCAACAATGGGGTAAACACTCCCTATCAGATATAAATATCAAACAGCTACACATAGCTCATACTCAATGTTATCCCGACTTCATTAAAATTTATACGGATGGATCGAAGTCTGAAAGTGGAACGGGCGCAGCAGTAGTACTCCCCGATACTATCATTTCTCTATCTCTCCCAAAAGAGTGCAGTAGTTACACTACTGAATTATATGCCATAAAGCTTGCTATAGAACACATTTTCCATATGTCAATTCAAAAGAGCTTAATATACACAGACTCGCAGAGTTCCTTATTAGCCTTGCAAAACAACTCTCCGTCTAATCACCCTCTAATAAAGCTCATTAGAACAGAGTTGATACGTCTGAGAGAGCATCAACAAAAGATTATTTTCTGCTGGATACCTGGCCATACTGGAATACCAGGAAATGAAATTGCGGATGATGCTGCCAAACATCCATCGAGAGCAGCCCCAACGAATTCATTAGTACCATTCATAGATTATAAAATTAAGATCCGAACTATATGTAATGGTCGATGGACTCTGCAATGGCAAGCGCAAATTCATAATAAACTTTTCCAAATTAAACCTGTACCAAAATTATGGGCTTCCAGCCCCATTGCAAACAGACAAGAAGAAGTAATTCTGGCCAGAGCCAGAATAGGCCATACTCATCTAACTCATCTGTTCCTCCTGTCAGGGAATGACCCTCCTCAGTGTAACCATTGCCATACACCACTCACAGTCAAACACATACTTCTGGAATGTACTCTATATAATAATGCTCGATTAGTATCATTCATTTCTCTGGTAAGCTTAAAGGAACCTTTGTCACTTAGCCATATCATAGGCGAAAAATCAAATCTCACAGAATTCTTTTCCTTCTTAAAACAAATAGGTCTGTACAGCCATTTCTAACTGTCTCTACATGAAACAACACAGGCAGTATGAATCACTTTTCTAAGTGCAATATGGCCTAAGTAGCCATTGCACTTAAAACCCCATCAACAACAACAACAACAACTGAGAAATGGCTGAAGTTTTAACATTGACAAATGCAAGGTACTGCATATGGGTAGTAGTAACCCCAGAGTAACTTATCAACTGTGTGGTACTACACTCAAGGTAATGAAGAATGAGAAAGACCTGGAGGTAATTGTGCAGTCAGACATGAAATTCTCTGAGCAGTGCAGACATGCTGCCATGACAGCTCATGGGGTTTTGTTAGTGATATACAGAAACTTTGTTAGCCAGGGATAAGGAAGTGATTATCCCTTTGTTAGGCTTTGTTAGACCATTGTTAGGCTGCATCTTGAGTACTGTATATAGATTTGAAGGCCTCACTTTAAGAAGGATGTAGATCTACTGGAACAGATGCAGAGAAGGGCAACCAGACTGGTGAATGGAACAAAAGGGTGTTTTTACCTAGAAAAGCTTCAGTTCTGCAAATTGCAGCATCTTGAGACTAAGCACCTGTGGGGAGATCTGATTGAGGTGTTTAAAGCCTTGACTGGATTGAGTAAGCGGAGTGTTAATGGCATTCTTCCACTTGCTGAGACTATACACATGCGAGGGCATAAATTCAAGTTGAAGGGTGGTTGCAGGATAGATGTGCAGAAGTTTGCCTTCAGCTAGTGGGTGATTGATTGTTGGAACAGGCTTTTGTATGTTGTGGAACTGGATGGGTTGAATAAATTCAAGGAAGAAGTAGACAAATCCTTGGAGGATACAGATGGGTGAACTGTGGTTTTTTTTTTTTTTTTTTAGTTGATGCTATATAAGCTTGCTTTCTTGCATCATTTCCCACTACTACTACTACTACTACTAATGTAACCGTCAGCTCTATGATGATGTCATCTGGTTCTTGGGTGATGAACAGTTATAGAATATGCTTGCCCTGGTACTTTTCCTAACATGCTTGTACAAATTACAGTAATCTGGATCTAGCTGATTTAAAAATTTTGTTCTCTGTGATGAGTTTCTCTCCCATGTGTCCCAATCATAATATTAAGAGTACATTGAAATTGCTCATAATAAGACATTTACACTTATATCATCTATTCTATCTGCATTTAGGGACTTTTGTCATAATTTTCCGGTTGGTAGCATATGTAGGTGGTAGATGACTTTCATCAACCGGTGAAATACCACCACTTTGCTTATTGGAGGCTTGAAGTGGTGAAACCCATGCTTAGTCTCTAGAGCAAAGTTTCCGGCACCCCCCTCCCCCCATACTTCTCCTTCAACCCATGCACAGTACTAAGTACTATAGGTTTTGATACCTTTCATGTTTGGGGTTTTCATAAAAAAAAAAAAAAAAATATATCCCAACTCTTATTTTACCTTCACATCCAGCTACTTCACACCACACAAGTTCTATGCTGGATATGAATTTAAATTTCAAAATGTAATAAATAACTCTTTGCAAAATTGCCCAAGTTAAAATTACAGTTTAAAGTTAAATTTATAAAATTACAGAAAGAAAATAAATTTATAAGGTGTTTAAACAAATTAAGGAAAAAAATAAGTTTATATACTGATCTCTTGCCTTTCTTCGGTAGTCTTCAGTATAATCCCCCAGAACTGTCCAGCATATGTCTGATCTGTATTTGTGCACATAGTCATTTCTTTTTTGAGAGCTCTATTTTGTTATCAGTTTATTGAATATATAAATCGTGGAATATTTGTTATATTTCAGTTATTAAAATCCAGGAGGGAATAAGTAAAGTACATTATAAAAATGCTGACTTCCTCCTGCTGTCTGAGGCATGTGTTGCATTTTAATTTTTTTTTTTTTTTTTTTTAATTCAGGAAGAAATAAAATGAAATATTGAGTGAATACTTTGTTGTGAGGTATATGCCTCAAGATGGACACAATTATTTTATACATTAGCAATTGATTGAAACAAGATAATTATTTACTTTTCATTTCTACTGCTGTCTTACCTTTCATTGCATTTCAATTTTTTTTCACATTCAGGTGGAAATGAAATATTGAATGAATATTGTGTTGTTGTGAGGTATGTGCAGCAAGGTGTTTTCACCTTGCTGCGCATATATTAATAATTTTATATTACATAATGTTATGGGCAGCAATTATTTTATACATTAGTAATTAATTGAAACAAGATAATTATTTACTTTTCATTTCTATTAATCATATAAAAAGAAAAAATTCAATTAATTTAGGAAATAAAAATCAAACATGTCTGAAATGTAATCAACTACATACATTACCTAACTTATTTACTTGCATATAACTTGCATATAAGGTTACAGCTTGTCACTGTACACACTGTTGACCAACAGTGTGTAGAGACATTGTTGTTCAGATCTGAACAGTGGAGGATGCAGAATCATACCTACTGACCTATCTACAGCAATTAAGCCAGTTTCTGATTTTTTTTTTCCACTCAAAAATTCTTTTTTGAACAGAAATTGTTCTTAAAATAGAATTTGTTACCGGCCAGAATAACTTTTGTTTATAAAGTAATTAACACAGTTAGCTTTACAAGAGGAATACTGTGTTTAACAAACTGTAAGATTTTCCTGACCATATCAGTGGTTTTGCTGTCTTTCAGTTGTTTGGAAAGGTCTAGGTTCAATTTCCATCAGCAAGTGGAGAAACTTTTAAAGTCCTCTTCAATCAAAGCTATGGTTAGCTAATCTCAGGTGGTGGTGGAGTTTTTCCCATGAACCGTTTGAGGTTTTTTTTAGTCCATACAACATGCATCTAAAACGCAACAACAAGACCAGCAGCAGCAGCACCACCACCACCACTTTTTTTTAATCTTAATGCAGTATTTCAAACTTGAATCTTAACATATGCTGTTACAAATTGCTTATTGACATTTGTCTTAGAGAATCTGTTATCAAGATGCAAAAAAATCCAACAGTACTCTCTGCTTCTCATATCAAATGAAGTGCATTTGTTGCTGTAAAAGAAATAAGTTTGTTGTTTTCTATAATCATCTCTTTAATATAATATTTTTGAATTGTTTAGTCTATTTATTCAGTTTGTTTTTTTTTTTTTTTTTTCTAAATAGGTTGGCTCATTTATAATAACTTTTGATAGATTTTATATGCATTTGTTTAGAAGAAAAAGAAAGAAATACAAAATACAGAGCTAACTAGAACAATTTTGTTATAGTGAATATTTTTAGTCATATATTTCATGTTTTTGCTTTAAAAATAAAATTAAATTCTCATTGAATTGCTAATAAATTTTTCTTTTATAGGCAGCTCGTTACACTGCAGAAGCTGTTCAGGAAAATATAGAAACTCTATTAGAACTAATGCCTCTTCGCATGAGATGGGAACCAGTGGATGAGCTTCTTCGACTTGGAGGAATTTCTCTTCTTCTCCAATTAGTAGCAATGTCTCTTGAATGGAATTACTCTGGGAGGTAACTGCCATATTAAAAATAAATAAATAAATAAAAAAGAAGAAAGAAAGAGAGAGAAAAGTGAACTGGTTTTAATACATATTTTTATGAAAAAAAAAATTGCTGACAATCTTCCCTTGTATTTGGACAATGAAAATATTATGGAATCATTTAAATGTTTCAGGCCTTAATGTTTTCCAGAATATATCATATCATAGCTCTGAAGATCATTTAGCAGATTCCCAGTATTTTTACTGCACAAAAATAAATTTTCTCTGAATTGACCCTTCTTTACATTATATCTTACAGAATGAAGTGTAAATGTCCAGTGAACATGATGGTCAGTGAATTGGACCACCATATATAATCCATAATTGGGAAGTGGTGGTGGTGAAGTGCAGAATGTACTTAAACTGCAGTATTGATTGTGGCTAACCTTTTTGAAAAATAAAGTACTATGCTTCTTTAAACTGTGGATACATAAACTCTTCCAGAATATGGAAGAAATTGTAGTCTGGCCTATAAAGAAAGTGGCCCAATCACCTAGTCATGAAATAGACCATATTACACATTCACTTTTGGTCTATAATGTGGAGATTTCTGATCCTTACATGTTAGAATTTGCTTCTCATTTTCTGCTAGACAAATGAGAGAAATATTTCTCTGAAAACATGAAAGTTGAGAAAATCTTTGCCGTTCAAACATGCTTATGATAAAACATTTTGGCTGTTTTATGGTATGTCATTATCACATATAGCAATTGCAGCTTTTCTGGAATTGCTATATGCTATAATCAAATGTCAATCACAGAATCTTTCATTCTGTGATTGACATTTGATTTTGATGAGCCCTTCTGTGACTCAGTTCTCTACCTCAAGGCCTTTTTATGGTTAAATGCAGCTGTCTCATTTAGAAAGGTCTGGGCTCAAATCCTGTTGAGGATAGGAGAAATTTTTAAAGGCATGTCCAATCAAGCTGTAGTTAGCAGATGAGAGTTATTCTAAGTTTTGCAATCTGAACATGTGCAGATTGACCTGGGAATGTACAGACAATAAAAACACAGTAAAGGCCAGTATGAATTACACTATGGCCAAAATAATTGATGCAATTTTCCCAAAAGAGGCAGCCAATTAGCAGACAGATGTAAATACATCAATATTTAATATCTGTTGATTGTCATTTATAATTAATAAGTAATGTTCTTTATGAACTCATGTATTTCCATGCATATAAAATTCTCTATTGCCACAAAAAGTATAAGTATAGATATATATAACATATATATATATATATATATATATAAGCATGAAATATGAAAAAGAAGAAGTGGAAGGAAAAAAAAAAAAAAAAGGGAAAAAACAAGGAAAAACAGTACATGTACCTGAATGCACAAAGTAGCAAAACAGGATACATGTATATAAATAAGTGTCACCAATGAAAGTAAAATAAAATAAAATAAAAGTAAAAATAAATATAGATGGAGAAGTTATTAAACACAAAATGCCGAGCCTAGTTGAAATAAAAAGAGAAAAAGAATGTTAAGAACCTATATAAAAAAAAAAAAAAAATTAAGTAGAATTAAATCTGAATTAATGCCGAATTAACAGGCCAATCATATGTACAAAAGCTGAAAGAAAAAGAGGGGAGGGTAATAGAAATAAAAATTATAAAATAAAAATTAAAGAATTAAAAATAAAAATTGGTACATAGATCAGGTATTTCATCAGGGGGCTACACCTGATCATGTACTAAACACTGTGTTTCTATGCAAACTCATGCTGATGGAGACGCTATAGAAATGAAATGGATATAAAAAATGAAATGGATATAAAAAATTTTTTTTAAAAATTTTTTAAATCTCCAGAAACATGAGTGAGGTAGCCCCATGGGGCTACCTCACTCATGTTTCTGGAGATTTGCACTCATGTTTCTGGAGAAGGAATTCCATAGTGCATAGATTGATGAGTGAGGTAGCCCCATGGGGCTATCTCACTCATGTTTCTGGAGATTTAAAAAATTAAAAAAAAAAATTTTTTTTAATAATTTTTATATCCATTTCATTTTTTATATCCATTTCATTTCTATAGTGTCTCCATCAGCATGAGTTTGCATAGAAACAGTGTTTGGTACATGATCAGGTGTAGCCCCCTGATGAAATACCTGATCTATGTATCAATTTTTATTTTTATTTTTAATTCTTTAATTTTTATTTTATAATTTTTATTTTTATTTTATAATTTTTATTTCTATTACCCTCCCCTCTTTTTCTTTCAGCTTTTGTACATATGATTGGCCTGTTAATTCGGCATTAATTCAGATTTAATTCTACTTAATTTTTTTATATAGGTTCTTAACATTCTTTTTCTCTTTTTTCTTCAACTAGGCTCGGCATTTTGTGTTTAATAACTTCTCCATCTATATTTATTTTTACTTTTATTTTATTTTATTTTATTTTATTTTACTTTCATTGGTGACACTTATATATATAAGCATATACACTTTCTTTGTGCACTCTTCATCTATGAAGAGTGCACATATATACTTATTTTCTCTGTGCACTCTTCATAGATGAAGAGTGCACAGAGAAAATAAGTAACCAGTCAGCAGGTAAAAAGGGGAATAAAAAAAAGTTCAAGTAAGTGCATCAGAGTGAAACTGATAACAACATTGGTGGATATGTTTAAAAAAAGACAACGAAGAGTATTTTGTCAAACTTGACAAGCAGAGAAAACAATTTGAATCAGACAGTCTTCTGTGGCATGAGAAGGAATTCCATAGTGCATAGATAGGGGTCTAAGAGAAAATATGACTGAACCAAACATGTGAGTTGGACTTTGTCAGAGATCCTGAGTAGCAAGGACAGAAAGAGGTAGGATGATAATAAGAGAGAAAGATTAGTTGAAGACTAGAGAGTGGAATAACCTGGTGTCTTTCTTTTCAGACCGTGGAGGACAAAAGCTGAAGCCAGAGACTGGACTGGTTGTATAAATAAAATACAATGATGACAATGAAGAAACTCTGTCTACAAACAGACAATCAGGAAATACTATCTGAACAGAGAGCAGAGAAGTTAAATGGAATTTATAAGCTGTTTAAGTTTATTGGATGATACATGAATATTTGAATGAACCGAGGTGGCATTTTCAGACAAGAAAAAAGCAGACCAAAAGACTCAGATTAGGCCATGGATTTATTGGGGGGGGGGGGGATTTTTACACACACAATCTTGAGCTTTGTTGATGCTGCGTACTAGTGTAAACCTGTTTAGGTTGATTGTGTTCTTACATCAGAACAAAATTATTAACTCACGGCTCCATCATGGCTTACTACAATAGGAAATAAGACTAGTCTCAGACATTGAAAATTGAATGTAAGCTAATCAAATTAAAACCATGCTTTCACAAGAATAATTTTTAAATGGGTAGATTTAGAGAAAAGGTGGGAATAAAAAAAATTGACTTAAATCCTTTTTAATAAAAATTCAGGTGACATTACCAGACTTTTCTGTGAGTAGGAAGGAGTAGTAGGTTGATGAACATCAGAAACAAGTTGAGTTCAGGTAGCAGCAATAAAAAAAACATAATTAAGGTTCATGATTAGGATCAAAAGAAAGAAATATCTGAGGTAACAGAATTCAAGGTATTGGAATACAAGACAAGGTTCAGACCTTAGAAGGAGGTAGAAGTTTACTACAACCAAGAATAGAAATTTCTCTAAAAAAAAAAAAAAAAAAAAAAAACACCAGTAAAATTGAGAGTTGTGAGTTAACTGCTAAATTGAAATCACCTGCACACATAAGAATATCATGAGGTTGAGGAACCAATATTGTCATATGTAATTGATGAGGTGGGGGGGCAGTAATTACTACCAATGGTTGCAGTGGATTTGAATAAATTAGATTGAGCTGAAAATGATTGTTGAACACGGTGATTAGGTATAAACATACACTAACTTCTTTTTACAATCATGACTGCATGAAACCACATTTAAAAAAAAATTGAGGAGATGAGCTCATTCTCCGGAGTGGGCCAAGTTTCAACTTTGGCTATATAACTTTTAGGCATTGTATGAGGTTGATGAGCAAAAGAATTTTGTTATGAATGCTGTGTGTGTGTGTGTGTGTGTGTCTGTGTGTGTGTGTGTGTGTGTGTGTGTGTGTGTGTGTGTGTGTGTGTGCGTGCGCATTTTGCAGAAATAAAACTAAATGGATTGAATTGCATGAAGAAACAACTTGATGAACATGAAACTTCTGGCTGCAATGTCCACCTTTCATAAGCAACTATTGCAAGTATGGACATCAGCAGCAGGCGCCTCCATAGCCAGGTGGGCAGGAGCAGCAGTGCATAGCACACTTTTCTTGATTAGACCGTGGTTCGAGCCCATGCCTATCAAATACAGAGGATGCGGAAAGGTCAGGAAATGACCACCGCATATCCCTGGAGCTCCTTAAAAAAAACCAAATAATAATAACATCACAGCAGTCAGCTGAAGTTTGCTGGTTTCACATTATTCTAACCGAAATAGGTCTTAAGGAGGCTTTCTCAGCTGTTTGTCTGCTGACAGTCAAAGTGATTCTTTCATTCCATGATTTTGACATTTGAGTTTGATGAGTCCTATGACCTAATTCTCTGCCTCAAGGTCTTTTAATGATCAAATATTGCTTTCTGCAACAATATTTGATCATTAAACCTTTTTACTGTATGACCTGTTAGACCATAGCTCCAGGAGACAGTTTTTGTAATAATATGTCATAATATTAGATTAAATGCAGTACGATACATCTGTTATGAGACCAAGTATCTATCCTATTATGACTGATGAATATATGAATAAACACTTGTCAAGTTTAGGCCCAGCATAGCCAAATAGTCAAGTGCAATATTGCATGCACATATAAAAAAGTCCATTCATATATACTTGAATGAAATGGAATTCTTTCTTTCTTTCTACATTGAATTAGGCTTAACAACATTGGTAATGTTGTGACAATTCATGACAAAATAATTACATATTTGATATAATCAGGCCTTATTATTAACAAAATGATAAATTAACAATAATGCACTGAATAACTGAACATGATACAATCTATAATTGGCAAAATTTGAAGAAATACTACTCATATAGTGGATACTGAAGCAAAGGCAGCTATTCACATCTGATTCCTTGCTCAGTTATTCTTAACTTATTCTTCCAATAATATTTCTTGTGAAGGATTCTACTTGTTCTTTAAACAGTTTTTATCAAGCAGTGATGAATAGATATGATGAAAGACCTTTCTTTTAGATTATTGTTTAGTTGTACTGTCAGCTCCAAGCTTCCCTTAGATCTTCAGAAATGAGCTGAGCCCTGAACTTTTTTAATGCAACTCAAGTGTTCCTTTAAGTTTGAATTTTAACTTTAAAAGCAAAAAACCTGTTAGAATAATTATTTATCATGAGTTCTATAAATTTACATGTAAATTAGTCATTTCATTTTCTCCAGTTTTTACTGTATGACTATAATAGTACAAATATACCTTGTACTATTCTCATATACCTTTATTAAATCAATGCATACCCTTGTATTCATCTGACTGTCTCAGGGATAACCACTAGTTGGGAATAAATTGATATTTATTATTCTTGTTATTATTATTTGATAGATTGTTCTGAATAAAGAGAGTGAATGTGGTTTTGTTTGGAGCATTAGCAACTAAGGCCATATTGCTTGGGGATATACGGTGGTCATTCCCTGACCTTTCCGCATCCTCCGTATTTGGTGGTGACGGGCTCGAACCCCGGTCTAATCAAGAAGCCTGTGCTACGCACTGCTGCTCCTTCCCACCTGGCTACGGAAGCGCCTCAATAAAGAGAGCTTTTAAGACAAAGCTTGATTCCATACCTCCCCCCCCCACAATTTCCTCCCTCACACAAAAGATGCTGTTATGTCTGAAAAAGCAGTTGCAATCATTTCAGAAAAATTTTGAATATTTTCAGTGACCTTTCTATCAAATTCCATGTGGATAGGTTAATCCATATTATCCCCCCCTTCCCAAAAACACCTGCTACAGAAATTGGTTAAAACTTCTTGAGTAAGCAAAGATGTTTTTAAACCCTGATATGTTATTTGATAATCGAATTGTAATACAATGCATACATTATCTAACTTGTTTAAATTAAAAAGTGAAGTTGCATGTGCCCCGTGCATATTGACGTTATTGCTTTTTTTCATATAGAGAAATAGAGTAGGCCAGAAAATCAGAATGTATTATAGTCAAGAGCTTAACTTTTGAGATACTGAATGGAACTTGTGGGTTAGTCACTTGCACACACTAACAAAAATTTTTTGGATTTATTGGATGACTGTTTTCTACAGCAGCATGTTCGAGACACACCAGAGGGAGTAATACTCTTGATCTGATTATCAGTAGTGATTATTCCTGTTAAGAATCTGCAAATAAAGGAACCACTAGGGGGCAGTGATCACAGTGTACTGATGTGGAATTTGCTTAAAGATGAATCTACCATCAGCAGTAAAGGAAAGAGTTTTTGTTTTTGTAAAGGTAACTACAACGATCTCTTTTTTAAATTCTAAAGAGTGGGACCAACTGCTGATGTTACCAACAGCAAATTCTAAATGGGAGGCATTCAAGGAATTAATCTTGGAAGCTACTAGGCTTTTCATACCAACTAAGAAATATTGTTCAAGGCTTAAGTAGTTCATCTTGACATCCATTTAGGATGTTCATCTGACATCCTAAATGGATGTCAGATGAACTAAAGAGACTCCTGGCAGAGAAGAAAAATGCATGGGATGCATATAAATTATCAGGTGACACAGATGCCTATTCTAGATATAAGATAGACTATAATCAAGTCAAGAAGAAGATTAGGCAGGCGAAGGCAGATTATGAGAAAGCTTTGGCAAATGATTCAAAGAAAAACAGCAAAGATTTCTTTACTTATATAAACTGTAGAAGGAAGGGGATGAATCAGATTGCTTGAATTGCTATCAACGGTTCGACTGTTGATGATCCTTCTCAGATAGCTGATAATCTGATTGAGTATTTTGCATTTACATTCATACATGAGGAATTCTGTAAGGAAGTGGAGGCCAGAAGTTTATCAAACTCTAGCAGGGAGCTAAATTGTTTTGTAATATCTGCGAGCAAAGTGGAGAAGAAATTGTTGAAGTTAAACATGAGGGCACATGGGTTGGATGGGATCTATCCAGTTAAATTGAAGGAGGTAGCAAAGGAAGAAAGCAAACCCTTACATAATTATGAGAGCTTGGACTCGGGAGGTCCCCATGGACTGGAGATGTGCAAATGTGTCCCTAATTCACAACGGGAGATCACTAGTAATTAAAGACCTGTTAGTTTAACTTCTGTTCTGAGAAAAATAATGAAGTGACTGGTTAAAGAAGCAATGCAGTATCAACTACACAAGACTGCAGTTAAGACACAGCATGGGTTTGTTAAGGAGAAATCTTGTCTGACTAATTTGATTGGATACTGTGATGTGGTCACAAAGAAACTGGATGCAAACAATAATTTGGATATCATATACTTGGATTTAAAGAAAGCATTTGATACTGTTAGACATAGTAGACTGCTGTTCAAATTGGAGAAGTGTGGCATTAAGGTGCAAGTTACTGTTATGGATAAAGGGATAGTTGAGTGGGAGAAGACAGAGTGGTAATCAGTGTACACTGCTCTTTGTGGACTAATATTATTAATGGAGTTCCCCAGGGTTTGGTGCTTGGCTCATTGTTGTTTTGTGTATTTATTATTGATATCGATGAAGCTACATCAAAGACTCAAGTTTGAATAGCAAAGCTTAATAAATGGTACTCACCTTAGATAATCTGCTGCTGTTACATGAAGTAGGGGTGCCTCCACAGCCAGGTGGGAAGGAGCAGCAGTGTGTAGCACATGCTTCTTGATTAGACCGGGGTTCGAGCCCATCACCACAAAATATGGAGGATGCGGAAAGGTCAGGGAATGACCACCGCATATTCCTCGAGCAATATGGCCTTAGTTGCTAATGCTCCTAAAAAAAAAAACAAAAAAACAAAAAAAAAAAAAAACGAACATGAAGTAGGATGGAAGAATGATTTTGAGGCTTAAGCAGTTTTAAGTAATTTAGAATTTAAAAATAAGTTAATTGGTAAGGATAAGGAATTAAAATATGCTCAAGGAAGTAGAAGTGCACAACTTCATCCCTGGTTGTCATTGAAGAATTAATTAAAAACTCTAAAATATGAAACCGGTGAAGCCAAAAGTCATAAACGACTGACTTTCGTTTTTTAACGTCATCAGTTGGCAATACTAAAGTGAGAAGAGAATGCGTGTTTTAAAGACGTCTGTGCTCCCGTGATGCTCTTTTTGACATGCGGGAATCTTAAGTGCATGAGATTCCAGACCGGAGAGAGGTTGGAGGGTAGTTTTTCATTTATGACATTTAGTTTGGTGTGATGGCGGCACCATTCTATAATAAGGGTTTCGTATTGAAAATTTTTTTAACTAGATCTTAATTTTATGATGGTAATGGCAGAATTAACTAAAGGAGTGTGGTTGTGGGAATGTATGTGTAGTGTAAGTTGCCCTGTACTGTATTGCCCTGTTTTAAAGCTGTTATAATGGTAATAAGCCCGTGTGCTAGAAGTTTTTGTTGAACCGTGTTTGGTGGTGGTGCTTCCGATGTAGCAGGCATTGCAATTTTGGTGACATTTAATTAAATATACAATATTATTCATATCATTTATTGGGTATTTATATGTTTCTTTGTATGTATTAAATAGTGACCCTAATTTGTTGTATAAAAAAAATATAAGTGTGATGTCAGTACCTGCGAACACTTGATGGAACTGTCTAGCGAGACTACTGTGATAAGGGAGATTGATGCGTGTTCTCCCTTTTGTGTTGTGTTTGGATAAACTGTTGGTGTTATTCTTAGCAACGGAAATTATGTGTTGGATTAATTGGAACGGATATTTCCTGGACATGAACTTTTTTGTAAGATATTGTAATTCAACTGATAAGTCATCTTGTGAAGAACTGTATTTTATAGCGTTATGAATTTGGTTATAAAGAATGGCTTTTTTTGTACTAAGTGGGGTAAGTGGGTGGTGTGATTCAAAGTGTAGATATTTACCTGTGTGTGTATTTTTCCTAAAAATCTTGGTTCCCAGTTTGGTGCCTGTTTTGTATATTGTGAGGTTAAAGAAATTAATTTGGTTGTTAACTTCTGTTTCGAGTGTATATTTTAATCTATCATGTATTGAGTTGAATTTAATAAAAAGATTATCAATTGTAGTTCTATTTCCTATTAAGAGTATGTTGTCTGCATAATGTATATATATAGTTTAATCCCTGAAGGGTAAGGCTGTAGTACTTGGTTTTCTATGGTTGCTAAATAAAAATAATTTTATTATTATTATTATTATTATTATTAGCCATATGGTCTAAGGAAGCCTGAGGCTTATGCTGCACCAGCTGGAAAAAAAAATTTTTGAATCACCCTGAGAGAGAGAGAGAGAGAGAGAGAGAGAGAGAGAGAGAGAGAGAGAGAGAGTGTGTCAGAAATAGAAGGGAATCACCAAAAAAGAGAAGAATGATGATATGATGATATCCAGCTCAGGACCCTGGGTGTGCCAAGCCCATACTCACCAGATGAGAGCCTCTGTTCCTTAATCTCACAAACAGGCACCAAACTGGAAACCAAGATTTTTAGGAAAAATACGCACACAGGTAAATATCTACACTTTGAATCACACCACCCACTTAGTACAAAAAAAGCCGTTCTTTACAACCAAATTCATAATGCTATAAAATACAGTTCTTCGCAAGACAACTTATCAGTTGAATTACAATATCTTACAAAAAAGTTCATGTCCAGGAAATATCCATTCCAATTAATCCAACACATAATTTCCGTTGCTAAGAATAACACCAACAGTTTATCCAAACACAACACAAAAGGGAGCACGCGCATCACTCTCCCTTATCACAGTAGTCTTGCTAGACAGTTCCGTCAAGTGTTCACAGGCACTGACATCACACTTATATTTTCTTCATACAACAAATTAGGGTCACTATTTAAGACATACAAAGAAACATATAAATACCCAATAAATGATATGAATAATATTGTATATTTAAATAAATGTCACCAAAATTGCAATGCCTGCTACATCGGAAGCACCACCACCAAATATGATTCCACAAAAACTTCTAGCACACGGGCTTATTACCATTATAACAGCTTTAAAACAGGGCAATCCAGTACAGGGCAACTTACACTACACATACATTCCCACAACCACACCCCTTTAGTTGATTCTGCCATTACCATCATAAAATTAAGATCGAGTTACAAAATTTTTCAATACGAAACCCTTATTATAGAATGGTGCCGCCATCACACCAAACTAAATGTCATAAATGTGAAACTACCCTCCAACCTCTCCCCGGTCCTGGAATCTCACGCACTTAAGATTCCCGCATGTCACAAAGAGCATCATGGGAGCATAGACGTCTTTAAAACACACGTTCTCTTCTCACTTTAGTATTGCCAACTGATGACGTTAAAAAACGAAAGTCAGTCATTTATGACTTTTGGCTTCATCAGTTTCATATTTTAAAGTTTTTAATTAATTCTTCAGTGACAACCAGGGACGAAGTTGTGCACTTCTACTTCCTTGAGCATATTTTAATTCCATTTTTAATTCCATATCCTAACCAATTACCTTATTTTTAGATTCTAAATTATTCAAAACCGCTTAAGCCTCAAAATCATTCTTCCATCCTACTTCATGTAACAACAGCAGATTATCTAAGGTGAGTACCGTTTATTAAGCTTTGCTATTTGAACTTGAGTCCTATCATATCGGTACTTTAAGAAATTCTATAGCTTATCTAATTCAAGCTATATCAAGGTTAATGTCCAATTTTTCAGATGATACAAAGGTTGGCAGTGTTGTTAATGCCAGTAAAGACAGTATGTTTTGCAACAGGATCTAGAAAAGGTGGGCAGATGGGCTGAGAAGTGGCAACTGAAGTTTAACATTGACAAATGCAATATATTGCATATTGGTAACAATAACCCCCAGAGTAATGTACTAAGCATGCAGTACTACATTCAGGATAGTGGAGAATGAAAAAGACAGGGTAATCGTGCAGTCAGATATGAAGTTTTCTGAGCAGTACATACAGGCTGCCAGGGCAGCTCCTGGGGTCTTGGCAAAATGGTATACAGGAACTTTGCTAGCAGGGATAAGGTGTTTATCCCTTTGTATGAGGCATTGGTTAGGCTACACCTTGAGTACTGCATACAGTTCTGGAGGCCTCATTTTAGGAAGGATGGAGAGCTCCTGCAATGAGTACAGAGAAGGGCAATGAGATTGGTTAGGGGAAGAAAGGGGTGCGCTTACCAAGAAAAGCTTAAGCTCTTTAAATTGCAACATCTGGAGACTAGTCACCTGTGAGGTAATCTGATTGAGGCATATAAGGCTTTGAATGGTTTGAGAAAGCTCAGTGCTGATGGGATTCTTTGTCTTGCTCAGATTACGCACTTGAGAAAGCATAAATTTAAATTGAGGAAAGGTGGTTGCAGAATAGCTGTGTGAAAATTTGCCCTTAGCCAGCGAGTGGTTGATTGCTGGGACAAACTTTTGGAGTGAGTGAATAAATAGGTGAAATGGGAAGTTTTTTTTTTTTTTTTTTTTTTTTTTTTTTTTGCTGTATAAGCTTGCTTTCTTACATATGCCACTATTAATGCTAATTTTTTTCAGTTCCAGTGGAAAATTTTTGAATCCCTCTTCAACTGGGATTATGGTAAATGGAGTAGCGACTTCCCCAATGTGTTACCCCATATTTCTTTAGCCTACAGCATGCATCTTAGCTGATGCACTTTGTACACTAATGACAGTATGCTGCTGCTGCAGCAGGATCTAGAAAGGTTGAACTGATGGTCTGAGAAGTGGCAACTGAAGTTTAAAATTGACAAATGCAATGCAATGTACTATTGCATATGGGTAGCAATAACCCTAGAATAATGTGCCAAGAGCACAAGAACCACTTGTTCAAACAGAATACACATGTGAACTGGAACACAATGATCAAAATGGTGGATTTGTCAGAAAAAATCCCCAGCAAATCAAACCTGTCTGTCTCTTGTGAGATCCCTCTTTTATTCTCCTAATTCGTTGGTTCATTTCATACATTTCTTCACTCCAATTCCTTTTATCATAATGGGGTTATCTTAAATCATTTTAATGTTTTGGAGTGATGATATAGTATTCTTTATTTGTTCAAATATATAAACTGTATTGGCATTTCATTAATAGTAGATGGGCAAGTTGTAATGACTATAAGTCTAATTTAATTCAAGTTTGAGATTACACTATTTGTATGGTTGCCATTAAACTGTTTCTAAGTGACAAAATGTTTCTATTTCTGTGTTTGTAAAAAGATGATTTTTATAACCTCTAGATTCATAGAAATCTTATTTACAGTAATACATATATTTAATTTTAAAAAAAATTCAACCGTCCATAGGGCTGAAACAGTTCGGAGTGCTTTGGATGTGTTAACCGTATGTTCTGTCACTCCAAGGACTCAGCTTGCACTCTGTGAAAGTGTCCATGTTATGGAAACTCAAAATACTGTTGGTATGAGGTAAGTAAAATAATTTGTTTCATTTGAAGTATTTGTATTTTGTATTCTTGGAGCAAAACTGCTTGTTGTATACAACAATCTCTTGAAAGCTGGAATTGCCATTCTTGTTTAATAACTTCAGAGACAAAACAAAGGAAATTAAAAAAAATGTATGAACTAATTAGAAAAACAACACACTGTGCTTGATAAGTGTTCACTGTAAAGAAATGGCATGTTGTAAAATTAAAATATTGCATGTGATAGATGATTTTATGTTCATGCCCCTTTGTGGGTCTTCAATTGATAGGTCATTGGAATATTTAAATTAAATTAAATTTAAATTTAATTGGAACATATAACTTACATAACTAGGAATCAAAAGGTGCAAAAATAAAGTAAAAATTGTATTTACAGTTAGCAGAATTGTCTACCGATGAAAATTAAGAAAGTTAAGAGAATTGTCCTTATATTATTGGTTGCCCTGTTATCATATGGCTCTTCTCACTGATATTCTCAAGGTTGTTACCTCATCTGTGGCCGTCACCGTTAAATGAATTCTGTTACATGTTGCCTTGTCTTGCATGGTGGAAAACTATTGGTGTACTGTTAAAGTTACATCTGTTGAGCTGTCACATTTTATGTTATTTATTATTTTTGATATTGCTTCTCATGCTGATGCCTCTGTGCATTTTTGAAGTTGTGGAAGAGGAAATACTCTGATCTTCTAAGCACAGGAAGAGGACTGTTCTATGGAGAAAGTGCTTCCCTTTGTTCACGTTTCCTTGTTTGCTATTGCTCTTTCAATATATTGGCTGCTCTGCGGTTGAAGATATAGCATTCTGTCAATGAGTGGAAGGCTATGCTGCTTTCATTTAAGGTACCTATTGTAACTGTGTCTTTAATGCTCCCTCATTCTGATAAATGGAGCTGATATTCATGTTCACTTGGAGTTGATTGTGACAAATTGCAGCAAAGGCTGGTCATTCTGCAAACTCCAAGTCAAGATTAATAACACAAGTGTAGACCAAAGTGTGGCTTGATTCCCAAAGGAATCAAGATTAAAAGTGGGACTCTATTTATTCATTTCCTGAATAATATTAATTAAATCATTTCCTGAATAATATTAATTAAATCATTTCCATTAAATTGATATCCATTTTCTTGAGAGCATAGGAGTTTCCAGGGTGGGGGAGAGTAAATGAATTTAAGAGTAGATATGAGATATTTAAGAGTAGATACTTAAATCGTGTACAACAATATACTGAAACAAGTTTTTGCATATATGTATTATTAATATCTTTTTAAATATTTAATAGAAATTATATTTCATAAGTTTTTATTACAGCATTATATTAGCAGCTGCAGAAGGAGAGATAGTTTCAGACCCAGATGTGCAGCGTTCAGCACTAAATATTATCATCAATTGTGCATGTGGACCTATGTCTAGGGTATGTAATTTTCGAATTTTTTTTTTTTTTTTTATTATTGGATACATATCTATGAATGAATACCATCACAGAAACACAACACAGGTTGACTAGTTTGATAAACCCCTGTTTGAAATACTAGTTCAAGATTAATGGCTGTTCTTCTGTCTACCTTCCTAACTATATACACACTCTTACTTAAGTTGTTTGAAAGTTTTGAATTATTATTTAAGTGATAGCACATCATCTCTTGGGATGAAACACTACCATTTGTGTTACTATTTTGTGCCTTCTGCACCATCTTGCTACTTTCAGTTTCAGTATACAGGCACTCTCCAACTTACATAATACTTGACTTATGGAAATTTGACTTTATGTAAGTTTTTGCTGGCCAGTGCAAACTTTAAAAAAATTCTGGAAACATATTTTGCATTACGTAGGAATAAATGGAGGTATTGTGAAAATATTGTAATGTGAACCCAATAACACATTGTGGGTATTTTTTTTTTTTTTTTTTTGTTAATTCATTCCAAGACCTCAGAAATTGAAATTTTCACTATATAACTAAGCTATTTATCTCTCTAAAAGGTCATTATAATGGAAATTGCACTTCACTTTCATCATTATCATATGTTCCGTTTTAAGAATCAATTTTGAATGCCTTTGTGATATTTTTCTAAAACACATTTCTGGAGGTCACAACCATAAAATAATAAAAAAAATTTGCACTTTCCGGTTTATTGGGCTTTTCTGTTAGCACAATCTATTAAAAATGGGTAGAAAACTCGATCTTATTACATTTGCGATAATGCTGATAACTGGAATTGTGTAGGTTTTTACATTACGGTATTATGGTGAAATGTGCTCCCCTTCACTGAAATCTTCAATCATATAAAAAATATAAATAAATATTCAGAATCTTCAATTCATTCCTATTTACTTATTACAATGATGATGGGAAAGGGACCAATGGAAGTGCAAGTGCTGGCAGTGCTAGAAAACGAAACAAAACTGATTTAGAAATGAAGATGATTAATTAAGAAGTACGAAGCAGGACAAAGTTTGTCTTCTGTTGTACGGAATTAGGTCTCGCTGCTTCAACAGTGAATACTATTTTAAGGGACAGTGTGCGTATAAAATAACATGTTAAAGGATCAATGCATTTAAGATCAACAGTGATCACAAAACAGTGTTCAGGTGCTATATCAAAGACGGAAAAGCTATTAATAATATGGAAAATCAGATTCAGAACTGAGTACCCCTGAGTCTAATGACCCTTCAAGCAAAAGCAAGAAGTATTTATGAAGATATTAAGGATAAGTGCGGTGAACCCCAAACAAAGTTCGTGGCAAGCAATGGGTGGTTTAATAAGTTCAAGCATCACGCTGGGTTCCAAAACATTAAAGTATGCGGTGAAGTCACTAGTGCCAATTCTGCAGCATTTTGTGATGTGTTGGAAAAAACCCCTTCTAAATCTCCACAGCCCTCAACTTCTGCAGTGGCGTGCTTATCAGCTGGAGAGAAACGATGGTCGAAAGGTAAAACTTGCTGACATTATGCCTGTTTCCTCTCTCTTTTTGTAATTTTATAATTTTGAAATTTTTGTAATTTCGTACACTTTTTTAATTTTTCCTGCACATTAGATGAAAACATTGAATAAATAATTCTATTTACATGTTCATCGAACATTTCTTTTTTGTTTCAATCAAATACAGCGCTCATAGTTGCAAGTGCTGCATAAGCATTTAGGGAAATTCCGACTTATGTAAAATTCAACTTGCATAGAGTTCCACAGAACGCAACCCTTACTTAAGTCGGGGAGTGGCTGTAATGGACATTTCTTTCTGCCATTTTTGGCTACTGCTACAGAAATTAGGTTTAATTGGGGTTTTCTCTCATTATTGCATAAAATTGTTCTTTGTCTCAATTATTATTATTTATCTGACAAAGCATGCTAATGTAACTGGCCTGCATGAGTATTAATTTTCATATGTTTGTCAGTTTTATAAACTTGAAAATGGAAGTGATAGTTATTAGTAAGTGATTAGTGAAAATGGAAGTGATAAGTTTAGTAAGCGATTAGTGAAAATTTAAGTAATAAGTGATTAATTATTAAAAAGCATATATGCATAATGTGCCCATTGTCTCCACAATTGTATATCGATCCATATGTAATAACCTGGTTTCTGGTGTGTGGATTTTCATGTTATTTTATATTTGGGCCTTTTAAATGATTTGTCAAGATAAATCTTTTTAACTTGACTTTCAGTGAATGGATTTTCGTGAGATTTTATATTTTTTTCTGTTAGAAAGCCAATTAAATACATTTAATAAGCATTAAAAACTTTTTTTTCAGAAATAAGAAAAAAATAAATAAAATACTGCTCTATGAGACCATCACTGTTATTGTAACAGTTAGTTTCTCTACAGTTGAAGAGTTAGGAACACTTTATTAAGAATATTAAACACAGGACAGCATTCTTAAAAAATTAAATGTTCATAAGCAAATGACATTTGAAATTTAATTAACATATATTAATATATAAATAATGAAAACTAATTTTTGTCAGAATTGTGGGATTAGTTATGATGAATATTTTAGTTTAATATTTTCCTTATAAATGGTTTTATTCTTTCATGGTTAGTCATTATCATATCCAAAGGAATGTGGTAAAAACTTGCTCACAGGTGTTAGAAGAAACCAAAATGAGTTTCTCTATTCTGTGAACTGGTCACATCTCACTGTTCTCCAGGCCTGATAACAGGATTCAGTAAAATCTTGAAACATCATTTGATATGCTTTAAGTACTATCATCACAATGGTTATTTTAAATTCTTATTACAACTTGCTGTTTTCATTAAAATTACTTAAGATTAATATGTGTAATAACAGGATTCCTTCACCTTAATTTATTAACAATGAATAACCATATAGTATCTCCCTTTCAGCAGATAATTGTATTTTTTATTATGACCATTTTTTGTGAAATCAAATGTAGTTGTTTGTGGTTGATTTAATATGGCTCTTGGTTTGTTTGGTTTAATAAAATGGTATTAATCTAATTTAATAAGACATAAGTTGTCTGGGCAACTTATGTCTTATTAAATTAGACCATAAACACAAATTGCAAGAACAAAAGTTGTATTTGGTCAAAAACACCTAAATTTTTACAGCAGTGTTCTATGTTTATCTGCATATGTAAAAATAATATATAAGTGATATATATATATATATATATATATACACACACACACACACACACACACACACACACACACACACACACACACACACACACACACACACACACAGGGTGATTCTCTACCAGTGCGACAAACTTGCAGGAGGTGTAGGGGGCACAAAGACGAATCGGAATCACATAGCATTGCAGGGTCTGTAATGCCTTTGTCATGCGGTAGAGGATGTTGAGCGAGAGGTCGCGTGAACAGCGATCCCGCTGGAAGTCAGCATTTGCGAACCACTTCTCAAGGCAGTAGGATGGACGAGTATTCAAACGTTGAACTGGCCGACATGCACCTCGCGTATGGAGCTGCAGACTGTAACAGGCGCACCGCTCTGCGCTTGTACCAGGAACGTTTCCCACACAGGCGTGCTCCTCATCATACGATTTTTGCACGTCTGCACAGAAGGTTACGTGAGACTGGTTGTTTCACGAGAGGTACCATGAATCGAGAGTGAACGACGAGGATGCTAGACAATGAGGAGAATGTCCTACGTCTTGCAGAAGGCAATCCAAGTACGAGTACTCGAGCAATAGGCCAACGATTGGATATTTCCCAATCCACTGTATGGAGGATACTGTCAACAAACCAAATGAGTTCATACCATCTGCAATGCATTCAATCATTGGAGCCTGCGGATTATCCACTCTGGAGGACTTTTGCTACTTGGTTTCTTCAACAGAAACGGTTCGCAAATACTGACTTCCAGCGGGATCGCTGTTCACGCGACCTCCCATTCAACATCCTCTACCGCATGATGAAGGCATTTCGGACCCTGCAATGCTATGTGATTCTGATTAGTTGTTGTGCCCCCTACACCTCCTGCAAGTTTGTTGCACTGGTAGTGAATCACCCTGTATAGAATGCAGTTAAGTTGAAACTCAGGAATACTTTTGGGAGGGTGGGTTTTATCTTGGATCAGTGTAATACAGCAGACCAATGGTAGTACAATAAAAAGACAGTGTTTATTGGTTTATGGTGGAAAGCTGGTAAGTTGAAACAAGGGAATTGTCTCTGACAAGATAATACAATATGAACCTGTAAATCATAACAAGATGGCACCATAACCATTAAGTCAGGATCTGCTCTTCCATCAATTGATAGTAACTGATAATTTGGCATTATTTGCAGCATAACAAGCTCTACTATACTGTCACTTGGAACTTTACGGCAACTAAGAACGGCATATTTCTCTCATAATTGTTCATCAACTGCACAAGTAAGGCCTGTATGTAAAGAGACCTGTGGCATGCCATCCCATTTAATGTCATACAAAGAAGGCAGTAAGTTCACTGGGCTTGTGAGCACTAGTGGACTACCATGTGATGATATATGCTGATTTGAAGTATGCCTGACGTACCTACATAGTAGCATTTTCAAAACAGATCAGGTTAGGGATAAGGACTTGTAATGTAGAGAACTGTCATTCTCTGTGAATGTATTAATCAGTGCACTAACCCATATTTCACAGAACATTTATCAAGGCAAATATCAAGATGAGATCCTCATGTTTAATTATTTCTGATTATTGATGATCTCTGAGTTTGATTATTTCAAATTACCATCAAGGAACAGCAGCTCCTTTTAATAAATGATAATGCCACTTCTTACTGAGTATGCATCATTGAATGATTGTTAATAATAATTAATCAGAACTGATTTCCATATTTTTGGATTTTAATTTTATAAAGCAGGGTTTCTTAATTTTTTGGTCAAGCAATTTTTTAATGATAATGAATTGAGTGTATCCTCCAATTCCATAGGCAGTTTTTAATTTTTTGGTTAAGCATGAGATTTGCATTAAAAATAAATTATGCATAATAATAAATAAGTACTATTTTGTACATTATATTTGTAATTTGGATATGAAAAATTGAGTGATTAAATAAGGTATAACCTGTATTAATAGATAAATATATTTTTTTAGTTGTTAAATATATTTATACTTTGAATATGAACAATTGACAAATGAAAATGATGAATTCTTCTATGTCTGAATACACCATCTAAAAGGTGTATTTGGACACAGAGGAATAAAAAAGGTTGAGAAGAGAAATGCTACCATAGAGGATGTGTGGGATCAGTGGCGGATTTAGCACTTGAGAGGCCCCAGGCGCAATTCAATTTTGAGGCCCCCCCCTCTGAATATTTTCGGTACCACTACAGTGTGCATTTTACACTCACGTTTTTACTATAGCACGCGCTCTACATTTGGTGTTACGGTTTTAATCATTTTGGTTGTGCAATTCTTTCATACATATTTTAACTAATGTTTAAATGAAAAAATGGCACAACTAAGCATTAATGATAATATGTATTCTACTTCAGATTCACTTAGTTCACGTAGATATTTCATATAATATGTAGGGATATTCGCATAAGAGTTTACTAACTTCTCATATTAAATTATAGTTTTATTCAGTAATAATGATGAGTGTAAAAATTAAAGATGAAACTATTTTATTTTTTTTTTTGAGACCTGAGATTTGAGGCCCCCTCTATTTAATAGGCCCCAGGTGCGCACCTCATGCGACTGTGCGGAAATCCACCACTGTGTGGGATGCAATAGGATGAATTATAACATTACACGTGCCAGTACTACCCCGCCCCACTCCTGGAGTGGCATTTAACAGTTGGGGGGTGATGTTTGAATGATTAACATTCTATTGCAGTTTTTGTGATTATTACTTAAATTTTGAACATGAGTTCCTATTTACTATTGGGGGGGGGGGATATTCAAATATTTTATGCTTTTTCTTACAATTTTCCATTCTAGCATTTAGAGTGCATTTCAGTGTGTGTGTCAGAAAATTGTGGTAAATTGAATACACCATCAAAAGGTGTATTTAGACAAAGAGAACAAAAAAGGTTGAGAAATGCTGCCATAGAGGATGTGTGGGATGCAATAAGGTGAAATATTACATTACACATGCCATGTGTCACTGTAAACTTGCAGTTCCTGAACATATTGTTATAGAACTAAAGAACTGCCCTAATGTTGTCACTGCAGCAGAAGAATTTTATAATATTCTCCCTGTTCAACTGTTCTTAATATCATTTGGAGTGCCTGTTGTATTATCACTTAGGATTTTTTGTTTTTTCTTTTCTTTATCTGGATAATTTGGACTGTATTGCAGATACTGTAAAGTGAAAAATAATTTTCATACATTTAAAATTTTTTTCATATTTATATATATATAGTATATGTTTCTTATATTTATTTATTTACCAGTTAGGGGGAAATGTAGGGCGTGTTATGGGCAGTTCAACTAAAAAGAAATCAACGATGAGAAGTGGAGAAGACTTGCTAAGCAAAATGTGGAATTGTGTTCGGTCAAGTAATGGCATCATGGTATGTTTTATCAAGTGAATTTTGTTTGCATTGTGAAAACACAATGCAAGCAAAATGTGTTTTTTGATTATATTATTTTTTATATGCAATTTAATCAGTATGCAGAGGAATCAGCACAACTATATTAATTTTATTTAACATTTAACAAAATTTTATCCTGGAATGTAGTTTTTGCAGATTAACCTTTGTTTTGTATACTAGTTGATTCTTATATTAGAAAGTGGGTTCAATGTTACAATGTGATTTAAATTAAGGTAGTAGTGGTAAATCATGCAAGGAGGCAAGTTTATACAAAAAAAAAAAAAAATAATAATAAATAACATTGCATCATCTGCTCAACATCTATAATAATTTGACTAACACTTCCTTAAATTTATTCAGATTACCCACTTCTACAACACTAGATGGAAGTTTGTTATAGCAATCAACTTAAAGCCTTAAACACTTTAGTCAGGTGTACTTGCAGGTATGTAATGTACAGATTCTGCAATTTGTAGAATTGAAATCTTTCATGATAAGAGTACCTTTTTGTATCCTTGATTAATCTTGTTACTCTTCTTTGCCCCCCCCCCCATTCCAATAGATCTACATCCTGCCTAAAATGAAGCACCCGGCCCTATATGGTGCTCAAAGTGCAACCTAATGATTGCCTTATACAATGAAAAATCACCTCATTTTATCTGCTGGCAGAATTCCTGTATCATTTATTACAGAATTCCATTAGCTATCTTAGCAGCCTGTCTGCTCTGCTCAGAGAACTTCATGTCAGACTGTCTAGGCACCTCTGGGTCCTTTCATTTTCCACTAACTTGAGTATCGGTAGTATAGTAGTATATGTCTGATGAATGGCAGCACCTGGAAGTCAGTTCAACTCTGCCATGTTTTGCTGTGGTGATAGAGGACATGCCTGTAGGTAGAAAAACAAAAGTAAACATGAAAGAAACCATTTCAAGTTAAATTAGGAATTCAGTTTGAAAGAAATATTGTTTAGAGTTAGATTTTCTTTAAAAATAGACCATTTAGAGATAGATAACCTGAAATAGTTAAGCAAAGGCACCACTCAACTGTTCAAAAGAAATTAAACAAAAAATTTATAAAATTATACAGATACAAAATATACAGAATTATAAAAATATGTAAAATACACAGAATTATAAAAATATACAAATAATTTTACAAAAGAAATTACATATTCAAAAAAAGGTGAATTTAACCATTAAAGTTAATAAACATCCAGTACAACAATTAATGCCCAATCAGTGCAAGACATGAACAGGTGTTCAACACAATAAATTTTGCAAAATAATGACATAAGTTATGTTATTGTCCATGAAAGTTCATATTGTTCAAGTTTTGATTAGAATCAAATAGACATTGAAGGTGGTAAAGAGCAACAAAATCTAAAGAAAACAAAACTAAAAAAAAAAAAAAAACAAAATCTAAAGAAAACAAAACTAAAAAAAAAAAAAAACCAAAATCTAAAGAAAACAAAGATATTATTTAAATATAAACTTAATCACTATTTACAAAATATGAACATGTTTATGAAATGTCAAATTTCATGGAATATGAAGAAAACAGTTGGGATAAATGTTACAACTTAAATAATTTATGCTACCAGACTGATAGCAACAAGTAAATTTTTGGATACATTTCTTAAAATTAAGATTTTAACGAATTTAGGGCAGAAGCTTGGTGAAGTGCTGAAAGAATTTTGGAAATTATAAACGAATTTAAGAAAGTTAAGTATAGGTGTTGATCGATAAATACAAAATAGGTTTATAATTCAGACAATAACTGTCATTGTTTAAGAAAGACAGAGCATGAGAAATTCTGAAAGGACTGAAAGAAAGTAGGAGAGGAAATGAAGACAGATTCCTGACCGAGAGTAACAGGACCAGTGACAGACGGTAACTGTGAATGAAATTCATTGTAAATTGGACAAAAGAAAAGAAGTGAGTAAAATCCTCAACAGACCACAAAGACAAATTTCAGAGTTGGAAAGATGGAAATAGGCAAGTTTTAAATTTAAGGAACCGTGTCCTGTCCCTTTTAAAGGAAAGCTAGAAAACATGTTGGGAGACAACCATTTACGAATGTTTTTATTAACAAATGCAACTTCTGGAATAAATAATTTTGTCATTAAACCTTTTTAGATTCAGACCAGTAAAGTTGCCCAATGGTCATGAAGAATTTTTAAAATTCATTGTTTTTCTTGTGTAGGACTGAAGGACATGTCAATTTGAATTCTGCAGGGAGGCCTTTATGAATGAAATAAGAAGTCCACAGTAAATTAAATATAATCTAAAGGTAGTGAACCAGATAAACTTGTAGGGCAGAGGTAGAGACGGTTCCACATGCCCTAACTAGTACTAGTTGGAAATTGTGCTGGATCAAACCAGGCTTGAATCGAACTGTAAGCAATTGAGTGCGTCTAAACCAGGCTGCAACCTGGTTTAGTCATAAACAACAATGGCTTTATGTAGTGTATGCAAAATTTTATGGTTCAGACCCCAGTCCTGATAGGAAATGCAAACAGTTTGAAATACAAATTTTCTAACTTTGTCAGACAGATGAATTCAGATGGGGAAGAAAGGTAAGGCGATTATCAACCAGTAATCCAAGGAATTTTGTGGTAGTTACAAAAGGGAGAGATTTACCAGTAGGTTGAAATCCCACTAACTTGAGTGGGATACTGCCCAAATGGTATGCTATTCTGGAATTACTGCTACCAATATGCACCTTACATTTATCAATGTTAAACCACAGTTGCTGCTCCACTTCTCACTCCATCTGTCCAGTTTTTGTAACTCATGTTGACCTTTGTATCATATACAAACTTAGACAATAAGCTTGATATGCCTTCATCAATATCATTAATAAATATTAAAAACAGTAAGAGGCCCTGCACTGAACCATAGAACTCCACTAATAACATTAGTCCAAGAAGAGCAGGCTCATTAATAACCACTTTGTCTTATATCATCCTTTCACCCACAGCAGTAATTTTCCAAAATCTTTACTGAAATTTAAATAGCATGTAATACCAATTATTTTTTGCATCCAAAAAAGCTATTATGATGTAGTTCCCCTGTTACTGCATCATAATAACTAATCAGATTTGTCAGATAAGATCTGCACTTAACAAATCCATGCTGGGAATGCTGTATAACTGAATTACAGGTCTGTAATTACTCACTTATCCCTGTAATCCCCCTTTGTGAATAGAGAAGACATTTGCACATCTCCAATCTGTAGGAACCACACCTGAACTCAAGCATGCTCTCACAATGATGGCTAATGTTTTGCCTACTTTTTCTGCTTCTTTTAATATAATTGAAGAGAATTTAATATAATTCTCTCAGCTCCAGGTCCTTTATTAACCACCTCAACAATTTCTCTTCCACTTTCTTCTCAATTATCACAAAATCATTTAGCTCCCATTTATAAGTTGGTATACTTCTTCCTTCACCATCCCAAAAAAGTTCTTTATGCATGAATCTAGATACAAAATATCGATTCAGTTTGAGAGTAACTTGAACATAATCATCAATAGTTATTCCATTCATATCTAGGGGACCAATGTGCTCCAAATGTTTGTCAAGTTCTGCCTTGAATCTATTTAAGCTATCAACTTCTACAATGACAGATGGAAGTTTGTTCCAGCAATCACCTGCTGGCTAAAGGCAAACTTCCGCACATCCATCCTACAACCATCTTTCCTCAATTTGAATTTATGCCCTCTCAGGCGATTATTCTGAGCAAGAGGAAGAATCCCATCAGCATTGAGCATGCTCAAACCATTCAAAGCTTTATACACCTCTATCAGATCACCTCGCTGGTGCCTAGTCTCCAGACACTGTAATTTGCAAAACTTAAGCCTTTCTTCGTAAGAGCAACCCTTTGTTCCATTCACTAATCTTATTGCCCTTCTCTGTACTCTTTCCAACAGCTCTACATCTTTCTTAAAATGAGGCCTCCAGACCTGTAAACAGTACTCAAGGTGTGGTCTGACCATTACATTATACAAGAGGATAATCACCTCCTTATCCCTGCTAGAAAAATTCCTGTATATCATTGACAAGATGCCATGAGCTACTCTTTTATACCATCTACACTGCTCATAAAACTTCATATCTGCCTGCACAATTACCCCTAGGTCCTTTTCATTCTCTACCACTGTCAGTGTGGTACTACAGAGTTGATACGTTACTCTGAGATTACTGCTTCCCATATGTAGTACTTTACATTTGTCAATGTTAAACTTCATTTGCCACCTCTCAGAGGTGGGAAGAGGAACAGCAGTGCGTAGCACACGCTTCTTGATTAGACCGGGGTTCGAGCCCGTGACTACCAAATACGGAGGATGCAGAAAGGTCAGGGAATGACCACCGCATATCCCGGAGCAATATGGCCTTAGTTGCTAATGCTCCTAAAAAAACCAAAATAACAATAAGCCACCTCTCAGCCCATCTGCTCAACTTTTCTAGATCCTGTTGCAGCAGTGTACTGTCATTAACAACCCTGCCAACCTTCGTATCTTCTGCAAACTTGGACATTGAGCCTGATATACCATCATCAATATCATTTATAAATACAGAAAACAACAGTGGACACACTGAACCCTGAGGGACTCCACTAATAACATTTAGTCCACGAAGAGCAGTGTCCATTGATTACCACTCTGTCTTCTCCCACTCAACCATCCCTTTATCCATAGCAGCAATTTGCCTCCAATGCCACACTGCTCCAATTTGTGCAGCAGTCTTCCATGCACAACAGTATCAAAGGCTTTTCTAAGATCCAAATATATGATATCAAAGTTATTCTTTGCATCCAGTTCCTTTGTGACTACATCATAGTATCCAATCAAATTAGTCAGACAAAACTTCCCCTTAACAAACCCATGCTGTGTCCGAGCTATAACTGAAGTCTTGTCTAGATGATCCTGCAATGCTTCTTTAACCATTATCTCCATTAATTTCCCTGGAACAGAAGTTAAACTAACAGGTCTGTAATTACCTGTCTCCCTTTGATCCTCCTTTGTGGATTGGGGTCTCATTTGCACATCTCCAGTCCGTGGGTACCTCCCTTGAGTCCAGGGAAGCTCTCATGATTATGGCTAAGGGTTTGCTTACTTCCTTTGCCACCTCCTTTAATATAACTGGATAGATTCCATCCACCCCAGGTGCCTTTCTTGTGTTTATCTTCAACAATTTCTTCTCCACTTTACTCTCAGTTATTACTAGATTATCTAGCATACTGCCACAGTTGAATACACCTCTGGCATTCCCCTCCCTGAATAACTCCTCAAGTGTGAATGTCGATGCAAAATATTCATTTAGTTTGTTAGCTACCTGAGCAGGATCATCAACAGTTGAACTGTCGATATCAAGTGGACCAATCTGATTCATCCCCTTCCTTCTAGAGTTTACATAAGTAAAGAACTCTTTGCTGTTTTTCTTTGCAATTATAGATCTTTGCAAGATCAGCAATTATAACATATATTTTGTAGATTCTTCTTAATCTTCTTACTGTGAAGATGCCAATCACTATCTATATAGCTGTTCATTATAATCATCACAGTCACTTAGCCTACTCTACTCTCATTTTTGTTTTCCCACATCTTATATCATCCAAACTGACTCAACATTATATTGGCCATTCACATCAACTGGATACAGTGCCTTGGATTCTGTGTGCTTTTAACCAAAAGTAAACCCCGCAACCATCCTCCCCTTTCTGTACAGATTGTACTCACTATATTCAGATTCTTCATCCTTATGTCTTAGTGGTACTGTGGTTCTAATATTCCTGCAGCGTCCATATTTGATGGCATATCCAATACTTCAAATTAATCAAATTTATTTACTTATATTCATGACATTAGTGTACAAACATGTACATGTGCCCCTGTTTTGCTCATAGTAACTGTAGTACAGTCCATATATTTGTTTATGCCATGAGCACTCTCAGTAGGCCTTATTCCTACAGTTGCTTCTTGGGCTGCTGCATGTCCCAATATAAGAAGTTGAAGGATCAGTTTTACTTCTGCTTATGGTTACCATTAAAGTATTAGTTTAAATTATGCAAATTATTTAAATTTATGAAATAATAACTAAAACTTTTTTTTGTGCTTTCATGTATACTCTGTTACCAACTATATTTGTGGTAGCATCTTAAAACACAGAAAATGTTTATATACAAATGTTAAATTCTAATTCTGATATAATTTCTATAGTAACATATAAAATAATATTGCAATTTGATATTCACACTTCACATATAATGTGAAGTGTTAATATCAAATGTGTGTACTTTTTGAATTCTCTCTGTTACGTATAATAAGCCTTATTTTTATAAAAACTATTTATTTATGAAAGATTAGCAATTATAACATATATTTTGCAGATTCTTCTTAATCTTCTTACTGTGAAGACGCCAATCACTGATGCTGATTCTATTCGAGCACTTGCTTGCAAGGTAAGGAAGTCTGATAAAAGTCATTTCTGCAAAAGCACTTGCAATATATATGCTTTTATATATGCTATTACATACCCATTCCATTGAAAATGAGTGAATATTTGTCTGTTTCACCAGCAGAACAATTTTTATTAATATTTTTTCATTAGCACAGCTTTTCATTATTAATGGCACAATGATACAAGAAACAAGCTTATGTAGCAAAGCAGCAAAAAAAAAAAAAAAAAACAACTAGATGTAACCATTGTTACATTCCCTCAATTCCTTTACCTGTTCATTTCAAGTGTTTGTGCAATCTCTTTAAATTTAGGTACAGTTTGCCTTCCACAAGAGTAGGAAAGAATTTATTCCAACAGTCAATCATTCTTTAACAAATTGATTGCCAAGGCTTATTTGGATAAACTGGTCTCCAACGCCAATTTGAGTTAGGCATGTTAAATTATTCAAAACCCAAATTATAATATATATTCATCACCAAAACTCATAATAAAAGCTTATTGTTGTAAAAAAACATCGTGGATTATCTCGTAGTGGGCGTATATAATAGAAAATTTTTTGCAGCAGCCAACTATGAGTTAACTCGACGTGTTGTAACTTGCAGAATTCTCTGTATATGAATCTGTGGTGTGCGTAAATTCACTGCAGTGACACAGACTTTGTCGTGTATGTTGTGTTTAGTACTTTGTTGTGTTTTTTTTTTTTTTTTTTACAAAAAAAAAAAAAATTCTAAAACATGGATAAGAAGAGGACTGAAGAAGAGCTTGAGCTCTGTGCTAATATGAGTGACTCAGAATTTGAAGAGTTTTTTGACAAGTCGTACAGTTCTGGTTCATAGATCGATCTGATTAAATACTCTCGTATTATTCAGCGCTAAGAAAAACCATCAGATGTCCGAAAAAAACTGCATTATATATTATAGAAATATATATGCATAACGCATACATCCTTTATCTACAAGTTACAGGTTTCTCTGAATTTTGGACATTTTTTGGTGGAACCCGTAACTTGACGGAAAAGTTACATTGAATCTTTGATTGGAGAAAAAATTCTAAATGTTCCAAGAAGATTCGGTCTGAATGTAAAATTCATTATTTAGAATTTCAGTTGGCTATACCACCAACTGAAAAAAAACCACGTCCAACTGAGCCGTATTAAGTATGTACGAGAAATAAAAAACGCCGCGGAACACACTATTACTATCCAGTGCGCTAAGAGAAGCTAGCTCTTTTCGTGAAGAAAATATTTTTTTTTTTGTGAATAAATTCTGTTTTCTGATGCTGTGGTTGATTTTTCATTATTTATCCCAGAAGCCAACTGTCCATCAGTTGCACATATTTGCTACGAATATACTCAATATACTTTTAACTGCACCTGAATGGCAAGTCATACCAGTCTGAGTTAACTCGTAGTCAGTGTCCTGGGCCAGATCGCCAAGTACGAATTAACTTCTAGTCAGCATTCAACATGTTAAATAAAGAAAACTTTTTGTCTACACAAAAATTATCTCCTCTCAATTTAAATGTATACACTTTTGTGTATGTCGCATTACTAAGTGTAAAGAACCCCAGCATTTAGTTTACTACTCAACTTTTAAAGCCTGAAATATCTTGATCAGATTGCCCAGGAGATGGCTGGTTTCCAAGGACTTAACACAACCCTAGTTATGCCAAAATCCCACTGACATTAGGACCTTGTACCTAACATCTAGCTTTACGAGGCTGCATGCACAGCCACTACATACCAAGCAGCACCTGTGAAACAAAGGCACAGCACTTGACCTTGAACCTTTGCCTAGTTGTCTTCCAAGTCATTTTCCAAAATGCGTTTTTGCAGTTTGCTAAAAAAAATGACAGACAAAAGAATTGAACAATGAATCAACTTCAAGTGTTTGACAAAACTAAAAAAAAGAACAGCTGAAAGTTATGAGTTATGTCAGGTTTATGGGGAAGATACTATGTCAAGAACTTGCATGTTTGATTGGTATAAGATTTTTAGAAGGAAGAGAGAACGTGGAAGACAATGAACGGCCAGGCTGTCTGGTATCCTTGAAAACTGATGAAAATGTGAACTGGGTAAGGATATTGATTAGAAGTGATAATCTTGTAAACATTACAATGGTTTCATTAGAACTCAAAATGAACAAAGAAACAGACAAATTTTAATTGAAAATTTAGACAGGAAAAAAGCCTGTGCTAAGATGGTGTCAAAAATTTTGAATGAAGATCAAAGAATAAGAAAACACCAAGTTTGTGAAGATGTTTTTAAAAAAAAAATTTTAAATATCCAGGCTTTCTGAATACTATAATTACTTGTGATGAAAGTTGGCTATTCCAATACGACCCAGAAACTAAAAGACAGTCAATGCAATGGAAGACAAAACAATTTCCCAGACTTAAAAAACAGCAAGAATGTCAAAATCACAAATGAAAACCATGCTTCTTGTTGTCTTCAATATTCCTTTAATATGTCTCACCAAATCAGACTGTCATTCAAACGTACTGCATTGAAGTTCTGAATGAAAAAATTTGAAGAATGAGACCTGAATTGTGGAAGAATGGTTGGATGCTCCATCAAGACAATGCACCAGCACACAATGTACCTCCATTTGCCAGTTTCTGGCTAAAAAAACAAATCTCTGTGTGTGAACATGCACTCTACTCTCCAGACATAGTCCCTTGTAACTTTTTCTCTTCTCTAAAGTGTACCTGAGAACCCATTTTCAGTCCATTGAAGACATTCAGAAAAAAAACAACCAAAGTGATAAAAGGGCTTACAGAAGATGACCTCAGAAATGTTTCTGTGCTTAGAAACAATGTACAGAACAATGTGTGCAAGCCCAAGGCAATTATTTTCAAGGGGATAACTCATAAGCTGCAAAATATTTCATTATATTTATTTTATTGCAACTGACTCATACAATAGCCACACCTTGTATATTTGCGATGTCAGGGGGTGTAGTTAGTTGATTTCAATAAAGGGAGTAAGATTTTCACCAGTAGTTATTCTAGATTTTTCAGCCTGTAGACGACGCACAACATAATATGGTGTAAGATTCTAATGAATTATATACAAGGTGTGATCAGAAAGTTTGCAACTTGTTGCAGCATGTTCAGTGATACATTTAGACATTAGTGTGTGAAGTGCATGTTTATTTGTGACCAGTCTGAATTGGCACATTAGCATTAGTAGAGGCATACAATGCAAGAAAGCAAGCTTATGCAGCATCAGCCAAAGAAAACCTCCCATTACACTCCTCCCATTCATTCCAAATGCCTGTCCAGCTCAGCTAAGAGCTGGACAGGCATTTGGATAGGCTATCAACTTCCACAACAAAAGATGGATGTCTGTTCCACCAGTCAACTACCCGCTGCCTAAAGGCAAATTTCCGCACATTTATTCTACAGCTGTCTTTCTTAAATTTGAATCTGTGACCCCTCGGGTTCTTAATCTGAGCAAAAGGAAGAATCCCATCAGCATTCAGCTTGAGCAAGTTATTACAGAATTGTAATAACTTGCTCAAGCCCTATACACCTCAATCAGATTACCTTGCAGGTGCCTACTCTCCAGGCACTGCAATTTGCAGAACTTGAGCCTTTCTTGGTAAGAGCACCCCTTTGTTCCCCTCACCAATCTTGTTTCCCTTCTTTGTACTCATTCTAGCAACTCTAAAATGAGGCCTTCCTAAAATGAGGCCTCCAGACCTGTACACAGTACTCTTGGTGTGGCCTGACCATTGCCTTGTGTAACGGGATAATAACCTCCCTGTCCCTGCTAGCAAAATTCCTATATATCATTGACAAGACTCCATGACCTGCCCTGGCAGCCCATCTTCACTGCTCAGTGAACTTCATATTCGACTGCACGGTTACCCCCAGGTCTTTTTCATTTCCGCTTCCCCGAGTGTAGTACCACACAGTTGGTACATTTCTCTTCGGTTATTGCTACCCATATTCAGTTCTTGGCATTTGTCAATGTTAAACTTCAGTTGCCACTTCTCAGCCCATTTGCCCAACTTATCTAGATCCAGTTGGAGTAACATACTGTCGTTAACAACCCTGCCAACCTTTGTGTCATCTGCAAACTTGGACATTAAACCTGATATACCTTCATCACTATCATTGATAAATATACAAAACAACAATGGGCCCAACACCAAACCCTGGGGAACTCCACTAATAACATTTGTCCACGAAGAGCAGTGTATTAGTATTAGTAATGGCCACATGGTGCAAGAAAGCCTATGGCTTATGCTGCACCAGCCAAAGAAAAAAACCCCAAATAAAACAATGATAACAAAAAAACTAATAATTAATAAAAGAAAAGGAAATTAAACCTATCATCCTATGCATTTCCCTCACCCGAAGATACTATCCAGATAACCTTTGAATTTCCCCAAACTGTCAGCTTCTACCACCCATGTAGGCAACTTATTCCAGTAATTTATAACTCGCTGGCTAAAATAAAACTTCCTACAGTCCAATCTAAACACCTCCCCCCGTAACTTGAATTTATGTCCCCTAGTTCTAGCATAATTTATAATCTTGCTGATTTTGTGTCCATTGATTACCACTCTCTGTCGTCTCCCACTCAACCATCCCTTTATCCATTGTAGCAACTTACCCTTAATGCCATATCTCTCCAATTTTTACAGCAGCCTTCCATGTGCAACAGTATTAAAAGCTTTCTTCAAATACAAGTTTGTAGCCTTAGTCGCTAATGCGCCAATAAAACCCAAGCAACAACAACAACATCAAATACAAGTATATGAATATACCGAATGCCAAAATTATTTTTGGTATTCAGTTCCTTGGTATCCACATCATAATATCCAATCAAATTGGTCAGACAAGACCTCCCTTTAACAAATCCATGCTGTCTTAACTATTACTGCAGTCTTGTCTAGATGATCCTGCAATGCTTCTTTAACCAGTGATTCCATTATTTTCCCTGGAACACAAGTTCTACTAACAGGTCTATAGTTACTTGTGTCACCTTTTGAATCCCCTTTGTGAATTGGTGCACACCTCCAGTCCATGGGGACCTCCCCTAAGTCCAAGGAAGTCTCATAATTATGACTAAGGGTTTGCTTACTTCCTTTGCTGCCTCCTTTAATATAACTGGATAGATCCCATCCACCCCAGGTGCCTTTTTTATGTTTTAACTTCAACAATTTCTCCTCCACTTTGCTCTCAGTTATTACAGAATCACTTAGCTCCCTGTTATAGTTTGATAAACTTCTGGCACTCCCCTCATTGAATAACTCTCCATGTGTGATGTAGATGTAAAATTCTCATTCAGTTTATCATCTACCTGTGCATGATCATCAATAGTCAACTCATCTATATTAAGTGGTCCAATCTGATTCATCCCTTTCCTTCTAGAGTTTACATAAGTAAATAACTCTTTGCTGTTTTTCTTTGCATCCTTTGCCAAGGATTTCTCATAATCTGCCTTCACCTGCTTTGTGACTTGATTACAGACTAGTTTATATCTGCCGTAGGCTTCTGTATCACCTGATACTTTATATGCATCCCATACATTTTTCTTCTCTACCACGAACCTCATTAGTTCATCTGACATCCATTTAGGCCTAAACCTTGAACATTATTTCTTAGTTGGAATGAAAAGCCTAGTAGCCTCCAAAATTAAGTCCCAGAAGGCTTCCCATTTACAATTCACCATTGGTAACATCATTAGTTGATCCTACTGTACAGAATTTAAAAACTATCTGAGACTCCTGTAGTCATATTTTACCTTTACGAAAGCAATAGCCCTTCCCTTTAGCCTTGATGATAGTTACATCTTTAAGTAATTCCCACATCAGTACGTTGTGATCACTCAGTGGTTCCTTTATCTGCAAATTCTTAATGCATGAATAATCGCTACTGATAATCAGATCAAGAGTATTACTCTCTCTGGTTGCCTCTCTAACATGTTGCTGTAGAAAACAGTCATCCAATAAATCCACAAAAATCTTGCTAGTGTGCGAGTGACCAATCCACAAGTACCAGTCATTATCTGGAAAGTTAAAATCCCCCATTATAACATATTCTGATTTTCTGGCCCACTCTATTTCTCTGCACAATTGCTCATTATACTCATCAGATTCATTAGGCCTATAACACACATCTACTCTCATTTTCCACTTCCAAGTGCTTATGTCACACCAAACAGACTCAACATTGCATTGTCCACCAACATCAATTGGATGCGCTTCCTTAGATTTTATGTGTTTCTTAACTAACAGCATAAACCCTCCTCCCTTCGTGTCTTGTCTACTCTCTCTGTACACATTGTACTCCTCAAATTCTGCACTGCTTATGTCTGTGTGATACCACGTCTCTGATATCCCAACAATATCTGTCTTTGATGTCTTGACTAGTACTTCAAACTCATCAAATTTATTGACTATACTCCTATCATTGGTGTACATGTAAGTATACATGCACCTGTTTCTACTCTTAGTTACTCTAACACAGCCCATGTATTTATTTGTTCCACTATGACTCCCAGCAGTCCTGGAAATCTCCATTGCCTTGCTTTCCAGGCTGCTGCTCATTCTAATAGAAGCAGTGCAAGAATCACTTTTGCCTCTGCCTGCAGCCACTGTTAACCTTTTAGTCTGTGTATTTCCCCCCCAAACTAGCAGTTTTCCAACCCACCTAACACTGCACCTCTATAGCATCAGCAAATATTCTTGCACCCTTTCTATTTAAGTGTATCCCATCCCTGTAGAAGCAGTCTCTCCTGTTAACAAGCGCAGACCAGGCTGAAAAAAATTTTATCCTTTTAGCCTTGCACAGTCTCTCCAGGGCCAAATTGATCGACAAGGCTCTCATCATATACTCCCTCCTATCGTGTCTGGGCAGAATTGCAGACACTTTCACATTCAACTCTACTCGCGACTTGTTTTCAACATTGACCTGTACTTGTTGAGTAAATCTGCAGATCTCTTACTCTTAATGTCATTAGTTTCAATGTGTACAACAATATCACCTTTTGTGCCCTTAAATGATTATATCTGCTCTACAACATCATCAACTTTTGCCCCTGATAAACATATCCTGGTCCTGTTCCACCTATCCTTCTTGCATAGTATATTCCCTGTCTCCTCAACAATAGTCACCAACAATAACTAGTTCCTTTGGGACCAGTGCATTCTGCCTTGGAGATTGCCTCTGTTTTGCCTGATGCTCAGGAGTGAGCTCTGCCATTGAGCTGGGCAGCTGAGAGCTTGATAGGCTTCCTCATATTAATTTCTTTGAGGGTATTTACCCTACACCTCAAGCTCTCATAGATGCCCATCAGAACGCTGAGTTGGTGCCTAATTTCTTGACACTCTAGACACCTAGCACACACACACACACACAAAGGCATCCTCCTTGGCTAGATCATGTCCTGTTTTAGAAAGGCCAGCAAACATTTCACATTTTGCACATTTTTTGAGACTGTGATGTGTTGGAGATTTGCCCCCCCCCCCCTCCGTTTCTCCCCCAAGTCACAGCACTCTCACTAGTCTGTGGTTTTTGCTTCGCAGCCCTAGTCTGAGTCATGATTTCCATTAAATACAATTTAATTAACAATGAAATTTAATAATATTTTTGATTAATTGATAATACTATAATAAGCTGACGGATTCCTAATGAGTGCTTCGTATTATGCTATCTAGTTTACTTATACCTTACGCTATCAGTTCACGATACACAATCAATTCCAGTTATTTGGGACACATTGGGACTAGTGAATTTTGGCCCGATTAAGCGGCTGCTCCAATTATCCGAAGTTTCGCGTAAATAGTTAAAAATTCAATGGACCCCCGTTTTACAATTGGTTCACTGTACAATCAAATCACGTTATGATGGACTCACCATAGAAAAGTACCGTTCACTATATGTGATCACAATGACCAGTAATCGCTGGTCATTGTGATGACATTTGTGACTTGAATTTTAATTCTATTAAACAGCGATTCTAATTAGCGAAAATAGGAGGAATATTATCCACATGCTATAAAAGTAAAGCTATATTAAGCACAAATTTATCCTTTATTACCTTACCAATTAAAAAATTAAATGATATGTGAAAATCTGATAATCGGAATAATTAATACATACTGTAATATGACATACTAACTAGTTGACATTTCTGTTCACTGACATTTGTGGAAGAGGGTTAAAATTTTAAACAGTAAAAAGATAAGCAATCAATAACAAAGAACATGGCACATGCAAATAACACGATACACGCAAGTGAGAACGGATGGAGTAACAAGTTACAAAGTTTTAAAAATAGGAATGAAGAGAAGATTCTTAAAATTAATTTTTTTATATGATTGAAGATTTCATGGAAGTGTAAACACATTTCGCCATAATTACTCACAGATTTCCAGCTGTCGGTATTATCACAAATTCAATAGGATCGAGTTTACTATCCATTTATGATAGATTTCGCTAACAGAAAAGCCCAATAAACAGGTGACTGCTAATTGTTTTTATTGTTTTATGGTTGTGACTTCCAGAAATCCGACCGAACCGCCTGGTACCTGCGGAGACAATCATAGGGTAATCTCCAGTGTTGCGGTCTCCTGCCCCGATTAAAGGTCATGTTGTCCCAATTAAGCAAAGTAAACCCTGTCTATTTTCTTGATTGGGTTCTGTTTCTTAAGATTTGCCCCAAATAAACAGCTGCCCCGATAAATCAGTGGCCCAAATAACTGGAATCCACTGTATACGTTATGATATTTCTTATCGACTACAGTATAGCAGCTAGTTCAACAATATTGGTGCCAATGCTGGGGAGTCGTAACTTCCAAAATTCGCTAGTTTTAAATTCAAAATAAGAAGCTAACGAGCGCTACTAAACTTATTTAATATCTCTGTAAAACACAATGTAGTATGTTAATTAACGAAGAATACAGTAAAAATTAAAAATACTTATCCCTTTACAGCCAGCAGCCAAAAATCCACCGACTGTTCTCTTCTATTACAAGAGTGCCCTCTAACATGTTGAATTAAAGGGAGTTTTATGTGTTTTGCCCATTAAAGAGCAAATTTCATGGGTAAATTTATATCAATTTCATTTCAAGAACTAGTAGCAATTCCAAAAGAAACACAAATACCTGGTAAGCTTTGCCATTTCCCCAATATTAGTTTTGTACCTGAAATTTCAATCATCCCTCATAAATAGTAATAACAATGAAAATAAGTGTTGAATGAACGTGCATTATTGAGTATATCATAGTGTCACTGTTGAAGATACCATACACAAAAACTATTTAGTTGTGATTCAGCAATCGATCTTTAGAATGCCGTTTTAAAGAACACTTTCATAGCATTTTTTTTTTTCAGTATTCATCATAGAACTTGTGTGTAGAAATGATGATTGGCAATTTGGCTCAGAAACAAATTCTTGATGCAAGATTCCATTTATGCTAATAAGCACAATCAGGTCTGGAACAAATTGTGGAATTGTCAACTATGTATTAGAAATGGATTTTATTTCAGTTAGCACATGTCATCCAGAGAATTTTTCTTGATATGCATGTCGCTGACATAAAAGCTTTAAAAATTGTCAGATGTTTCACAAAGCTGAACATTTATTAATAATAATAATAATGAGAGCATGAAAAGCTAACAGAGTCCTTGCTATGAAAATAGGTTAGGCAAACAACCAGAAAACTGGCACAGAGGGAAAAAGTCTCTAGGAGCATGTGTAGTAAGAGTTGGACAGGATTCACTTGTAAAGGCATCCCCATGAGTCAGCATGAGAGCAATTTTTCAAGTTGGTTCAGTTCTAAGTCTTTTTGTGAGGTGGGGGGAATTCCTTGATGAGTTTATTTTGTCATTACCCTTACCGATCTTTTCACTGCCTGTTCAGGAGTTAGAGAGATGTCTTCAGTGCTAGATAGGGGTCACATTTTTATCTCCTGGTTCTTGGGGTCTGTGATTGTACTGTGCCTTTGAAGATGTGGACATATTTGTTTGATCACTTTGTCTCTTCTCTGAGTTGGACAAAAATCTGAAGAAAATGGCTTCTTTATAGACATCTTGTGTATTTTCTGGAAAGGTTGAGAGGTGTATGGAATTCCCACCATCGTGTCTCTTTCAGCTGAATGTAATTGTGAATCTGGTGCAGAAACTCTTCAATGTGTGCATATTTTGGCCATCTCAGTTTGTTTTCCGAAATAGAAGAGGAACACAAGAAGCCATCTTAGCTCTATGCACAATTGTAGATAGAAAAATAATCATAAATAAAACTGCACACATAGCTTTTATTGATCTATAAAAAGCATTTGACAGTGTTCTCTGGGAGAAGCTTTTCAGAGTCATGAAGAATGCTCAGTTTGATCGATGAGCCATCAGAAAATTATATGAAAATCAAATGACAAAAATTGCATTTCAGAATAATGAAGTGATAGCCAAGATAAGAAAAGGAGTTAGGCAGGGGGTGTGCATTATCACCATTACTATTTAACTTGTACATTGAGGATGCTCTAGAGGAAGTGAAGTGTAAAACCAAAGGAATAAATATAGGAGTACAGGTGCAGTTCATATGTTTTGCAGATGATATAGCAGCACTAGCGGAAAATGAAGAGGAGTTGAAAAACACAATAGTAGTAATGGAAGAAGTTTTCGTAGAATATGGGTTCAAAATTAACACAAAAAAGACAAAAATAATGGTTACTGGAAAAGAAAAACAGACGAGATAGAAATAGATAGCAAGGAAATTGAACAAGTAAGTTCATTTGTATATCTTGGAAGCAACATACATGAGGATGGCAAAAGCTATTTAGAAATTAAAAGGAGAATTGCTATAGTGAAAGAAGCGCTTAGGAAAAAGAAGTCATTTATTGCAAGCAAGATAAACAAAGAAAAGAGGAGCAGATTCGTGAAAACCTATGTATGGACTATACTGCTGTATGGATGTGAAACGTGGTCAGTAACAGCAACAAACTGGAGGAGACTTGAAGCATTTGAGATGTTTTGCTGGAGAACATTGAGGAAACTCAACTGGAGAGACAAAAAGACATTAGCATTAGCATTAGTAGAGGCATTTGATGCAAGAAAGCAAGCTTATGCAGCATCAGCCAAAAAAAAAAAAAAAGTAACATAAATAAATAAAAATAACCACTTCCACTTCACCCCTCTGTTCGTTCGAAATACCTGTCCAGCTGAGCCTTAAACTTATTTAGGCTATCAACTTCCACGACAAGGGATGGAAGTCTGTTCCACCCACCAACCACCCGCTGGCTAAAGGCAAATTTCCGCACATCTATCCTACATCTGTCTTTCCTCAATTTGAATTTATGCCCTCTCAGGTGATTTTTCTGAGCTAGAGGAAGAATCCCATCAGCATTGAGCATGCTCAAACCATTCAAGGCTTTGTACACCTGTATCAGATCACCCCGCTGGTGCCTAGTTTCCAGACACTGTAATTTGCAAAACTTAAGCCTTTCTTCGTAAGAGAACCCCTTTGTCCCATTCACCAATCTAGTTGCCCTTCTCTGTACTCGTTCCAGCAGCTCTACATCCTTCCTGAAATGAGGCCTCCAGGCCTGTATACAGTACTCTAGGTGTGGCCTGACCATTGCCTTATACAAGGGAATAATCACCTCCTTATCCCTGCTAGAAAAATTTCTATATATCATTGACAATACACCATGAGCTACTCTTGCAGCTCGTCTGCACTGCTCAGAGAACTTCATATCTGCCTGCACCACCACCCCCAGGTCCCTTTCATTCTCTACCACTGTCAGTGTAGTACCACAGAGTTGATACGTTGCTCTGGGGTTGCTGTTTCCCATATGTAGTACTTTACATTTGTCAATGTTAAACTTCATTTGCCACCTCGAAGCCCATCTGCTCAACCTTTCCAAATCCTGTTGCAGCAGCATAGTGAAGACGAATGAAGAAGTCCTCAGAGTAGTTGAGGAACAAAGAACCATCAAGAAAACCATAATAAACAGGAAGATGTGGGTCCTAGAACATCTCTGGAGACACGATGATTGGATAGTAAACATACTAGAAGGACAACTTAAAGGAGACAGAAGCAGAGGATGACCAAGAATCACACCACTTGATGATTTGCTCCAACTCTCAAGAATGAAGTACAAGGAAGCTAAACAAAAAGCCCAAATTCGGGTTGAGTAGAAAAAAAATATCTCTATAGTGACAGGGCTTGGCCCTTAGAATGATGATGATTGATTGAATTAAACTTGTGCTTTTAACTCTTCTAAATAAATGTGTCATCTGTGCTATCAAGTCACAAGTAAACATGGAAGTGGCATAATTTTGGTATTTGTAGTTCATTTGAGGATTTCAATATTTGTAGTTTAGTTGAGCAAATCAAGAAATAAACAACAACAGAAAAAAAAAAAAAAAAACTGCATTGTTATAGAGGTCCAAACAATGAAATTTATCACTGTATAATAAATAAAAAATCTATTAAACCATGGGGAAACGTATACAAAAACCAAGGAATATAATATTGAAGCCTCTGAAAGTTTCTTAGGCTTTTCTTTTGCTTTTGGCACATATTAAATAATATGTGCCACAAACACCAATGCCACTTGAATACTGTTGAACATAGTATTTGTAAAGAGCCTTTTCTGAGCTTCCATGACTAGGCAGCATTAAAATCTTGCTGAATGATATTGTATGCTCTTTGGAGGCATGCACATCAAACTTACAAGAAATTTCCTAATCTTGTCTTTATTATAGCCTATGTTGCTATGTTAAGTTCTTACATGATCTTAGAAGTTTGTCAGTAACCATTAAATGTGACTTGTTTCTTTTTTAATGCACTATTATTACAGGCTATTATTTGTAGTTAAGACACTTTTTGTGGGTGGAGAATTCATTGAATTAATGGACATTCATGGCATTTACCTATTAACTGCTGACCTAACTGGAAAAGCAAATGGCTCCATAATCCATTCTTGAATCATGTGATATCCATACTGGTTTGATATAGTCTTGTAATAAATATAAAGTTCTCAAGTGTTATTAAATATTCCCTTTTCAGAAAATATATTCTAACAAATATTCACTTCCTTTGTAGTCTCTATGTGGATTTACTCGATGTGAAACAGTAAAACAGATTATTAGCAAGCTTCCTCTCTTTACAAGTGGTCAGCTCCAAGGTAAAGTCATTAAATATAATATACTTATTACCATTTTCATTTCTTCTAAATGAGTATATATGTTACCCACATTCACTTTAATATTGAAACTTAAAAATATTTTTTATTATTTTCATTAAGTGGAATGTTTCACACAGGCTATCATATTTCAAGGGAGGACCAAATTTGAGATTGTCTCAAAAATTATGATAATATAAATTTATATAATAATGTAATAAAAACCAATTTTTTTTATTTATTTTAAATGCATTCCTAGTCAGGATCCTTGGATTTGACTTGCTAATAGCACTGGCCTTGAGACTGACTAACTCGAGATACTGAGGAGGAAATCTACGACTATCAACAGCTGGTCTCGAACCCCACACACTCCACTCAGTACAGCCTTGCGCTCTTGCTAATGTGGTTACTGGGGCCCATAAACACCAATCGTAACCTGTGATAGATATACCACTTAAAAATGTTTTTGTACTATTTTCAGTTTTTGTTAGCTCTGTATCATTGTAATTACAGGCAGTTCTCGCTTTAAGAGTTCCCGGGTTTACGAGTTTTTTTTTTTTTTTTTTTTTTTTTTTCCAAGTATCAACAAAATCGAAAATATGAACATTAAAAATGAATGTTAGACATTCATAAATACTGCATTTCAAACCATGTGTGTAGCTATAAGATACAGTGTACTCCGCTTTATGATATTAATCTGTTACCATCGAATCGCAAAAATATCGTAATGTAAACCCAGTAACACATTGTTTTTGGTAATTCATTCCACAACCTCAGAAGTTCAAATTTTTGCTGTATAACTCCCTAAAAGGTCATTTTTATAGTGTAAATTGTATTAGTTACCAATTCAAATCATTAAACGCACTACATTTTCATTGTTATCATATGTTATAAGAACCAATTTTGAATGACTTTGTGATATTTTTCTAAAGCATATTTCTGGAAGTCAAAACCATAAAACAGTAAAAACAATTTTCACTTTCCAGTTTATTGGGCTTTTCTGTTACTACAAGCAATTATAAATGGGTAGTAAACTCCATGTTATTGCATTTGTGAAAATACCGATAGCTGGAATTCTCTGGGTTTTTACGTTATTATGGTGAAATGTGTTTGCCCTTTACTGAAATCTTCAATCGTATAAAAAACAAATTTTCAGAATCTTGTCTTCATTCTTTTTTTTTTTTAAGCTTTGTAAACTTGTTTACTCCGTGCAAATTGTGTTAGTTGCAATTTGTGCATTCTGTTAAAAAATGCTTATGCATGCTATTGAAATTTATAAAGAAAAGAGAAGATTATCTTGGAAATAAACACCTCTTGAAGCATTTCTGAAGAAGACGACAACCAATGAGTGCCGAGCCAATAATGAGTGATCAACAAGTGTGCATTTAGTCGATGATGATGATGAAGAATAAACATTCTTTAACATTTGTAAGTCATAAATTATTTGTCTATTATTATAATTTGTTTGATTTTACAAACTATGTCTTCATTTCTTTGGATAAATCAATCATTGTTTAAATATAAACTAATTAGCTAACTAATTTCATGTTGATAACGTAACCCCTGTTTTTAACATTGTCTATGGGAAATAAATTCCCACTTTACAAGCACGCGCTAGGAACGAATTAACTCATAAAGTCGAGAACTACCTGTACATGATGTTATGAAAGATGATGCTCCATATTTTTTATCAGCTAGCAGTGATTGATTTCTCTTTCAAGTCTGGTGAAACTCTATTTTTGCAGTTTGTGAAAAGCATGATCCATATAAATAATATCAGTAATGATTTTTAACAGTTTTAGCTAATTGATCTGTATAATGATAGCAAACTGGTAGAATTTGTTCTGTATGCTATATTACAGTTTAAGCTCTAATTGGTGGTGGCTTACGTGACAGGACAGTAGCCACATTTGACCTGATACAGTATTTGAATGCCATAAAGAAGGTAACATTTTGAATAGATTGAGATATCAGTATGATATCATGGCTGTAAGCAAAGAAATGTGTGGTAACCATACTACACTTTAATAAAGCTCATAAGTGATATATTTGGATGCAGTTGCTGTCTTGTATGATAGTCTATATGAGTGGGAAACACTGTTTTATATGACCCACAGAATCATAAATGCTGCATGTCTTTTTCTTTCCAGGAATAACAGTTTTGAAATAGAGGATAATGGTCAGTTATAATAGAAACTGCATAGGGAACAATTCTGCTTATACCAGAAAAGTATAAGCAAAGTTGTTTGCTATGTTTCTTCCTGTTTGATTTTCCTTTGTTTCTTTTGCCATGTCCATTAATCCCTTTTAGACAGTTGCTTTTTTACTTTATTGTCTATTGCTAAATGGGCTTACCTTACTACGTTCACGCTCAGCATTTCTTCAATAAAATCTTTTGCAATACTAAACTGCTGTTGTCAATATTTCTGTTGAAATATAGAGATACTGTTGGTTGATGCAAAGATAGTTCTAAAAATATGCACACTGTGCCTGCATGGCCAACTCAGCAGTTGCTCTGCTTGGGGAGCTGGTGTCAATTGTAGTTTGATCCTTGCCAAAAAAGTCATACTAGTTTCACTTTTTACCATAACAAATTTTTGTGTCACAAAATTTTAAAATTCAGGAAGACCAATGCTTGTACATCATGTGGCAAAAAAAGTGTTGATAACTAGATTGAAGTACAGAAGGCCATAGAAGCATTTTGGATGACTTAAAGTGGGAAGATCAGTAACCCTAACTGGTGACACCTTAATCATTGTTTTTTCCGCAATTTTGGATGAAGACAACTGAAGAAATTGCTTTTAGTCTGTATTTTCAAAACAAGCATTTATCAAATACTGAAGAAGTACCGTGGATATGAAAGATTTCTGCCAGATGGATTCCCTGTTACCTTTTGAACTTGAAATTTCTCACAAGTAGTTACAGCATTCTGAACACACAGGAAATGAATTCCTCTGAATTATAGCACTAAGGGAAACATGGATTTAAGATTATGAACTCAAGACCCAGTTGTTTTATTGGAAGCATTCTGCATCACTATGTTGTTATTATTTATATAGTGTATTAGCATCTAAGACCATATTATGCTGTTTACATTGTTTGTATGTGCATGTGTGTTGGCCAATTTGCAAGTTGTGTAGGCTGGAAAACCTATCATAACTCATCATTTATAGGACATCAATCCTAAAAACTTTCCAAAGTTGGAGATGAAAAAGTGAGTAGGGGGGGAGCCTACTCACTCTGCCTTGACTAATTACAATTCTGATTGAAGAGGCTTTTAGAATTCCTAAATAAATAAATGTCCATTTATACTCTGGATTGCTGTGGCCAGAAGAATTTACAATTTCATTGTAACTGTTTTTTTGCAACTGACATAACTGCACAGCAGTCATCAATCGGCTGTGCAGTTTTTGGGGCAGCATACGAAGACTTGATTTTGCAATATGTTACCTCAGGATCACAGTCAGTTTCCATTGGGATCTGAATCCTGTCTTCTCCAAACAAATGACAAAGGACAAAACCATCATACTATTAGAGAAGATGTTACCATGTGCAGTAAAGTTCTGATGGCAGCAATTGAAGTGCCTGCCCCAGGAAACAACCATCAGCTTTGAGATCAGAGCTGCTGCTAAAAATTTTCTAAACCATTCAGAACTTTTGGAAGCAAGGGAGTTCATTTTGCCAACAACATGAAAGCACATGTAGGGCAGTTGAGCAACCTCTTCAATGGACATTTACAACTGGGAAATTCTACTACATCCTGCATGCAATCTGGACATCAGTCCTACAAACTTCCACAGTTGATGACAAAAAAATGAATTCTGATGTATAAAAACTGAAACTGAGTACTGCCATAAGTGCCTGTGCATGCAAGCAATAACTGACTCACAGCAAACAGCTTTTATGTACACAATCAAATACAAATGAAAACTGAATGTGCAGAAGAAATTGTTTGTTTGATTCTGATGATGCTAATATTCGACAGGACAGGACAATTTTTTTAAAGGGCATTATTTTTTTTTTAAATAATTTAATAAATTGCAAGTTTTTTATATAAATAGTAAACATTTTCAAATTTAAATATTGTATTATACCATAAATGTTGTATTATATTGTGTCGTATCATAAGTATTGTACTGTATTATATCATAAATGTTTAGTTAAATCTCAGGACTTAAATAGTAATCTGAGCTCACATTGTAGCTAGACACTAGCTACAATTTGAAGAAATGGTAAACTGCAACCTAGGCTAGGCTGCTGTTTACACATTTACATCAAACCCACTATTAGAGTAATTTTTATTTTAGTTTTAATACTCTTGACTTTGACTGTTCTAAATTATTCTGCACTAAACTTTATATCCACTGTTAGTTCTGATGAGAGAGCCAGTGCTTCAAGATAAGCGTCAAGAGCATGTAAAGTTTTGTAGGCATTGTATTGAATTAATTGAGAGAGTAACTGGAGCACCAGTGACTACAGGCATAGAATCATCAATATATAAAATTAACAAGGTAATTATCATTATTTTATAGATATTAAGGTTCAAAAGTTACTAAAAAAGTGATAGTGTGAGTTTCAAGTTTTTAATTTAATTTTAGTTGAAATATTAATATTCATTGACAAAATAAATGAATTCATACAAACATTCAGGACTGAGAAATGTGAGTAAATGACCTTTTTAGAATTAATTCTTTCTTTCTGATAAGAATTTTACACACACACACACACCAATGAGCCAAAACATTATGACCACTTACCCAATATACCTTCCCCACGTATAGCCAAAACAGCTCATACCCGGTGAGGCATGGGCACTACAAGATTTCTAAATGTGTCTTGTGGTATCTGGTACCAACACATAGTTGTTGGTACTAGATACCACAATAAATGGTACTAGATACCACAAAAACACAAGAAAGGCACCCGGGGTGGATGGGATCTATCCAGTTATATTAAAGGAGGCAGCAAAGGAAGTAAGCAAACCCTTAGCCATAATTATGAGAGCTTCCTTGGACTCAGGGGAGGTACCCATAGACTGGAAATGTGCAAATGTGACCCCAATTCACAAAGGAGGATCAAAGGCTGACACAAGTAATTATAGACCTGTGAGCTTAACTTCTGTTCCAGGAAAATTAATGGAGGCACTGGTTAAAGAAGCACTGCAGGATCATTTAGACAAGACTTCAGTTATAGCTCAGACACAGCATGGTTTTGTTAAGGGGAAGTCTTGCCTGACCAACTTGATTGGATACTATGATGCAGTCACAAAAGAACTGGATGCAGGGAATAACTTTGATATTATATACTTGGATCTTAGAAAGGCTTTTGATACTGTTGCACATGGAAGACTGCTACACAAATTGGAGCAGTGTGACATTGGAGGCAAATTTCTGCTATGGATAAAGGGGTGGTTGAGGAGTAGAAGACAGAGAGTGGTAATCAATGGACACTGCTCATCATGGACTGATGTTATTAGTGGAGTCCCTCAGGGCTCAGTGTTGGGTCCATTATTGTTTTCTGTATTTATAAATGATATTGATGATGGTATATCGGGCTTAATGTCCAAGTTTGCAGACGATACAAAGGTTGGCAGGGTTGTCAAGGACACTACTGACACTATGCTGCTGCAACAAGATCTGGAAAGGTTGAGCAGATGGGCTGAGAGGTGGCAAATGAAGTTTAACATTGACAAATGTAAAGTACTACACATGGGAAACAGCAACCCCAGAGCAACGTATCAACTCTGTGGTACTACACTGACAGTGGTAGAGAATGAAAGGGACTTGGGGGTGGTTGTGCAGGCAGATATGAAGTTCTCTGAGCAGTGCAGACGGGCTGCAAGAGTAGCTCATGGAGTATTGTCAATGATTTACAGGAATTTTTCCAGCAGGGATAAGGAGGTGATTATTCCATTGTATAAGGCGATGGTCAGGCCACACCTAGAGTACTGTATACAGGTCTGGAGGCCTCATTTCAAGAAGGATGTAGAGCTGCTGGAACGAGTACAGAGAAGGGCAACAAGATTAGTGAATGGAACAAAGGGGTGCTCTTACGAAGAAAGGCTTAAGTTTTGCAAATTACAGTGTCTGGAGACTAGGCACCAGCGAGGTGATCTGATAGAGGTGTATAAAGCCTTGAATGGTTTAAGCATGCTCAATGCTGATGGGATTCTTCCTCTAGCTCAGAAAAATCACCTGAGAGGGCATAAATTCAAATTGAGGAAAGACAGATGTAGGATAGACGTGCGGAAATTTGCCTTTAGCCAGCGGGTGGTTGGTTGGTGGAACAGACTTCCATCCCTTGTGGTGGAGGTTGATAGCCTAAATAAGTTTAAGGCTCAGCTGGACAGGTATTTTGAATGAACAGAGGGGTGAAGTGGAAGTGGGTTTTTTTTTTTTTTTTTTTTTGGCTGATGCTGCATAAGCTTGCTTTCTTGCATCAAATGCCTATGCTAATGCTAATGCTAAATCCTTTAACTCCTGTAAGGTCTGTGCTTGAGATGCTGCAGATTGGAGTTGCTGTTCCAACACAAACCACAGATGCTTGATGGGATTGATGTCTGGGGAATTTGGAGGCCAGGGAAATACCTGGAAGTCTTCCTCATGTTCCGTGAACCAGTCTTGAACAATCCAGGCAGTGTGGCATGGTGCATTATCCTGCTGAAAGACAGCACCACCAGAGGGGAAGACCATTACCATGAAAGGGTGTACCTGGTCAGCAGCAATGTTTAGGTAGGTGGTAAATGTCAGTAAATGTTCAGTGTGCCCAGCAAATGGATGACTGGACCCAACATATCCCAGCAGAACATCGCTCAAAGCATGACACTGCCGCCACCGGCTTGTTTTCGTCCCACGGTGCATCCAAGTGGCATCACTTCCCCAGGTAAATGACACACATGTACCCGGCCGTCCACATGTTGCAACAGGAAATGTGATTCATTGGACCAGATGACCTTCTCCCAATCATTCCAGGTCCAGTTTCGATGCTCGTATGCCCATTGTAGGCACTGTTGCCGGTGAACCGTGGTTAGCATGGGCACTTGGAGCGGCCTTTAGCCATGCAGCACCATTTTCAGCAGGGTTCAATGTACTGTGTGTTGTGACACATTACTTCTATCACCATTGTTCCAATTACTGGCGAGTTGTACCCCAGTCACCCTTCTGTTGCCACTTACCATCCGGGAGAGCCTTCGCTCACCTCAAGCGTCGATGAGCCGTGGTTGTCCAATGTCTCGCCAGCGGTTCGTGGGTTCCCCCTCCTCGGACCACTTTTCGTAGGTACTAACCATGGCTGACCGTGAGCATCCCTCCAGCCGTGCTGTTTCAGATATGCTCTGACCCAGTCATGTGGCCATTACAATTTTAGCCTTTGTCAAACTCGCTTTAATCCGCTACCTTTCCCATCTGAAGAACAAGAGTAACACTGATTAACCGAACTCAATATCAGGTGTTTTTTATACCGTGTTCCGACCTGTGCACGTGCCATAGTTCACCTGCAGTTGCTTCGATTTGCATAACGACTTGCTGGTCATAATGTTTTGGTTCATCAGTGTGTATATATATTTTTTTTATTATTTTTTTTTTTTTAATGTAACATATAACATTGTTAACTTCATGCCAGAGCAAATCTAACGATGGAATTTGTTTCATTTCTTGCTTCACAAGAACACCCATTTGTTACTTTTCATATGTGTATGAGAGGTTTGAGCAAACACAGTTTGAATATTGAAAGATAAGTTTGAGCTTCAAAATCATAAAATAGCTAGCTCATTTTTGGACATTTCAGAATTAAAAAAAAAAAAAAAAAAAGTTTTTAGAATTATGATTATTGAATTATATATATAAATTTCTTTATCACAGGCATTATTTGATTTATTTTAGTTTCGTTGCTCAGTATGTGCTAATATTTTTCTAGGCAGAAGTTGTTGCCCAGACAAAAATAGTTTACAATGAAAAGGAATTGTTACAGCTCATTCACCACCATCTTCTAAATAAAGGTAGTGAAGTGTGTTTTCTTGCTTTTTTACTTTAATAGAAATGCTTGTACAATTTTTTCTCACATATTTGCTTTTCAGCCATTACATAAACTCTACTGGTCATTACTAATACAGCTTTTAGTTCTGGGAGGGATATTTACCGGAGAGTAAGTAATGCACATACAATTAGTTATCTTATAAATTTAAACCATTTTGTATCACATGCTTAAATTAATTTGACGGTCTAAATAAACAAGCATAATTAAGTTTAAATTTGCTTATATAGTTACTCCCAGAAATTAGGCACTTCATAATTTATATAAATAATTTTCATTGTGCAAAATCATTAAGATCGTATATCATAACAAGCAAACTCAGAAGTTGGCAGGTTCTGTTCTTGTGAATAGATAGTACTAATGATACCAAAATGTTGTTAGTAATATCTCTTGGCAGAATCTGAGGATAGTATCTTTCAACAAATTTTACTGTTGAAAATATTTAAAAATCCATGAGTAAAATAAAAAAATATATGTCATGCCTCAGAAATGAGGATAGTCTCCTCATTTCTGAGGTATACCATATATATATAGTTGAAATATGAATAGTTGAAACTTGGAGTAATAGGATTGCTCCACTTTTGCCTAATGCTTACCCCCCCCCCCTTTTTTTTTTTTTTTTTTTCCAGGAGAGGGATGGGGAAATAAAAACAATCCATACATTTTTAAAATGTCATCTTCACAAAATAATGGAAGGGTGGATCACATATTGTGCAATTAGTGTAAAAAGTTAAGGACTTTTATTTTCATCCAACTTTAATGTAACATATAACATTGTTAACTTCATGCCAGAGCAAATCTTACAATGGAATTTAAGTTTCATTTCTTGCTTCACAAGAACACCCATTTGTTCCTTTTCATATGTGTATGAGAGGTTTGGGCAAGCACAGGTTAATTTGGATTAAAGGGAGATAAAAAAAAAAACTTTTTTAAATGTTTTATTATGTTATTTGTATTAGAATAGAAAGTTTGTATTAAAATAAATTTCTTTAACATAATGGTATAACCCATACTTGATGAAATTCAAAATGGAAACTTCTCAGAAAAGAACAGACTAACATTTCTTTTTCTATGTGGCCTCTATTGAAATACAGTGGATGTATATACATATCTACTAGCCACTTGGAAAATTTCTGAAAATCATTACTCGTTGCTGACCAGAGGAATTTATTTCAGTAAAGTTAATTTATTGCAATGAACTTAAGGACTTTCAACCAACTTTAATGTAACATATAACATTGTTAACTTTATGCCAGAGCAAATCTGATGATGGAATTTAAGTTAATTTATTGCAATAAACTTACAGCTGTAATTAGCAGTGTTAGATGGTAGTATTCAGGGCTTTTTCTCCTGGAAATTTTTTTTTTCTCTTCATACATTCAAACTGCGTAGGATGCATCATCATCATCATCATCAGCCATTATCAATCCACTACAGGATGAAAGCCTCTCCAGCAACTTTCCAGTTCCTTCTTTTTTATGCAATTGCCATCCATTTACTACCCACAAATTCATGAATTTCGTCTGTCCATCTCCGTCGTTTTCTTCTAGCTCCTCTTGGGTACCATTTTGTTATTCTCTTAGTCCATCTGTCATCATGTCTTCGAGCTATGTGTCCTGCCCAAGACCATTTCAGTTCTTTAGTTTTGATAAGAATGTCCTTTACTTTAGTTTGTGGCCTAATCCATGTGTTTCTCTTCTTATTTAACAGTCTGATTCCCAATATAATTCATTCCATTCTTCGCTCTGTTGTTCTCGGTTTCTCTTCCATTCTTTTGGTGAGTGTCCAAGTTTCACATCCATAAGTCATGGTGGGGAGTATACATTGGTTCATAATTTTACGTTTCATACAAATTGGGATATTGCTTCTCAGTATGTGACTATATTTCCTGAACACTATCCATCCAAAATTTATTCTTCTCTCGACTTCTAGCCATTTATCATTATTACAGTTAATGACTTCTCCCAGATAAGTACATGACTCCACCTTTTCAATTACTGCTCCTTCAATGATTATATCTCTTTCTGTGGCATACTTGTTCATCATTGCTTTTGTTTTAGCCATATTCATCTTTAGTCCAAAATCCTTACTAACTCTGCATAACTGATTAAGATTTTCCTCTAATTCTTTTGGATTGTGGCTGATGACCACAATGTCATCTGCAAATCGTTAATGGTTTAGGTACTCTCTGTTCACATTGACTCCTTTCTGCGACCAGTCTAACCTTCTGAAAGCTTCCTCAAGGGCAGCAGTAAACAACTTCAGAGATAGTGTCTCCTTGTCAAACTCCTTTCCCAATTTTAAATTTGCTACTGTCTTTGTCTAGTCTAATAAAGGAGGTAGCATTCTCATATATTTTCTTCAAAATCATAATATATGGGTATCTATGCCTTGTCTTTCCAGTGCCTGAAACATTGCCTTATGCTGTATGGAGTCAAATGCCTTTTCATAATCCACAAATGTCAGCCATGATGGTGTTTTATATTAATTTGCTTTCTCCATTAGCTGTGATATTATGTGAAGGCGATCCATAGTTGAGAATCCTGTCCTAAAGCTAGCTTGCTCTTTCAGTTGATTCTCATCAAGTATTCTTTCTAATCTGTTAGTAGTAGGATGCATATAGTTAACAAACTCTGTACTGACTTCTATGGCCATAGCTTCCTCAGGGCTTACCTTAAGATAATTAGGTTTTTTTCTGTGAACTTCAATTTTATCTTTTGGAAACAAGAAATTGGTGGCAACAAGGTCTGGAGAGTGAGAGGGGTTGAACTACAGACATTTTATTGTTGTTTAGAAACTATTAGATAGACAAGTGGTGCTTTCTTGAAGGTACAACCCAAACATTTGAACATTGCACTCTTGATAAAGCAGCTTCTCCAAAAGGTATCTGTAACATTTTGCATATTTCTAATGCAGTTTTACAACTTGAAACAAAACTTGATGCATACTCCTTATTCTTTTGAATCAAAATCATTTATTTCAAAAAATCACAGAGCACATTGTACATGCTTAACTAAACAGCATCATGTATACAGAGTGTGCCAATTAAATAACGAGACCTCGTGCACTCTGCATTTAGTATTAATATAAGAGGCCAAAATAGTATATGATTAGATCCACTAGAGTGTGCTCTTCCAACGGGACGCCTCTTTAGGCAGGTGGGCAGGAGTAGCAGTGCATAGCACACGCTTCTTGATTAGACTGGGGTTCGAGCCCGTGAGCCACCAAATATGGAGGATGCAGAAAGGTCAGGGAATGACCACTGCATATCCCCGGAGCAATATGGCCTTAGTTGCTAATGCTCCTGAAAAAAAAAAAAAAAAAAAACCAAACCAAATAACTTTCCAACGAGTGCAAATTTAAACTTGTCTGGTCAGTAGTTCGTGATTTATGACGTAAAGAGTAATAGCAATTTTGTGCATGTCGTCAGAAAATTGAAAACGAAGCCAAGAGCAATTATATTTTATTGTAAATTGGGAATAAATGCTGGGGAAATTTTTGATTTAAAAAAAGTTTATGCTGATGAATGTTTGTCTCGACCAAGAGTGTTCGAATGGTTTTCTTGTTTTCGTAAAGGATGTGAGTCGTTATAGGATGATCCCCGACCTGGCCGACTGATCTCTGTTCAAAAACTGGGAGTTGTCAGAAAGGTTAAGAAAAAAATTGATTGAAGACAGATCAATTTCAGCGAGGTTGCTTGCTTGCTGAGATGATCAGTAGCAATAAGGAATCTGTTTGAGAAATTCTAAAAGATCATCTGGATAAGAAGGCGCCTCTGTAGCCAGGTGGGAAGGAGCGGCAGTGTGTAGCACACGCTTCTTGATTAGACCGGGGTTCAAGCCCGTCACCATCAAATACGGAGGATGCAGTAAGGTCAAGAAATGACCATTGCATATTCCCGGAGCAATATGGCCTTAGTTGCTAATGCTCCTTAAAAAAAAAAAAAAAAAAAAAACAAGATCTGGATAAGAGAAAAGTTTGTTCCTGTTTTGTACCGCATTCGTTGAGTTTCGAGAAAAGAGAGTCAAGTGTTGCATCGTTTGATGGCATTTGTTGACAATGACCCAACATTTTTGAGTAGAATCGTTACCGGTGACGAGAGTTGGTTTTCCCAAAACCAAAACAGCCATGAAAAGGAATGTAATACAGGACGATAGAGGACATCCAGGCTGCAGTGGCTGACCAGCTGAACGTGGTACCAGAAGAGGAGTTCCAGAAGTGTTTTCAAAACTTGTATAAAAGATGTAAACAGTGTGTACACATTGGAAGTGATTACTTCAAAAATATATAACCTTACTTTGCTGTTAGTGTTATTATTTTTTTTTTTATTTATTTTTTTTTTGTAGTAGTGTCAGTCTTGTTATTTAATTGGCACACTGTGTATGATGGATACAACATAGAATGACATGTGACAAGGAAAACTATCATAAAATAAAATTTTTAACCTAAAATTGAGCCAAATCATTTTATTATTATTATTATTATTAAAGGTGCCTCCGTAGCCAGGTGGGCAGGAGCAGTAGTGCGTAGCACAAGCTTCTTGATTAGACCGGGGTTCGAGCCCGTGACCACCAAATACGGAGGATGCAGAAGGTCAGGGAATGACCACCGCATATCCCCGGCCCGGATAAAGGGTTGGCGTCAGGAAGGACATCCGGCCATTAAAAAAAAAAAAAAAAAAAATTCACGCCAAAACAGTAAAAACGCTGACCTCATATATATAATGGGGAAAAAGGCAAGGACAAAAAAAAAAAAAAAAAATTATTATTATTAAAAATATATATTTGATATCATTACAGAAATAAGAACATTTAGTATAACTGTAAACTTAAACATTAGCTTTTCAAAACATTCTTTTAATATACAGCATGTAGGAACTTGCATTAATTTAGGGGCAAAATCAGCTAAAAACTTAAATGCTATACTTTTATTAAAGGTGCAGCCCAGATGCTGTGCACCTCTTGCACTCTCTTAAACCAGCCCTGTTATTATTGCCTTGCTGGAAAAATGTGTACTATTATTGGTATCATCATAACATGACCACTCCTATAACTTGTGGGTTAGCATTCTCTATATACTAGAAAGCATAAGAAATCACATTTCAGATTATAACCATTATGTAGTTGCGAACTTCTGCAAACAACATAGTTTGGGACAACTCAGGGACACTTCTAAGGGGCTTAAAAGGAATTATTCAATTACAGTTTGGCAAATATTCAGATGCAAATCCACTGCAGCCAATAGATTCAGTTCAACACCACTTCCGCAGATGCGCCTTTTTTTTTTTTTTTTTACAAGATAAAGCATCTCCAAGACATCATTCTTTAACATAAGACACCTGTGGAAGAAATGTCTAATGGGAGCTGCAAGCTGAAGAGTGATTTGTGAATTCAATAATTCTTATTAAGCATCTCAGGTATAAGCTGAAGTATTTCTGGGATCTGGACTGAGTGTACTGTAGGTTGACTTTCATATTGCACTGCTTCAATACTCAGAACTCTCTCCCAAGAATCAAGGATGCAATACTTTGATCAGATTGAGGAACAGTATAATAAAATGCTATACTGTTGACACATATCATCTGGGAGAGCCTTCGCTCACCTCAATGAGCCATGGTTGTCCAACGTCTCACCAGCGGTTCGTGAGTTTTCCCTCCTTCGACCACTTTTGATAGGTACTAACCATGGCTGACCATGAGCATCCCACCAGCCATACCGTTTCGGATATGCTCTGACCCAGTCATGTGGCCATTACAATTTAGCCTTTGTCAAACTCGCTTAAATCCGCTGCCTTTCCCATCTGAAGAACAAGAGTAACATTGATTAATGGAGCTCAATATTAAGTGTTTTTTATACTGTGTTCCGACCCACGCATGCGCCGTAGTTCACCTGCAGTTGCTTCGATTTGCATAACAACTCGCTTTGGGCTCAGGCTCTTTGGAAATGACTGCTATATCATAAACTGGTCACAAGAATGCCTTTGAGTTTTTTAATGAATAACGGATTCACCTGTTGTATATGTTATTCAATTAGAAATGACATTAGTTACTTTAGGTTGATTCATGGATAAACATAGTTGGTTCTTAAGAGCCTTAGACCAAGCCATATAACTGTCACTGAAGGCAACAATATTGTCTCCAGGTAACAGTATAGGAAAATCCTAATGCAGAAAACATTATTTTCTGAAACTATTTCAGTACCTACATTGAAATAGTAACCTACTTCTTTACTTTATGATGATGTTTAACATCACACAAACTTCATTGGGAGCAAAAGAAATACTTTTATCCTTAAATGTGGTTCAACGTTGTCCATTTCTATATTTGTTTTTGAAGAAAATCAAAGATGAGATTCAAGAATATTTCATGATAATAATTGTATCTTGTGATTTTCATTTGGTAATGAAACATACCACATGAATTGTGGTGTTTCATTACCAAAATGTATTAATATATATTTTTAAATAGGAAGCTTGCTTTCTCACATTATTTAAAAATTTTAAACTATTCTGTTGGTCCATTTAAGAATTTCATTAACTCAATTTGTGTGAGTGTGAGTTGTTTAACAGACCTAAAATTATTTTCTGTGTACTTTATATCTTTTATATTTATGACAGGCACATGCTTTGTTGTGTTAATAAAACAGTACAGTTGATTATTAATATTATCGTATAATAGTGATAGTAATATTATATTAATGTTTTTAATGTTTAAAAAGGTTGTTTATTTATTCAGGACTTGGAGAATCTGCTAGTGCATTGCAAAGGGAAGCAGGTTTACCTACAGTACCTGGTAAAGGGGCAACTTTACAGGCACCCCCATTCTGGTCAGTTACATGTTCTTCTGCCACTCAAAAGTTGGTAAGTTTCTCTGATCTAAAACAAGCTTTAGTGTGGGTAGTATTTAAGAAGCATCGATATGAGAAATTTGTCATAATTTAAATGTGTGCATGCACAAGCAGGTGCTTAATTATTTGATATATTGCATGGGGGAAAGAAATATTTTTATTATTATAGCACTACAAAAGTGTATAACATTTCATTTTTAAGGACACTAGCTGGTAGTTCTTCACAGTGTGAAGGAAACTAAAAATAATATACTGTTTGTTGAAATGAAAGTACAAAAATGAAGTCCACTGTGGTACATTAATCTTTCCTTCCACAGCAAATAACAGAAATTTTGTAAGTATACAGAAATATCATATTTGTGTTATAATGCTGATAATGCTTTAATTTAACAGGAAAAAAAAAAGGAAATTTCCCCAGTAGATAATAAAGCAAATGCATGAAAGATCATGAAAAATCAACAAATTCTAATTTTTATTGTTAACATCCAAGAACTTAAGCAGAAATTCCAAGGATGCCAGAAACCCATTAGACTAATGGAATAGCGCATCACATTAGTGTAATGGAATGTATACTATTTCTTTGTTCTGACTTCCTTCTTGTTTATAACATGGATGATATGAAATGTATTTTTGCACATCGAGTTTTGTTATGATTGTTTTAGCACATGTGCTCTGCTAACATTACAGAAGTCTTAGTTTTTGGACTTTATCCAAATTAGTGAATAATTAATACAGATATAACTTCAGGGAGAGTTTTTTTTTTTTTTTTTTAAATTAATTAAGGATTTGTTCTGTATAAGCTTTCTTTCTTGCATCATATGCCTCTACTAATGCTAATACTAATTTATCATGGAAATGTTTCCATTAAAAGTCTATGTTACAACCAATGCATTAGTCCATCATGTACTTTGTAAATGCTTGTATGGAATTACACAACAAGGATTGCACTGTAAATTGAAATCAGAGACCAACCTAATATATCTGCCATTGTCAATTTTTCCAGGGAAGCAAGTGATGCAGAAAATAAGTAGCTTTATGTAGTAATAAGAATAGAAATTAATTCAAATAAAATATTAGTTAGCTAAATGTATTAATATATATTTTTAGCTTAATTATTTGATATATTGATATATACAGGGTGTCTCAAAAATATTGGTACAAACATTTAGGGGAGGTAGGTAACATCTAAAGAGACACTCCTAAGGCAGAAGCAACGGCACGTGTGCTGGTAGTAGGATTATTCTGGACGGCATTCAACACACTTTCTTCCATGGCGGGAGTTTGCGTCGAACGTGGTCTGCCCGCACTACTCCTGTAACCTCTAAATGACCCATAATCACAAATTTTGCGATTATGGGTCTTTTGATGAATTTTGATGCACACCTGCAAACAAACGGTGGTCTGGTACATGCCTATCTGGGAAGCATTCTCCATAAATTTGTTGAGTGGCTCATCCATTGCCCTCTACTAATCCATACACTAGGTGCATGTCTGCCAGCTCAGAGTTCGTATACCGATGCATGCTCTTCGTGCGGTGACTACTGCTTGAATGAGTAAACCAGAAATTTTCCCTCTCGCGAACTGATGAATAGCGCAGCGCAGTCTACCAACTTACGGTAATGTTTCTGGTTATGGATTCCTATGCGATTCACATTTCTTTAGATGTTACCTACCTCCCCTAAACGTTTGTACCAATATTTTTGAGAAACCCTGTATAAAAATGTCATGAATTAGGGTTAAATTTGAAAGTGTCTGCATTTCTGCAAAGACATGATAGGAGGGAGTATATGACAAGAGCCTTCTCAATCAATTCAGCCCTGAATTGTGCAAGGCTCATGGGTAGAATTTTTCTCAGCATGGTCTGTGCTTGTTAACAGGAGAGATTGTTTCTACAGGGATGGGATACATTCAAATAGATAGGGTGCAAGAATATTTGCTGATGCTATCAAGGCAGTGTTAGGTGGGTTGGAAAACTGCTAGCTTGGGGGGAATTCTCAGACTAATAGATCAACAGTAGCTGCAGGCAGGGGTGAAAGTGATTCTTGCACTGCTTCTATTGAAATGAGTACCAGCCTGGAAAGCAAGGTGCTGGGGATTTCAAGGACTGCTGGGAGTCATCATGGCACAAGTAAATACATGGGTTGTGTTAGGGTATCTAATAGTAAGAATAGGTTTATGTATACTTGCATGTACACCAATGCTAGGAGTATAGTAAATAAATTTGATGAATTTGAAGTGCTGGTGAAGACATCAAAGGCAGATCGGAGACGTGTCACACAGAGATAAGGAATGCAGATTTGGAATTTGGAGAGTACAATGTCTATCCTTTTTGTACAATGTGTACAAAAAAGGACAGACAGGATAGAAAAGGAGGAGGGGTCATGCTGTTAGTTAAGAAACATAAAATCCAAGGTAGTACATCCAGTTTATATGGATGGGACAGTGCAATGTGTTGAGTCAGTTTGGTGTGACATAAGCACTGGAAAAGGGAAAACGAGAGTAGGAGTGTGTTATAGGCCTAATGATTCTGAAGAGTACAATGAACAACTCTACAGTCTTGCTAATGTCACTCACACATTAGCAAGACTTTTGTGGATTTATTGGATGATTGTTTTCTACAGCAACATGTTCTAGAGGCAACCAGAGGGTTTTTTTTTTTTTTTTTTTTTTGATTTGGTAGTTGTTGGCGCATCGGCTTCTGTGGCCATATTGCACCTCCCAAGGTTTTTTTGCAGTACTTTGATCCAAGCCCGAGGCGGGAATCGAACCCGCGACCTTTGGGTTGCCGGGCAGGTACTTTACCCACTCGGCTAGCCCGGTCGGCGCAACCAGAGGGAGTAATACTCTTGATCTGATTATCAGCAGTGATTATTTATGCCTTAAGAATCTGCAGATAAAGGAACCACTAGGTGGCAGTGATCACAGTGTACTGATGTGGGATTTACTCAAAGATGTAACTACCATCAGGGGAAAAGGGAAGGGTTTTTGCTTTCATAAAGGCGATTACAGTGGTCTCAGACAATTTTTAAATTCTGTAAAGTGGTACCAACTGTTGATGTTACCAACAGAAAATTCTAAATGGGAAGCATTCAAGGAATTAATCTTGGAAACTACTAGACTTTTCATACCTTGGCGCCTCCGTAGCCAGTTGGGCAGGTGCAGCAGTGCGTAGCACATGTTTCTTGATTAGACCGGGGTTCGAGCCCGTGACCACCAAATACGGAGGATGTGGAAAGGTCAGGGAATGACCATCGCATATCCCCGGAGCAATATGGCCTTAGTTGCTAATGCTCCTAAAAACCAAAATAACAAACAAATTTTTCATACCAACTAAGAAATACTGTTCAAGGTTCAGGCCTAAATGGATGTCAGATGAACCAGTGACATTGTTGCTTTCTCTATTTTATCAGTGATATTGATGAAGTTATGTCAGGCTTGATGTCCAAGTTTGCAGACAATACGAAGGTTGATAGGGTTGTGAATGAAGTTTAACATTGACAAATGAAAGTACTGTTAGAATGACTATTAGAAAAACTATTAGAATGAGCAGAAGCCTGAAAAACAAGATGCATGATATTTCAGAGACTGCTGGGAGCCATTGCGGTACAAGTAAACACATGGGTTGTGTTAGGGTAGCTAAGAATAGAAGCAGGTGCAGGTATACTTGCGTGTACACCAATGCTAGGAGTTTAGTAAATAAATTTGATGAATTTGAGGTATTGCTCAAAACATCAAAGGCAGATATTGTTGGGATATCAGAGACGTGGTGTCACACAGATATAAGGGATGCAGAACTGCAATTTGGGGAGTACAACGTCTACAGAAAGGATAGACAGGATAGGAGGGGGGGGGTTATGCTATTAGTTAAGAAACACATAAAAACCAAGGAAGTGAAGCCAGTCGACATCGCTGGACAGTGCAGTGTTGAGTCAGTTTGGTGTGACATAAGCATTGGGAGATCAAAATTGAGAGTAGGAGTGTGCTATAGGCCTAATGACTCTGATGAGTATAATAAGAAACTGTACAGGGAAATAGAGTGGGCCAGTAAATCAGAGAGTCTTATAATGGGGGATTTTAATTTCCCAGATATTGACTGGAATTTGTGGGTTGGTCACTCACACACTAGCAAGGCTTTTGTGGATTTATTGGATGATTGTTTTCTTCATCAGCATGTTCGGGAGGCAACTAGAGGGAGTAATACTCTTGATTTGATTATCAGCAGTGATTCTTCATGCATTAAGAATCTGCAGATAAATGAACCACTAGGTGGCAGTGATCACAGTATGCTGAAGTGGGATTTACTCAAAGAGGTAACTACCATTAGGGGTAAAGGGAAGGGTTATTGCTTCCGTAAAGGCGACTACGATGGACTGAGACAGTATTTAAATTCTATACAGCGGGACCAACTGATGATGTTACCAACAGCAAATTCAAAATGGGAATCATTCAAAGAACTTATCTTGGAAACTACTAGGCTTTACATACCAACTAAGAAATATTGTTCAAGATTTAGGCCAAAATGGATGTCAGATGAACTAATGAGGCATATGGCAGAGAAGAAAAATGCATGGGATACTTACAAATTAACACATGACACAGAAGCCTATGATAGATAAAAGTTGATATGCAACCAAGTTACAAAAGAGGTTAGGCAGGCGAAGGCAGATTACGAGAAATCCTTGACAAGGGATGCAAAGAAAAGCAGCAAAGAGTTCTTTACTTATGTAAACTCTAGAAGGAAGGGGATGAATCAGATTGGTCCACTTGATATTGATGGGTCAACTGTTGATGATCCTGCTCAGGTAGCTAACAAACTAAAGAATATTTTGCATCGACATTCACACATGAGGAGTTATTTAGCGAGGGGAATGCCAGAGGTGTATTCAACTCTAGCAGTAAGCTACAGAATCTTGAAATAACTGGGAGTAAAGTGGAGGAGAAACTGTTGAAGATAAACACAAGAAAGGCACCCGGGGTGGATGGGATCTATCCAGTTATATTAAAGGAGGCAGCAAAGGAAGTAAGCAAACCCTTAGCCATAATTATGAGAGCTTCCTTGGACTCAGGGGAGGTACCCATAGACTGGAAATGTGCAAATGTGACCCCAATTCACAAAGGAGGATCAAAGGCTGACACAAGTAATTATAGACCTGTGAGCTTAACTTCTGTTCCAGGAAAATTAATGGAGGCACTGGTTAAAGAAGCACTGCAGGATCATTTAGACAAGACTTCAGTTATAGCTCGGACACAGCACGGTTTTGTTAAGGGGAAGTCTTGCTTGACCAATTTGATTGGATACTATGATGCAGTCACAAAAGAACTGGATGCAGGGAATAGCTTTGATATTATATACTTGGATTTTAGAAAGGCTTTTGATACTGTTGCACATGGAAGACTACTACACAAATTGGAGCAGTGTGACATTGGAGGCAAATTGCTGCTATGGATAAAGGGGTGGTTGAGGGGGAGAAGACAGAGAGTGGTAATCAATGGACACTGCTCATCGTGGACTAATGTTATTAGTGGAGTCCCTCAGGGCTCATTGTTGAGTCCATTATTGTTTTCTGTATTTATAAATGATATTGATGATGGTATATCGGGCTTAATGTCCAAGTTTGCAGACGATACAAAGGTTGGCAGGGTTGTCAAGGACACTACTGACACTATGCTGCTGCAACAGGATCTGGAAAGGTTGAGCAGATGGGCTGAGAGGTGGCAAATGAAGTTTAACATTGACAAATGTAAAGTACTACACATGGGAAACAGCAACCCCAGAGCAACGTATCAACTCTGTGGTACTACACCGACAGTGGTAGAGAATGAAAGGGACTTGGGGGTGGTTGTGCAGGCAGATATGAAGTTCTCTGAGCAGTGCAGACGGGCTGCAAGAGTAGCTCATGGAGTATTGTCAATGATATACAGGAATTTTTCCAGCAGGGATAAGGAGGTGATTATTCCCTTGTATAAGGCAATAGTCAAGCCACACTTTCAGTACTGTATACAGGTCTGGAGACCTCATTTCAAGAAGGATGTAGAGCTGCTGGAACGAGCAGAGAAGGGCAACAAGATTAGTGAATGGAACAAAGGGGTGCTCTTACAAAGAAAGGCTTAAGTTTTGCAAATTACAGTGTCTGGAGACTAGGCACCAGCGAGGTGATCTGATAGAGGTGTATAAAGCTTTGAATGGTTTGAGCATGCTCAATGCTGATGGGATTCTTCCTCTAGCTCAGAAAAATCACCTGAGAGGGCATAAATTCAAATTGAGGAAAGACAGATGTAGGATAGACGTGCGGAAATTTGCCTTTAGCCAGCGGGTGGTTGGTTGGTGGAACAGACTTCCATCCCTTGTAGTGGAGGTTGATAGCCTAAATAAGTTTAAGGCTCAGCTGGACAGGTATTTTGAACGAACAGAGGGGTGAAGTGGAAGTGGTTTTTTTTTTTTTTTTTTTTTTTTGGCTGATTCTGCATAAGCTTGCTTTCTTGCATCAAATGCCTCTACTAATGCTAATGCTAATAAGTAAACAAAAAAAAAAAAAATCCTTTTTTTTTGTTTTTTTGTTTCTTTTTCTTCAAGGAACTAAGTTAAGTAATAACAATTGTATAAAAAAAAAAAAAAAAAAAAAATTTGGGATAACAATTAAGATTAATAACACAAAGCAATTAATTCAACTAATTGATGTGAACAATCAAGAAAAGAAAACAACATAATGCTTAGAAATACTAATTTCTCTGTTACCACAGCTTTGCTAAAATGCAAATGGTCTGGAACGCATGATATGCATTGTATATGTTGTAAATTGACTTTGTATATTTGAAATTGTATATTGATACCTGACATTGTGTATAGATTGTAAATAGAAGGATTCTATATTTCTACGGTCAAATTCCTCCTCTGTAAGGCTTCGGCTGTTTTGGAGTAATAATAAATAAAAAGCACAATTCAAAAAAAAAAAAAAAAAAATGCTACTGCATGTGGGTAGCAGTAATCCCAGAGTAAAGTACTACACTCAGGGTAGTGGAGAATGAAAAAGATCTGGGGATAATTGTGCAGTTAGATATGAAGTTTTCTAAGTTCTGCAGACTCCTGCACGATTATCTCATGGGGTTTTGCCAATGATATATAGGAATTTTTTTTTTTTTTAGCAGGGATAAGGAGGAGGTTATCCCCTTGTATAAGGCAGGCAATGGTCAGGACACACCTTGAGCACTGCATACGGGTCTGGAGGCCTCATTTTAAGAAAGATGTTGAGCTACTAGAATGAGTACAGAGAAGCACAACAAAATTTGTGAGTTGAACAAAGGGTTGCTGTTACGAAAGTAGGCTTAACTTCTGCAAATTGCAGCATCTGGAGACTAGGCACCTGCGAGGTGATCTGATTGAGATGTACAAGACCTTGAATGGTTTGAGCAAGCTCATTGCTGATGGGATTCTTCCTTATGCTCAGATTCCTCACCTGAGAGGGCATAAATTCAAATTGAGGAAAGACGGTTGTAGAATAAATGTGCAGAAATTTGCCTTCAGCCAGCGGGTGGTTGATTGCTGGAACAACCACATGCCACTTCTAACACTACTACAAACTTCCATCTGTCATTGTGGAAGTGACAGCTTAAATAAATTCAAGGCTGAACTAGACAAACTTTTGGAGTGTGAATGGATGGGTGAAATGGGAAGGGTTTTTTTTTTTTTTTTTGCTAATGCTAAATAATCTTGCTTTCTTGCATCATATGCCTCTAGTAATGCTAATGCTAATTATATATATACAGTATACTGTATTTTATATGTAATATCAGCAATATTCTTAAAGTCCACCAGACAGCTGTGTTACATTGTTCGGCCAGCCAATGAGAGGATTTCCCATCAAAGGGTAATGAAGAAAAATCCTTGCACACATAGAAATTGCCTAGAAAGTAGAATTCAATGAAGAAATAGCTGCTATAATAAAAGATAAGTGCTTGAGCATCTTACCAAAGTCTAAAAAAAAAAAAAATGTTTCCACCAGTAAGAAATGTGTGATGCATATGAAAGCCAGCTCTGAAAGCATGGCAACAATGGCTCAATGTGTCATCAAAATTGTTCTATAAATAAGATCAACCCCAGAGGGAAGGACCAATATCAAAAAGTTTTTTGATATTAATGGCTGAAATAAATGCTGTCTTAGAGAGTAGCCATGTTCACTGAATACAGTATATAAATACCATAGAGAAACAATGGGCAGAAATTCCATTTTTGAAGTTTTTCAAAAATAACTTACAACTTAGCAACCTTCTGGTCAACAGTCAGTCACCAAAATTACATGAGGAACTCACCAAATGTCTGTGAGTTGGAGGGCACCCTCAGAATAGAGGGGGATGGCTGAAAACACAATTTTAAAGGTAATATCCAAGAGCCTAACTGTTCAGCTAAAACACCAATAGAATAGTTCTTTTCTCCTTATATGAACAGAGTGGATGGTGGAGAAGGATGGCTTTAAGCTCCTTTTTTTTGCAAGAGAACAGCTTTCAAACTTCATTATGGGGAGTTGATGAAGAGATATTGTTCAGATGTATTGTGTACTTGTGACAGTTCCCTAAAAACTCCTTGATATCATGGCAGTAGCAGAGCAGACTGTTTACTGTAGAAAATGTCACTAAAACTTGGTTTCTTTTTTGACACCATGACACTGACACACTGACATTTTCTTAACCAAATGTCCCTGCTTTAGCCTTGAGGCAAGCAGTTTGTCTTTATCTTTGGAGAGGGCTAGATTTCTAATGAGGTCATCAGCTCATCTTGAGTAAACAGCTCCTGCTCTAATGTCTCTTTGTCAGGTGTGCTCAGGTCAGCTGAAGTTCGCAGGTCTCCTCCAATCAAATCATCATTGATTCATTCCATTTCATCTTCTGAAGAATCTAGTCCATGCTATGGAAGTATGGAATTGGCATACTGTCATTGTGAGGAATTAGTCTCATCACTGAATCCAGGTTCAGATAAACAACTTTATGCTTATTTTTAGCAGAGAATATAGTGATCTTTTGTCTCCCTCCATATCATGGGTATAGCTAACAGCATTGACTTTTTATTTTTGTTTAACCAGTCATGTAATCCATTCAAACAAATGGTACAAATAACGTGTGATGTCCATGCCTTATTCTGGTCACCTAGAGGACAGCCAAAGTATGGAAATTTTTCTAAATATCTATCATTCCCTAACTAAATCACAAAATTGGGATTATTTAAGAAAGAGTCACACACAGCAGATTTGTCAGAGTGATGTTTACACTTTCTAGGCATGATAATGAATGTTTCATTCATTATCATGCCTTTCTTGAAACAGTTTATAATCAAATCATTAAATTATGAAATAACAAGGATATATAGTTATATTAAAATAATTACATAGACATGATGAATGTATAAACAATAATAATAATAAATAAACAGTAACTATATTGATTTAGGTTGGCAGAAAAGGTATATGAGTGGTAGAATCAGTCTCGTCATGTTCATGTAATTGGTCTCATCACAAAATCTAAAACAGAAACAGATTTGGAATCAGTATTCAGAGATCTGCCCAGTCCACTTGTTTTTTTTTCCAATGAAAAATACTTGTTAACCTATGTTATTATTATTGAAGTGATCGCTTATGTTTTATTGTGAAAAATTATTAATCTGTTATAATAACACAGAACAGAATCTGTATAGATCATAACTAATGCCGGAAGAGCTTTTTTTTTTTTTTTTTAAAGGAACTGAATTTTAGTATGTTAACTATGCATTTGCATGAATGAAAAAGTGGAGTCCCCCAAAAAACTTTTTATATTATTGAATGTGTTCACTTATGTTTTTATTTTTTATATTCCTCTTTAAAAGTGTACTCCTATTTTTTGATTTTTCTGACAGTCTCGTCCAATAGTTTCATCTCATCCAATAATAATTTCATCCCATCATCCGTCTTCCTCAGTTCATTCCCCTTCTGTTCCGTCAGCTGATCGCTTATCGTGTCTTCCTAGTTCAAGTTTAACATCATCTCCACTAGCCAATGGTCATTATTCACCACTTTCATCAGCAGGGCCAATCCGTCTTAATTTAGCTGCAAGCAGAACTCAGGTAAGTAGAATTATTTTACCCTAGCTTGCTTGTTAATATGCATTTTTGATTAGAACAGCATGTAAAAATTCAAATTGTCCAGCATAAGTTTATTTTGGAAAATGTTTGTGAATACAAACATTTTCCTGGAGACTAGGCACCAGCGAGGTGATCTGATAGAGGTGTATAAAGCCTTGAATGGTTTAAGCATGCTCAATGCTGATGGGATTCTTCCTCTAGCTCAGAAAAATCACCTGAGAGGGCATAAATTCAAATTGAGGAAAGACAGATGTAGGATAGACGTGCGGAAATTTGCCTTTAGCCAGCGGGTGGTTGGTTGGTGGAACAGACTTCCATCCCTTGTGGTGGAGGTTGATAGCCTAAATAAGTTTAAGGCTCAGCTGGACAGGTATTTTGAACGAACAGAGGGGTGAAGTGGAAGTGGGTTTTTTTTTTTTTTTGGCTGATGCTGCATAAGCTTGCTTTCTTGCATCAAATGCCTCTACTAATGCTAATGCTACAATTCTCGACTTTACGAGTTAATTCGTTCCTAGCGCGTGCTCGTAAAGCGGGAATTTATTTCCCATAGACATAAGGTTAAAAATAGGGGTTACGTTCTCAACAATGAAATTAGTTAGCTAATTAGTTTATGTTTAAACAATGATTGGTTTATCAGAAGAAATGAAAACAGCCTGTAAAATCAAGCAAATTATAATAATAAAGAAATTATTTGACTTACAAATGTTAAAGAATGTTTATTCTTCATGATCATCGACTAAATGCACAGTCATTGATCACTCATTATTGGCTTGGCACTCATTGATTTGTTGCACAAGGAGTCTTCAGAAATGTTTCAAGAGGTGTTTGTTTCCAAGATAAGCTTCTCTTTTAATTATAAATTTCACGATTGCATGCATAAGCATTTTTTAATGGAACACACAAATTGCAACTAACATGATTCGCGAGGAGTAACAAGTTTACATAGCTTTAAAAAAAAGGAATGAAGAGAAGATTCTGAAAATTTGTTTTTTATACAATTGAAGATTTCAGTAAAGGGGAAACACATTTCACCATAATAACAAAAAAAACCACACAATTCTGGCTATCGGTATTTTTACAAATGCAAGAAGTTCAAGTTTACTACCCGTTTATAATTGCTTGCAGTAACAGAAAAGCCCAATAAACCGGAAAGTGCAAATTGTTTTTATTGTTTTATGGTCGTGACCTCCAGAAATGTGCATTTAAACAAAGGCGTTTAAAATTCTTATAACAGAACATATGATAACGATGAAAGTGTAGTGAATTTTAATTATTTGTAACTAATACAATTTACAAACCACGCTCACGACCTTTTATATGGCTTTAAGGTTACACTCGTGACTTTAAAAATTACATTTTAGAGAAATAAATAGCTTAGTTATACAGCGAAAATTTTAACTTCTGAGATCTTGAAATGAATTACCAAAAAACAATGTGTTATTGGGTTCACATTACAGTATTTTAATGATATGATGGTGTCTCTGGAACTGATTAATATTGTAAAGCGGGGTACACTGTATTGTATAGCTTTAATGGGCTTTTTTCACTCCGTGGTTGAGTTAGTCGGTCTCAGGTGCACGTGGTTTGGAATGCGGTATTTATGAATGTTTAACATTCATTTTTTGCAGTTAATGTTCATATTTTCGATTTTGTTGATACTTGATACTTGGGGAAAAAAACTCGTAAACCCAGGAATTTGTAAAGCAAGAACTGCCTGTATTAGCATTATTGTAATACGAGGGGAAAAGGTAAGTGCTATTTGCACTTACCATTTTCCCCTTGTATGATTGGATTTCTATTGTTTTGGATTGTTTATATTAAACCAAAATATATATATATATATATATTTATTTATAACCCAGTTTTTAGTTTTGAGTAAAAATCATTACTTTTACACTAGTCTTACTGCTTGATATTTAAATACAGTAAAGAATATTATCCTATTTAATGTTCAGGTGAGAAACAGACAAAATCATCTTAATTGTTGATGTGATGTGTTAACTTCTTTATTTGATAGCCAAGTACACAATATCTGGTCAAGAATTTGAAAATTAATACTAAATTAAATCCAACAGAAGAAAAATATGAGTCTTGTTTGTATTTACAATCAGAGTTGAGACCATTCTATGCCATTGCCATTTGTGTGTTCCCTGCATTTTATTAGTTTAAAATGTGGTTTGTACAAGTAAACATGAATTGCTGACTTCAGCCCACGTGAAGAATGGAGTGCAAGAAAATATCAGGTATGATTGGATTTCTTGGAATTAACACTTCACTTCTGGTTTTAGTTATGAAAATGAAACCTTATTGTAGACAGATTTCAGGCAGTGCAAGGCCTAGATGACAATCTGAAACACTTTATGGAAGAGAACAAAAATAGAAGGGGCTATTCTTGTAGAAATTGTAATTTTTTTTTTTTTTTTTTTTTTTTTTTGTAATTTGTAAAACCCCTAGCTGTACAGCTGTGATGGGATATTGTATATCATATATACTATAGTAATTGTACAGTAAACTTGGAAAAACAAAAAATCACTTATTTTAAAATAATAGCTAAATGCCTATTAAATTATACGTAGGTATTTAAATTATACACTGAATGATAATATTATTAGGTATACCAATCTAATTAGTGGATAGATATCTCTTTAGCCTTCATAACAGCCTAGGTTCATTATGACACGGACCTGGACCCATTCATTTTAAAAAGTGTAGCACAGGGATGCTGGCCTATGTTGACTCATTTGCTTCCCACAGTTGTTGCTTATTGGATAGTTGCAAATCTTTGCTCCAACAAACTTGTTCTTCCTCATCTCACAGGTGGTCAATTGGATTGAGATCTGGTGAATGGGAGGCCACCACAATAGTTTGAATTCACTCATATTTCTGGAATCAGTTCTGTACAATTGTGGCATTGGTGCAGGGTATGCGACAACTCGGCGACAGTAAACTCAGCAACAAAAATTATTTTTAAAAGAAAATTATGTACATGTTTTCATTTAGGGTTATTATGAATTTATTAATCGAAATTTGTTAAGTCAAATGTATTAGCGCAATATGTTATTTATTAAGAACACACCTGTTTATTAGAAGAGAATTTATTGCAAAGATGTATACTTAATTTATTAAGCCAAAAATTAGAGAGATAAAAGTAATCAAAATATATATTTTAAAATTAATTAAAATCAATAAATAAGAAAAAATAGTAGAAAAACTAACATCAGTGGCAGCAGAAAGCACAATCCACTACATGTTGCTTATAATCAGCTAAAATAGGATATTTGCCAGTAGCATGGAAACCAGTAGAGTGAAAATGAACTCAATCAAATAAAATAACAAAATAACAATAACAGAAAAATATAGGGGGGGGGGGGTTAAAAAAGAAGAGGGTAGTTGAAGCAAAGTTCCTAAAATAATTTAGAAATAAGCCAATTAAAAAAAATTTAGCAGCACCCCCTAGTAGTTTCACATAATTCGTTTCTGAATTATGTGAAAACTCACTACGATGGAAACGTGGACTAACAACATTATATGACCAAATAAACTGAAAATAATAATTAATAAAATTAAATAAAATAGACTGACCATTATGCCCCATCTTGACAGAGGACCACTAGGTCAATAATAGTCAGGAAATCACTGCATTTCAAACGCTAAACAAATCCATGCAACAATGGAATGATGCTAAGATCAAACCGCCGATGCAATAGATTTGCATAGTGGTGGTCCTTATACAGCGAAAAATAATAAAGCAGAAAGCCTAGTACTCGCATGGCCAAACCACACCACTGACAAAATAATAGTTGAACTGAAAATATATATAGAAACAAATTAGGCTATAGATGGTAGTACAAATGCAGTGTTAGCACATCGTCACGCTACCCCCATGTAAATATAATCCAATTAATCCAAAAAACTAAATAGAGAGATAAAAGTAATCAAAATATATATTTTAAAATTAATTTAAATGATCAGTCTATTTTATTTCATTTTATTAATTATTATTTTCAGTTTATTTGGTCATGTAATGTTGTTAGTCCACGTTTCCATCGTAGTAAGATTTCACATAATTCGGAAACAGGTGCCTACTAGGGGATGCCGCTAAATTTCTTTTAATTGGCTTATTTCTAAATTATTTTAGGAACATTACTTCAACACTACCCTCTTCTTCTTTATCCCTCCCCTTATATTTTTCTGTTATTGTTATTTTGTTATTTTATTTGGTTGAGTTCATTTTCACTCTACTGGTTGCCATGCTATTGGCAAATATCCTATTTTAGCTTAATTTATTAAGTATACATCTTTGAATTTTTTTAATAATCCTGGAAAATAAACTATAAAACTACAAATACTTTACTTTTTTAATCCATATTGTAGTTGCAGGATATACCACGAAGATATTCTATAATATTTTGCCGATTATAGTTGTTGATCTTATTTAAATTTCTGCAGTCAACTTCTTCATAGCATGTTTGTTTCCATGAACGTTCATGACCGGCAGTAATTCTTTCAAAATATATATTGTAAGTTATTTCAATTTTCCTTAATTTATCTGTAATAATTCACAAAGTAGGGTGAGCAATACTACTACCAAAAGTGAACTGTAGTTTGTGATGGCAAGTTTCAGCAAAATTGTTTGTTCTGTTGCTTTCACTTAATGTTCATTGATATGTGGACCAAATATTAGAGGGAAATGTTGGTGCAGCTCTAGTACCATTGTTTCTGAGACATCCTATCTACGTATTGGTAAAACCATTTTAAAATTGGTTCAAACTCTTCTGGTAAATAATTTTCTACACTGGTAATTGCATGAATAGTCTTCTTGGGGAACAAATGCAATAGACGTGATCATTTTTGAATGTAATGCAAAGTTGACATCTATATTGTATCTTCTAGAAGAGGCATAATGCCAAGTGTTTCTGAAGATTTTTAATTAAGTGAAATAAGCAACCATTAATGTTTAGTCTGGAAAAACTGCATGAATAGCTTGAGATGGTTTGCAAGTTTGTAATCCACATTTATGCCAAAGTTCGTGTATATGTTAAATAATTTTATGTTTCAGCTCTTTTATCTGGCAGCAAATGAAACAATATAGGAAAAACTGCACCTCCATCTTTTCCAGCTAGTATGACGAAAATTGGAGGAAAAAGAGAAGAGAGCAAAAAAGTGCCAGCCATTAATAATTCCTTCATATGTTCACTCCACGTTGAGTGATATTCCCTACCAAATACCAGGATGTGCTGCAGGTCAGACTGGTCTCTTCTTGAATCTGCTAGAAGAAAATGCTCAAAATTTGTCAGACTGTACTCATAACAGGAATACTCCTCATGTATAATTATTGCAGTGTGCGATTCTGGATTTGCTGGTGCTCTTATTAAAGTTTTAGGATTGTTAAAAAATTCAAAGATATATACTTAACTATGCAATAAATTCTCTTCTAATAAACACGTGTGTTCTTAATAAATAACATATTGCACTGATATATTTGACTTAAAAAATTTCCATTAATAAATTTTATAATAACCTAAATGAAAATATGTACATAATTTTCTTTTCAAAATAATTTTTGTTGCTGAGTTGACCATGTCCGTTGGTGCATCATCTTGTTGGGAGGATACACTACAGTCATGAAGGGATGATCAGAAGTAATTTCCAGATAACCTGTGTCATCAAAATGTTCCACAGTTACCAAGGGGACCATTGTGCTCCGGTAAAACACTTTCCACACTATCACACTGCCGCCACCACCACCAGGTTCAGCAATGCAGGTTCACCAACCTGCATTGCTGAACCTGGTAGGATAACTCCATGGATTCATGCTGTTTTTGCCATGTTCTGACCCTCTCATCAGTAAGAAACAGTAGAAACTGGGATTCTTCACATCAGCCAATGTTTTCTTGTCCTCCACTGTCCATTATTGGTGTTCCTGAGTCCACAGTAACCTTACCTTTATTGCTGAGAGAAGTGGAACCAGATTTGGTGGTCAGTTGCAATATCTTTATTTTTGATAAGATACGATGAATTGTGCATACTCTTTGGTTGCAATTGTTGTACTCGGTTCCTATTTGATTGACTGTAGGCTTTCTGTTACCCTGTGTAAGGATTACCAGCCTCTGCTGACATCTCACATCAGTGAGCTGCTTCCGGCCACAGGTTTACCATTGGCTAGATATTTGGTTATTGGACCTATCTTGAAACACCCAAGACACAGTAATATGTGGAAACTTCAGCAGGGTTAAAGTTTTTGAGATACTTATACCAATATATCTGGCACTGACTAACATGTCCTATTCAAAGTCACTTAAATTTTTTGTCTTGCCTATTCTTACAGTGAACGCACACATCTTCTATCTGCCTGCTTCTTTATATTGCATGGTATGAACACATGATGTTATTATCAAAGAAGTGCTCCATTTTGTGAAAAGGATAAGTGCCACCTAATAAAGCTGCCACTCAATATACAGGGTGATTCACTACCAGTGCGACAAACTTGCAGGAGGTGTAGGGGGCACAAAGACGAATTGGAATCACATAGCATTGCAGGGTCCGAAATGCTTTCGTCATGCGGGAGGTCGCATGAACAAAGAAGCAAAGAAAAAGAACAGAAACAGCAACTCGTTAGTGTAACAGAAATCATTTTAATGACAAGTTTTACATTGGCAAAAAGCCATGCTACAGAAGGTGTTCGAAAGTTCGACCAGAAGCAGTCACACAGGCTTCACAGTGCCGCTGCATGGAATCCCTAATGTTCTGGAAGATTCCTGGCGTGTCTCGAATCTCCCCGGCAGCTACAGAGATGCGAGTGACGAGGTCTTCAATTGAATCAACGGGGGTCTCATACACTAATGTCTTCATTTGACCCCAGCAGAAGAAGTCCAGGCATGATAGGTCCGGCGATCTAGCAGGCCAATGAACCGGACCACCACGACCTGTACAATGCTGTCCAAATGTAACGTTTAGGTGTTGGCGGATGTCATTGGTGTAATGTGGGGGAGCCCCATCATGCTGGAACCACATTGAGTGGCGCAATGACTGAGGAACATGTGTTTCTTCAATAAGTTCGGCCAGGACTTCCTGTAGAAAGATCAAGTATGCCCTACCGTCCAGACGAGGGGGCAGAAGGTACGGTCCAGTGAGGTGGTCTCCAACAATGCCGGCCCAAACATTGACAGAGAAACGACATTGAGTTGCACGTGTTTGTGTACCATGGGGGTTCTCCAAAACCCACAAATGGGCGTTATGTTGATTGAAGGTTCCCTCTCTTGTGAAACTTGCCTCATCCGTGAACAATACGGACACAGCAAATGCGCTGTCTGCCGCACTCTGTTGAGGAAACCAAGTAGCAAAAGTCCTCCGGAGTGGATAATCCGCAGGCTCCAATGATTGGACGCTTTGCAGATAGTATGAACTCATTTGGTTTGTTGACAGTATCCTCCATGCAGTGGATTAGTAAATACCCAATCGTTGGCCTATCGCTCGAGTACTCGTACTCGAATTGCCTTCTGCAAGACATAGGACATTCTCATTGTCGACATCCTCGTCGTTCGCTCTCGATTCATGGTACCTCTCGTGAAACAACCAGTCTCACGTAACCTTTTGTGCACACGTGCGAAAATCGTATGATGAGGAGCACGCCTGTGTGGGAAACGTTCCTGGTACAAGCGCAGAGCGGCGCACCCATTATAGTCCGCAGCTCCATACGCAAGGTGCATGTCGGCCAGTTCAATGTTTGAATACTCGTCCATCCTACTGCCTCGGGAACCGGTTTGCAAATGCTGACTTCCAGCGAGATCGCTGTTCATGCGACCTCTCGTTCAACGTCCTCTACCGCATGACGTAGGCATTTCGGACCCTGCAATGCTATGTGAAGGCGCCTCCATAGCCAGGTGGGAAGGAGCAGCAGTGCGCAGCACACACTTCTTGATTAGACCGGGGTTCGAGCCCGTCACCACCAAATACGGAGGATGCGGAAAGGTCAGGAAATGACCACCGCATATCCCGGAGCAATATGGCCTTAGTTGCTAATGCTCCTAAAAAAAAAAAAAAAAAACCAAAAAAAAAATGCTATGTGATTCCGATTCATCTTTGTGTCCCCTACACCTCCTGCAAGTTTGTTGCATTGGTAGTGAATCACCCTGTATACTAGGTGAGTAGCCAATGTTACCTATTTAATACTTGATACAACAGACTGGAAATACTTGATACAAGAGACTGTTGAAATAATGGCACATTCAGTGCAGATGTTTTGCAGTGCCGAAAAAAGAGAGTGGCAAGTCACACGGTTACTGTATTTGTTTACGTTCGCCATTTTGAACGTGAATTCTGTACTGATATCACTGATTATTCTACTGTTTTATATTTATTTTAAATTAAAAACCCCTCACCATGGCTCCTAAAGTTAATAAATCAGCCATTTTCAATCCACTGCAGGATGAAGGCCTCTCCAGCAACTTTTCAGTTCCTTCTGTTTTGAGCACTGGCCATCCATTTACTACCCACAAACTCATGAATTTCATCAATCCATCTCCGCCTTTGTCTTCCAGGTTTTCTTCTAGCTCCTCTTGGATAGCATTCTGTTATTTTCTTAGTCCATCTGTCATCATGTCTTCGAGCTATGTGGTCTGCCCAAGACCATTTTATTTCTTTAGTTTTGATAAGAATGTTCTTTACTTGAGTTTGTTGCCTAATCCATGTGTTTCTCTTCTTATCTAACAGTCTGATTCCCAATATGATTCGTTCCATTCTTCGCTGTGTAGTTCTCAGCTTCTCTTCCATTCTTTTGGTGAGTGCCCAAGTTTCACTTCCATAAGTCATGGTGGGGGTATACATTGGTTCATTATTTTACGTTTCAGACAAACTGGGATATTGCTCTTCAGTATGTGACTATATTTCCTGAATGCTATCCATCCAAAATTCATTCTTCTCTTGATTTCCAGCCATTTATCATTATTACAGCTAATAACTTGTCCCAGATAAGTATATGACTCCACCTTTTCAATTACTGCTCCTTCAATCATTATTTCCCTTTCTGTGGCATACTTGTTCATCATTACTTTTGTTTTAGCCATATTCATCTTTAGTCCAAAATCCTTACTAGCTGTGCATAACTGATTAAGATTTTCCTCTAATTCTTTGGGATCATGGCTTATGACCACAATGTCATCTGCAAATCGTAAATGGTTTAGGTACTCTCCGTTCATATTGACTCCTTTCTGCATCCAGTCTAATCTTCTGAAAGCTTCCTCAAGGGCAGCAGTAAACAGCTTCGGAGATATTGTGTCTCCTTGTCGAACTCCTTTCTCAATTTTAAATTTCCTACTGTCTTTGTCTAGTCTAATAAAGGAGGTAGTGTTCTCATTTATTTTCTTCAAAATCATAATATATGGGGTATCAATGCCTTGTGTTTCCAGTGCCCGAAACATTGCCTTATGCTGTATGGAGTCAAATGCCTTTTCATAATCCACAAATGTCAGGCATAATGGTGTTTTATATTCATTTGCTTTCTCCATTAGCTGTGATATTACGTGAAGGTGATCCATAGTTGAGAATCCTGTCCTAAAGCCAGCTTGCTCTTTCGGTTGATTCTCATCAAGTATTCTTTCTAATCTGTTAGTAATGACCCTTGTGAACAACTTGTAGATATGGGATAACAAGCTAATTGGTCTATAATTTCCAATTTATCTCCTTTCGTATGCAGCAAAACTATGATTGCATTATTCCACTGTTTAGGCGTCGCACCTTTTCTAATGCACTTTGTGAAGAGCCTTGCCAGTTTTTGTGTTATGTCTCTTCCTCCCAATTTTAACAACTCTACAGTAACTTCATCTTCCCCCAGGGCTTTCTGATTCTTCATTTTCTTCAGTGCATGTTCTATCTCATCAGGAAGAATATTGGGTATGTCGTATGTGTTGCTACTTTGAAATCCATCTTTCCCACTGCTGGAGTCATTCCCCTGCTCCTTGTATAATTCTCTGTAGTAGTCTTCTGCTATTTGAATTATGCCTTCTCTGCTGTTTATAAGCACACCATCACTATTCTTTAGTTTCGGTATCATTTGTCTTTCTGTATTACTGCTCATGGCTGCTGATTTAAATCCTTTGTGTTCCCTTAATGCTTGTTCTACTTTTCTTGTGTTAAATCTTCTTATGTCCTCTCTGAGTCTCTTTCTAATGGCTTTGCATAACTCAGTATACTCAATTTTCTCCGTGTCAGTGTTTTTCTTGCTTTTCATTTGTCGTCTTTGGTTCATCATGACAAGTGTTTCTTGACCAATTTTTTCTTCTTTGGATTTCTTTTTCCCTATAGGTTTCTTGGGCTTTATCACTTTCAAAAAGTTGTAATATTCCTCGTCGATATCTTGGTCCTCAGCATTCTGCAGAAGCTCATACTTGTTCTTAAGTTCCAGTACATACTGCTTTTTCTCCTCTTCTGTTATCTCAAAGACCTTTGTATTATTTACTCGAGTCAGTTTTTTCCTTTCCTTTCCTACATCTATATCAAGTGTACATCTTACCATTCTGTGATCACTTCCAACATTTACCTTATTCAGGACAGCAACATCATTCACAATATATCTTCTGTTAGTGAGGATGAAGTCGATTTCATTAGTTGTTAATCCATTTGGACTCTTCCATGTCCACTTTCTGTTCACCCTTTTCCTGAAAAAAAGTGTTCATTACTGACAGTCCTTGAGATTCTGCAAATTCCACAAGTCTTTCACCTCTCTCATTTCTTTCACCAATTCCAAAATTTCCTATAGTTCCCCTTTCTGCGCTGTTTTGTCTTTTTCCAACCTTAGCATTGAAGTCTCCCATAATAATAGTGTAGTGGGTTTTCTGCTCATCTAGAAGATTCTCAATTTCGGTGTACATTTCTTCAACCTCTTCATCATCATGGCTCGATGTTGGTGCATAAATCATTATAATCTTCAGCTTGTATCTCTTGGAAATCTTGAGTATTAGTCTTGACACTCTTGGTGATGTACTTTTGAATTCCAAAATGTTGTTTTTAAAATCTTTATGGACCAGAAACCCAACTCCACCTTCACTCCTTTCACTGTTTCCATTGGTGTACAGCAGATTTCCACTTGATAAACTTGATAAGAAGTGATTCATTTCTTCTTCTTGTTTCAGCCAAACCAATGATATTCCAATTCACATTTTCTAATTCCTTTTCCAGCTCTAATATCCTGTCTTCACCGATGAGTGTTCTTACGCTATAACAGGCCAAGTTCAGTTTCCTTGCATGGCAGCCTGGTCGTACCCAGAGATTCTTAGGACCCTCTGCTTCCACTCTGATCCTCTCGCTGCCGTAAGAGGGAGAGTGAAAGCTGCTGGGGACTGAGGGCCATTTGTTTCGTTGTGCTTTCATATGCTGGAGGGTTTGGTCTTTTCCTCTTCACGCTGACCAGGCGTCTTGAAGAGAACCACTCTACACGTTCGTTGCCACCTAAGTGACGTAACAGGGCTTACCATCGAGAAGGTATGCATGAGTGGATTTTAGGGAGGCAGGCCAACTGGACTTCTCCTAAATCTTCTGTAATAGAGAGATATTGGATCCATCAGTGTTTTAGGCTGAGTGTCTGATAACACACAGGATACCTGTTCCCCTCTAAGCCCCTGTATAAACCTCATACAGAACAGTAAAGAACAACAACATTAAAGTTTAGTGACAAACTTGATGTAATCCAAACTATTACATTAGAGTCACCTGGAATGTTAATTCATATACCCATGTGTATTGTGTCTGTAAATTTCATGTGTTCTCTGGTCGATTTGCCATTTGCCTGATTTTCTGGATGAAAAACCCCAGTTTATGGGGAAAAAGCCTTGCTATCTATGCCTGAGATTGACTAACTCAGCCACGGAGTGAAAAAAGCCCATAAAAATTCCTGCTGTCATTGACAGGCTTCGAACCCCGGACCTTTTCCACCTGGTGTAGGACAATACCACTGTGCTACCGCACAGGCTAAACTTAATATAATAAAGAAAATAGGATGGGGGCGTAAGTAGGAGTGTATTAATGGCAAATTAATACACTCCTACAGTGGATTGTCAACACTCCTAATATAACAGCGGATTGTCAAGATGTTAATGTTTTTTATGTACAGTGAATAAAATTGCATTATTAATCTCTCTATATCTTATTTAGCCTCATTATTTTTGCATTAAATATAATAAAAATAAACCTTTCTAGATAAAACGGAAAAATCAAAATAATAGCACCTTGAATCCCCAAACATGCCATTATTCTGAAAGTCTACTGTAGTATTAAATAAGTAAAACTGGCTCTCTTCACTTAGTATTATAGATTCAATACTTAAATCTAACATTGAACCAAATTTTTGCGTCTGCTTTTTTATTTAAAATGGATTTGCAAAAATCCATATGTATTTGTTCTGTCTTATCCCTATAGTGCTTGTTAATTTAATGTCCGTAGTTTTCACTCATTAATGCACTGTATACTTAACAATCATCTACATGGAGTGAATAATTAGGGAAGTGAGATAAATGGTGGTCGAACAAATCAGTAGCTGAGATTTTGTTAGAAAAAGTAAGTGGGAGTTGTTAGTGACTGTAAATGGAAATGGATTTCCATATGCAGTCTTAGGAAGTGTTTAGGAGGCTTGATTTTATTTACAAGTCAGCTCCATTGCATCTGGGTTTCAAATTGGGAACTTTATTAATTTGAGCATAAGTTGAAATACCAAATTATGTGGACTGTAAGCACTTGGGCATTAAACAGATATGAGTGACAAGAACATTAGTTTATTACATGCAGACATTTGTATCAATTAATTTATTGTAAACTCCACTGACCTGGTAGTCGTGCCAGAGCATATACAAGAACATTATAAACTAATGTTCCCTTCACTGCCCAAATGAACTTATTATGACTGATTTGATTGGAATGGCATATATTTTTCTGGAAGTAGTTCCACTGTGGCAAAATAAAATCATTATGGTAGAGCTTAGTTATGATTCTTTTCTCTGTGACAGCTTTCTAGGCAGCTGGGTGGGTCATTGCATACTAATAAAATCATAATGTATATTTGTGCATGCATTGCTAAATTTGATTTTTAATAATTGGGATAAATGGGTAGGAGGTATCATGTAGTTTAGTTACATATTATGTAATTTTTTTTCCTCTATTGCAGCACCAAACTCCAAAAGTCCAAAAAAACTCCTTACTCCAGAAATCTCAGAATTGTTCTGGAAATTACCAACAGACACCTGTGATGAGGCGGCAAGGACTTCTACAAGGAACTTCCACTGGTGGACAATCTTCCTGTTTGCCTGCCTCAATAGTAACTCTTGATTCTATTGTCACCGAGTATTTGAGGAAACAGCACTCTTTGTGTAAAAACCCTGTTGTTACTTGTCCTCCTTTTGATTTGTTTGTGTAAGTTAATCGTTCTCTAATTTATTCACCAAGTCTGTAAGATTAATTTTTACAGTAAAATTTTACTGGTGTCTCCACTAAAAGCATTTTCCCTTTGTTGGATCATTCTTTTTTGTGAGAAATAAATTTAAATAGATCCATATTTGTGTGTAGACTCTATAGAGAGCTCTGCAATAGCTGGAACTGTTATCAAACTTTAAATGCCTGAGTCATCCATATAAATTGATTGCATAGTAATTTCTTATTACTTTAGTAAGGATACATATTTTTAGATATATATATATATATATATATATATATATATGCATTGTAAGGTTCTAAAAATATCCATTTTCAGAGCCTTACAATTAACTTTTAAATCAAAGTAACATAGTGATAAAAGTTCAGAGGTCAAATAGATAAGTGCTGCATACTCTTGAGAAATGATAGATGAAATTGATTATATCTTGGAGTGCAAGTCATGACAGAAGATAAAATGCATTGAATTTTAAGACAACATGGTGTTATAGGAAAAGACATAATAGTATCATAGTGTGGAAATCTATTAATCTGCTAAATACCAAAATTACAATACCATGTTTTTATACTTCTTGTCACAATGGGAAAAAAAACTTCATACCAAAATACTGTGATTGCTACAGGTGGTCTGTGTTCTATTCTGTTCTTTTTGAATGGAATAGAACATGGCAGAGTACAGACCGCCATCTGATATTCGCTGACCAATTGTTTACAGAAATTGTGACCATCTGCTCTTGGCTTCTCATGGATTGATTACACCAGTCTGTATGGTTTTTGATGTCTATAAACTAATAATGTTCTTGTTTATACTCCGGCACAACCACCAGGTCAGTGGAATTTACAATAAATCAATCAATACAAATGTTAATCGTATTTAGCAGTCACAGACTTGACTATGTTACTGCACTCGCACTCCTGACCACTCAGCTACATCAGGCCAAAAATGTTCTTGTTTATATTCCGGCACGACCACCAGAGTTTACAATAAATCAATCAATACAAATTATTAATCGTATTTAGCAGTCATGGGCTCGAACCCCAGTCCACTCAAAGAGCGTATGCTACCACACTCACGCTCCTCACCACTCAGCTATGTCTGGCCTAAAAACATGTTCTTGTTTATACTTCGGCATGACCACCAGGTCAGTGGAGTTTACAATAAATCATCGATACAAATGTTAATCGTATTTAGCAGTTGTGGGCCTGAACCCCAGTCCACTCAAAGAGCTCGTGCTACTGCACTCACACTTCTGACCACTCAGCTACATCAGGCCTGGTTTCTAACTCAGTTTTTTTATGCTGATTTCAGAAATGTTATTTTTTTATTATTTTTTTTTTTTTCTGTCATGTACCGTTTTTCATAAATCATTTAAAATTTGGTGTTGTGAGTTGTTATTATTGAATGTATTAAGTTGGGAATTTGTAAGCTAAATCTTCACATGTTGGCAACACTGCTTTCAGTCATTTGTTTCTTGACTTTGAGAGCTCCATGCATCAATGTTTATCACTGTAAGGTCAGTTTATTTTGGAGGTTATCATATCAAACTTATGCTGAAAAGTGAGTAAAATGTCTTTACACAAGTGTTTGAACAATTCAAAGTTTGTTATTATTTATGGAAGTTATGTAATCCCTCAAGTAAAGACAAGATATTACAGACTTTATAAAAAATATATTGTACTTATTTTGGAGTGAAACTCGGTGACCAAAATAAACAGTGGACTCCACATAATGTTTGCTGAACCTGTGTTGAAGCATTGAGATTGTGGCAGGAGCCTACAAACCACTGTGTTGACTGTTACTTTTGCTTAGTTAATGTAGAGGGATACAGTGTAAAGCAGTGGTTTTTAAACTTTTTTTTAATAACGGCACCCCTACTCAATTTTCTGCCTGTTAGATCCGATTCTCTCTCCCTGTATGTATATATTTGTTTTGTTTGTTATTTGGTTTTTAGGAGCATTAGCAACTAAGGCCATATTGCTCCGGGGATATACGGTGGTCATTCCCTGACCTTTCCGCATCCTCCGTATTTGGAGGTCACGGGCTCGAACCCCGATCTAATCAAGAAGCGTGTGCTGCACACTGCTGCTCCTTCCCACCTGGCTACGGAGGTGCATATATATATATATATGTTATATGATATTTATTACAATAATGTAATTATAAAAATTACATTTCATAATACAAATTATATATATACAGTATATAATTTTATTCTTTATACAGAGGTACTAAGTAAACATCAATTATAGATCACCACAAAATTAAAAAGATACTGTACACCTTTTTATAATGAAATAAACATATAAATTAAAAAATAATAAGTTTAAGTAACTTAAACCCAAATTACGTGGCACCCCTGGAATGTTGTTTCGGCACCCTTAGATGCCGCAGCCCCCCAGTTGAAAACCACTGATGTAAAGAGTAAGAAGGGCACTTGTATCCTAATATTCCATTTGCCATTAGATGAGTCCCACATGGAAATAACCCACTGATTATTCCACTTATATTGGAGAATGTAGCAGCAGAAAGTGCTTAAAATGAAGCTTCTGAAGATTAAACTGAAGTCTACATGGCTGGAGACATTGAGTCCTGCTCTCAACTGTTTTCACAGCATGAACTCAATGATCCAGTAAGAGATTTAAATTTACCATAGGATCTGCAGAACTTCTTGGTTTTAAACTTAGGTCAAAAAATCTTCTAGCAGATGGGATGTTTTTCTCATGGTACAGGCACAGAGAACAATAACTAGTCCCCTGCTTTTCTGAAGACGATTACATGGTTTTCTGCAGTAAATTATAAATGACTTAATGAACTAATTAGAAATTAGTTACAATCTTACACAGTGGAGACTTTTAATTGACTCATCAAAGAGGAGTCATTATTATGGTGCAAGGAAGCCTCAGGCTTCCTTGCACCATAATAATAATACAAAAAAGATAATTTTTTTTTTTTAATACCAGCAGCCTATCCTTCAGAGGCTATTTCTTATAAATGTCAATATGTGAATTTTTCAAAAAAATAAGATGGGTTGATTTTACAAAAAATTTCTTGAAAAATAACTTGCAGCTTTGAACACTAAATATCATATTTGCAGAATTTACTGAAAAAATCTCCGCCATTACTGAAAAAATCTCCAGCGGCATTGGAGATTTTTTTCAGTAAAGTTTGAATGAAAATGTTAATACACTGCTACATTATAAACATTTAAAAACTTATAAAAAAAGAAGTACTGTGGATATGGATGATATTTCATTGTATTGTTAACCGAACAAAAAAAAATCTACAAGAAATATCTAAATCACTAAGTTAAAATTACATAGTAATTCACACTTAACTTAAAAGTTTGAGCTTCAGTTGTGAGGTTTATTGGTTAGCATGTGATTTTTATTGCACTTTTAAGAGTAAATGAAATTAGGCTCTGTATTCAATCACTCTGACAATCTTGTTCTGAAAACATTTTTAACTCAATTTGAGTTTCTCATCAAGTCATAAAAAAAGTGAAATGGCCAATTTTACTGTCCTGTGAACCACTGAGTAACTCATTCCCCTAACCTAGGACACTGAGTACTTACTATTCCACCTATAAGGATACACATCCTGAGGTTAAATTGTCATGTTTTTCTTTTTCCTAGACTTTTGTCACATGGTAACACAGAGGACCAGTGATGCCAGTAAGTGATGTCATTGGTCCTCTAATTAGTAGTAGTAAGATTCTCCAGACCCAAACTCTTTATAGCAGATGAAATGATAATTCACACCAATGTATCAAATGTTGTGTGTATATCATCTAATTAAGCTAAGCTGTCAACTCTTATGTAATGTCATTAAGAACTTGTATCAGGATTTAGCTTCTTGGTTATTGGGTAATGTTTCTTTTTTTTTTTTTAACAATATAAATTTTTTTAAGAAATTTATCAGATAGGTTAAAATTATGTATTGATCATTTATTTGATCAGTGTAGTTTATTTCTTATGTAATTGTCTGTTTTTTCTTTTTTTCTCTGCAGCCCACACCAGTGTCCTGAGCCTCAATATAAAAATACAGCACCATTAAATATCACTGCCAGGTTACAGAAAACAGAGGTATGCATAATTCATTCTCATCTAATTTCAACATTAAATTTATTCTAACAAATTCATATTAATGTAGTATATTATACCGCTATACAAATTTAGAAAGTGATTGTTTGCACTATGGCTCTACATCACACTATAAGAAGTAGCCTTATGCCGTGACTTCTCCTCTTCCAAACGTCTTTGTTGCAGTTATTGTGACATTTGAAGTGACATTTTCTGTTATTGTTGGGTGTGTGACTTCATTTCTATTGCAGAATCCAAGCTTGTGTAACTTCCTATAGATAGCGAAAGTTCTTACATCCATTAACTTTAGTCCATTTCAGACTGCTGACTTCACTGTTTTGTAGAATTGATGTAACCACTCTATTCAGTAATTGTCTATTCTCTTTTGGGCCTATCGAGTAATTTTGTGACAATTGTATTTACTCTCATTATTCTGCTTTCGACAGCTTCATCAAAAACTCATTGTGCAAAGTTCTAGTACTTAATAACATGTAAAAAATGACTGATGTAGCTTTCAACAGTAAAATTTCTTTGAATCTCTGCAAATTAGTACACCAGTTGTTATTGATATTCATTGCATTACACTTTTATAGTTGCTACTTTAATAGCATCAGCAAATATTCTTGCACCCTTTCTATTTAAGTCTATCTTATCCGTGTAGAAACAGCAGAGACTGCTTCTACAGGGATGGGATACACTTAAATAGAAAGGGTGCAAGAATATTTGCTGATGCTATCAAGGCAGTGTTAGGTGGGTCGGAAAACTGCTAGTTTGGGGGATTCACAGACTAAAAAATTAACAGTAGCAGCAGGCAGAGGCGAAAGTGATTCTTGCACTGCTTCTATTGTAATGAGCAGCAGCCTGGAGAGCAGGTTGCTGGGGATTTCAAGAGCTGCTGGGAGTCATCATGGAACAATTAAATATGTAAATAAGTAAATAAGCATGGGCTGTCTTAGGGTAACTAAGAGTAAAAACAGGTGAATGTACACCAATGCTAGGAGTATAGTAAATAAATTTGATGAATTTAAGTTCTGGTGAAGATGTGGTGTCACACAGATAAGGAATGCAGAATTGGAATTTGGAGAGTACAATGTGTACAGAAAGGATAGACAGGATAGAAAAGGAGGAGGGGTCGTGCTGTTAGTTAAGAAACACAAAATCCAAGGAAGTACATCCAGTTGACATTGGTGGAAAGTGCAATGTTGAGTCAATTTGGTGTGACATAAGCACTGGGAAAGGGAAAATGAGAGTAGAAGTGTGTTATAGGCCTAATGACTATGATGAGTACAATGAAAAACTCTAAAGAGAAATAGAGTGGGCAGGTAAATCAGAATGTCTTATAATTGGGGATTTTAACCTTCCAGACATTGGCTGGAACTTGTGGGTTGGTCACTTGAACACTAGCCAGACTTTTGTGGATTTATTGTATGACTGTTTTCTACAGCAACATGTTCGAGAGGCAACCAGAGGGAGTAATACTCTTGATATGATTATCAGCAGTGATTATTCATGCATTAAGAATCTGTAGATAAAGGCACCACTGGGTGGCAGTAATCACAGTCTACTGATGCAGAATTTACTTAAAGATGTAACTAGCATCGAGGGCAAAGGGAAGGGTTTTTGTTTTCGTATGGTCTCAGACAGTTTTTAAATTCTATACAGTGGGATCAACTAATGATCTTTAAAACAGGAAATTCTTAATGGGAAGTCTTCAAGAAATTAATCTTGGAAGCTACTAGGCTCTTCGTACCAACTAAGAAATGCTGTTCAAGATTTAGACTTTAGCTAAATGGATGTCAAATGAACTAATGAGGCTCATGGCAGAGAAGAAAAATGTGTGGGATACATATAAATTATCAGGCGACACAGAAGCCTATGGCAGATATAAGCTAGTCTGTAATCAAGTCACAAAGGAGGTTAGGCAAGCAAATGCTGATTATGAGAAATCCTTGGCAAAGGATGTAAACAAAAACAACAGACTTCTTTACTTATGTAAACTCTAGAAGGAAGAGGGTGAATCAGATTGGTCCACTTGATGTTTGTGGTTTGATTGTTGATGAACCTGCTCAGATAGCTGACAAACTGAATGGGTATTTTGCATCTACATTCACACGTGAGGAATTCTTTAAGGAAGGGGAGGACAGACGTTTACTAAACTCTAACAGGGAGTTAAATGATTTTGTAATAAGGAGAGCAAAGTGGAGGAGAAATTGTCGAAGTTAAACATAAAAAAGGCACTTGGGGCAGATGGAATCTAGCCAGTTACATTGAAGAAGGCAGCGAGGGAAGTAAACAAACCCTTAGCCATAATTATAAGAGCATCCTTAGATTCAGGGTAGGTCCTCATGGATGGGAAATGTGCAAATCTATCCCCAATTCATAAAGGGTTTCAAAGGACGACACAAATAATTATAGATCTGTTAGTTTAATTTCTGTTCCAGGGAAAATAATGGAGTCACTGGTTAAAGAAGTGATGCAGGATCACCTAGAAAAGACTGCAGTAATAGTTTAGACACAGCATGGGTTTATTAAGGGGAAGTCATGTCTGACCAATTTGATTGGATACTGCAATGTGGTCACGAAGGAACTGGATGCAAAAAATAATTTTGATAACTTATACTTGGATTGCAGGAAAGCTTTTGATACTGTTGCACATGGAAGACTGCTGTACAAATTGGAGTGGTATGGCATTAAGGGCAAGTTGCTACAATGGATAAAGGGATGGTTGAGTGGGAGATGGCAGAGAGTGGTAATAAATGGACACTGCTCTACATGGAGTCCTCCAGGGTTTGGTGCTTGGTCCCTTGTGGTTTTGTGTATTTATTATTGATATCAATGAAGGTATGTCAGGCTTGATGTCCAAGTTTGCAGATGATACGAAGGTTGGCAGGGTTGTTAATAATAGTAAAGACAGTATGCTACTGGAACAGGACCTAGAAAAGTTAGGTAGATGGACTGAGAAGTGGCAACTGAAGTTTAATATTGACAAATGCAAAGGACTGCATATGGGTAGCAGTAATTAAAGAGAAACGTACCAGCTGTGTCGTACTACACTCAGGGAAGTGGAGAATGAAAAAGACTTGTGGGTAATTGTGCATTCAGATATGAAGTTCTCTGACCTGGGGGTAATTCCATGACCTGCTCTGGCAGCCCGTCTGCCAGAGCAGGTCATGGAGTTTTGTCAATGATATCTAAGAATTTAGCTAGCAGAGACAAGGTGATTATCCCCTTGTATAAGGCAATGGTCAGGCCACACCTTGAGCCCTGTGTACAAGTCTGGAGGCCTCATTTTAGGAAGGATGTAGAGTTGCTAGAATGAGTACAGAAAAGGGAAAGAAGATTGGTGAAAGGAACAAAGGGGTTCTCTTACCAGGAGAGACTTAAATTCTGTAAGTTGCAGCATCTGGAGACTACGCACCTGCGAGGTGATCTGATTGAGGTGTACAAGGTCTTTAATGGTTTGAGCAGGCTCAATGCTGATGGGATGCTTCCGCTTGCTCAGATTAAAAACCTGAGGGAGCATAGATTCAAATTGAGGAAAGACAGTTGTAGAATAGATGTGTGGAAGTTTGCCTTTAGCCAGCGGGTAGTTGATTGCTGGAACAGACTTCCAACGGATGGGTGAAATGGGATTTTTTTTTTTTTTTTTGGCCGATGCTATATAAGCTTGCTTTCTTGCATTATATGCCTCAGCTAATGCTAATGTTACCAGCAAATTATCAGATTTTAAGTGGGATAAAGTGGGCATTATTATTCATTATTACCCTTTTGTGAGGAGAGGAAAAATTTTTATCAGTGCAGCCTACACTTGTAGGTAGCAGGAATCTGTTTTATGGAGATGGTTTTCATTTGAACAAAGGTGGTGTAAGGATTTTTGCCATTATCATTGAGGATATCTTAAGGGTTCAGGGAAACTGCTAGTTGCAGTGGGGGGGAGAAAAATAATATAGATCCACATTTATCTGATGGTACAGATCAAAGTAATGCTTGCACTCACTTCAAGAATTCTTGTTTTTTTTTGACACAACAGCTGATGTTGGTAAGATGTTCTTTTTACATTTAACATTTCAAATGAGCAGGATGAGAAAGATAAGGAAACAAGCCTAAATAACTTCAAGGGGTGTGTTAGGATAGTAAACCATAGAAGAATACTTAGTCTTAGCTGTGTCTGCAGGAATGTTATCAATAAAATGGCTGGATTTGAACTCCTGGTTAGGGTAACTAATGCTGACATTTCTTCAAATAGGCCTCTGGGGTTGGGTATATTCATACTATGATTTTTTTTTTTTTTTTTTTTTAGTGTTCCTCACCAACCATTGAAGTAAAAACGAAAGACGGAAAACCAAATTCTTAAAATTTTTAATATTTACAATAAATTTATTTACAAACAAAACAAAATACCATATTACTGATGATAGTAATTTTAAAATAAGACAACTGTGATATACAGTAAATATACAAATAGCGAATTTAAAATACAATAAAATATACTAGGTTAAAAGCGCTAAAATACTAACTGAAGCTTTCAAAGGCTTCTGCCTTCTTTCTCAACAGTGTATTTCTATTTTGCAGTGCATGATTAAATACCAGCAGGTATTTGGTTCATGGTGCGTCTCACATAAACGTATACTGTTCCCGTCGGAACTGGAAGTGGCTCGGGAGCATTTCAGGCAAAAACGTTCATCCTCTCCAAGGATTACCGCCTCAAAGAGGGGATGAATGCGTGTGCCCCTATCTCTATTTATATTATTCTCAATAGAACTAATTCGTAAGCTCTCGAGCCACTTGCGGTCCCAAAATCTATGCGCCCGATCGGTGATGACACTAAAAAATTAAAATGAGAAACACTAAAAAATCATAGTAATGCTGACATAATAGGGCTAACAGAAAAGTAGTACCACCTGGAAATTGTGGATGACGACTTGTACTATGGTGTGTATTTAGGAAAGATGGGACTGGTGGTAGTGCTGGTATCATGCTTCTTATCAAAAGCAGCCTGAATGTGAAAAGAGCTTTTGTTGAGTCTGTAGTTGCACAAAATGAGAGATGCCTGATGGTGTGCAAAGTGAATCAGACTAAAATGCTTTTAGGGCTTAAGCCTCAGGCTGTGTGAAAGTTTAACAATGTACAAGTTTGTACAATAGCATCATATTAGTATGCAGCAAACTCTAAAATAGCTGTAAACAGCATCACTTTAGGTGTATCTCATATTGTGAATACCTGAGATGTTACTTATTCTTAGCAATGATATCCACTGAAAATAAGTAACAATAGTCTTCTCCATTGGTAAAGCGTTACTTATTACAGGTAGTTCAATACCACGGCAACTCATTGTGAAGGTATTCACAATATGAGATACACCTAAAATGATGCCTTTCAGCCCGAAGTTTAAGCCCTAAAAGCGTTTTAGTCTGATTCACTTCATACACCATCCACCTCACATATTGTGGAGTTATACTTCATAACGGAATTGCCATCATTGCATCACAGGGTGCCTACCCACCCACCCACTGAATAGCCTTGAAATGGTGCCATCTGGGTGGTGGCGGTATCTGCAGAGAATAAGTAACAATAGTCTTCTCTATTGGTGAAGCATTACTTATTCGAGGTAGTGCAATATCATGGCAACTCGTGAAGGTAGTCACAATATGAGATACCTGCCATTTTCACCAATTTTAGAGTTTGCTGTGTACTAACATGATGCTATTGCACAAACTTGTACATTGTTAAACTTTCACACAGCCTGAGGCTTGTCATTATGAACTTGTACATTTCATAATGACAATTTTCCTTTTGTGTAATACGGCAACGGCACATAGTTACTTATTATTAATTTAAAGAAATGTTCTGTATATTCTGTCTATAAAATATATATGTATTAAAAATTGGAGGTTCTTCTTTTCAAAAGTTGGGCAGGTATATAAATCATTTAACAACACATGAATAATAAATATCATAGTTCTACACACACACACACACACACACACACACACACACACACACACACACACACACACACACACACACACACACACACACACACACACAGGGTGTTTCAAAAGTGATGGTCAGTAATTTAAAGGTGAACTGTACAGACTACAACATGCAAAAAAAAGCCTAGTAAGCATGGGTCCTTAAGTGAATTGTTTTTGAGATATTGCACATTTCTAGTTGAGATACACCACTGACTTGTTTGTTTAGGTTAGGTTATGCTCATTCTCTCCCTTCCCCTCTCTCAATGCTCTGAGCAGGCATACTAGTACTTGTCAAAGGATAGTCAACATGGAAAGAGGTTACAGCAACAAAGAGTATATGGACATGCACTTCATATATGGTAAAGCCAACAGCAGTGCACTCAAGGCTGCACATTTGTACCAAGAAGCATTTCCCCGCCGAAGGCAGCCCAACAGGTGCACATTCATCAGGGTACATCAATGCCTTAGAGAACATGGTGTATGAGCAGGTTGGCCCAAAAGTATAACACGTGATGTTGAGGAAAGGGTGTCAAAAAGAATAGAACAATCCAGGAATTTCAACAAGGGGGGTTGCTCTGCAAGAGCATGTACTGAGTCATAGCAGTGTGTGGCAAATTTTACATTGCCAACTACCGTACCCCTACCATATCCAGCGTATACAAGGTCTCAGCAATACGGGCTACCCTCCTGGAGTGAATTTCTGCCAGTGGATGCAACAACAGTGTGTCCTGAACCCCCAATTTTTAAACAACATTTTGTTCATTGATGAAGCTGAGTTTACTCGTGATGGTATTTTTAATTTTCATAACTGTCATGTTTGATCCGACGAAAACCCTAATGCAGTTCACAAGTCACAACATCAGCAATGTTTCTTGTTGAATGTCTGGGCAGGACTACTAGGAGGCCGTCTAATTGGACCACACTTTCTGCCGAACAGGCTAACAGGAGAGCTGTACCTTCAGTTCCTGTCGAATGTTCTTCCAGACATTCTTGATGATGATAATGTTCCACTTCAGCAACGCCAGAACATGTGGTTTATTCATGATGGTGCACCGGCACATTTTGCTCAAGTTGTGACTTGGTATCTAACTAGAAGGTATGGTCAACGGTGGATAGGTAGAGGTGGGCCTGTAATGTGGCCTCCAGATCACCAGACTTAAATCCCATGGATTTTTGTATCTGAGGTCATGTAAAAAGCTTGGTGTACACTTCTGACAATAACACAGTTGAGGAATTGCAGCGTCGAGTTGAAGGAGCCTTTCAGCAAATCAGAAATGACTCAGGAATGCCTGAAAGGATTCGCAGCTCAATGCAGAGAAGACTACAAAGCTGCATAGGGATGTAAGGACAGCATTTTGAACACCTTTTGTAACATCCCATAACATGTAACATCTGTAAAATCCTATGGTGTTGAAACCAAAAATTAAAAATGTATTATCTTATGTTTAATAAAACCACCCTTAGCAAAGGATTCACAGCTTTTTGCTGAACTAGTGCTCCCATAGTCAGTGGCGGATCTTTTACATAAAATGTGCATTATCTTGAAAACGGTTCGTTTGTGGCCCGATGTTCACTGGGACTTCTTTGCTTATTTTAGTTTGTACTTTTCAACTTTAAATTATTGACCATATTTTTTGAAACACCCTGTATATATATTTATATCTTATTAATCTATGATTATAATATCTTATAAAGTTTATGGTTTTTTTTTTTTTTTTTAATCAGATTCATCCAAGGTTTGGAGGATATGATGGAGCAAGGATGAATAGAAAATTTATTTATAGTAGGTGAGTATAATAGTTATAATTTTCTATTTCCTTTATTTATTTTAAGAAGAGTTAACCCTTGAAGCTTCATGTTGCTTTGTGCTCCTTTTGACTCTTTATGGATAAAAAAAAAAAAACTCGCCTAAATGTACAAAGATGAAGGAAACAGCAAAATGTTTACTGTATTTTAGTTGAAATATAATATGACTTTACAAGTGTGTCTATTAAATGGGACTGTGTGCACAGCTCTACACACTAAGCACCACCTGTGAAACGATGGCACAACAGTTGACCTTGAACCTTTCCCCAGTTATCTGCCAAGTCATGTTCCAATATGCTCATTTGCTTTGCAACGAGGCAGGTTTTTGTTTTGTCTGATAAAATAACAGACAAAAGAATCTAACAAAAAGTCAATCTCAAATTTTTAACAAAAATAAAAAAAACACAATGTTATGATTTGATACATCAAGTTTATAAGAAAGATACCATGTTAAGAGATTGCGTGTTGAATGGCATAAAAGATTTTTAGAAGAAGAGAGAATGTGGAACACAATGATTGACCAGGCTGTCTGGTATCCATGAAAACTGATGAAAATGTGGACATTGATTAGAAGTGACTGACATTTAAGCACTTTATTATGGTTACATCAGAACTCAGTATGAACAAAGAAACAGTTGGACAAAATTTAACTGAAAATTTAGGCATGAGAACAGTGTGTGCTCACATCCTACCTAACCGTAACTGACACAGGTTGTTGAATGAAGATCAAAGAATGAGAAGACTCCAAGTTTGAGATGATGTTTTGAAAAAATTAAAGAAGATCCAGACTCTCTGAGTAGAACTGTAATTACTTGCAATGAAAGTTGGCTGACAAACAGTCCCCTAGACCTAACAAAGCAAGAATGTCAAAATCAAAAATGAAAACCATGCTTCTTGTTTTCTTCAATACTACAGGAATTATTATGACTCAATCACGTCCCAACAAATCAGACTGTCAATCAAACATACAACATTATATTTATAATGAAATATTTCATTATATTTATTTTATTGCAGCAGTTTTGTTATTTAATAGCCACACCTCATATATTGCTTTTGTTAAAAGCCATAAATATTGAATGTGTGGAAGGTAGTTAACCTAGCACAAAAGCCTTAAGCTCTGAAAGACAGCTATATAGTCTTTGCACATTCAGGCATAACCTCTTTCTGTACAGTGTATTGGTGTAGAAGATATTATTTATTTACACATGCAGATGGAAATAAGTATGTGTGCAGAAGTAGGATCCAAAAAATAAATAAAACTGCTAGTGTAACATTAATCTCTTGTTGTGTCATCTCCTCTCTTGATATATACAATTCTTCCATAAATATTTAAAGGACTTTTGTAGCAGTTACTACAAATGAAATAGAAATCTGTTTTTTTTATAGAATTTACTGATATAGTATTAAACAAAAATTCAACGTGTTATTTGAAATGGCAACAGTCACATTTTAAATAGTGCCTTTGCACATTCCTTCATTCTTCCATTTCATTCACTTGTTGCATTGTACACAGTGCTCAGTGGTACTGGCTAATGCCTGACCAGTGATTTCTTCAGACTGTCAGTGTTAGGCTATGGTTGCCTAACACTGACAGTCTGAAGAAATCACTGGTCATATTACAGAAGTGTGACCACTTCTGTAATATGACCTTTTTGGCAATTCTTATACAATCCCTATAAATATTCCTTATACCTGTCCAAAGTTTCTTGCTGCCTCCTCATTTCATCATTATTCTATGGTACATTGCCAAAGCAGTTTAACATGCCATTGGGAAATATACACCTCTATCAGGTCACCCCTTAGGTGTCTAGTCCTCAGTCTCTGTAGTACCCATCTAAGGGCAGCCATTGGTACCCCCAGCCAATCTAGTTGCCCTTCTTTGGATCTCCTCTCTGCAAGTTCTGTCTCTGCTTTTAGGTGAGGCCTCAAGACCTGAATACAGTATTCCAAATAAAATCTTACCATTTTATATAGAAGAATAACATCCTTCTCCCTACCAGAAATTTTTCTGCAAAAATAATGCCTTTGATAATAGTTTTTATTGTATCCTTTTCCAAAATGAATTTGGCTAAATATAAATGTTAAAGCTCATTGACAGAGATTAATCTAGTAGGTCAATGATTTGGTTGCTAGAGCAAAAATCAATACAGTCCATTCCGGTTATTTGGGACACATCGGGACTAGTGCATTTTGACCCAATTAAGCGGCTGCCCCAATTATCCGAAGTTTCACGTAAATAGTTAAAAATACAATGTACCCCCCCCCCCTTTTTACAATTGGTTCACTGTACAATCAAATCATGTTATGATGAACTCAACATAGTAAAGTACCGTTCACTATATGATGTGCAGTAAGCGCCGGTCACTGTGATCACGTTTGTGAATTGAATTTTAATTCTATTAAACAGCGATTCTAATTAGCAAAAATAGGAGGAATATTAAACACAGGCTATAAAAGCAAAGATATATTAAGCAGAAATTTACCCTTTATTACCTTACCAATTAAAAAATTAAATGATACGTGATAATCGGAATAATTAATATATACTGTAATATGTACATATGAACTAGTTGACATTCTGTTCACTGACATTTGTGGGTGGGGGTTAAAATTTAAAACAGTAAAAAGATAAGCAATCAATAACAAAGAACACGGCACACACAATACGCACAAGTGAGAACCGAGTAATGAGTTACAAAGCTTTAAAAATAGGAATGAAGAGAAGATCTGAAAATTAATTTTTTTATATGATTGAAGGTTTCATGGAAGTGTAAACACATTTCACCATAACCCACAGAATTCCAGCTGTCGGTATTATCGCAAATTCAGTAAGATCGAGTTTACTGTCCGTTTATGATAGATTTCACTAACAGAAAGGCCCAATAAACAGGTGACTGCTAATTGTTTTTATTGTTTTATGGTTGTGACCTCCAGAATTTCGACTGAACCACATGGTACCGTCGGAGACAATCGTAGGGTAATCTCCATTGCTACGGTCTCCTGCCCCAATTAAACGGCATGCTGTCCCAATTAAGCGAAGTAAACCCTGGCTATTTTCTCGATTGGTTTCTGTTTTGTTTTTTAAGATTTGCCCCGATTAACCGGTGGCCCAAATAACCGGAATCCACTGTATTTTGTATTCCAAAATTTTATAGTTGTCCCCTAGTTTAACATGCCAATGGGAAATATACACTTCTTATGTATAGATATATAAATTAAGTCAATACAAATGCGTGATTATAACTCTGTTCATTCTCATAATGAATGAAAACTTTACTTTTTGTTTCTTTATTGTAGGTTCCGTCCAGTGAGGACATACAGAGATTCTGAGGGTAGTAGTAGTTTTACCTGCTGTGCCTTTTCTGTAAGTACATACACTTGTGCAGAATAATTTTCACACTCTCACAAAGTTCATCTATAAACATCATTGTTATTCCACACTACTATCGTATAAATATAGTGTTGCCTATCCCTCCAGCTCAGAAAAGTTTTGATTCCATTCCCTTTTTCACATAAAATAATTTATATAAATAATAACAGTGTATGCAATATCAATATTTTATCTTTCTTTTATTCTCTTTTTGTTTAATCATCATGAAACTTAAGAATATGTAAAAGGTCATTCTTAAATCTTATGATGATTAAAAAATACAAGTATGTGTTAATTGTCATAAATGTAAAAGAAATGAAAAATATTAAAACTAATCACTTTTACAGTTCAAAACACTTTGTAAAGAAATTATTTTAAAAATTTCTTTAGTCAAATATGTGAGATTGATTTCCATTTCATATTTTATTGAATTGCAATGTCATTGACAAAATAACAATTCTTAGTTTTTTATCAACCAAGAACTTTTTTTTTGTTTACATTTTCTTTATGACAGAATAGTATGAAATCTTGTTTCACACAAAATTATGTCAAAAAAGGAAGTTAAATATTATAATATAATTAATAAAAGGAGAACCATTTCAAAAACAGGTTATTTCAATATTTTAAACAGCCTAAATATAAACATAATACTTCTTTGTGTTAACTTTTGTAGTCACCTGTCACATGGACTACATCAACGTTTCCCAAACTGTGTTCTGCAGAACACTAGTGTTCTGTGAGATGTGAACAAGTGTTCCGTGAAAAATCTTAATTAATAATTAAAAAATAAATAAAATAAATTTTGCATATTCGTAGCATACTTTTGTATCATTATAATTTTTAACATAATTTTTTTTCAGTTATTAATATACTAGCATAGACTAATAATCAAATAGACCATCAAACACTTTATTTTGAAGGGCTTATGCATAGAGAAGTATACATAGAGGTAATGACATCTACTAAAAAGTAGCAATGTAGTGATCTAATATGCCATTCGTATGTGATTTAGCCTAGAATACACGGGTTGAAGGAGAGGGGGAAGTGAACCAATATCATAACTAAACTCACTTCCTTGTATACACTTTTTTGATAATTATCATTATTTCGAAATATTATTATTAAAATAAATGATCATGGATTTGTGGTTGAAAAAAGGAACTTTAAAACAAGAAGCGAGTACTTCTAGTATTGCAGTTGCAGTCAATGAAAATGAGCGGTCAATGAAAAGTGAGGACGAACCACCGCAACCTTTCGTTCCCCAAAAATCTGAAGTGAAAAAACAGTAACCAACTAATAAAAGACCAAAACGAAAGTATGATGACAGTTATTTGAATTTCGGCTTTACAGGTGTTGGAAATAAAGATGCTCCTGATGCACAGTATGTTGTATGTAATAAAATATTCGCCAACAGTTCTTTGGCTCCTGCTAAACTTGTATTTCGTAAGTGTTCCATAAATATATTGTAAAATGAAAAGTGTACCTAAAAAAGTTTGGGAAACGCTGGACTACATGATAGGTTGATGTGGACAGGTTGTACAGGTGACCCCCGCTTAACGCTGATAATTTGTTCTGGAAAAACAAAGCGCTAAGTGAATCCGCGCTAAGCGAGCACCGCATTCCCACAAGGTAACATATGTATTTGTGAGTTGCGGTCAGTGCCATAGGATATTTCCTAATCAATAATAAACGGTAGTGAAAAGATGCACAAATGTCGGCCAAAATATTTAATATTCAAATATTTGTTTGTATAAAATATTCTGCATTACCTACGTATATAATTGTATGGTAATTACGTATCAAAAGTAAACTTAAATTCCAATTGATTTAATTTAATTGATGAATTTAATCATGAAAAATATGTCGATTTTGGGTTGAACTTTGGCCCTCTTCCAAATAAACTAAAAGGGGTATTAATTTTAAATCCCCCGCAGCGTTACCACCCAATAGTAAAGTCAACCGATCCTTTGCCGCTTTGAAACCTGGCATGTTTTTTCTTCTTTCAATATGAAACTTCTTTTAGGCATTCATTTCCACAAAAGTCCTGCTTCATCTATGTTAAAAACTTGTTGAGAAGTATAACACATAATACCCCTCTTCAATAATTTTAACAAGTTCTTTTTTGAAAGTTTCGGCTCCTTGATCTGCACTAGCAGCTTCTCCCTGGATTTTAAATCTATTCAGCCGGCCCTTACCAGTTTCAAATGGTTCCACTTTTTTTTTTTTTTTTTTTAGGTGAGTTTTCTTCAGATCATCATATTGGCTAATCTCTTTCTCTCTCTCTCTCTTTTTTTTTTTTTTTTTTTTTTAATATTTAACTTAACTGAATTCTGCATTGGAATATTATCTTCAATAAAATTAGTTAGTCTTTCCATTTCAATCCTAATAGCCGGCCTAGTCCTAGTTGCTTGCAGTGGAACAGCTATCTTTCCCACTGCTAAAATTAATTCTTTATTTTTTTTATAATTGTTCTTACAGTTAAACTTGCAAGTCCTAAATTATGGCACACATCCGCTTGTCGTTGACCGGAATCGATTCGCTTCAAAACGTCTAATTTAATTTTCAAATTCAGTCTTTTTCTTACATTTATAGTCTTCGTACTGCACCCAGATGTTGTTGCTTTTTCATTCTTATCGGCCATTATTAACTCTTCGAAAATGTAACTACATTGGTTGCATTAATTATGATACAATGTTCAAGTAAATTGTCCGTTACGCACGATGTCTAATACTGTACTGAGTGATGACTAGACTTCGGATAAATGCATATAACGCAAACATTACAAGCAATATTCTTGATCATTTTTTAAAATGTTGAGCTTGAAACTATGTAACAAGTCACTGTACTGCAATTAAATTAGCGTGCGAGAAAATTTCGCTGAGCGTGGGAAATGTTTTAATGCTGTTTTGCTATTCATTTTCAAGCTATTGACTCCATCAAATGAAACAATTTCGTTAAATATGTCAAAAATGCAATCTGTAAAAGAGCGTTATAGTGATCTGTGACAGCGTTATAGTCAGATACGGGTTATAATATAAGAACAGCATTATAGCAAATCAGCGTAAAGCGAACCACATTATAACGGGGTCCTGCTATAGTTGTTTGTAAAAATACATCCTCAAGTACTGTCACTGGAGAAACCATAATATCTCCTGACAATGGACTGCAAAGTTAACACAGAGAAGTGTTATATTTAAGTTGCTTCAAATATTGCAATAAACTGTGTTTGAAACATTCTTCCTTTTATTAATAATATTATAATATATTGGTCTCATGCACCTTTTATTTAGGAATTAATATCCAAGTAACATAAGTTCTGTTTCCAAACTGAAGTTTTCTTGTGATCTGCTGCTTGGCTGCTTGTTTATGTTCAGTATATCCATTCACTTCTTAATTCAGGGTTGCTAATAGGGCTACCTGCTGTGTGATGATTTCAAAAGGTTCTTGGTCTTTTAAAAATTCTTGTCTTGGCCTTCTTTTACACTGAAAAAAATTCTCATATAAGTCTGGGCTTTAAAGGTCACCTCCCCATTGACCAAGTCAAGTTTTTTATACTGTTTATTCATTTCACTGTGAAAGCAATAAATATTTTGTTTTAATTCTCATTCTTTAGTGTATAATCCTGAAATTTTAAATATTTTATGTCACATCAAAAGCCCAATTACAATACAGTCAGTCCTCGTATAGCACGAAAGTTGTGTTCCTAGAAACCCTCGTGCAATGCAAAATCGTGCAATATGAACAACAGGCCCTATGGGAAATATAGGGTTAGGTGCCGACCACCCAAGATTGAACACACATTTGTAACCAAAACATTACCAAACACAATAAATAATCATAATAAAATACTTACGTATTTTATATTATGCTTTATATTTTATTATACTTACATATAATAAAATACTTTATTACAACTATTACGTAATAAAATACATGTATTGCTAATGCTTTTGCTTCTATCGTAAGCAAACTTTGTTTTTTATTTGATTTTCTATCCAAACAGATGACAGCCGTTCCATCTCTTCCAATTCTTTGTGTCTTTATCTAATGGATTTTAATTACACTTTGAGTTGTTCCTGCTATGAAATTTGTTTTTATTTTCTCTGCATTCTTTGTAATTCTCGGCATTGCCTCATTTAGGTCTGTAGCACATGCAATATCACATGGTCTTTCATTTCACTCAAAGCGTTTCACAATTTCATATTTTTTCTCTATCGACAGAGGCAGACTGGCCATAAGCCTTGCCAGGGAAACCCCGGTTGGCCGGAGGCCGGTGTGATTTTGGCCATAAACGCTTGTATGAGGCGACTATAAATTTTCCCGGGTAAGAATTTTTGACTCAGTCCGCCTCTGTTTATCGATATTGCTTTTCTTTTTCTCTCAGAATCTGTAGTGTCTTCACCAGGATGCTTCCTTTTCACACCTTTTAAGTATTTCACTCATTTTTAGGGAATAAAGCACAATTACAAAATGAGGAGGCACGCTCGAAAGACATAAACAAAACTGCGTGCGTGTAGCAACTGAATAAACAACACCGTAAAGGCAGAGATACACTATTAACACCTCACATTTTACTAACGCACATTTCTAGGGGTTACTACCATAAAACAATAAAAACAATTTCCAGTTGCGTTTCTGCTAGTGGAATCTGTTATAAACTGGTAGTAAACCCGATCTAATTGCATTTGTGATTATGCCGATAGCTGGAATTGTGTGGATTTTTACGTTATTATGGTGAAATGTGTTTCCCCTTCACTGATATAAGAAACATAAATACATTTTCAGAATCTTCTCTTCATTCCTATCGTGTTGCGTTCGGTTGGGGTGATTCTGCGTTCGACTGCTATTTCTTGTAAACACAAAGGCGAATCGTGCATAAGCGAATTCGGTTCGTGTTATATAAGATATCGTTCCCCTATTTATAAATCGTGTATGATCGAATTCGTGTAATGTAAACACGTGTTATACGAGGACTGACTGTACCGTTTTTTATATGACATTTAACTTGCCAAAATTTTAGAAAGTAGCGAACATTCTTCATATTTTCCTAGCATAAATGTTTATTTAAGCTTTTCAAGTTAAGAGCTCATTAAAAATTGATAAATGCATCATAATTTGTGTCTGATAGTTTTTAATTATAATAAATATGTTTAAACAAACTTTGAAAGAACCACTGTATTCCATTTTATTACTCTTTCTATGTGACAGTTTGTAAAGATTTTGACCAGTTAAATTCTTTATGGATTTTCAGTAACTTTTCAAGTAAAGTTATCAAAACGTTTAAACAGTTTTTGACTTTTGCCATTTATCTAGTGTTTGTATATAAAGAGGTCACAATTCTTCAATGATTCCTTCAATTTTTGTATGAAGATAGGGGAAGGAAACAAGTTTTCTTAGACTTTAGTCGATCAAATTGCAGAAACTCATACCCACAATGTTAGCAACCAGAACACTGCCAATCAAAATGCTGGATGATCAAATGACAAACATGTTAAAATGCTGACACACTGAATTGCTGAATAGTGAGAACCTAAAAAAACTTTACTCAACTTTACTAAAAAAACTTTACTCAAAACACCAAAATGTTTGATATGCTAAACACTGTCAAAACATCAACATAAAAATGCCAAAAGTTTCAGTGTTGGCTCTTTGCAATAGCAACATGAGTGGAGAAGATAATTACAGGAGAAGATAGAAACATGTTTTTGCCATGTTTCACTTACATGTCAAAAACATCAATTGGTCAGAATACTGACTGGTCAAAATGCCATTAGAAATGCTGACAGTCTACAACAGGTTAAAATACCAACCAATTGGTCCATGAGGATCTTTTAGATTATCTCAACTTATTAGTAAATCCAGTGGTTCATTATCCTGTGGTACAGGTAGCGTGCTATCTGCACCACATGGGAGGACAAAGGAAAAGTAGAAAAATAAGAAAGCTACAAAATAAGTTCACCACATCCAGCTTTGTAATGTTATATCACTTGAAGCCCAGAGAAATCTCTCACTACCCCTCCATTTTCTTCAGAAGGGCACACTGTGGAAATCATGATGATTTGGATGTATAACCACCTGAATATTATCTTTATTACATGTTTATCTTTTACATAAGCACAATGACATAGCACACCTGAATACTTTTATTATATTTGTATGACACAGTCACCTTCCAAAAAGGACAATTATAATTACCTCTTCAAGGCATTAAGTAGTTTTCTTAAAACCCCTGAGGTTTCTTGGTAACTGTACTGTTAGTGAGGCTGTGGTGTATATTGTAGTGTTGCAAAGGAAAGGTAGTTACAGCAAATCTGTAGGGCAATTTAAAATGAGCAGAATGGGAAGAATAGTTGGACAATCAGAAGTGACTTGTTAACATAGGGGCGCCTCCGTAGCCAGGTGGGAAGGAGCAGCAGTGCGTAGCACACGCTACTTGATTAGACCGGGGTTCGAGCCCGTCACCACCAAATACGGAGGATGCGGAAAGGTCAAGGAATGACCACCGCATATCCCGGAGCAATATGGCCTTAGTTGTTAATGCTCCTAAAAACCAAATAACTAACTAACTGTTAACATAGGTTGATCTTGGATGTCTCCATGATAACGCAGTTTTTGGACACTTTTAAAAGGTCAGCAGCAAGTTATTGGACTATCTGATTGGGATAACCCTATCTGTGCAATGAAGTTACTGATTATATTGCCACTGAAAGAGAATGTGGAAAGGGGTCTCCGTCAGGCCAGGAATCCCACAATGTCAGTTTCATGGGTGTTTTGTGATGTTTGGGGGGGGGGGGGAGGAAACAGTAATAAGGCAAGTGATATGATAAGGTTGCCACTTATTTTTATCCTATAAACAGTAGTAGATAACTTTTTTTTTTTTTTTAAATGATAAAGCTGTTTTAAGGATTGTGAAATCCTTATAAACTGTCTCCTACAAATAAAACAAATGAAAAATATTACATTAAAATAAAATAAATTAGCAATGAGGATAAAAAAAAGATCAAAAATTAATTGATTCTGCTATACTAGGATAAAAAAATAAACTCTTTTGGTTCACATATAATAATAATCACTTAATAATACATCCAGATTTTCATGATGAACGCTTAGATTTATCACCTCATGATATTGTAGAAAAAAGGAACACTATTATGTCATGAAATTGAAGTAGCAAATTAATGCTATAATTAAGGTTACACTTGACAAGGCATGATTCCACTACTTGAGTACTAAAATACCCTAATGTTAAAAATAATAGCTATATATTTATAGCAAAGTCACCTTGTGATAACTAATAAAATTCTTCAAAAATCTTTTCATCAGAAATTTTGTTTAAATTATTAATAACAAATACATTTTATGTAACTGCAGCACAATAGTTTGGTACTATAACCTGTTACCAACCGTCAGCATTTGAATAGTGGGGTTTTTAACAATTTGATGTTCTGACCTTTTTGGCATTTTCACAATTTTATGTGTGACCCTTTTAGAATTTTGGATTGTAGGCATTTTTAACTTGTAATAGTGTTATGAGATAGTTGGCAATTTGAATGTCACCATTTTGGTCTAGTATTTCATTATTTTGATTGTGAATAATTGGAACTAAAACCTTTCTAGACATCATGCATTTGTTATTGTTACTATTTGAATAAATATCTGTTGTCAGTGTGGTCAGAATTCTGTGTTGATTCCTTAAATTTCTATAAACCAAGATTTAATTAAAAATATATATATACAGTTTTAGACCATGCATTTGATTATTATAAATATAATATTTCCCCATTTTGTTTTTATATTTTCAGACCTGTGATCAGTTCCTATTCTTGGGTACATTTTCTGGTGAACTCAAAGTATATAATATGCACACAGGAAGTGTAAGTATTCTTTTTGTGTACAGGGAGAGAGGTTGGGGGAGGAGATTTTGGAAAAGTGATCTTAGGAAAAAGAATAATTATAATTCTTTTTTACTTTTTTTTTATTTTTATTTTTTTATTTGAACATACCAGCTTATTTAATAAATTACCTTCCTCGTTATGTATGATTGGAATTTCAAAAAGGGATCTATTTTAGAAATTCAGTCTCCTCTAGAAAGTTTAAGACATGTTCATTTGTGAAATGAGAAAATAACATTGTGACAAAAAGCTTATAGTAAAATAGATATAGGGCATGATTTGGTTATATTAATTATATGGAAAATTCATGACTGCATGTGCAACTCTTGAATTGACAACTCACTGAAATATTCTTAAAAAATATTGAAAAAAGCTAGAGATGACCTATGAAAGCTTCCCTTTGAACTAGCTGTTAGAAGGAATGCAATAATTAATAATGGATAATGGCATTTCAGCTAAGATTTCTCAATTCGTGGCATCCAAATTCTTATATAATAGTATTGTTACTCATTAGGATATGTCAAAAGTTGTCATGCAGAATGATTTTTATTATCTTTTTAAAATAACAACATGCTTCTGAACAGTAACCTCCAATTTAGGATAGTAATTGTCACATCACCTATTTCAAAAATTAGTGTTTCAATATTTACACTGACACAAGGGACTTTTCAGAGGCCTTTTTTTTAGGAAAGGTGAATCTTAATCCCAGGCAGAAGTTCAGTTTTCCCTAGGCTTTTTTAATCCCATAAATAGACACAACAGCCTTAGAAAACACACATTTTACTGACCTCATAGTTCATAGTAGAACAATGGCTTCTTGAAAGCTCACTGCCCAAAAATCACATCAGGTTCAGGCTATCAGGAAGTCCAGTTAATGAAAAAGTAATTGTTCATTTATAATTATATTATGAAGTTCAGGTCAGAATAAATGAAGTTTTTTTTATTGATTTTCTTTAAAATACAAAAGTGCTTATTTTAGCCTTTCTTAACACTTTTACTGCATGAAGTTTTCATATATACTGATGTTAGCTTTTGGATCGTTGTATGCCCCAACAATGTCCAAATTTGCATAAATAATTGTTTTAATCATCCTTGTCTGATGGCTAAGGAAAATTATTATGTAGTTCACAATCCCTTTGCTCCTAGGTATGCTCTATAATAGCTTCTCAACCTCTAGGTCGTAGAGGATTTTACAGTGATTTAAACAGCTAAAGGAAAAGGCTGTATCTGAAAGAGGAAGGGAAGTCTGGATTGTCCCTGTGTCATTGAAGGAGTAGCAACATGTAAGAGAAGTCTTTCAGCTTTAGCAGGAAACACTTACAGAAATAGCTGAGTCGAATATGCCTCAAAGAATAGTTTGGAATATTCTCCAGAAGTATTTAAATTACTTTCAAAAGTATATAAACTGCAGTTAGTAATGGTGTTAAAATCGATTGGCAAATCATAAGTGATATGAATTTTGCTGTGGCATTCAACAGAAAAGTGACAGAGAGTGAAATCAAGCTTTTTCTGTGATTAAACAATTTTTCACTTCAGCAGGAAAGTCAATTACACCAGCATTCAAGTGTGGAGGACATTGAAAATCACCACCAAATTGTTGCACATAAGTGGGATTCCCCATGAATAAATGTTTCGTGACATTTTACATCAGAAAATTCAGTTTTTTTTTTTTTTTTTGGGAAATAAATGATCGATGGGTACCTGGAAATATTAATTATAATTGGCTTATGCCTCAATTTCATGAAGATTGTGCTGATTTTATCTTCCAATAGGATGATGCAGCTTCTCACTCTCAATAACATGTTACCTCAGAATGGGATGAGGTATCAAAGATGATGATGTGTGAAGTTCCTGTTCCCCCATATCTCTAGATCCAACACTGTGACTTATTTTTGTGGTGGGCTATGCATATGCATAGGATGCCTTGTTTATTCTACCATTGATAGTAAGCATTCCTGAACTGAAACACTGGATCACTAAGGTAGTCAATTACTGCATTCCATTCCATTTTCCATTTATTTGTACACATTATTATATATATATATATATATATATATATATATATATATATATATATATATATATATATATACATACAATACTTACAAAAAGATATATATACAATTTTATATATATTAACATTCTTGTTACACATATACAGGGTGTCTCAGAAATACACGGCATAACTTCAGGAATGAGTTCTTCACATGTAGACAAAAATATTTTATATCAACATAGTTCCGGATTGGTTCCCGAGTTATTAACCGGAATGTCTTATATCTCCCGCAGGTGATTTCTTTCATCACAAGGTACTGACAGAATCTGGTGGTTTCCATTCCGACCATGTACTCAAATCAGGAGCAAGCAGATATGCACTTTATGTACGGTTTGGTGGACGGTAATGCTTTGGAGGCTCGTCCTTTGTACCATGAAAGGTTCCCAGAACGAAGATGTCCAGGCAGGAAAACGTTTGAAGGTATCCATCGCTGCCTTTGTGAACATGGGACCTTTACACCTCATGCTGCTGACAGAGGACAACCAAGATCTACGACTCCTGAAGTAGAGGAGGAGATTTTGGATGTTGTGCATGCCACTCCTGAAATCAGCACACGCTGAACAGCAATGCAAACCGGCTGTTCAACGTTCGACTGTTTGGAGAGTGTTGTGAGAAAACAAACTGTATACTGTATCCTTACTATCTGCAATGGGTACAGGCCTTGTCACCAGCAGATTACCCTGTGCGAGCAATGTTCTGCCAGTGGTTCTTGCAGCAGTGTGGTACGACTCCTCACTTTCCTGCCTTAGTGATATTCACAGATGAAGCAGAGTTCACACAAGATGGAATCCAAAACTTTCACAATTAGCATGTATGGACTGAGGAAAAATCCACATTCAGTTCTTCCATCACATCACCAACAGCGGTTCAGCATCAACATCTGGGTGGGTGTTTTTGGTGCTAAGTTATTTGGGCCTCATGTACTTCCAAACAAACTCACAGGGTAGGCATACAGAAACTTTCTGGAAAACAACAGGACGACATGCCACTGATCATTCATCAACAAGCACACTTCATGCATGATGGCGCTCCCGCACATTTCAGCCACCTAGCCCGCAATTATCTGAATTGAAGGTTTACTGGTCAGTGGATAGGTGGACCAACTGCCTGGCCTCCACACTCACTGATTTAAACCCACTAGATTTCTTCTTGCGGTGCCATTTAAAGTCATTGATGTATTCAACTCCAGTAGCTGATGTGGAAACTCTCTGCAATCGAATTGTGGCAGGTTGTGAGACAATACTAAACATGCCAGGAATTTGGCATCGTCTGTGCGAGTCCATGAGACGTCAATGTGAGGCCTGTATTCAGGCAGAAGCTGGACATTTTGAACAATTACCATAAGGTGATGTGAACAGTTAAGTGTCATAGACAGACCTTCAAAACTCGGAAACCAAGCATTTCTGGAACTATGTTGATATAAAATATTTTTATTGTCTACATATGAGGAACTCATTCCTGAAGTTATGCCATGTATTTTTGAGACACCCTGTATAAGACATTATATTATATTTGATCTCCTGGTGCACTGTGTACATGTATCCCAGAGTCAAGGGTGGCTCCTAGGCAAAAGCGCATCTCCACCTGGTTCATAAATTTTGGCGTAGAACCTCAACAAATCTAGCCTAAAAACGTGCGAGATATTTTACCACTGCCAATATAAGACAGCTGCTGCCCGGTGCCCTTCTCTAAGCCTGGGTTTACATTATGTATTTGTGCCGAATGCAAAAGTCCCACACCCACCGGATGTAGTGCAATACCAGTGGGTGTCGACAAATGAATAACTAGTGGAGAACTTCCACAAATTATTCTCATTGCCACTGAGAAACAGTAATTATTATATTAAACATATATATACAATACTTTTTTTTAAATATGCTCAGAGTCTCTGAATTCCTGAGAACCAAGAAAACAATATATAACATACAATGGACAATTAACAACACTGTCTAGTCTGTCTGCTGGAACTTTCAAACCTGTTGACAAGCACAATGAGATAGCTACTAATTGATTCTCATAAACTTTGTGTTTCACAGAAACCAATCTTTACAGTAACAATTGACAAAAATCAACACAACATTAATTAACATAAATGAATGACACAATAACAGTCCATATAAATCAGCACAATAACAATTAACTTAAATCTTCTGTTTACACATAAACCTTTTTTCTTTTGGTCATTTGTGAAGTCAATTCCCAGAAAAAACTGAAGTTCTTAGCTGAGTCCTCAATATGAAAACTGATCTTGGGAAGGTTTGCAGAGCAGTAAAGTTATTATGGTCTTCAACTAAGATATTTACATTGTTCTCCAATAAGTTTGGACCTGCAGACATTAAATTTACTCTAGGTTGAGAGTACAATGGACAGTTCAGAAGTACATGAATCCACGTTTCATATTCCCCACATGTGCAGTACGGATCAGGCTCCAGGCCATGCTCAAATAACTTAGCCCGGAGGGACCCATGGCCTGTTAGCAGATAAGATTGTCATAGGAAGCCTAAACCACGAAATAACTCTAGGGGTTATTGAGAATTCTACTTGCACAATATACTTTCTTGTTACAAACCCAAATTCGCTCTCGTTCTATCTTTTTTGCCAGACAACAGTAAATTCCTTCCAAAGCCTTTTGCTCTCCCTTTTAAAGTCACTGGCTAGGTCAGTCATAATTCCAAGCATTGTCTTAGACTGTCCTTTTTTTAGGTAGTAAATCAAACCCCGAAAAGCAATATATAAATCTACAGGAATTGTACCACCAAGTATTTGGAGTGCATTGTTTGAAACAGTCCTTGAAATATTATTGATCGTCAGAAGGACTGATCTTTGTGTGGAAATAAGTTTTTTTTTCTCAATTTCAGTTTGTAATTTGAGCAAGAGGAAGAATCACCTCGCATGTGCCTAGTCTCCAGATGCTGCAATTTGCAAAACTTAAGCCTTTCTTCATATGAGTACCCCTTTATTCCTCTCATCAGTCTTGTTACCCTTCTCTATACTCGTTCTAGAAACTCTACATCCTTCCTAAAATGAGGCTTCCAGACCTGTACGCAGTACTCAAGGTGTGGCCTGACCATTGCCTTATACAAGGGGATAATCACCACCTTATCCTTGCTAGCAAAATTCCTGTATATCATTGACAAGACCCCATGGCCTACTCTGGCAGTCGGGGCGCCTCCGTAGCCAGGTGGGAAGGGGCAGTAGTGCGTATCACATGCTTCTTGATTAGACCGGGGTTCGAGCCCGTCACCACCAAATACGGAAGATGCGGAAAGGTCAGGGAATGACCACCGCATATCCCGGAGCAATATGGCCTTAGTTGCTAATGCTCCTAAAAACCAAAACAACAACAACAACTCTGGCAGTCTGTCTGCATTGCTCAGAAACTGTAGCATGGCTCATATCAAGGACCTGTGTGGTCAATAGAAAAATTTCAGCAAATCTTTATCCATCTTTTTATGTCTCAGCAATAATAAATGCCAACTTTCATTTCTATAATTTTCCAAAACTATTTACATGTGTTTGGAGGGGAAAGGGGAGAAGAGAGAGAGAGAGAGAGAGAGAGAGAGAGAGAGAGAGAGAGAGAGAGAGAGAGAGAGAGAGAGAGTTAGTTTAGTGATCTACTTTTCATAAAGTTTTTCACAATTTTATTTTTGCATTTAAACTTTTTTTTTTTATCTTTAGGAAGAAGCTACATATGCTTGCCATGAATCAGAAGTGACCCATTGCGAATCATCAAGGGTATGTTTCTTGGTTCTCTTTTAGATTTGATCCTTGTCCATTGAGGTTTAATTTTAGTGACTGTTTTTTTGTTATGTGCATGCATTAAACATCAATGAGTGAAGAAAAAAATAAAAAAAAAAAAACACTAACAGTGCTGGAGTGCTAGAAAATAAATTTTGATATTTAAAAATTTCCTAATAAAAAAAAAAAAGTATGCTAGTAATAGACAGAAATATGTCTCTTTAGGATTTCACAGCGTATTGTTCCAAAATCTGATAATTTCTGTTTTTACAGAAAAGTTTTACAGATAGGACTGTGAATGAGGTTCCTCTAAGATTGCTCTTGACATAAAAGTCAGTTGAACAGTCCTTGGGAAGAGCAAAAAAGCACCAGGTAATTGCCACTGGAATTAAATTCAGGTTTTGGTTCTGTCCATATGTCAGGCAAGTTTATTAACCTGCAACTCTTTTCACTCAAAGAAGCAATTTGTTAGATTTTAGAAATTCTGAGCAACACTTTAAGCACTTGTTCTGCTCATGAAAAAAGTAGTACGCTAATGAACTAAATTTATTCTTTCCAATATATTTACATCAACAGATATATAAAACATCTTTATTCAGATTAAAAACAAAGAATATTTGAAGTGGAAAAATGTTGATTTGAATAATAATTATTTTTCAAAATTCATTAGACTTTGCCCTTTTCTAATCCAAATGTGTAGAGAAAAGACATTGATGAAAAAAGTATTCTGAGTTCCTGTGTTTATAGGCTTTGAATAAGGTAATCTTTGTGGTCCATATATACCTTGATAAATTAATTAAATATAGTTAACACCAACCATATTTTTGGGGAGGGAAAAAAGCCTGTTTTATTCTGAATAGCACATTATCTACCACAGTATACATCACTACATTTCCAGTGTTGAAACACTTTTCTAGAGAAAAGAACAGGAGGGCATAAGAGTCCTAAAAGGCTACAGCAGTTCTTGAACTTCCATCAGTTATATTTCCAGAAAAAGTGTCTTAAGTTAAAACTGATTATTCCCATAGAAACAATGCACTTGTAGTGCACCTTACAATTTTTGTAATTTAAGACTATCAGGCTATATATAATTGTGACTATAATTACTTTAGTAATCACTTTTCTCTTCACTGCTCTCTGCTACATATTTTTACAGTATGCATCCTCTGTGTTAATGTAGTGAGTATGCCATTTGTTTGGAGAATTCTGGATTCAAGCCCTGTGGGAGACAAAGAATTCTTAAAGACCTCTTTAGGATTAGAGCTTACTAATCTTAGGTGGAAAGAGTAGGGTGCCTCCCCCATTTTAGATTTATTCCTATTTTTTTGCCCTGCACAACATGCAGATCAACCAGTGTGCACACTCTTGTGCAGACGTCATACACCACTAGTTCCACTTGAACTAGTATGTTATGACCAAATGGCTCGAGAGCTTGCGGATTTGTTCCTCTGAGAGCAATACCATTAACAGAGATGGGAATCCGCATTCATCCCCTCTTCAAGGCAGTGGTTCTTGGATGGGATGAGCGGTTCTGCCTGGCACACTCCCGATCCATTTCTGGTTCCAGTGCACATGATGAGAATACTGCCCACGCTCCTGTAGAACCACATGCTGAGAACTGTGAGCCTGCTGATATTTAAGGATGTGCCATGTGATGAACCTCACTGTTGAAAAGGGAGGCAGATGCCTCTGAAAGCTACGGTGTTTTAGCACTTTTATCATCCTGTGTTTTATCTACATTGTTTTATTGTAAATAATTCTTTACAGTTTAAAATTTCATATTTTATTGTGCAGACAGTTACCTTTTTTATTAGTTTTATCCGGTGGAATTTTATCATTCTATTTATTTCGTTTATCTACATCATTATTTTAATATAACATAACACTATTTATAATTTTAATAACGATTGGTGTATGATTGTGCAGTTATTATGAATATGAATATTCCCAACCCCAGAGGCCTATTTGAAGATGTTATGACCAAATTAGTCTGCACTAAGGCGTCCCCAGCCAACCAGTCTCTAAAATGCCCATCATCTGGATACTGATCTTTCCTTTTATCTGCCATTTTTAGGTTGAAATAAATCAAAGGTGCCAAAAGCACATGTCCACAGAGTTAGAGATTAGCATTGGAATGCTTCAGGAAGCAGATTTATGAGGTGATATGTATTTCTTTGTGTGCGGGTCAGACTGTCGTAAATTAATTTTAAAAAGTTAAAAGTATTTTTGTGTTTGAACTATATTACAGTTCGGTTTTTTTTTTTTTTTTTCTCTCTCCCTCTTCTTCTCCTTCCTTATACTGCTTGAAATTTAATAAAGAAAAAGTGCAGGTGGACTGCTATAAGCGTGAGTCAGTTTTTAGAAGAAAACAATAGATGGTAGTAATGGTTTGCAAATGAGTCATTTAAAACTTTTGATAAGTTTATCACAAAAAACAAGTCAGAATCTTGCATCATTCTCCCTTTTTAACATTAATGATAATAAAAGTTTAGTAGAAAAGAAACAAACTATCTCAAACAATGGGTTTATGATGTCAGTGGTAATGGATAATCTTGTCATTGATACTATTCACAAAGGCTGTTAAAAGAAAAGAAGACAAGAATCAAAACCTCAGTATCATTATAACAGAAAAGAAATGTTTGGTTCTTTAGTAGGAGCAAAGTTGTATTTGTTACATGTTAAGATCAAACAACAACAAACAAATAGCAAGTCTTAGTAATAGTAAACAAGAATGCACCTGAACTTTAACACATTTCAGGTACATTTGAGTTTTAATTGAATTTTTTCTTTTATACTAAACAAAAGAAGAGGTAACCCTTCAGAAGTGTGGTATGCTCCGTTTTTCGGAATAAAATAGGTCCCCCCCCAATAACATGGTATTTAGTGTATTTAGTTAATTAAACAAGGATTCTAATTTTTAAATAAACTGAATTAATTTTAATATGTACTAAACATCCCAACATGCTATGCAGGCAAGCAAATTATGGCTAGCCATGAGCACATTCCTAAGTAGCTATTTAGAGGGTCGGAAGGATTCATGATATGATACAGCATCGCTAAAATTATACATAAAAACAATTAATTGAGCATATATCGGAAAAGATATCTGTACAGTGCAAAAATCAGCATTCTACCCGCATAGCAATTTCAGTTCCCTAGTAATAAATAATAAACAAGAATGGGTCTGAAATGTAGCACATTTCAGGTACATTCAATTTTTAATTGAATTTTTTTATTTTCTGCACTTAATAGAAGTGAAATATAAATAACTAATTTTCTTTTACCAATTACTAGTTGATTAAATAATAATATATAAAAGTAATTGAGCACACTTGCTCTGCACATATTGCACAACATAATGATCGCTCATCATTTTTAATGTTATAATCATGGCGCATGAAATATAACACATATCATGCTGCATGATTTAATGTGTTGCTGTTTGTTTAATAAATTACATAGCAACACAACTCAGATTATAATATTCTGTCAATACTTTCATAATATAATTTACTTATTTCTCCCTGAATTTTAATAACAATTGAAATATAATGCATTTCATGTTGCTGTTGTGATTAATGTAAGGGAACAGTAATAATTCATGATTTATAAATTTAGTAAACTGGTTGCAAGATGTACAACATATCATCATTTGGTATATTGTTCTTGCATTCCTAGTATTGTACTGTGATGTCAGTTGTCGCCCAGTGACCTGCCATTGAGCTCATAGAATGCACTGCTCCCTTTGCTCACCATGAACATCCACTTTGCGTAATCCTTTATAGTTCTGTTAACAGAAAGTGGTTTGACCTGTTCAAAAGTATTCTTTGTACACCTTAGCCACAGTGGGCCGTGAATCAACAAGACATGCTATTTCCGATATGGAGGCACCTGATGCACGAGCTCCCACAGTCATGCCCTTTTGAAACTCTGTGATATCTTCATTACATTCCATAACTACTACTTTATCACTTTGATTTGCATGACCATTTGCAAATACCACTGCTCTTATGTAAGAAGCCATTCAGCTTTTTATACTGTGAGCTATGCAGCATAGTCCATTACAGATGGGGTGGTCACAATTTGGTGACGCTGAATGTGCATAAAAGCTACTTGTTCACCAACACATTGCTTGTAAATTGTGAATAAATTTGGTAAATTTCTTTATGAAATTCAAATGTATAAATTCTGCCAATGGTTTAGTATCCATAAGAGTTCATATTACTACGTGTGTATAATATCATGCCAATCCTTGGCAAAATGCAGACCATGGTGATCATAAAACATAGAATTTAAAATTTGCCCTCATATCTGCCAGGCTTACGTGTAAAATACCATCTGTGATCTTGCTCATACTGTGATACTAAGCCAAATTTCTTAATCACTACCGATGGCCAAATTTATCTAGCCTCTCCATTATAATACACTTGAGTGTTTGTATCAAGTATATATTGTATTTTCATTACAACATATTTGACATATAATACTCATGCCCAATTATTTAGGATTTCATTCATCCATTTGTTTATAATAACTAGTCATAAGTCGATGCTGTGATCTCTATTTTCCATCGTGATTTTTCCAATTTTTATTTTTTTTGAATAAGCTAGTTTGGAACAATTTGAATTTGTTTGAATGTGTCAAATTTCTATAAAATTTGTGTAGAAATTAACCAAGCTCTCTGATTAAAATATTTATCAAGGACAAACAGAGGAACTGGATAATTCATTGGCAACGTTGGTAGTACCTATGACTTGTAGATTCTTTCAATATGTTGATTCTGCTCTTTCAATATTCAGTTGTGTGTACTACTTACTCAATGCTTGGGTTTTAGTGTCCATTAAGAGTTCATATTACTATTGTGTGTGTGGAAAGGCATGCCAATCCTTAGCAAAATACAGATCACAGTGATCATAAAACAAAGAATTTACAATTCATTCTTATCTGCCAGGCTTACATGTAAAATACTAGTTGCTAAGCCAAATTTCTTAATCACATGGAAACTGCAAACAAAAAAGCAGAAGTGAAAGACCTGTACACATGTGGTCTTTCATTTATTTTTTATTAAAATAAATTGCCTCTGTTAAATTTACAAATACATTTAATTCAAGAAAGGGTAACACTAATTGTATTACAGTAAACCATCAACTTTATGGACTTCAGTATAACGGACTTTGGATTTAAAATACAAAAAAAAAATGTCTTAAATCTAAACAGAATTTTTATCTAACACAGTTTAGTTCATGTTGCACACCTTGTGAAAGTTAAGCCTTACCAATATTTTTTAATTATTCTTACTATTTTACCAGCATTTCCTCTCTGACTATTAAGAAATAGTTAAAAACTATTCTATTCTGTTCTTTACTAAGAAATAGTTCAGTCTTGCTCATACTGTGATACTAAGCCAATTAAATCTTATATGTTTTTTATTATTTTATATTATTATATGGTTATTAGGATGGCAAGTTGCTTCTCACATCATCTGCCTGGAGGCGGCCTCTCTCAGCATTGTGGACATTTACAGACCTTTTTGAAATGAAGTAAGTTCTTAATACTTTAACTTTTTCTTATATGAGTTTTGAGTTGAATATGCTGTGTATTTTTTTAAACCATGTCTATGGAATATAATTTTTTTGTTATATTCCAAACAGACATTCTTTTGATGAAGATTACTATGTTGAGTTCAGTAAACAGTCCCAAGACAGGGTGATAGGTACAAAGTATGAAACTGCCCATGTAAGTATCTTACTTTTACTGTGATCCTTTTCATGTTAATAAGAAGTTCTTTCAGCTTAGTTATAATGTAATTTAAGTATTATTTAAATTTTAGTCATCTTCATTGCAGTTCATTCCATCTTTGTCCTATGCCAAAATTAACACCCGTAGGTTAATAAATGCACACTTAATCACAACTAAAATGACTGTAAACTAAATACAATGCTTTATGAACTACATAGTTACCATTACTTTACCAAACATATTATTGGGACTTTTCTCTGATTCTATCCAGATACTTGGCATTTTTTTGGATGGTAAGTTTAAAATAAGTGTGAAGCACCATGACTGAAATTTCTGTTCTTTCACAACATGTGGAAAGAGACCTGGACATATTGTGGATGGGAGAAATTTTTATGAGCTTTTATCGTATTCTGGGACAAGAATCCTGTCGTTTTCTCTCAGAAACTGATATTTTCTTTCTACAAAGTAGGCAAAGTAGGAGACAGTTTACGAACATGATATATTGAGACCACAAGGCATTAATTTTCTCAGCAATTATTCTAAATAGGCAGCTAACTTAGAAACAAGTGCAGCATTTTCTTTACATCCCCCCCCCTTTTGATACAATTAGAATTGCTGCAATGTACAGTTTTGGGTAATTGAATACTAACCCTTTATTACCAAGCATGTTGGGACCTTTGTACAGAATAGAATGTGATACAAACGTGTGAACACCGAAATCACATTTATATCCTGGACCCTCCTGTTTTTGGGATATTTACTTTGATTCTGTCAGTGCTAGTAGCCAAATGCAGATGCATTTCTGATACCAATGAGCTCTGTAAAGTGAAATATTTAAAATTCAGTAGCATCTAAAAGGTTCAGAAATTGGCACTGAAACAAATCATCTTTTCACCTGGAAGAAAATTCTTACCCCTTGTGGTAATTAAAATAACAATTTTAATCTCAACTTCAGTTGTGTACATAGAGTTTATCTTATATTATTTTGAACTATTCAGCCACCAGTTTATCTGTAGTTCTTTGTGTAGAAGCATAAAATAAAAATGCTAACACAGAGCCCTAAAATATCAAATTTGAGCAGTCTGTGTGTATGCTACTCTATGGAGAAAATCCAAAATGAGGTAGGAAAGCAAAGCAGTTGGACAATTTTTGTAGCACTGCTGTAACCTCAGTTGAACATAAGTTGAAGTGACTGTGTAAAGCAGGCCCAGGCAAACTATGGCCCGCGGGCCGCATGCGGCCCGCGAGCTTTAATTGTATTTTTGAAAAAGGTTACTTGTTTTATGCCTTTTGCGACGCCTTTTTGAAAAATAACATTGTATATGTAATACGTTATAGAATTTGTCGACTTGTAAATTGTTTTATCATCTCTGATTGCTCAAATTGAGATAGAATTTGAAATTGTTAGCGAACCGGAGCGAGGCAATGGGCGCTTTTATAACGGTATAATTTGCGATTATAAACTAACCGCACGAAACTACGGTAACAGACAACCAGTGATGACGACAACGGAGTGGCGGAGTAATAGGATAGGACTGCTGACCGGCCGCAGTTCCAATCTGTTTTCTCTGACGGTCATCCCCCAGTTAGTTTTTTTTGCGTTATCTTCGGTTATCATCTTGGTGCCAGTAGCGATAAAAATAATATTTAAGCCCTTTTAAAAATGAATAAAAAACGAAAAATTCAACAAGAGCATCGTGTCTTCAATGAAGAGTGGAACACACAATATTTTTTTGCTAACATAAATAACGAGACTATTTGTCTCATCTGCTGGGAGAGTGTCTCACCGTTGAAAGAGTACAATATTAAAAAACATTTCACTACTAAAAATTCTGAATATGGTGCCAATTTAACTCTGGAAGCGAGAAAGAAAACTGCTGATGGATTGATTCAAAATTTATTGGACAACAAAATGTTTACGTGGCTAAGTAAGGAACAAGAAGCTACTGTAGAGGCAAGTTTTGTTATTTCTCATATAATCGCAAAAAGCAGCGAGCCTTTTTCTGATGGAGACTACATCAAAGAATGTATGACTGGAATTATATGTCCTGACATTAAACACAAATTTGAGAATATAAGTTTATCTCGGTGAACCGTAGTAAGAAGAATTGAATGTATCGATACAAATTTGAATGAGCAATTATTATCAGGGTTTTTTTTTTTTTGTTTTTTTTTTTGGTAGTTGTTGGCGCATAGGCTTCTGTGGCCATAATGCACCTCCCAAGGTTTTTGCAGTACTTTGATCCAAGCCCAAGGCGGGATTCGAACCCGCGACCTTTGGGTTGCCCAGGCAGGCACTTTACCCACCCGACTAGCCCGGTCGGCTATTCCTTATCATAGCCAAATTCGATGGCTTAGCTTAGGAAAAGTTCTTCAGCGAGTATGGGATCTTAAAGGGATCATCATTCTATTTTTAAAACTGAAAAATATTATGGACTTTCCCGAATTAACTGATAATAACTGGATTTGTGATTTTGCGTTTACCCTGGACATCATGACACACTTAAATACTTTCAAAACCGTGTTACAAGGGAAAAATTTATACGCCTTAAGGATATGGTAAAAAGTTTGAATGGATTTCAATTAAAACTCCAGTTGTTCCTTCAACATTTAGTGATTAACAAGATAGATCACTTTCCAACCATGAAGTTGTTCAAGATACCAGAAAATAAATTTGAAAAATATTGTGAAATTATCAACTCTTTGAATGGCGACTTTTCACAAAGATTTGGCAACTTCCGAAAATTTGAGACAAGTTTGGCAATAGTGCGCTACGCATTTTCAATAAAAATTGATAGTGCACCGAGTGAACTACAGCTTCAGATTATAGATTTGCAGTGTGATACCGATTAAGGGAATTGCAACGTCATGAGGAAATCTGTAAATTTTACAATACTCTTAATTCGGACAAATTCAATGAACTTAAAGATTTTGCCCGAAAAATATTGGTTATTTTTGGATCAACTTACATATATGAACAAACATTTTCCATCATGAATCTAAATAAAAATTCTTTACGATCAAGCATCACTGATGAACATTTACAAGCAGTTTTAAGAATCTCAACTACAAAATTAACACCCGAAATTAAAAAAATGTTAAAAGATGTAAAACAGTTCCATTCATCTCATTAAATTCTTGGTTGTTAGATATTTTTTTTTTTTATATTTCTTCTTCATGATAACAAATAATATATATCTAAAAATAGTATTTTATGTGTGGCTCACCTTCTTTTCGAATTCATAATGTGGCCCTTCAGCCAAAAAGTTTGCCCAGGCCTGCTGTAAAGCATATGCAGTCCATATGTTCTATTGATACAGCAGCATATTCTTGGTAGCATTTACAATATACAGTATATACACACATCAGGATTTAAATTATCTTCCACTTTGCTTATTGGAGGCTTGAAGTGGTGGAACCCATGTTTAGTCTCTAGAGCTAAGGTCCGGTCAGCCCTTCCCTATCTCTTCAATCATGCAGTATGATTGATGATTTTTGAGGTTATGATGAATGTCGTGGCGAGATCCAATATTCCTTACATTTCGAGGGTACAGCTCTAAAACGGTGTTCGCAGGCCGGCCGCTAGTTAGTACACCAGACTGAACCTATTGGTAACTCTCTAGGAGGCTTCCGGATCAGCTAGTGTATAATCTTGCTACCTCTACTCTGCCAGATAGTGACTGGAGGGAGTCCGAGTAGTGTGTATGTGGGGAGCATTGTCGAGGCCACGTTATGTCAAGGATCTGGGTATATTCTTACCACATGTACACCATATCCAAAAATTTCATTACTTCATACAGCATGTCCCACCCACTTTTTCTTACTATTGAATACACCATGAATTGTCAAAATAATAGAGCAAGCTTATCTGCAAAAAGATCTAAACCTCCCAAGGACTTCCTAATTCATTTCACAAATATACGTGGTCTCAATTCTAATCTCAACGATGTCCATTTCCACTTGCAGTCTTCCAAACCCCATGTACTTTTTCTGACTGAATCTCAGTTATCAGTTGATTCAACCACTGCTCATCTCAGATGTCCAAATTATTTGCTGTATGATTCCTTTCGCCTCAAAGGTGGTACTTGTGCATACGTCCGTTCTGATATTCCCTGTCAGAGACTTGGCAATTTGGAATCTCCTCTCTTTGATCTTCTCTGGCTTAAAATCTCTCTACCTCATTGTGTCAAATTCATCTGTTGTCTCTACCGTTCTCCCAACTCCACTAATCATTTGGAGCTCTTTGACTTCCTCTCTTTGCAACTTGACTTTCTCCAGTCCAACTTTCCTAACAGTGAGGTAATTTTCCTTGGTGATTTTAATGTTCACAACTCCAGCTGGCTTCCATTTTCTAGTCACACCGACCCAGCAGGTCGAGATGCTGAGGCTTTTGCAATTACTAATGACCTAGCACAGATTGTTCATTTACCTACAAGAATACTGGACAATCCTAATCATACAGCCAATACGCTTGATCTTTTTCTCACAAACAACCCTTCTAAGTACAAGGTCGAAGTGAGAGGTCCTTTAGGCACTTCAGATCACAACTTGGTGATTGTCTCTTCTCCAATGGAACCTTTATCTCATGGCTATTCCCAACCTCGTATTGTTTGGCATTACAAGAATGCAAAATGGGATGACCTGCAAAGACTTCTTTTCTTCTTTTCCTTGGTCTGATTACTGTTTCAAAACTTCTGATGTCAACGTTGGCTCAGATCTTGTCAGTGAAATTATTCTTGCAGGAATGGAATCCTTTATCCCACACTCCACTTTAAAATCTCGTCCTTTATCTAAACCTTGGTTTTCCAATAAATGTGCTAAGGCTGTCCAAGAGAAGAATGTTGCATATCGCAATTGGCTTGTTTCTAATTCTTCAGTTTCATTTTCTGCCTACACCAAAGCTCGCAACAATTGTAAAGCAGTTATTAATCAGTCCAAACTAGAGTTTGAACAAGCTAAGAGTAGAAAACTTGCCCTAATGGTAGCCGAGTATTCTGGTCTCTTGCCAAAGCTATTGGCTGCAACTTTTGCCCATCTCTGCACCCACCTCTGTCCAAACCAGATGGTTCAGTTGTCACTTCAGCCAAGGATAAAGCTGACCTGCTAGCATCCCATTTTTCTTCCAGCTCATGTATTAATGATCTTGGTAAAACACCTCCCATCATTCCTAACACGCTCCATTCAATGCCTCCTGTGGTCTTCCATCAAAAGGATATCAGAAGGATTTTGATGAATCTTGATGCTAAGAAAGCTCCAGGTCCTGATGGTATTTCTCCACTTGTTCTCAAAATGTGTGCTCCTGAACTTACTCCTATTCTTTGCTGCCTTTTTTCACTTTCTTATTCCAAAGGTGTTTTTCCTTCTGCTTGGAAATTTGCTCATATCCAGCCAGTTCCTAAAAAGGGTGACAAATCCCTCCCATCCAATTATCGTCCCATTGCAATTACTTCCACTCTTTCTAAAGTAATGGAGAAATCAATTAACCGCCAACTCTTAAACTACCTAGAAACCTTCCGTCTGATCAACGATCGCCAGTATGGATTCCGTCAGTGTCGATCCACTGGTGATATTCTGGCTTATGTTACCCATTTATGGAGTAATTCAATGGAAAGGTTCGGTGAAACACAAGTAGTTGCTCTTGACATCTCAAAGGCTTTTGATCGTGTTTGGCATAAAGGTCTTCTAAACAAGCTTCCATCTTATGGTTTGCCAACTGTTTTTAGTAATTGGTTATCCAGTTTTCTCTCTGATCGCTCACTGAGGGTGATGGTAAATGGCTCTCTATCTTCTAACTTCTCCACTAATGCCGTTGTCCCCCAAGGTTCAGTTCTTTCCCCCACTCTTTTCCTCTTGTATATCAATGACCTTCTTCCATTGACTGGAAATCCTATCCATAGTTTTGCCGATGATAGCACATTGCATTCAACTTTCCATTTTGAGAAACCTTGTCCTGCTCAATCAGCTTCAAGTTCTCGAAAATCTGCTGCCAATTCCTTAAATGCCGATCTTCAGGTAATTCTCCAGTGGGGCAAAGACAACTTAGTTGATTTCAACCCTTCTAAAACTCAGTCTTGTCTTATATCTCGCAAAAAGGATTCTTCTGCTCCTATGCTTAACTTTTGTGACACTCCGATTTCTAGGCAAAATGATATATCTCTTTTGGAGATTACCCTGACTTCTAATCTCTCTCTTGGCACAAGCACATTACAAATATTGCTTCCTCTGCATCTAAAAAACTTGGTTTTCTCTTTCGCTCTCGGCGTTACTTTTCTTCCAAACAGCTGCTCACTCTGTATAAATCGCAAATCCGCCCTGCCATGGAATATTGTTCCCACATCTGGGGTTGTGCCCCCAAAACCTCTCTCAGGCTTCTTGATTCCATTCAGAAGAGGGCAGTTAGGTTAATTAATGATTCATCTCCAACAGAGTCTCTCCACTCGCTTTCTCATAGACGCACTGTTTCTGCTGCATGCCACTTCTACAGATACTTCCATGGGCACTGTTCTTCTGAATTGGCTTCTATAATTCCCGCTCTCTCTTTCAAAAAGTCCGAACACGTGCCGCCACCAGCCAACATCCATTTACAGTCGGTCCTCGTATAACACGTGTTTACATTACACGAATTCGATCATACACGATTTATAAATAGGGGAACGATATCTTATATAACACGAACCGAATTCGCTTATGCACAATTCGCCTTTGTGTTTACAAGAAATGGCAGTCGAACGCGGAATCACCCCAACCGAACGCAACACGATAGGAATGAAGAGAATATTCTGAAAATGTATTTATGTTTTTTATATCAGTGAAGGGGAAACATATTTCACCATAATAACGTAAAAACCAACACAATTCCAGCTATCGATATAATCGCAAATGCAATTAGATGGAGTTTACTACCAGTTTATAACAGATTCCACTAGCAGAAACGCAACTGGAAATTGTTTTTATTGTTTTATGGTAGTAACCCCAGAAATGTGCTTTAGTAAAATGTGGGGTGTTAATAGTGTATCTCGGCCTTTACGGTGTTGTTTATTCAGTTGCTATACGCGAGCAGCTTTGTTTATGTGTATCAAGCGTGCCTCCTCGTTTTGTAATTGCGCTTTATTCCCTAAAAATGAGTAAAATACTTAAAAGGTGTGAAAAGGAAGCGTCCTGGCGAAGACACTGCAGATTCAGAGAGAGAGAAAAAAAAAGCAATATCGATAAACAGAGGCGGACTGGGTCAAAAATTCTTACCCGGGAAAATTTATAGTGGCCTCATACTACGGTTTATGGCCAAAATCACACCGGCCTCCGGCCCACCGGGATTTCCCGGGTAAAGCTTATGGCCAGCCCACCTCTGTCGATAGAGAAAAAAATATGAAATTGTAAAACGCTTTGAGCGAAATGAAAGACCATGTGATATTGCACGTGCTTCAGACCTAAATGAGGCAACGCCGAGAATTACAAAGAATGCTGAGAAAATAAAAACAACTTTCATAGCAGGAACAACTCAAAGTGTAATTAAAATCCATTAGATTAAGACACAAGAATTGGAAGAGATGAAATGGCTGTCATCTGTTTGGATAGAAAATCAAACAAAAAACAAGTTTGCTTACCATAGACGCAAAAGCATTAGCAATATTTTATTACGTAATAGTCATTACGTATTATAAAATACGTAAGTATTTTATTACGACTATTTTATTTAATATAATAATTTTTTTACGAATAACATAGGTATTTTATTCGTAAAAAATACTTTTTTAGCATTAAAAAAATACTAAAAATACTTTATTATAATATAATAAATAATAAAAAATATTTATTATTTATTATATTATAATAAAAATATATATTATATTTTTATTACGTATTTTAATCGTTATAAAATACTTACATATTTTATAACGATTAAAATTACCCGATTATTTATTGTGTTTGGTAATGTTTTGGTTCCAAATGTGTGTTCAATCTTGGGTGGTCGGCACCGAACCCCACTTTTCCCATAGGGCCTGTTGTTTATATTGCACGATTTTGCATTGCACGAGGTTTTCTAGGAACACAACTCTCGTGCTATACGAGGACAGACTGTACTGTCCAACTTCAAACCCACAGAACCAACTTTTCATCTTCCTCATTTATTCATTCAACTGCTGTTTTCTGGAACAACCTTCCCTCATACGTATTTCCTGAAAATTACAATCTACAGAAGTTCAAGTCCAATGTCAACGAATATCTTCTTTCGTCTTTTCAACCTCCAACCCAAGCATGGTACTAAGTACTATAGGTTCTAATACCTCTCTTGTTTGCGGTTCACATAAAAAAAAAAAAAAATTGAATAAAAAAGCAGTGAAAGATACATTGGAAATGGCTGTTCCATTTGAAAGGTAAAAATGTAAACCATGTGATTTTTTCATAATTGGAGGTAATTGACTTCATGCCAAGTGAGAGGTCTGATTTGGAGAGATCTGTGTTTGACTCCTGTTAGACCAGAGGAATTCTTTAAAGACTCTTAAATTGGTTGTAGTCAGCTGATCTCAGGTAAAGGGCATGGGGATTCCCCCCCCATGAGTTACTTTTGGGTATTTACAGTCCATAAACACACATATGCACAGACGTAATATATGATAATAAGATCATAAGTAGAACCATGTGAATTTGCATATTATGACCAAAATAGTTTAAACTAAACAATCAGTTTTCATTAAGAAAAGAGAGAGAGAGAGACTGTAGTGACTTGCTAAGTTCTGAAAATTTCATTAAATAAATTATGTTCATGTTTAATATTTGTTATTTAATTTAAATTGCAAAGCTACAGCAGTATTATTCAGAGTAAAGAAGAAAAAAAAATTTTTCTTTTCTCTGGCCATTTCTATATTTGTCATTAGTCCCATATTTTAATGTCACACACTTTAATGAAAACTGGATAATTCAAACTTATTTAAGAAAAGATAATATTTCTGGTTTCCAGAGCCTCAGATTAACAAGATTTTTACTGTATTTCTTTTTTTTTTTCCCTCAATATTTTTTTTTATATATATTTATTAATCAAAATTTATCCAGTTGCTATTTTTCCAGTTATAATTAACAATATATTAAAAGCTTTTAATGAAAGGCAAATTTCATTATTTATATGCATTCACTTAATGGAATTGTATACATTTTTTTTAGGTATATGATGCAAGTAATGGCAAACTGGTTCTTACGCTGAAAGATCCAGAACTGTCTAATAATTACACAAAAAATCGTGCAACATTTGACCCAACAGATGAGCTTGTTTTATCTGATGGAGTATTGTGGGACATTCACAGTGGTAAACCTATTCATAAATTTGATAAATTTAATCCTCATATCAATGGTGTATTCCATCCAAATGGGCTAGAGATCATATCCAACTCAGAAATTGTATCCTTTGCTGAACATAGAAATTAAAAAAAAAAATTACAATAAAATGGGGAGTTTATGAAACTCAGGTTTAAAAGTTTATAATGTCAAAAATATATGAATGTTTTTCTCCCTCCTGCTAAATAATACTATAAGTACTCTAATTCTGGAATGTCATCTTCATAATACAGGTTTATCTCATTTATTTGTATTGTGTTAGTAATGTCAGAAATACTGCTAATGAATCTGTTGCTAAACCAATGAAAAAAAGTAGTTGAGAATGGCATTGCTTATTTCGGTAATTAAAATTATTGCCTAAAAGAAAATTTCCTATAATTCTGTCTAATATAATTCTGTCTAAAACCCTCCCCCATGCTTAGAATATATGGCCTCTAGTTCTAGTATCATTTAGAACTGAAAATATCTTCATTTATTTTATGTTCTTGGTCAGAGCCATATAGACATCAAACAGTCAGATACCCTCTGAGGTACTTGGTTACCAAGTTTTGAAGTTTTTCATCATATGGGAACCTTTTTGTCATCCTCAACAAGTATGTGGCCCATGGCATGGCATGTCATTACTACAGTCTACCTTTTTTAGTGAATATTGCATTCAAGACAAATTAATTATTACTATCCATTATATGAATAATGGAAGTGCCTAATAATCATATGGAAAAAAGAAGTGTATTTAATGAATAAGCTGCAAATAAAATACAAAATGTGAAAATATTTAATATGATATTTAACATTAAATAACAAATTCAAAGTAACCTTAAACTCATTTAAATTAATCATAACCTTTATAAAATACAGAATATTATAAGAAACATAAAATATATAAAAGTATAAATCACAAAAAATTTTGAAACAAATGACATGCCTTGTTGCAGGAAATATAAAAACTAAAAAGGTATGTAGTCTCTTAATGCAATTTAACATTTATTGAGAGTACTATATGAAGTGAAGCATATATTGTATATGGTAAACATATATTACATGTGTGGTGAAATCTGATTAACCATTAACCATATAATTACATGCCAACAGAAAAACAGTTAGAAAGATATAGGAAAGGCCTGTATTCCAACTGAATCCTTTTCAATTTTTCTCTGATAATAGCAGTTTTAGAGAGCATTTTTTTTGTTTGTAACTTTTGATTTAAATTTAATAGTGTGGTTATTATTTGTGTCTCTGTGATTAATTTTGTGAATTTGTTTGCTGCTTACAAAACCAAAGTTGACTTCTGTAGCTATTGTATTGTATCAGTATAAGAATGTTTGAATTCTACCAGCATTGTAATATACTGGGTGCCTCTGTAGCCAGGTGGGAAGGAGCAGCAGTGCGTGGCACACGCTTCTTGATTAGACCGGGGTTCGAGCCCGTCACCACCAAATACGGAGGATGCGGAAAGGTCAGGGAATGACCACCGCATATCCCCGAGCAATATGGCCTTAGTTGCTAATGCTCCTAAAAACCAAATAACAAATAAATAACAAGCATTGTAATAGTATCAATATACATGCTACTTAGAGGTTTTACCTAGTGTTGTATCAGTATCAGAAGTGTTTTTGTTATAAAGTATAAATTTATTCATGCCGCAGATTACAGCAGCAACACAAAGGGGGCCCAAAGTATCAGAATTCTGTGATTCAAGGGAGAATTTCCACGGGTAGTTCTTTTATAAATCATGATCGTGTTATGTGTGTAACTCTCTGCGAAGCTACCTTTAGCAGGACATGACATGATACAGCCATAGGGGATGTCTTATCTGCAATATTACTGTAGTTGTCAATTTTTAATAGACAAATTATTAGTGTTGTCAGTTTCATCCAGGTAGACAAGGTGATTAAAGAGCTGAAAGAGTTTTCTGGGAACGTGAAAGCTAACCCCTACAGATACCTGGTAATAAGCTTAGCAAATAGTTTATAATCATAATATGTTTGGAAATTGCTAAAATAAGTTAAAAATGAGCATTCCTTTAAAAAGTTACACTAATGTGGTAAACAAATTTAGGGGCAAGAATAGTTGTATGCACTTTTTTTTACATAGTGGGGAATATTTGAGGTTCACCTGTATACAGCTCATTACAGTAATGTAAAGTTACTGCAGTGATCTGTAATTACTACAAAAATATAAAAAATGGACTCTACTGGGTATAGTACCTATACTTTTTTTGCACAGTTCAAATGATATATAGGTGAACCATGGATGACAAAAATCATTTGAACTAAGAAAAATGCTTTTATAAGATTTATAAGGTGTAGAACTAATAATCACTAGCCAACAAAAAAAGAAATTTTTGTCATACTTCTGCAATGAAAATATGTGATTCTGGAGGAAATAAATGCACTGATTCCCAAAATCACCATAAAAAGTCTATCACATCTACATCAAAAGATGTACCAATATTTAATGTTAAAATAAAGGAATTATATATACGTATAACTCAAGTTTGTAATACAAGTGTAAAAAATATTATACATTCTCTATAATTCATTTGACTTCGGGGAAAAAATATCATAAATCATTGTGAAGTTATATTTCAATAATACAGCAATACCCCACATAGCACTGATAATTGGTACCGAAACTATTCTGTGTTATGTGAAACCATACTGATTGAGATATAATTATAATGGGTTTTAATTGAATGCATACCAGAGAAACAGTCTACAAACAAATTATAATAAATCTATAAACAATTTGCACTTGATAGCCAATTAAAAGGATTTGAAATTTAAAAAAATATTGCAAAAATTTTATTAATGAAAAGGTAACATCATGAGACATGAGAAAAAAGCTTTAAAAAAGCGGTTGTTTATTTAGGTATTTCAATAATGAAGTCTGGTGAAGCCATCTCTTTTTCTCAGCGTACGCGTCTTTGTAGCATCGAATCCCGTCTTGTAAAATTTGCCATATCTCGATGCTACATTCAACATTCGGATCTCCATTCTTAATTGCCTCGTGGGCCATGTCACCCCCCCCCCCCCAAAAAAAAAATTTTTCTCCAGTTCTTCTGTTGAAAATTGTTTTGGTGGCACTTCAGTGTTATCCACTTCAGAATCATTTTCCTCTTCTGCATATGCAGTTTGCTCGTCAATTTCAAGGAGAGTTGCATCATCTAAGTCATTTGCATGTGAGTTAATGCAGTCACGTACATTGGCTGTGTCCAGAGTTTTGAATCCCAAGTCTTTTCCGACCTTCACAATGTCTTCGGAAATTATCTGAAATTACGATTCAAAACCAGTGAAATCATTTACCAAATGGGGCAAAATATGCTGCCAAACAGAACGCATGTTGTTGGCAGTGATTTCTAGCCAAGATTTTGTACCTGTCAGGCTATTGAATGAGTTTTAATATGTACAATAAATTTTCAACTTAAACTTAATTGAAAACCATGTTATAGTGAAACCCATGCTGTTTGAAGCTGTGCTAATCGAGGTATTGCTGTATATACTCAGCATACCTGTAATTGTCCTTAAAAATGTTTGCTACTAAGGGATTTTCTCTTGTATTCCTGCTTACTCACAAGGAACCAGCAGTAATCCCCTATCATTACATGAGCCCAGCAACCTTGGTACCGCTTTTCCATCGTGGAAATATCTTGACGAAACTGCTTCCCTTGTACATCACTCGCATCTCCCATTTTTTCAGGGAAAAATTCTAGATGGGATTGAAGAAAATGAATTTTCAATGACATTTGATGGCCCATGTTTTTGTAGTACTTGAGTAAATTAGACACTAACATTTCATAGTTTTCTTCTTTCCTGTTACCCAAAAAACCACATACTACTGCCTTAAATGATCGCCAAGCTGCCAAGTCAACCTCCTTTAACTGGGTTTCAAACACATCATCTTACAGGAGGAGTTTTCTAATTTGGGGTCCTACAAAAATTCCTTCCTTAAGTTTGGCATATGTTAAATTAGGAAACACACTTCTCAAGTATGCAAATCCGTTACCTTCTTTATCTAGTCCCCTCATGAAATTTTTCATCAATCTAAGTTTTATGTGCAGGAGTGGAAGAACTTTGTTTGATTGCACTAAAGGAATATATTTTATATTGCATTGTTCTGGTATGAACTTGTCCCAGTATTGCACAACATAATGTTTTTCTGTCACACGGCTGTCCCACAAACACAAAAAACGACAATATTTTGTGAATCCCCCCCCCCTCTGCAAACCAATAACCTTAAGATCATTGCATATGTTGCAACCTTAATCCTGGTATTTTATGGCATGTAGAACCGTAAACATGCTTTCATGACTTTAAGTCCAACTGAATGAAACACAGGAACTGATGGAAATTCGTTGCTATTATGAAGCAAAACTGCTTTTAAACTTAATTTTGAGGCATCTGTGAATAAATGCCATTCATCTGAGTTATGCACGACACCTAGTTCTTTCAGAAGTCCAATAATGTCTTTGCAAAAACAGTCCTCCGTTTTCAAAATATTTTGAAAACTTTTGATGTCTTATTTGAACCACTGAAATCTTTGTTCCTGCTGTTAGTATATTCCACTGCTGGTAACCTAGAACCTAACAGTTCGGCTTGTTCTTTTTGCAAATTTAAGTCTCAAACCAAATTATTCAACTCATCTTGTTTGATTAAATATACCTCACTACCTGAAAGTCGACGTCTTGTGAAGTGGTAGGAAGGCCGCACCCTCCTACTCTTGAGGGGCTGTTTATGTTTGGAGGATAGATTTCCAACCCTGAGAACATGTCACGATCAGTTAATACTTGGAAAACCTTGGCACAGCCTACAAAAATCCTCACTAAGTGTGCTCTCTTCAGATTATAAATTGTTGCATCAGAATTTGAAGCTAAGAACCATAGGTTCTTAGCTTCAAACAAGAAAACAGAGGCCAGAATCAATTGCTAAAATTAAAAGAATTAGCATATATCTGTTAAAATAAATCAGTATGTCATACATTACTGGCTAGATTATGCAAAATTGGCATATTTTGTAAAACATAACTCCCTCTATATTTAAGAACTGTGATGTGATATGAAACTATCATGGCGATTTTCAAAATCTATGCATAAAAATTGGTTAAAAACAGCATTTAAGTTCTTAGAGATAAAAATTGTGTTGGCTAGTAGAGCAGGAAGGTTGAAATCTCCATCTCGAAAGAGTATGCTTGAAATTTTGTTATTCCGCCCATGTAACGTACTATTGTGTTTAAATTGACAGTTTAACAGTATTTAAAAATAAATATATACTGATGACCACATGCATTCCTATTGTGTTTGCTAAGAAATACTTTCAACTTTGGCAATTTTCCTGTGTGTGTTCTTTCTTTTTCTTGTTATAACTTAACTAATATTTAGTGGGACCTCCGGACCTTCCATCTGCTGCACACAGTACCTGCCTTAGACCAGTGTCAGATTACTTTCAATCATACAGGGGATGTAATTTATGGAGGTAAGGATAATTTTATTATTTAATATAATGAAGCCCGTCATGACCACTGTATTTGGTGGATCAAATTTTTTTATTATGATTATTATTATTTTAGGATATGGAATTTCCAGCATATTATGTTTGTATAACTCCATGATAATTTGCTAATGAAAATGCAGTTATGTTGACGATTTTCATATTTTGTCTGTTATCAAAGTGAATTTAATTTGAAAACTTTGAAGGCTTAACATTGAAAGTTTTCGGCACTATGTGGTTTTTAATATTATGCTGGACATTGTTCTAATAATTGAGAATGACTGAAACAGACACTGTTCTATGTTTTACAATTAGTATAATAGTATAAGTTCAAATATGAATAACATGTATGTGCAATGTTCAAAACATGATTGACAAAAGTTAATTGTGTTTTTGACATTACCTTGAAGTGGCAAATGATGGGGGAAAGCAAGCTTACACTGCATCAGCAAAAAAAAAAAAAAAAAAAACCCACTTCCAATTTCACCTGTCAATCCCCTCTAATGGTTTAGCTAGTTATACCTTGAACTCCGTGAGAGGCTTCTGTAGCCAAGTGGTCAGGCGCGGGAGTGCAGTAGCACACACTCTTTGAATAGACCGGGGTTCAAGCCCCTGACTGCTGAATAGGGTCGATCTGCCAACCCGCACTGGACCAGCGTGGCAGGTTATGGTCCATTTCCCTCAGCATGAATTGCTGAGGATGCTTCCATTCTACAGTGGGTTGATAATGGCTGCACTTTACCTTTTTTTTTTTTTTTTTACCTTGAATTTATTCAAATTACCCACCTTCCACAACATAAGACGGGAGTTTGTCCCAACAATTGCCCACTCTCTGGCTGAAAGGCAAATTTCCACACATCCAACCTGCAAGCATAAGGATTCTATCAGCATTGAGCTTATTCAATTCATTCAAGGTCTTAAACACCTCAATGAGATCTCACAGGTGCCTAGTCTCCAGATGCTGCAATTTGCAAAATTAAACTTTTCTTGGTAAAAGCACCCTTTTCTAGTATACCTCACCAGTATTTTTGGTCTTCTCTGCACCCATTCCAACAGATCTACTTCCTTCCTAAAATGAGTACTCAGACCTGTTTGTAATATTCAAGGTGTGCTTCACCATTTTCTTATACAAATGGATAATCACCTTCTATAGCTGCTGGCAAATTTCCTGTATATCATTGATATACTGTGAAGACACCCTATGAGGTGTCTTCAGCCATTCTGCACTGCTCAGAAAACTTCATATCTCACTACACAGTTACTCCCAATTTTTTTTTTTTTTTTTTTTTTCATTCTCTGGTACCACACTGCTGGTACGTTAATCTGGGATTGCTGCTCTCTATATGAAGTACCTTCCATATGTCAATATTAAACTTCAGTTGCCACTTCTCAGCCCATCTGCCTAATTTGTCTAGATCTTGTTGCAGTAACATACTTGGATTACTGTAATTACTGTCCTGCTAACCTCTGTATCATCTGCAAACTTAGACATTAAGCCTGATTCATCAATATCATTAATAAATATAAAATACAACAATGGGCCCAGCACTGAACCCTGGGGGACTCACTAATAAAATTAATCCAAGAATAGGAGTGCTCATTGATAATCACTCTGTCTTCTCTCACTCAACCATCCCATTACCCATAGCAACAACTTTCCCTGGATGCCACACTGTTCCAATTTATATAGCAGTCTTTTATGTGCAAAAGTATCAAAAGCTTTTCTGAAATCTAAGTATGTGATGCCAAAATTATTTTTGCATCCAGCTGCTTTGTTACTGTGTTATATAATCAGATTGATGAGACAAGATCACACATTAACAAATCCATGCTGTGACTGCAGTATAACTGCATTCCTGTGTAGGTGGTCTTGCACTACTTCGTTTTTAACTAGTGACTCCATTTTTTTTTTCCCAGAACAGAAGTAAACCTAACAGGTCTCTAATTACTCACGTCTCCCTTTGCCCCCACCCCCTTTGCAAATTGGGAATGCATTTGCATATATCCAGTCCATAGGGACTTCTCCTGAGATGCTCTCATAATCATGGCTGAAGGTTTGCTTACCTCTTTTTCTGCCTTCTTTAACCTCTTCAATCCATTACGGCACATTTTTCCAGAAAATGTTCCGTAATGGATTGACTTTTATTTTACGGACTAAAAGTATGCATCATGCGAATACTCGTATAGTTTTTTTGTGTTTTTTTTATTAATTTTTTTGTAGAAAATACATAGGAGTAATTAACCCATTTGAGCTATCCTGAGTTATCTCGTGTACGCCAAAAAGTATGCAAATTATACAGATTTTTTTAATAATAAAGACACAGAAAAAGTCTTAATTACTCATTATATAAATAAAAATTTAAAAAATCAAGTAGAACACACAAGCAGTAACCTCCCGCCACAAGCAATAATCGTGAACTCACCACATTCTGACTGACACACATCCACCACAAGCTGACAGGCTAGATAAATGTTGCTTACGGGCAGCAGTTCAAGAGGGCGCCCAAATATTTTTCGATATTGTTTTTGTGAATTATTTTCGTGGATTTCAATATTCTGCATTTAGCATGGCAAATTATATTTTGCTTACTGGCGGCACAGGAACACGTGCTACTGTTCTAACGTTGCTATACAATATAAGTAAAATGAAAGCCAGTCATCTGCTGCCAGGCATAAGAAAATCCTGAGAAATTTCGGGATTTACCTGACTAATTCAAAATTAGCCAGATATTTCATGATACATCTGGATATTTTGAGATATTTCGTGTAGTTCCAAATAACTTTTAAAACTAAAAATGAGATATCTCGGGATAATCCATGAAGGGATTAATATAACTGGATATATCCCATCCATCACAGGTGCCTTTTTTACATTTAGCTTCAACAATTTCTCCTCCACTTTCCTCTCAGTTATCACAAAATCATTCAGCTCCCCACCAGAATTTCACTCACTTCTTGCATCCGTATCCCAAAAAATTACAAATGTGTGAATGTAGATGCAAAATACCCATTCAATTGTCAGCAACCTGAACAGGATCATCAACAGTTAACCATTCATATCCAGTGAACCAACATGATTCAACTACTTCCTTCTGCTGTTTACATAAGTAAATAAGTCTTTGCTGCTTTTCTTTGCCAGAGACTTCTTGTAATCTGCCTTAGCATGCCTAATCTCCTTTGTGACTTGATTGCAGACTAGTTTATATATACTGTAGGCTTCTGTATCACCTAATAATTTATATGATACCATGTTTTTTTGTTTTTTTTTTTTCCTTCTTGTTTTCAAAACTAAGTTTTTGGAGAACCATGTAAGGTCACAAGATCAGATAGGGGATCAAAAAACAGGAGCTCCAGAAATGCTTCCAAAATTGGCATTAATGTTGGATTTACAGTAATAAGTCTCAAAGGAATCGCTTTTTGGGTAGGAGTGACAGTGTAAAATACTGAATAAGCGACAACTTTTTTTATTAATATAATCTGAGAACTTTTTGATCCACATAATACAAATAATACAGTAAACCCTTGATTTAATGGCTAGAAAAAATATTTGATTACCGTCAGAGTTTATGCTGAGTATGTTCGTGTTATAGAGAAAACTGGGAGTTTGTGAATCACAGCAGCTGATAACAAGCATCTTAATCTGTTTATGAGTGGATATGCTCACTATTATGTTGCTAAATTAAGTTTTGTCACCTCAAAAAAATGCACACACATAAAAGCTTTTTTCTATTGTTTAATTTTATTTCAGTGGTTCTAAAATGAACATATACAGAGTAACTGTTTAAATTGTCAATTATATAGGGTACTAATGGTGTCAAAAAAAATCTTTAGAGTTAACAGACATTCAGCAATGATTGACACTAGCACTCTTTCCCTTAATTAGTCTATAAAAATTATGGTTTTACTGTACAATCATAATGCAAACGAGAAGCATGTTATGCATTAGATAGATCATCAGTTCTCAGACTTTTTCGTCAGTGGGCTGTTATTGATGAAAATATGGCTATAGAAATTGCAAATTGGGTTAATGCTGTGATATCACTGATCCATTTTTCTCCATACTTGGAATTGATCATCAAAAATTTTACCACAAAATTCGGTTAACAGGAAATATCTGTGAAAGTGCTACACATTTAATATTAACTAGTTTACACTGTAATTAGAAGTGGCGGCCCATGACTGACGTATGGGGGTGCTGCTTCTTAAAGTTACATTAAATTGCCTTGATTATAAGACAAGTAGACATAGATAGTAATAATAATAATAAGCAAGTTAAAAATACTACAAAACATTAACTGGACACTTACCATTAACAGACTTGGGTAATCTTGAAATTTTATTTAAAAATAAAATCCATTCTTTGATTTTTATTTGTCAAAAATAGATTAATAATTTTTTCATTCAAGTTTGGTGCACTTCTCGCTCCACAGTTCCTTTGCATCATTTTGTCACCTCTAAAAAATGCATATTGGCAACCTGCCAACTAGGCATTGACTGAACCACTGGGACAAAAATGTGGAACTTTATAGTACACAGTTCCACCTACGATTATAGTTATAGATAAGTTGAGAACGATTTTGTGTTTTTATTCGTTTATTATTGAAATAATTATTTGAAATAGAGGATGAGTATACTATATGCGGGATCTGTTAATAAAAATATTCATTTTGCTGCATTGTTCTTCACAATATTTCATATAACTCCGTTGACTGTATATTTAGATTTAAAAGGCTGGGGGTGCTGCAGTTCCACAGTGCCTACCAATGAGCCACCCCTGGTAATCAGTACATAAGTCTTATGATTCTATAAAATTTGAAAAAAGATTTTCTTCACATTTATACATAACATCATATAAAAACAGCTGTGGGCCACATACAAAAAGCTCACAGGCTGCAGCCGCCTGCAAGCCACACTTTGTGTGAACCCCTGCATTAAATTATCAGACCACATTCAGAAGAGAATTTGGTGGCATTTTCTACAAACTGCATTGATAGAGTACCTTTACAAAAAAAAAAAATAAATAAATAAAATTGCAGATAAAATGTGGAATAACTGAATACCTTAAAATTTATATCATTATCTTTATAACTTTAGCTGTGCTAGAAGAAGAAACAGAGATTGATGAAGATCAACTAAAAAGTCCATATGGATCATCCTTCCGTACTTTTGATGCAACAGATTATTCTAGTATAGGTACGAACTTAAAAATTAACTGTAAAATAATTTTTCATACATTCATAAGCAGTCTTGTAACTGTGGGATATTGTAGGAGTACACAACATGCAATATATATATTTTATTTAAGAGATGATTAAATAAGTTTTATTCATATGTGTTATTTGCTGAAAGTCCTTGAAATTTAAATTTATTTTATTTCCACCAGTAATTGCCATATCAAGGTCTTATCAGTTTTATGTAATTGCCGAGAAACTTGTTTACAAAAAAGTGGCATATGATTTATTTGTAAATTAATTTGTAAAAATACGTTTACTAAATATAGTGTAAGGCATCACTTTTATGCAATAAGCCCAAACTCTTTGTGAAAATTTGGTTTAAAATATTGGATAGAATAAAATATCTTGGATCGACAGAATCACCAACATTGAAGTCTTGAAAAGAGCAGGAAGAAAACATGAATTGTTGAGCTTAGTGAAGAGAAGGAAAACTGCCTACCTGGCACACATCCTTAGAAATGGGAAATATAAATTGCTTCAAGTAATAATATAGGGAAAGAGAGGAGTTGGGAGGAGGAAACTTTCTTGACTGAAAAACATCTGCAACTGTACTGGCAAATCAGCTAAGGATCTTTTTCATCTTGCTCAAGACAGAGAAGTACAGCATAATGATCAACCTCCAATAGGAAACTGCATCAAAAGAATACTTGGGGAATAAAATGTAACTTTCTGGCCGAGTAATAAATGCTTAAATTATAAACCTGAATGTGTATTATTTCACTGAATAATAATTGCAATTGAAAGTGGTGATGACTGCTAACAATTTGAGCCAGGGCATGATGCCTCAAAAAACTTGAATCAGTTCCATATATGGTCCGAAGAATGGCAACTAAAGTGTATTTGCTTTTGAATAATAAGGCTATGTATTTATGGAACAGAAATCCTGAAGTCACATATAAGCTATGGGGAAAGGAGCTAAAAGTGGCTTAAGACAAAAAAACTTCAACTCAGTCGGATTTGAAATTTTCCATGACATGTAAACAGGTGGCTAGGAATGGACGTTGATGTCCTTTCTATGATATATGGTATCTTTGCGGGTATCATTATCCTTCTATACAAGATGATGGTTATCTGCATTTGGGGTATTGCATTCAGGTATGGAGACCACGCCTAAAAAACAATTTATGGAGAGAGTTCAACAAAGAGCAACCAGATTAGTGAGGGGTGCAAATTGATGCACATATGAAGAACAGCTTAGTAGATGTGGATTGCAAAGCTTGACAACTAGATATCTAAGGGGAGCTCTGATTGAGGTGTGTAAAGCTTGAAGGGGTTGAGTAAAATGGATGAGGAAGGTCTATTCCACCCAGACAAGAACTGGGAACAAATATAAAATCTTGGAATAACAGAAGGCTGGCTCTCACAAAGTTTACCTATAGGCAGTGGGTTGTCACATATTGGAATAAGTTGCCTCTCAATGTGCAAGAAGCCATGAGTCTGGCTAAACTCAAAGCAGAACTGAATGGTTACCTTGTGGGAATGGGAATAGTACAAATATTATTTTATTTTATTGGTTGATACAGAAAGAGCTCACTTCCTTATATCATTTGGTCTTACTAATACTAATTAAATTTTTTAGTGTTTGAAAAAAAGAGTTAGATTAATGTATTTGGAAATTCTTGGGTATTTTCATATGTGATGTATTCATATGCCTAGAAGACACTTTTTTTCTTAAGTTACATTTTTATAATATAGTTTACCACAAAATACCTAACCACACAAATCCAGCAATTGGGAATTAACACTGCATCTAGCCTTGGATGTAAACATGATATGTAGTCACTACACATTGGAAAAACTTTTAACTAAGGTAATTGACACATCAAACTATCACATGTAATCTAATGGTATTGCTGACTCTTAGTCAGTAGAAACAAAAGAAAATTTAAGGCAGTATTGAAGGAATAGCATTCAAGGAATAAATCCTTCAAAAATATTTTTACAGCAAATACAGTACTGCTGACAAATACATGAATATTGCTTCAAAATGATACATTGACAAAAAAAAGTGTAAAAGAGAGGTGAACTTAACAATACAAGGTTATTTCCTAGAGAGAAGATTCAGTTGTGGACTACCAGAACTTTTATTGTGTTGGTTTGCAAACAAGTGTTTTAGGAAGTCTTATTTGAACTACTTTTTGATTCAGCTCAGACTTTAGATGAACCCTGTATGGCCTGTGACAAATGGGTCCAGTTAAATGAATATAAATGTAATGATTTAACACTGAAAATAACATAAGTATGATAATTTTGTTTACTGTTACTTTTGATTGCTCTGCTTCTCTGTAACGTGCCTTATCTGCCTTACTTAATTGATAAACCTTCCTAGCCTTTTGACTGTAATAGGAAAGATTGTATCATTATGTAACGTTGTTCACTTATTGCTTGTTTGCTATAGTTCTCTGTATATTTTGATACCCTCTCCAAGAATTGCACTCTATTCTTCTGGAATAGCACTGTTCACTCCAAACACCTTGGGAGAGTTATCCATTAGGCACCCAAAGGCACCCAAACACCTCCTAATGGAGGTGTTTGGGTGCCTTAGAGGCCCTGTTGAAAAAAATGTTTTACCATAATCTCTTCAATTCAGTTTTCCAATGAACTTCAATTCACAGTATGTGACTTCAGAGTTGTGTTCTTTGATTTAAATAAACTTTTAACTGATACTGTAATTAATGAGAAAACAGCTGAATTGCCAGCCAAACCAGAAATGCTCCAAAGCAGTTCCAGTTTATGACAAAGAAAAATTTTGAAAGCTGTCTGTTTATTGCCCCAAAATTATTTTTTTTGTCCGTGAGTAATTTACATATGTGTTAATTTTTTGTATTTGATTGTATTGCCACAAGTTTCCCATGTTTGCAGCTGTAAAATGCTATGGTCATTTGGTGCTATAGGTGGAAAATATATGGAAGTGATCACTTCACCATTTTCTGCATATTACAAAAATATACACTTAAAATTATCTTGCTTGGTGGTGTTATTGAAAAGGGGAGGAATGCCAATCAAGGGTTCTAATTAGCCAACATTTATTGAAGTGTCATTTATAAAACATCTCTTTAGGAACTATCATTTCCTGAGAGGAAATTGCTTTGATCTGCACAGTGCTTGGTAGTATCAGTCAGCAGTGCTGTTTTCAGTTTAGTTTTGGTTTATATATTGTTTATATGCATTTTGTGTCTGAGTGGTTGATTTCCAAGACATGAAAGAGGCAGTGATTTCCCAGATACTCTCTAGCAGTAAGGTTCCAGGATTTTGTTTGCCCATTTGAGAGAACGAGAGATAGAAATATGCTGGAATGACATTGTTATTTTCCTGCAGATTGATATTCTAATATTCCACATATTTAAGCTGGTAATAAATAGAATGACTAAACATAATTGACTGACTTCTCTCTAAGCAGGTAATGTTATTGAAAATTTTATTGTTTCCTGATTTTGTTTGTATTCAACAAAAATCTGCCTGTTGTGTGAGTGCAATTAAAAATACCAAAAATTTTATTTAGAATAATAGTTCTCAACTCAGCATTTCATTTTTTGTAAATTGCTGTTTTAATTTTATCCAAGATTAAAATAATATGCGTTTCTCTTTTACAGCTACTATAGACATAAAAAAGAACATATTTGACTTAGCCACAGATCAGTCAGATTGCTTTCTAGCTATAGTGGAAGTAAGTTGCATTTATTAATATTTTATTCAAAGTTTTATTTCACCCATTCATAAAGTTTATGAAATAACACACTGGTATTTAAATGGTTTGCTCTATGGCTGTAAGGTTTTGTGGGGATTTGGCATTGACCTCGGTATGCACACATGCTAAGTGAGAACTGGCTCAACCACTTCACTCATGTGCAACAGCTGATTGATTGCAGAATATTGCAGTTTGAACAGTGTGCTAACGTCAGGTTCTTCTTTAAACTTGAGAAAAGTGCTATAGAGATGCTGCAAGCATTACAAAAAGTTAGGCCTGACTTAGCCAAGCAGTCAGGAGCAAGAGTGCACTAGCAGTGCTCTGTGTGGACCAGAGTTAAAGCCCATGACTAATAAATATGATTAATGATTGTATTCATGATTTATTGTAAACTCCTTTGATGTGGTGGTCATGCCAGTGTATAAGCAAAAACATTTTTTATGGACATGATGCTTTGAAGAAAACAGCAGTTTGTAATTGGTTTAAAAGCAGACTGGAAACACTGGAAGATCAACCTTGCAGTGGACACCCTTTGACATCACAAAACAATGGAAATTGTGCAAAATGGTAAGCGAATGACTGTTGTTGAGATTGCTTATGAAGTTAGACTGTCTATAGGCTCAGTATACACAATCCTGACGTAAGATTTAGGTTTATATTCATGTGCATGGAAAGTTTGTTCCATGTTTGCTGTCAGACAATCATATGGCCTACAGGAAAACCATTGCAGATGATCTGTTTGAAAAATCTACAGAGGATTCGAGCTTCCTAAGATAAGTGGTCACTAGGGATGAGAGTTGGGTGTTTGCTTACAACTCTGAGACTAAGGTGGAATCATCTGAATGGCACAGGAAAGTATCCCCACAGCCCAAGAAGTCTAGTGCAACAGAATCCAACATCAAAGTCTTGCTGATCTTTTTTTTTTTTTTTTTTTTTTAACAGAGAGCATAGTGCACCATGAATACATGACTAGGGAAAGAGGTATTACTTCTGCTTACTACATTGTTTTGATATGTTTGCATGAGAATGTGAGTCAAAGGCAACCTCAAAAATGTAAGGATGGCTGGATCCTACACCATGACAATGCGCCCAGTCACACAGCGATGCCAATTCAGTAGTTCTTGGCTGCGAAAAAAAAAAATCACATTGTGCAGCAGCCTCCCTACTTTCCCAACCTTGTACCAACTGAGTTCTGGCTGTTGCCTAAGCTGAAAATGGGCTTCGGGGTCATCATTTTGCTACAATGGATGAGCATCAAAGGTAACACTGAAGTGGCCCTATGTGCACTAAAAAAAAAAAAAAAACAATTTTAAAGAATGTTTCAAAGCTTGGGACGATCGATGGACCAAGAGAGAGTGTGTGCATGCAGAAGGAAGGTACTTTGAAGGTGATTAGGTTAGTAAGTCCAACTGGTCACTGAATAAACTTTTATAGTAAAATTCTGGGAACTTTTTGAATGTACCTCATATATGGAATATGGCTTAAGTGGTAATTTAGGTTTAAGAAATTTATAAAATAGTTGCTTTTGCAGATAATATTTCACACTAAAATAATTTTTAAAAAAATAATCTGTTTAAAATCTTAATCCCTTCAGTTAGAAATAATTAGACAATTTGGCTTGAAAATTAGTTGCATAAAAACAGAAGTTAGAATAGTTGGGAGAGAGACAAGGAAAATTTAATGTGTGGACTAAATAATTAAAAATGAGAACAAGTTTAGTAATATTATATATTTGAGAATAGTCTGTGTGTCATGGGGGTTTTTAGTTCACTCAAATTAAAAACGATCTGACTTTTTAAGAACCATTTTCTTTCGATTTAGCAGAAGAAATACCAGATATTTTTGTCAAGCAACCTTCACCAGTGGCTGACTACAGCCTTAGTGAGAAGAAAGCTCAAAAATATCTCTGTTCTCCCCAGTTCAGATTTACTCAATCCTTTAATTTTGAATTTTTGGTTCATAAAGGTTGTAGGGTCAAGCTGATAGCAAGTGTTAAGGAGTATTTACTTTTTTTTTTTTTTTTTTTTTTTTGAGAGTGAGTCTTCTATAGTAAATATGTGTACAGGTAACCCTCGTATAACACGGTTATTAGGTTCCTGTAAAATGTTGTGTTGTGCGAAACAGTGTTATACGGGACTAAGAAAAAGTACAAAAAGGGGAGTTAGGTTCCAAAAGCTAACAAAAATACACTATTTCATTAACAAAATGTTAGCTAAAATACACCATTCTAGATTTTGTGTATCTTCTGCTCTCTTTAAAAAAATCAGTAATCTGGGTTTGTTTGCTTTTGCTTGATAAATCTTTGTGAATTTCATCGTATGGAACTAAGCATTTTCGAAGCTCCCTCTTGAACTTTGGGCTATTTTCATTCAAGAATCTGCATTCAAAAAATAAGATTCTAATTGCTCGGCTAACTTTATGCCTTCCCCTATGCTTTTTAATATAAAATTTATTTGGAAATTTAGAATTTTCATCTGCGATATCATCATTTGAATTGATTTGATTTTACCTCCAATGCCATTTGCACCAAATGCACTATGCCGGCTTCTTTTTCTACCAGTAATTCTCGAACATCTTCAATAATCATATATTTTTTTATTTTTTAGGAGCATCAGCGACTAAGGCCATGTTACTCTGTGTATATTGTCTATAAATTGCGTGTGTCCTGAGGTCGATTTTCTGTTTTGCTGGACAAAAATCCTGAGTTTCTGGGAGAAAAAACCATGCTACCCTCACCTAAGCCCGACTAACTCAACGACATTGTGAAAAAGACCCATAAAAATTCCTCCCTTCATCGACGGGATTCAAACTCAGGTCTTTTCCAACCGGTGTGGGGAGGAGGATAAAGCTATGATTCTGATACAGTCCACAATTGAGAAATGTTTCCATGCCTCCATTACTTCAATAGATTCGGAATCAATTTTTTTCTAAAATCCATTGTAACAGTTTTCTGATGGAATGAGTTTTAAAGGTGGATATAATGTCTTGATCTAACGGCTGAATGAAAGAAGTTGTATTAACCCAGTACAACTGTGGCAGTAGGCACATAGCTTCAACGTTTTGATGACTTAAATCTTTTGGATGACCTGGTGTGCTATCCAATAGTAATAAAACTTTGAAATCTAGATTTTTTCCACAAGTTCAAACAAGTACAAGTTCAATAGCACAGAACATAACACAGGAATTTCCCAACAAAATAAAATACACTGATTTCTCAATGGGTTTTTTTTTTTTTTTTTTTTGACTAGTGAGTCAACAGCAGGGATTCAAAAAGCATGGAAACATTGAAAAATTACATCCAACATAATAATAGTGCAGGGTTTTCCCCGCACAACAGCTCAAAAATACCCTGTTTTGTGAGGTTTACCGAAATTCTCTAACCATGTTAGAGCGGAACCATGTTTATAAGTACTGTGTCGTGCAAGGATTGCCGCAATTTATCAATTGTGTTAGAACGAAACCGTTTTGTAGAAGTACCGTGTTATATGGGGGTTGCCTGTATTTACATTTTCAAAAAAGGTTATTTGTTTATATAGGAATTGTCTTGAAATCTTCCAGTAGATGCTGCTGTCTCTTGTCTGTCTTTTCAAGTAATAGCAGATCAGTGTATTATAGACAGCAGTATAAAAAATACAGATAGCTTTGCAAATCAAAAGAAGATTACATGTGTTAGCCTTGTTCAATTTGATTTTTGAGCTTAGAAAAGCCAAAAAAATTCTCTGATTATTGAACTAGAAGTTGATGAATTTGAATCATTTGTTACATAAATATATGTGAAGGGTATTACTTCAAAAAATAAATACAGTAGACTCTCACAATAATGACACCTTCAGGGATTCAAGATGCTGTTATTTTGATTTTTGCGTTATCTAGAAAGTTTTATTTTTAATATAATTAATGCAGAAATAATGAGGCTAAATAAGAAATAGAGAGATTAAGAATGCAATTTTCTTAACTGCACATAAGAAACAAAGATGTTGACGATCCAGTGTTATATTCTGCCATTAATACAGTCCTGCTTACCCCCCTTCTATTTTCTCTATATCGAGTTTAATCTGAGCGGTAGTACAGTGGTATCATCACGGTCCTCCCCACACCAGGGAGGACCGTGAAATAGTAGCCATTTTGTTCCAAGAATTTCGTGTTACTTCATTTTCCTCCAAAATATTAAAACAATAATTTCATTTGATAATGAGAGTTATGACCCATAAAATCATCCAAGACAAAATTAAAATAAATATGGACTGCTAATGAGCATCTGAGTTTTAAAAAAAAAAAAAAAATTATACACAAACTGACATCTAGATTTATTCAGTAAACATATAACATGTCTTATGCTGTTAAAAGAATGACTTGGCCACAAGTATAATTCTATTTTATTATTATTATTTTTAGTAATAGTAGTAGTACTGGGAAATGATGCAAGTAAACAAGATTATACAACATCAGCCAAAAAAAAAAAAAAAAAAATAATAATAATAATAAAAAGTTACCTCATCTGTCCATTCCCCCTAATAATGGCCATTTTTTTGTGTATGTATTCCAAGAAAAAGAATACCGCCATTATTAAGTTTACTCAATCCATTTAAAGCCTTAGACATTTCAATTACAGCTCTTTGCAAGCACTGCAGTGTGCAGAACTAAAGTCCTTTGAATACCCCCTTGTGTTCTTGACTAATCTGATTGCTCTTATTTGCATCTGTTCCAAGAGATCCACATCTTTCATAAAATGAGGTTTCCAGACCTGTATTCATTACTCAAGATGTGGCCTAACCTTATGCAGTGAGATAATTACCTCCTCTGTGCTGGTGAAGTTCTATCTAATGATATCCCGATATATACAACTACTCCAGGTCTCTTTTGTTCTTCACTATCTTGACTACGGTACCACTAATTGGTGTTACTCTGGGATTATGACTGCCCATGTGCAAAACCTTGCATTTACCAATACTAAACCTCGATTGCTACTTCTTGGCCCATATGGCTATTTTTTCTAGGTCTTGCTGCAATAGTGCATCTTGATTCCTGTCATTAACCACCCCGCCTACATTTGTATCATCTTCAAACTTAAGACAATATGCTTGCCTTCATCAATATTGTTAATAAATATTGTAATGAGTAAAGGCCTCAATGCTGAACCCTGAGGAAATCCACTAATAACAGTCCAAGAAGAGCAATGCTCATTTGTAACCATCCTCTGTCATCTGCCATTCAACTATCCCTTTATCCATAGCAGTAACTTACCCGTAATGCCACACTGCTTCAATTTATACAGCTGCCTTTCATGTAAAACAGTGTCAAAAGCTCTTCTAAAATTTAAATATATGATGTCAAAATTGGTATTGACATCTGGTTCCTTTGTTACTACTTCATAGTAGCTAATCACATTGGTCAGTCAGGATTCCTCCTTAAAAAACCCATGCTGTGATTTCTGTTTAATTCCATTCCCGTTAAGATGACCTTGCAGTACTTCTTTAACCACTGACTCCTTTATTTTCCCTGGAACAGAAGCCAAGCTTAAAGGTCTATAATTACTCACATTGCGCTTTGATCCACCTTTAAGAATAGGAGACTCTGGCATACATTTAGGTCTAAACCTTAAACAGTATCTCTTAATTAGTGTAAAAAGCTTAGTAGCTTCTATGATTACTTCCCTGAAGGCCTCATTTAGAATTTCCATTGGTAACATCATCAGTTGGTCCCACTTAAATTAAACCATCTAAGACCACTGTAGTTGCCTTCACAAAAGTAAAATTCCTTCCCCTCACCCCTGATAGTAATTATCCGTTAAGTATATCCCACAATAATAGATTGTGATCACTTCCACCCAGTAGTTCCTTTATCTAGATATTCTTAGTGTATGATGAACCATTGCTAATAATCAGATCGAGAATATTGCTTTCCCGTATTCCCTAACATGCTGCTGTAGAAAACAGTCATCCAGTGAATCCAGAAAATTTCTGCTATTGTGTGAATGCCCAACCCACAAGTTCCAGTCAATATATAGAATAGTCAAGTCCCCCATTTTAAGACATTCCAGTCTGCTGGCCCACTCTATCTGCCTGTGTAGTTGTTATACTCATTACAGTCATTTTGCCTATAGCAGACTCATATTCTTGCTTTAGTTTTCCCAGTGCTTATGTCACACCAAATATGGATTCAACTTTGTACTGGATACCCACATCATCGCACTGTCTTAGATACTATATGCTTCTTAACCAAGAGCATTACTTTTCCTCCCCCCCCCCTTCTGTCCTGCTTGTTTTTCCTGTACTATACTCACCACATTCAAATTTCACATTGCTTATATCTGAGCTTTTAAAGGTAGACCTGCAATTAGGTGGAAGGATGGGATCAGTTTTGGGCATGACATTTTGCGATGCCACTCATATAGCACATGATCGATGCAGTTGGAAGAATTTGTTGGTGGCCACAACAGCTCCTCAGGGAACTATGTGACTGGAAGAAGAAGAAGATATCTGAGCTGCACCATGTTTCCAATATTCCTTACTATGTTTGCCTTTTGTTGACTTAACCAGTACTCCAAATTCATCAATTTTGTTCAATAGTGTCAGCAAATTCTTGCATCCCTTTTATTTAAGCCATTTCATCCCTGTACAAACAGTCTCTCCTGTTTACAAGCCCAGACGACCATGATGGGAAAAATTCTACTCCATTTTAGTTCTGTGCTTTGGGAACAAAGACCGCAAGGCTTCTTTATTGTTTGAATTCTGTAACCAGATTTTATCTTTTGGTGTCCTCCATAACAGTATACTGGCTTCACTACTTGTTACTCATATAGCAATGCCTGGATTTGAATCCCATCAGGGACCAGAGTAATCCTTAAAGGAAAGTTATCATCACTATATTGTTTTCCAGACAATACAACATACAAATTGGTATATGAAGCACACTTGTGCAGACATAGTACTTACTTGGTAAACTGGAGTACCATAGGAACTTGCACACTATATCCTGAGTAGGGTATGGTGTGCAAGTTCTTATAGTGTGCATCAGAAATTTCCAACAACATGAATCTTTTTGGGATGAAAAAAACTGGTTTTTCAAAATAAAGGGAACCATACAACTCGTCTGACATTAACTAACTTGGTTAGTATATTTCTGTAAAATTTTACATACTTAATATTCATGCTTTGTTTGTAATTATATTAATATCTTAAAATGCTATTATGTTTTGCCAGTGTTTTCTTTTTCAATAAACTCCAGAAAAACAGTCAGTATTTTCTTTGAGTTTCGTGTAAAAACGTAGTTTTATAGTTTATAACCATCATATAAGTGCTTTTTTTGTGGAAAAATAAAACACCTGATACTGAAGAGTTTAATGAACAAGCAGTTTTGTTTATAGTGGAAAAATTGACTGATATTCTAGAAAACTTAAGTATTCGTGGATGAATTATACATATTTTTATTTAAAAATTACAAAAGAGTTTACCTCAGTACTTCTTCATAGGATGAACTTCTGTGCTCAACTCTCCAAATAAGGCTGATTTAAAAATGATTTAAAATACATAAAAGCTTCTTTAAAAATTATTTAATGTGTTCATCACTCTTAGTACATGAATGATATGATGTGCCAGAATCACAGCCGAAAGCCCCAACCCCAGACCCATCAAACCCTCCATGAAACCTCCAGTGACTGAAGACATTATGTCAAATATATAAAAATATATCAAGGAATAAAATTTGATAAATAAAAATGTGACGAAAATAATTTATGAAACTTTCTTTCCTTAAGGGAACCAAGCTTTTCAAATTCCGTTGTGTTCACAGGTTGGAATATTAATGTGCGATATGTGTGTGTTCACTACGATATTTTTATAGCTTACAGCAGGCCCTCGTTATAATGCGGTTTGCTCTACGCTGATTTGCTATAATGCTGTTCTTATATTATAACCCATATCTCACCCTATCGCTGTCACAACTCACTATAATGCTCTCTTACCAGCGTACAGATTGAATTTTTGGCATGTTTAACGAAAAAATTTCATCTCATGTAGTTGATAGCTTGAAAATGAACAGCAAAGTTTCCCACGCTCAGTGAAATTTTCTCCCATGCTAATTTAATTGCACTATGGTGACTTGTTACGTAGTTCCGAGAATAACATCTTAAAAAATTATCAAGTATATTGCTTGTAATATTTGTGTTATATGCATTTATCCGAAGTCTAGTCATCGCTCGGTACAGTGTTAGACATCGTCTGTGACAGACAGTTTACTCGAACATTGTATCATAATTAATGCAACGCAGTTACATTTTCGAAGATTAATAATGGTGGATAAGAATTAAAAAGGAACAATGTCTGGATGTGGTACGAAGCCTACTAAGGTAAGAAAAATACTGAATTTGAAAATTATATTTTGAAGCAAATCGATTCTGTTCATAAGAAAAATACTGAATTTGAAAATCAAATTATACGTTTTGAAGCAAATCGATTCCGTTGTATTAAACAAGTGGATGTGTGCAATAATTTAGGACTGGTAGGGTTGGTCAACTATAAGAACAATTATAAAAAAAAAAGAATTAATTTTAGCAGCGGGAAACACAGTTGTTCCACTGCAAGCAGCTAGGCCATATATTATAATTGAAATGGAGAGACTTCTAAATAATTTTATTGAAGATAATATCCAATGCACAATTCCGTTTAGTTAAATATTATTAAATAAAAAGTGATTAGCCTATATGATGATCTGAAGAAAGCTCACCTTAAAAAAAAAAAAAAAAAACATGCCATGCTTTACAGTGGTAAAGGATCAGTTGACTTTATTGTTGGGTGGTAACGCTGCAGGGATTTTAAAGTAAAACCCCTTTTAGTTTACTAAGAAGACGGCTAAAGTACAACCCAAAATCGACCAAAGTTACGATAGCTCGATAGCCCAGGGCCATCAGATTAATAAATTCATGATTTTAATTGGCATTTTAAGTTTAATTTTGATACATAATGTAGTTACCTACCACATAATTATATACGTTTTCATGGAGAATATTTTATATTTGTAAATCGCGGTCTATCCTATGGCATAGACCACGATTTACATATGTTACATTACGGGAATATGATGCTTGCTTAGCACTGATTCACTTAGTGCTCTGTTTTTCAGGAACAAATTATCAGCGTTAAGTGGGGGGGAGTCACCTGTACTCGTTAATATGCATGCATGTAAAAGCCCACGAATCCAAAATGAGAAACAGATGTTGTATGTTAATCGAGTTATTGTGTAGTCTAAGGTTTCCACAATTAGTAATTTTGTATAATTGTGTTGTATGTTTAAAACTTTAGCTTCATTGAACAGGAAAGTGTTTTAAATTTTATGCTCACAAGGAGGGAGACAGTTTACAGTTTAAGATATACCTTAAACCTACTAATACCGTAATGTTCTTACATTACGTTATTAGAAGGTTTAAGATGACTAGTTGTTGTAGGTGACTCTATTGTCAGGGAAACGGGCAACATGTTATGCAAAAAGGATAGATGGAACAGGACCAGGGTATGTCTGCCAGGGGCAAAAGTTGATGACATTGTAAGGCAGATATCCTTTAAGGGCACAAAGGGTGATATTGTTGTACACATTGGCACTAATGATATTAAGACTAGGAGACCAGCAGAATTACTTAGCAAGTACAAGACAATGCTGAAAAAAAGCCGTGAGTTAGGGTTGAATTTGAAAGTGTTTGCAATTCTGCCCAGACATGATAGGAGGGCAGGAGTATATGATGAGAGCCTTGTCGATCAATTCGGCCCTGGAGAGATTGTGCAAGGCTCGAGGAGTAGAATTTTTCTCAGCTTGTTAACAGGAGAGACTGCTTCTACAGGGGTGAGATACACTTAAATAGAAAGGATGCAAGAATATTTGCTGATGCTATTGAGGCAGAGTTAGGTGGGTCAGAAAGCTGCTAGCTTGGGAGGATACACAGACTAATAGATTAACAGTAGCCGCTGGCAGACGTAAAAGTGATTCTTGCTCTACTTCTATTGAAATGCAATTGAGCAGCAGCCTGGAAAGCAAGGCAATGGGAATTACCAGGACTGCTAGGAGCCATAGTGGAACAAGTAAATACATGGGCTGTGTTAGGGCAACTAAGAGTAGAAACAGGTGCATGTATACTTCCATGTACACCAATGCTAGGAGCATAGTTAATAAATTCAATGAGCTTGAAGTGCTAGTCAAGACATCAAAGGCAGATATTGTTGGGATATGAGAGACATGGTGTCACACAGACATAAGCAGTGCAGAACTGGAATTTGGGGAGTACAATGTGTACAGAAAGGATGGACAGGACAGGAAAGGAGGAGGGGTTACACTGTTAGTTAAGAAACACACAAATTCTAAGGAAGTGCATCCAATTGATGTTGGTGGACAATGCAATGTTCAGTCTGTTTGGTGTGACATAAGCACTGGGAAAGGAAAAATGAGAGTAGGTGTCTGTTATAGGCCTAATGAATCTGATTAGTATAATGAGCAATTGTGCTGAGAAATAGAGTGGGCCAGTAAATTAGTGTCTTATAATGGAGGATTTTAATTTCCCGGATATTGACTCTAATTTGTGGGTTGGTTTCACACACTAGGAAGGCTTTTGTGGATTTATTGCATGATTGTTTTCTACAGCAGCATGTTTGGGAGGCAACTAGAGGGAGTAATACTCTTGATCTGATTATCAGTAATGATTCTTCATGCATCAAGAATCTGCAGATAAAGGAACCACTAGGTGGCAGTGATCACAGTGTGCTGAAGTAGGATTTACTCAGAGGTAACTACCATCAAGAGTAAAGGGAAGGGTTTTTGCTCTTGTAAATGTGACTACGGTGGTCTGAGACAGTATTTAAATTCTATACGGTGGAACCAGCTGATGATGTTACCAACAGCAAATTCAAAATGGGAAACATTCAAAGAATTAATCTAGGAAACTGCTAGGCTTTTCATACCAACAAAGAAATATTGTTCAAGATTTAGGCCTAAATGGATGTCAGATGAACTAATTAGACATGTGACAGAGAAGAAATATGCATGGGATAAATATAAATTAACATGTGACACAGAAGCCTATGATAGATATAAGCTGGTCTGTAACCAAATTACAAAGGAGGTTAGGCAGGCGAAGCCAGATTACGAGAAATCTTTGGCAAAGGATGCAAAGAAAAACAGCAAAGAGTTCTTTACTTATGTTAACTCTAGAAGGAAGGTGGTGAATCAGATTGATCCACTTGATATCAATGGTTCAACTGTTGATGATCCTGCTCAGGTAGCTAACAAACTAAATGAATATTTTGCATCGACATTCACACATGAGGAGTTATTCAGGGAGGGGAATGCCTGAGGTGTATTAAACTCTGGCAGTAAGCTAGATAGTCTTGTAATAACTGAGAGTAAAGTGGAGGAGAAATTGTTGAAGATAAACACAAGAAAGGGGATAACTGGATAGATTCCATCTGCACCTAGGGTGGATGGAATCTATCCAGTTATATTAAAGGAGGCGGCAAAGTAAGTAAGCAAACCCTTAGCCATAATTATAAGAGCTTCCCTGGACTCAGGGGAAGTACCCATGAACTAGAAATGTAAAAATGTGACCCCAATCCACAAAGGAGGATCAAAGGGAGACACAGGTAATTACAGACCTGTTGGTTTAACTTCTGTTCCAGAGAAATTAATGGAGGCATTGGTTAAAGAAGCATTGCAGAATCATCTAGACAAGACTTCAAGTATAGCTCAGACACAGCATGGGTTTGTTAAGGGGAACTCTTGTCTGGCTAATTTGATTGGATACTATGATGTAGTCACAAAGGAACTGGATGCAAAGAATAACTTTGATGTCATTTTTTTTTTTATCTTAGAAAAGCCTTTGATACATGGAAGACTGCTGCACAAATTGGAGCAGTGTGGCATTGCAGGCAAATTGCTGCTATGGATAAAGGGATGGTTGAGTGGGAGAAGACAGAGTGATAATCAATGGGCACTGCTCTTTGTGGACTAATGTTATTAGTGGAATTCCTCGAGGTTCAGTGTTGTTTTCTGTATTTATAAATGATATTGATGATGTTATATCAGGCTTAATGTCCAAGTTTGCAGATGATACAAAGGTTGGCAGGGTTTTTAATGACACTAATGAGTACACTGCTGCAACAGGATCTAGGAAAGTTGAGCAGATGGGCTGAGAGGTGGCAAATGAAGTTTGACATTTACAAATGTAAAGTACTACATGTGGGAAGCAGTAATCCCAGAGTAACGTATCAACTCTGTGGTACTACTGACAGTGGCAGAGAATGAAAAGGACCTGGGGGTAATTGTGCAGGCAGATATGAAGTTTTCTGAGCAGTGCAGACGGTCTGCAAGAGTAGCTCATGGTGACTTGTCAATGATATACAGGAATTTTTCTAGCAGCGATAAGGAGGTGATTATCCCCTTGTATAAGGCAATGGTCAGACCACATCTTGAGTACTGTATACAGGTTTGGAGGCCTCATTTTAAGAAGGATATAGAGCTGTTGGAACGAGTGCAGAGAAGGGCAACAAGATTAGTGAATGGAACAAAGGGTTACTCTTATGAAGAAAGGCTTAAGTTTTGCAAATTACAGTGTCTGGAGACTAGGCACCTGCGAGGTGATCTGATTGAGGTGTATAAAGCCTTGAATGGTTTCAGCATGCTCAATGCTGATGGGATTCTTCCTCTTGCTCAGAATAATTGCCTGATAAATTCAAATTGAGGAAAAGATGGTTGTAGGATAGATGTGCGGAAGTTTGCCTTTAGCCAGCGGGTGGTTGATTGCTGGAACAAACTTCCATCTGTCGTAGAAGTTGATAGCTTAAATAGATTCAAGGCAGAACTTGACAAACATTTAGAGCGAGTGGATGGGTGAAATAAGGGGTTTTTGTTTTTTGATTTTTTTTTTTGGCTGATGCTATATAAGCTTGCTTTCTTGCATCATGTGCCTTTGCTAATGCTAATCATAACAGTTACCATCCTTTACCTACAAATGATCCATTATATTTAATCAGTTTATTAACGTTTACAAATACACTACAGCATAGACCACATTACATATTGAGGAACTGACGAGCAGATTTTTAAATTGGGTATATCCTCTTACCACTATTAACCGTATAAGACTACAGGCTAAAGACAGGGTGGACAGCACTTAACACAATAACAGAATTAGTAAAAAAACACTTACAATTCCATATGTTGAACAATGGTAAGGGCAACTTAATATTCTTCTCAGGGATAGAGAATTCAAAATAATAACGAAACCAACACAAAAATTACACTCCATATTGAAAAATTGTTTCATCCTTCCCTCTTCTCCCATAGAAACTCGTGGCCTAGTATATAGCATTTCATGCGGAGATTGTGATTCCATTTATGTAGGAGCGACAAGATGTCTTTTGGGCACAAGACTAAAACAACATGCTGAGTTGGTTAGAGCATTATGAACCATGGCATTAGAATTGTCCTTCTATGCCATAAATGAGAATCACCTTTCCTGTTCAATGAAGCTAAGGTTTTAAACATACAACACAATTATACAAAATTTCTACATAATAACTCGATTAATATACAACGTCTGCTTCTCATTTCAGATTCATGGGCTTCTGCACGCATGCATATTAATGAGTAATCTTCTATAAAAATATCGTAGTGAACACACACATTGCGCATTAGTATTCAGACCTGTAAACAGGACGGAAGTTGAAATGCTTGGTCCCCTTAAGGAAGGGAAGTTTCATAAATTATTTTCATTGTTGCGTTTTTATTTAGCAAATTTTATTCCATGATATATATTTTATTGGAGTCTATTTTTATATATTTGACATAATATCTTCAGTCACTTGATTTTTCGTGGAGTGTTTGGTGGGTCGGGTAGGGGCTTTTGGCTGTGATCCCCCTACGTCGAATCGTTCATGTAATAAGAGTAGTGGACACATTAAATAATTTTTAAAGACATTTTTATGCATTTTAAATCGGTCAAGTTGAGTGTAGAAGTCATCCTATGAAGAAGTACTGAGGTAAACTCTTTTGTAATTTTTAAGTATTAGTAAAACATAGAGTACATTGAACCGTAGTTTCTCTTAGGTTCATAGTAATCTCATACATATTTTTATATATCGATGCAATTAGGTTTTTTTTTTCCCTACTAATAGAATCAAGTTGCAAGAGATGGTTTGAGCAGTACTGAAAGTATCTGTCGCCTCTATGAGGTTGGTCGCCTTAGAGAAGATGATGATGAGGTAACTTGGCAGTTCTCTTTTTCTTCCTGTGTTTGTGTTATTGTTATTGTTGAATGACTCCATATATAAATACTCCATAAATGAAGTATATAAATATATTGAAATAAATATAGTGGAATATAAATGGAATCTTCTTTCATCCTATTTTGTCAGAACTTTATAAGTCATTATTAGCACCTAATGTCATTGCTTTTTATAACGTCATCTAAAATGTAGTGGAAACATGGCACACCTGAACAATTCAATTACAGACATGTAAGGTTAATCTGCTGATCAAGTATGCCTTGTATTGTTCAAAAGTAGTAGTAGTAGTGGCATGTGATGCAAGAAAGCAAGTGTATGAGCTTATGCAGCATTAGCCAAAAAAAAAAAAAAAAATCACCCCATTCCTTCCAAATGCCTGTCCAGTTCCTCCTTAAATTTATTTAACCTATCAACTTCCACAACAACAGATGGAAGTTTGTTCCAGCAATTAACCACCCGCTGGCTAAAGGCAAATTTCCGCACATCTAGTCTACATCTGTCTTTTCTTAATTTGAATTTATGCGCCCTTAGGTTCATAATATGAACAAGTGGAAGGATCCCATCAGAATTCAGCGTGCTCAACCCATTCAAGGCCTTATACACCTCAATCACATCACCACGCAGGTGCCTAGTCTCCAGCCACTGCAATTTGCAGAACTTAAGCCTCTCTTGGTAAGAGGATCCCTTCCTTCCCCTCACCAATCTTGTTGCCCTTCTCTGTACATGCTCAAGCAAATCTACATCCTTCCTAAAATGAGGCCTCCAGACCTGTACGCAGTACTCTAAGGCGTGGCCTGACCATTGCCTTATGCAGAGGGACAATCACCTCCTTTTCCCTGCTAGCAAAATTCCTATATATCATTGACAAAACCCCATGACCTGCCCTGGCAGCCTGTCTGCATTTCTCAGAAAACTTCATATCTGACTGCACAATTACTCCCAGGTCTTTTTCATTTTCTATCACCTTAAGTGTAGTACCACACAGTTGGTACGTTTCTCTGGGGTTACTTCTACCCATATGCAGTACTTTGCATTTGTCAAGGTTGAACTTCAGTTGCCACTTCTTAGCCCATCTGCCCAAATTTTCTAGATCCTGTTGCAGTAGCACACTGCCATTACTGTCATTAACAACCCTTTGTATCATCTCCAACCTTTGTATCATCTGCAAACTTCGACACTAAGCCTGATATACCTTCATCAATATCATTGATAAATATACAAAACAACAGTGGACCCAACACCGAACCCTGTGGGACTCCACTAATAACATTAGTCCACGAAGAGCAGCACCCATTGATTACCACCCTCTATCTTCTCCCACTCAACCATCCTTTTATCCATTGTAGCAACTTACCCTTAATACCATTCTGCTCCAATTTGTACAATAGTGTTCCATGCGTGTCATGGAAGTGTCAAAAGCTTCCCTGAATCCAAATATATGATGTCAAAATTATTTTTTGCATCCAGTTCTTTTGTAACCACTTCATAATATCCTATCAAATTTGTCAGACAAGACTTTCCCTTAACAAACCCATGCTGTGTCTCAATTATTGTTGCAGTCTTGTCTAGATGATCCTGCAATGCATCTTTAACCAGTGACTCCATTATTTTACCCAGAACAGAAGTTAAACTAACTGGTCTGTAATTACTCGTGTCACCCTTCGATCCCCTTTGTGAATTGGGGATACATTTGCACATCTCCAGTCCGTGGGGATCTCCCCTGAGTCCAAGGATGCTCTCATAATTATGGCTATGGGTTTGCTTAGTTGCTTTGCTGCTTCCTTTAATATAACTGGATAGATCCCATCTACCCCAGGTGCCTTTCTTATGTTTAACTTCAACAATTTCTCCTCCACTTTGCTCTCAGTTATTACAAAATCATTAAGCATCCTGCTACAATTTGATAACCTTCTGCCATTTTCAAACCTTAATAACTCCTCATGTGTGAATGTAGATGCAAAATACTCATTCAGTTTGCTATCTGAGCAGGATCATCAACAGTCGAACCATCGAGATCAAGTGGACCAATCAGATTCATCCACGTCCTTTTAGAGTTTATATAAGTAAAGAAATCCTTGCTGTTTTTCTTAGCATCCTTTGCCAAAGATTTCTCATAATCTGCCTTCGCCTACCTAACCTCCTTTGTGACTGATTACAGACTAGCTTATATCTGCTATAGGCTTCTGAGTCGCTTAATAATTTATATGCATCCCATGCATTTCTCTTCTCTGTCACGAGTCTCATTAGTTCATTAGATAACCATTTAGGCCTAAACCTTGAACAATATTTCTTAATAGGTATGAAACTTTTAGTAGCTTCCACGATTAATTCCTTGAATGCTTCCCACTTAGAATTTACTATTGGTAACATCGTCAGTTTATCTCACTGTACAGAATTTAAAAACTGTCTGAGACCACTGTACTCACCTTTATGGAAGCAAAAACACTCTCCTTTACCCCTGATGGTAATTATATCTTTAAGTAAATCCCACATCAGTACACTGTGATCACTGCCACCTAGTGGTTCCTTTATCTGCAAATTCTTAATACACAAATGATCACAGCTGATAACCAGATCAAGAGTATTACCCTCTCTGGTTGCCTCTCGAACATGCTGCTGCTGCAGAAAACAATCATCCAATAAATCCACAAAGTCTTACTAGTGTGTGAGTGACCAACCCACAAGTTCCAGTCAATATCTGGGAAGTTAAAATTCCCCATTATAAGACATTCTGATTTACTAGCCCACTATTTCTCTGTACAATTGTTCATTGTACTCATTCGAGTCATTAGGCCTATAACACACTCCTACTCTTATTTTTGCAGTGCTTATGTCACACCAAACTGACTCAACAGTGCACTGTTCATCTATATCAACTGGATGCACTTCTTTTGATTTTATGTTTTTCTTAATTAACAGCATGACACCCTTACTATCCTGTCTATCCTTTCTGTACACATTGTACTCCCCAAATTCCAATTCTGCATTCCTAATATCAGTGTGACACCACGTCTCTGATATCCCAACAATATTCGCCTTTGATGTCTTGACCAACACTTCAAATTCATCAAATTTATTTACTATACTTCTAACATTGGTATACATGCAAGCATATGTGCGCCTATGCCTATTCCTAGTTACCCTGACACATCCCATATACCCACCTGTTTCATGATGACTGCCATCAGTCCCTGAAACCCCCAGCACCCCTCGCTCCAGGTCACTACTTATTCTAATAGAAGTTGTGGAAGAATCACCTTCACCTCTGCTTGCGGCTACTTTTAACCTTTTAGTCTGTGAATCCCCCCAAGCTAGCAGTTTTCCACCCCACCTAACACTGCCTCGATAGCATCAGCAAATATTCTTGCACCCTTTCTATTTAAGTGTATCCCATCCTTGTAGAAGCAGTCTCTCCTGTTAACAAGTGCAGGCCACACTGAAAAAAATTTTCCCCCTTGAGCCTTGCACATTTCCTCCAGGGCCGAATTGATTGACAAGGCTCTCATCATGCACTCCCTCCTATCGTGTCTGGGCAGAATTGCAGACACTTTAAAATTTAACCCTGACTCCTGACTTTTTTGCAACATTGACCTGTACTTGTTAAGTAAATCTGCAGATCTCCTACTCTTAATGTCATTGGTGCCAACGTGTACAACAATATCACCTTTTGTGCCTTTAAAAGATGATATATGGTTTACAACCTCGTCAACTTTTGCCCCTGGCAGACATACCCTGGTCCTGTTCCATCTATCCTTTTTAAACAATATATTCCCCATCTCTCTGACAATAGAATCACCAACAATAACTAGTTCCTTTGGGACCAGTGCATTCTGCCTTGGAGATTGCCACTGTGTTGCCTAATGCCCAGGAGTGAGCTCTGGCGTTGAGTTGGGCAGCTGAGAGCTTGATGCGCTCCACATATTGATTTCTTTGAGGGCATCTACCATAAACACCTCAAGCTCTCATAGACGCCCAGTAGAATGCTGTGTTGATGTCTAATTTCTAGACACTCCCTGCACCTGGCACACTCAAAGACATCCTCCTTGGCTAGATCATGTTCTGTTCCAGAGAGTTCGGCAAACATTTCACAAGTTGCACATTTTTTTAGGCTGTGATGTGTTGGAGAATTGCCCCCCCCTCAGTTCATCCCCTGAGTCACAGCACTTCCTCCACTTTTGCCTGTTGCTTTGCTGCTCTAGTCTGGGCATATTTTAAATTAATAAGATCAATAAATTTAATTAATTAATTGTCATATTACGCTATCTAATAGAATCCTAAATGCAGTGATGCGTATTGCGCTATTTAATTATACGTTAGAGCTACCTACTTACCACAATTAAAAATTTGAATTTCCTACTACTCTATACAAAAACAATGGCTGCAAGATTCAAACGAAATAACGGTTTTACGTATAAAGTAGTAATCTACAAAAACTCTTTATCTAAATTAAAAATAAAAATAACCAGCGTAAGTATAGCTGTAAGACTATGTAAAAAGTACAATAAAAAATAACAATTAGGTAAATAAAAAGGCAGACACTTTTGCTTTTTCAGAGCCTGTAATTCACAGCAGGCGCCTCCGTAGCCAGGTGGGAAGGAGCAGCAGTGCGTAGCACATGCTTCTTGATTAGACCGGGGTTCGAGCCCGTCACCACCAAATACGGAGTATGCGGAAAGGTCAAGGAATGACCACCGCATATCCCGGAGCAATATGGCCTTAGTTGCTAATGCTCCTAAAAACCAAAAAAAAAAAAAAAAAAAAAAAAAAAAAAAATTCACAGCTGTTATTTTTAAAGAGAGTCAGTGCCCTCTCTTTAAAAATTTAAGGCCCTCTCTTTAAAGTCTTATTGAGTGACTCCCTCTTGTAGAACAGATCATACACACAAGAACTCATGGGTGGAGACTAGGGGAGGGTAGTTTGCCTAAGAATTTCCTCATTGTCCCCACTACAGAACACTTATAGCACCAGCCATTGATCACTCCCCCCCAGCCCTGCACAATTGGCACTGTATCTAAGAAATGGTGGCATTTTCATTGTATTGCTTTGGGCATATACACCTCAATCAGATCAGGTGATCTGATTGAGGTGTATGAGGCCTTGATTGGTTTGAGCAGGCTCAATGCTGATGGGATTCTTCCTCTTGCTTAGATTACAAATCTAAGGGGCCATAAATTCAAATTGAGGAAAGACAGTTGTAGAATAGATGGGCAGAAATTTGCCTTTAGCCAGGTGGTAGTTGATTGCTGGAACAAACTTCCATCCGTTGTTGCGGAAGTTGATACCTTAAATAAATTCAAGAAAGAACTAGACAAAGTTTTGGAGTGAATGGATGGATGAAATGGGAAGTTTTTTTTTTTTTTTTTTTTTTTCTTTTGCTAATGCTGTTTAAGCTTGCTTTCTTGCATCATATGCCTCTACTAATGCTAATTTTAGAAAAATATCATAAACATTGTACTGCAGCACATACACTTCTCCATATAGTGAAACAATTTCTCCATTCACTAACATTTAAGGAACTACTGCTTCTGTACTACTATCTTTATCTTCTTTTATATCTAGCTTATGCATTTTCTACTCGTATGCAGATGTACAATTTTTTAACTACTTTTTCAACAACTCTTTAAAATTAAAGTAATCTAGTTTGTTTTACATTGTACAGTAAAATATTCACTTTTTGTGTGACATCTCAGTTATAAATTGAAGTTGATCATGGGTTTATTAAATAGGATGGGGAAGAAGAAGAGGAGGAATCGGAGGATATGGATGATGATGAAAGTGATGACGATGATGATGATGCCGATGACGATGATGCTGACAATGAAGGTACATATACAAATAGTGTTTGTGGTGTGCATGATTAAAGTTATCAGTTCCATACAATAATTTTTAATGATGCATATTTAAAATACACTATGCAAGTTAATATAGAAATGTATTAACATTTTTAATAAACCAACAATGCAAAAAACAGAAAATTTTGGGTTTTTTTTTTTTTTTGCTTTAACGTTTTTCTATTTTGTTTTTAAAAAATATTGTGTATCAGCATTGTGCCTCCAAATAAAATAAAATAATTGTAAAACCGATATCATGAGTTCAAATAAACCATAACAAATATACAAAGTGTTGCAATAAAGTTCCAGGACTGGTGCTGTTGCAATATTGTTAAATGAGCCTGAAAATAAATGGAAGTGGTAAATTGTATTTTAAAATTCTTCCAGCAGATGGTAGTACAGATATTGTCTAGTAGGCTGACATATTGTAAGTAACAACCAGTTTCATTAGTAGCATTAATGTTCTGTGTCATGATTTTGCAATGGAGCAATGAATGAATATCAAATTTTCCTTTAAACTGGGAAAATCTGCAACAGAAAAATATTTTTATTGTAGAAGTGGATGTATACAATGACCCAAAAGGTGGGCATCCATCAGCCTCTCAAAATGAGGACAGAGTTGCAAAAGTTCATGAAATTGTGGCAAAAGGTCATCATATGACCCTCAGAATGGTTGATGACTTGAATATGAATAAGGAGATGATTCATCAAATTCTGCATGAAGATTTAGGGAAAAGGAAGGTTTGTGCAAAATTCGTGCTGCCCAGCCTCACAGATGAGCAGAAGCAACAAAGTGTCATCCTGCAAAGACTTCATCCATGCTTGTTAAGACAATCCTAATTTCCTTGACTGTATTTTCATTGGAGATGAGCACTGCATGTTCTGGTGCTTTGTATCTGAATTGTACTTGTCAGTACAACCTAGAGACAAAGCATCAGAACATGCAGTAGACTTCAAAATTATCACCAAGGTCCAAAATGTTTCATTTACAGAAGTCCAGCATTAAGACAATTCTGATCCTCCCCCCCCCCTTTTGTTTTTCAACAAAAGAGTGAAAAACAAAAGGGTGTGATTCAGAAGTAATTTTTACCTGAAAGGGAGGGGAGAGAGTCAATACTGCATTCTATGTACAGGTGCTTTGAAGACTATTGAAGTGCATTTCCCAGGTGAGGTAGCAATTTCAAGAGAAAGGCTGCTGGTTCTTGTTGCACGACAGTTCCTCTGCCAATTCCACACTTATTGTGAAGACAAAATCTGATGGTTGAGACATACTCGTATATCAACCATCCAACTTGCTCTCCTGATCTAGAAACAGTGAACTTCTTCCTCTTTTCCAAAGTGAAAACTGCCTCCAAAAGAAAGAGATTTCGGGACGTTGAGGACATAAAGAAAAATGTAACTTCTAAACCGAACATCATCTCTTTGGACGCTTTCATTAATTCTTTTTAGAAACTTTTAGAATGGTATAATAAGTCTATTCAATAAGATGGTAATTACTTTGAATAAAAATAAAACCATTTTTGACCTCCTTCACTTTGTGTTCTTTTTATAGCACCATTCTGGGAATTTTATTGGCATGCCTTGTATCTGTGTAATAAATGCAGTGGGCGCTTTTTTTTTTTTTTTTTTTACCATCTGCTCTAATTGTGCATCCCATGTTATGACAGTGGAAATTCAGTTGGCCCACTAGTGTGCCAAAAGGTTTACCAAACCCAGCTGTGTTTAAATCCTGCTCCATTTTTAGCGTTTACCCATCTTTCTGATTGAGTCATTTGTTAATCAGAGAGAAATAATTTTATTTGAATATGATATTCTTGTGAGCAAATTTTTGTATTAACTTTTTATTCTCTTTCTTTTAACATGAAATATGTCAGGAATCCATCACCAGTTAATGGAAGTTTATGGTGAAGACATTATGAGTAAGCAGATAATAGCAAAATGGTGTGCAAAATTTCATAATAGAAGAGTTAGCACAGAGGATTGCGAAAGGAGTAGAGCTTAATGACAGTAAGACCTGCATACAACATTGCACTCACATAAAATGAAATTCACAACAACAGAAGGATTATGGCAAATGTACTGCAACAACTTTCAGCATTATGGAAAGTGAACTATAACATTTGGTATTATGGGCAAGATGGATTAAGGAACATCTGAGGGACAGGAAGCATGGGGTTGTTATAAACAGTCATTCTTCAGAGTAGTGGACAAGGTTATAAGTGGGGTCCCTCAAGGTTTAGTATTAGGAGCACTATTATTCTGATCTTCTTGAATGATATATAGACAAGAGGATAAAGGGTATGATGTTGAAGTTTGCATATAATATAAAGGTTGGGAGGGTGATTAACAGGGCAGTTTTTTTTGACTGTTTCTTCAGAATGATCTAGACATTTCATGGATAGTCATATAAATGGCAGTTATGTTTTGATGCTGCCAAATACAAGGTTCTACATTTTGGAAATAACCTAAGAATAATTTATACACTGGGTGAGTCATGTGTTGTGTCTTATGTAGGGTGGCTCTTGAACGTTATTTCAACTTGGCTGTGGTAACAAAGTTCTGGAACATCACAGTGTACCACAACTTTTCTGTAGTACATTTTGATGTTACAGAACTCTGTAAAATGGCCAGAAATGAATGTAGTGCTGTGTGTGTGTGTGTGTGTGTGTGTGTGTGTGTGTGTGTGTGTGTGTGTGTGTGTGTGTGTGTGTGTGTGTGTGTGTGTGTGTGTGTGTGTGTGTTGCTTCTAGCCACTTTGCTAACAGGAAGGCTACTTCCCAGTACCCATTCATGCCATGGGGAGGAAGGCCACAACTATACTCACAATATCCTTAGTGGACTAACTAAAACCTAAAAATTAACCTGCACTAGATCAACCAAGTGCCAGAAATACAAGAGAAAAAATGTAGAATAAAGATCAGAAAGGAAGAACTAGAAGCCAGAAGAGAGAAAAGGCTAAAGTTATCAAGAATCCCACACTGTGGGCACAGTGCCTACAATATCTTCATTAGGAATCAGTAACTGTTGATGTTGCAGAGTTCGATATGACAAGAACAGATTATGAGGTAAGAGCCAAAGCAGCAGGAATCAAGGTAGAAGCAGAAGCAGTGATGGGTTGAAGTAGTGAAAGTTACCTTGAAAAGGCTTGCTGGACAAAGGCTTGCAGATGTTAGAAATAACCTAATGGATTACAGAAGAGCAAGTTCAGATCTGGGTTTTGAAACTCCAGTTATAGAAGAAGGGGTTTATCAAGTTCTGCATAACAGAGATAGAAGAAGAAAACATGTTCCCAATCCTCAATATGCCACATAAGCAAAAAAGAAACCAGTAAGGTTGAAAACAAACTTTGAGTTTAGAGACCAATGAACAGTGATTAAGTACATAGTGTATAAGCCTAGGAAGAACCACTTATAAAATTATATTTGAATTACACAGTTAACATGGGGCAAAAATTTTTGAGTAACTGATCCTTTGGAAGTTAATGACCACAAATTTTGCCAGTGCTGTAGACAAAGATCTCAAAGATGAGTCTGCTTGGACTTGGCATCCACATGAGTTAAAAGCAAGAAAGCACCTTAAAAGCAAGAAAGTCTACAGAAATCCCATGACAAAGATAGAAATTGAGACCATGAAAAATCAAATGAAGATCCAGTGGAGGACACCCATTAAGAATTTGAAGAGTAGGTGTCAAAGAGTTGTTCTACATACATGATCAGCATGGAATCAATTATTGAATGGAATATAATTTGCTTTCGAAGGTAGCTTTCTGTGCATGTCAAAACAAAGCAACAGTGTTGTAGGTACATGTAGGCACAAAGACAGCTTTATACAATATATACAACCATGAACGTGGACCCCAGGACTATTTGGATATTCTTAGTAAATTAAAGTGTATTTCTTGACTTAATAGGGAAATAACTTGAGTGTTTCTTAAAGTTAATTTTGTTGTTGAAAACAATGCCTAGGCATTTATGAACAGTTACAGTAGCCAGAGTTGCATACTTTGACTAAGGGTGGGGTGAGAAATATTGAGTTTCCCTTCAACAACATCTTAGAAATTTTAGACCAGGTCTAAAATTGGCCACTAATGCATGACAGCATTAGTGGCCAATTTAGTTAAAGGTTGAGAATTACCCTCACCCTCAATAAGTATAGTCAAATCATTCTCATAAATCAGTTTAACAATTAGAAACATTAGGAAAAGATTGAAGGAACCACTCATCTAGAACAAGGTTCCAGGCAAGCTGACCAAGCACAGAACCCTGAAGGCAGCCCCTAAAAGTAACATAAAAGAAAGAATGTGACCCAGAGCAAACAGTAACTTCTATATTAGGTGGGACAAACTGAAGAGTATAAATGAGGAAAGAGACTTGGTTGTTTTAATGCAATCAGACATGAAGATTAGCATACAGTTTAAGCAGGCAGCCAAGTAGGTCAGTATCTTATCAATGATTTGCCGTTACCTTTGCATCTAGGAAGGAAAATATACCATATTTCCCCATGTATAAGACACACCTTAATTTTGGGGCCCGAAATTTGAAAAAAAAATGTATTACATAAAGTTATTGAACTCAAGTTTTATTCATCTTAAAATTCATACAACTCCTCATTACTGTCAAAACTCCCATCCATTAGCTTGTCCTCATCTGTGTCTGATGACGAATCACTGTCTTCATATATTGCCTCGTCCTCAGTTCCATCTATGGATTGTTTTCTCAGTTGGAGGAGGACCAAACTTACGTTCAGCAGCACGATTTCCATTCACTTTTGCAAACTGGATCACTTTTAACTTGAATTCAGCACTGTACAAAAATCTTTTCTGAGCCATTTCTGGGCAGAATGTGGCAAAACGTAACTTAATATACTGGTAACAAGTGCGAAACAATGAGCGCAAAGACAACAAGCGCAAAAAAGCAGGAAATGCAAGTAAAATCTACAACCACTGTATAAGATGCACCCAGTTTTTAGACCCCAAATTTTTCGAAAAAGGTTGCGTCTTATACATGGGGAAATACGGTAGTTCTTTTATACAGATCAATGGTGAGACCACATTTGGAATATTGTATCCAGATTTGCAGGCCATTTTTAAGAAAAGATTTCAGCTTCTTGAAAGGGTCCAAAGATTGGTGATACATGGTGAGAACCACAGTGGGGTATCTGTATGAGGAGAGATTACAAAGATTTAGGTTACAGAGACTGGAAATGAAGCTTCTCAATGTGGGGACCCGATTGATGTGTATAAGGCACTAAGAGGGAATGCAGATTGAATGACAGTGAATTTTATATTAAAATAGAAAACAAAAACCAGTGGCATGAACTATTTGGGAAGATTAACAGACCAGATCGAAGGAAGTTTTGTCAGCATATTGTTGACCACTGCAGTAGTAAACTACTTTCCTTGATGGTTGAGGTGGATAGTCTGGTGAGGTTTAAGGGGCAACTAGAGTTTTACCTTCTGTCAGTTGGAAGAGTATAAAGGGGATACAGGCCTTCTTTTTTTTAATGCTACAAAAGAATCACAAAAAAAAAAAAAAAAAACTTGCTGGCTTCTTTTGGCCTTTACTTATATTAAGATTAAATCTGTCACATTGAAACAGTGTGATTCAGGAATGAAATGTTTAGCAACGTGTGTGCATGTTGGGGTGCCTTGAATACTAGTGGAAGACCTTAAGAAATAACAAAACAAATGGTTTATGTACTGTCATTTCTGAAATTAAATTCTCTTAGTGGTTAAGAATTTCTCACGTGCATTGTCACACAGAATAGACATGAATTCATTGGCATACTTGGAAACCGTGCACTAACTTGAATTGTCCCAGTTCTTCACAGTCAGAAAAGTTCAAGATTGCAAAGTTCACAACAGAGTGATAGCTAAGTTTTGGGACCACAAAAGCATTTTCCTTATTTTATACAAATAGGCATAACAGTGAATGTAGTGACATTGTGCAGCACTGAAACATTCATGCACATTGTCAACTCATTCATTGTTGTGCATGTTTGCATATCAAGAAAACATCTTGACCCCTAAACTGTAGCCATTACTTTGCTAGTGGACTACATAATCTTAAACCTTTTCTGATTCTGATACTAAAGCAATGTGTTCAAGGCCATATTTCATATTGATAATGATATGAAAACAGCAATGAGATAGTTACTGATTGTAAAGAACCTGGAGTTCTATCAAAGTAAATAAAGTTCCAGGATATGATAAGTGTCTCCATCTTTACTGAAACTCAAAAAGCCATAGGCTGTAAATACCTTGTTATTGTTGATATTATGAATTATAATAATTAGCCTCCTGTATGATTGTAAGTTTATTTTCTGACTGCCCCGTATACAAATAAAACATATGAATGCAAGTTTTTTTTTTTTTTTGTCTGGCTATTACTCTAAGAGTAAGGTAAGCGAGAGTAAGGTGGTCATGATTAAGAGTTGAAGATTGCAAGTTCTCACTCTCTGGGTCATTCTAGACAGTGGGAATAGCTGTTTTAGAGAAGTGATTGTCCAGGAGAACAAATTCTTATGTTACCCATTTATGGACAAATTGCTCACTGAGGGTGATGGTAGATGGCTCTCTATCTTCTAACTTCTTCACTAATGCCGGTGTCCCCCAAGGTTCAGTTCTTTTCCCCACTCTTTTCCTCTTGTATATTGCCTTCTTCCATTGACTGGAAATCCTATCCATAGTTTTGCCGATGATAGCACATCGCATTCCACTTTCCATTTAGAGAAGCCTTGCCCTGTTCAATCAGCTTCAACTTCTCGAATATCCGCTACTAATTCCTTAAATGCCGATTTTCAGGTAATTCTCCAGTGGGGCAAAGACAACTTAGTTGATTTCAACCCTTCTAAAACTCAGTCTTGTCTTATATCTCGCAAAAAGGATTCTTCTGCTCCTATGCTTATCTTTAGTGACACTCCGATTTCTAGGCAAAATGATATATCTCTTTTGGGGATTACCCTGACTTCTAATCTCTCTTGGCACAAGCACATTACAAATATTGCTTCCTCTGCATCTAAAAAACTTGGTTTTCTCTTTCGCTCTTGGCGTTACTTTTCTTCCAAACAGCTGCTCACTCTGTACAAATTGCAAATCTGCCCTACCATGAAATATTGTCCCCACATCTGGGGCGGTGCCCCCAAAACCTCTCTCAGGCTTCTAGATTCCATTCAGAAGAGGGCAGTTAGGTTAATTAATGACTCCTCTCTAAAAGTCTCTCCACTCTCTGTCTCATAGACGTACTGTTTCTGCTGCATGCCTTTTCTACAGATACTTTCACAGGCACTGCTCTTCTGAATTGGCTTCTATAATTCCCACTCTCTCTTTCAAAACAGTCCGAACACATGCCACCAACATCCATTTACTGTCCAACTTCAAACTCACAGAGCCAACTTTTCATCTTCCTCGTTTATTCATTCAGCTGCTGTTTTCTGGAACAACCTTCCTTCATACATATTTCCTTAAAAGTACAGTAAACCCCCGCTATTCTCGGTATCTGTATTCGCGGTTTCACGTATTCGCGATCGCTGATTTAATATAAAATGAAACCTAAAAAAATGTGAATTTTAAAGCACCATGAATATTTTCCGCCATAAAAAAACATGGGCGTGGCTAAAATGATCTTTCCCGATCAAAACAGCGCTCAGTGGGTGGGGGAGGGGGTGACAAAATCGCGAGCGTAGATGTTTCTCGCTAATCTTTGTTCAGTATGTGTTATGCGCTTGTCATGGAAGGTTTCTTCGTTTGCTTTTAATTTATATACTTATAAATTGAATAAATTTATAAATTGATATGCTTACAAAAGTGATAAATCTACTGTTTTGCAGTGTAAAACAGACTTTTTCGAGTGTTAACAGAAGAAAGTGAGGCACCTCCGTAGCCAGGTGGGAAGGAGCAGTAGTGCGTAGCACACGCTTCTTGATTAGACCGGGGTTCGAGCCCGTCACCACCAAATACGGAGGATGCGGAAAGGTCAGGGAATGACCACCGCATATCCCGGAACAATATGGCTTTAGTTGCTAATGCTCCTAAAAACCAAATAACAAACAATAACAAACAGAAGAAAGTGACTTTATTTTGGACAAGTTCTTTCTAACCCGTACAAAAAATATGGCTACGAATAACAAGGGAAATGTGAAAAGATCAAAGAAGGTGATGACATTAGCGAATAAAATTGAGTTATTAGATAAAATTTCTAATGGTGAAAGTGTCTCCTCAGTGGCAAAACATTATAAAATCAATGAGTCAACGGTATGATCAATCAAGAAATCGAAAGAAAAAATCCGCCGTAGTGTCCATGAAAACGTGCTAATTGTTCAAAAATTTGCTCTGTAACTCGCGATGTTAAATTAGAAAAAATGGAAAAGGCTTTAAATCTGTGGATAGAAGACCGAACTCAAAATAAAATTCCGTTAAGTTCACTCATCATTCGTGAAAAGACAAAACTCCTTTATCAACACTTTAGTGAAACTGGTGATAGCACTGGTGGGATAAGTGTTTTAGCTAGCAAAGGCGCTGGTTTGAAATTTCTAATAAATATTACATTTAATATTAAATTGTTTCTTATTTTCTTTTCGATGCCATATGCTTGCATTTCACTATGTACTGTCTATGTACATAGTCATATTATGAAGGCACATCTAATACATACATAAACAAAATTTTAGACTAGTTTTTCTTATATATTTCATACTTTGGAACGGAACCCCTTTATTACTATGGGAGCCATAACTCAGTATTCGCGTTTTCGGTATTTGCAATATTTCTCAGGAACGTAACCCCTGCGAATAGCGGGGTTTACTGTACAGTCTACAGGAGTTCAAATCTAATGTCGACAAATATCTTCTTTCGTCTTCTCAAACTCCAGCCCAAGCACGGTACTAAGTACTATAGGTTCTAACACCTCTATTTTGGGTTTCCTTAAAAAAAAAAATTAAGGTCAGAACCAACATTAAGAAACTGCTATAGAAGTAATTAATATCTTCCTTTAGGTAGTTTATCAGAGTCCATTGTTGATTACTACTTTTAAAGTTTATTAGTGTGCCCAATTACTTAGACAAAATTAGTTACATGAAGATTAATAAGCAGTTTTATTGGAACCTCTAAGGACACCCTTCAATAGAAATTTAAAATAATAGAAAATATCTTTCTGAGTTTAAATATCAATTTAAAACATCTCTCATAATAGCTTTCATAAAGTATTCAACTTTCTTTTTTTAATTGTAAGGTGAGCAAGAAAATGAAGAAAATGAAAATGAAGAGGAGGATAGGGAAGAAGATATGACCTTGTCAGATGATGATGAATCAGATGATGACGATGTTCTCTTTTCCCTCAACACATTTTAATGCTAGAAGGGAAAACTAAAATGCATATATATGGTGCCTGTACAGACTGTGATGGCCATCAGTGCTAAAAACTGATTAAGTACATAAAACCTGACCACAATGTACATACAGTATATAAATATATGTATTATATATATATATATACATACTTGAACACATGAAAGTATATATATATCTGTGTATATGAAAGTGAGCATGTGATTGAGTCTGTAGATTACATAGTGCTACGTTTTTAAACAGGATGTGTATTTTATTGAAAGACATTTTGTTACCCTTATTGCTGCATGCTGTCATGCAGTTCTGTGGGATATTTGTCCCATTAATATGTATGGAATTTTACAGTTCCCTGTCCAATGCTTGTGTATCAAATTTCTTTTGACAGATTAAAGTGTCTATATGCCAAATGCTTCTCCCAGTTTAGATTATGTAAATTCATTAAATCATTAGCTAGACAAGTGTCACACAAACGTTTTTGGCTTTTGTTTTAATAGATCCATAAATTAAAACTCATTTTTTAGTTGTTCTCAATAATAAAACATTGTGATTGATAAACAAAGATATTTCTAATCCATCGTCAAAATCTGCCCTTCTATGTTTCAAAGTGCATAAATTTAAAAAATAGTTAAAAATATGCCCATATGCAGTCTGAATGGTATATTATAATCAGAGATGTATTGCTAAAAAAAAATAGTACTGGAACTCTCGCTGTCCAGAAGACTATATGATAACACCATATCGACTGTACAGTAACTGAATCAGACTTCAGACTCATGGTTCATAGAACCAGTTCCAGCATTCAGCTCATGGTGAATCAAAATGCAGCATTCGCACACATCACAGTATATCTCATTCATTGGATCTCTTTATCTAACACATTATGCTTTAGTAAGAAATGTTCATTTCATCGCGAAATTCATATTTTTGTTTTTAAATAAATTTTTAAAGAAATCTATTAATTTTAAAGATTATTATTAATATATATTTTCCCTTTGATTATGCCATTGTTTCATAATATTAGGTGTATAAATTTAATGATTTTCTGTTATGACATTTAGAAAAAAATACCGGAACATTGTTGCGGTGCATTCCAGCCAGAGTACACCACTGATTATAATCCCTTATCTTGGCTTCCCGGAATGTTTAAAAAAAAATAAATAAATAAAAAGTTTCAACTTGTATCTCAGAATTAGTGGGCGGTGAACTTGTGTTTTTGTTACGCAACTCATTCCTGTCTTACACAGAGCTGTTCCAGGGGTCCACGAGCACATTTTTATTAATTCAGCACCACCAAAGCTAGATTTGCTCTTACTGAATAAATTAATGAAGTTAATGAAGTGCATACCAAACTAAGTATTCATTTATAATAACATCTTTCCAGAACTTTTTCATTAATTGTTGTAAATTAGTGTAAATTCATAATTGACAAAAAATACTTAAATGAAAAAAAAAACATTAAATATTGTAGTTGAATTTGACTTCACTCACAACATTCTCCCATAAGCTTCATAAAACATCTTTGACACCTTACTCCCTTATTGTGTAACAAAATATTTCAGATGAAGTCACATTATATAACCCATTAGGAAAACAATAGAAAACAGCATTACAATACTGAGAACTCCTGAATATGACAAAAGATGAATGCCTTCCTATCCGTATATCAGAAAAAACTGTAGTTGAATTTTTCAGAAAATGAAAATTTATTCCTTCTTGTTATTAAATGCATATCACATATTTGTTAATGTAATTCATTAATAGAAAATTGCATTCAGTGTTGCTTGTTCATTTAAAATAAACTACTTTGCACACTAATTGAAAATATTTTTAAAGTTGAAGTAGTGCCGTACCAAGAAATGTGTTATTAATGTGCTGCACATGCTTAGGATAAATGGTTAGAACACCATTTTAAGAAATGAATGTTTTTAAGATTACTTATTTAGTTTATTTTTTTTTTTTTATTCTGAAAGTTAAATAAATTAGTGTCAGTTCATTCAAGACTTATCAAGTAATATTATTAATACATATCTACAGCTTGATTTACTAGCACATTGTATTTCACTAGGCCTAAATAGTGCTACAAAGTTTTATCAGATTAATTTAAAGAAATTATTTGCGAAAAATGCTGCACGCACACACCAATTTGGGTCTCGTTAATTTAATTTAAAATAAACTCACTTTATCTCAGCCCTCCTTACAATGTGACTACTAGCATAGTGTGCTTGTTCTTTATTTATTATATACAGGGTGTATTGTGACAGGGTGTATTCCATCTTGTTTCCAAGTTACAGCCATTTTGGCTGTAACTTGGAAACAAGATGAAATCAGACCCTTCTAGCAGCTATCTGCTTACATTTATAGGAAATACTTAAAATGACCACTGTGCATCTGAATATAAGCCTGCAAATGCCTCATCATAGACCTCCTCACCAGCTCAAATGTTCCAGGTATCTGTCAGATTTGTTATTCTAGTGCAGACGAGTCTCCCACCATTTCAAACCCATTTTCTAAATGAACCAGTTTCTTCAGGGTGTTCATGTATTCACTGAAAGGTCTTATTTGGCACCTAATGATTAGGGAAGTTTTCTGCATTCAGACATCTTGCCTTGGCTGCATTGCACTAGCAAATACATACATGAGATGCATATCTGCCATCTCTTAATTTCAATAAGCCTCCATTATCTCAGCAAATGCATAGTATCAAAATGTTAATAACGAGCTCCAAATGTAGAACCCTTGTTAGTAGAACTGACTGAAATCTCTCAAAGAACACTATGCTATCTTGTTTATGTAATTATCAGCAAAGCCTTCTAAAAGATATTAAGCATTATTTGTTTGTTTGTTTTTTTGGTTTTGAGGAGCATTAGCAACTAAGGCCATATTGCTCCGGGATATGCGATGGTCATTCCCTGACCTTTCCGCATTCTCCGTATTTGGTGGTGACGGGCTCGAACCCCAGTCTAATCAAGAAGCGTGTGCTATGCACTGCTGCTCCTTCCCACCTGGCTAGCATTATTTGTAAGCAGTTGAATGAAGTCAGCTATACTAACTCAGTTTGTGTAAAGAATTGCTGGAACACAAAAATGGCTGTAACTCGGAAACAAGGCGAAATCAGACCTATGTTTACATGAACTTTTTTTATTATTTTTAGTTCCTAAATCCATCCCTAAAGTGGGTCCTATATGTTATGATACACCTGTATAAAAATAGTGAATTAAATTTATCGCAAATAAGATGCAGAGTTGTTCAAAATGGGGAAAACATAAAATGATTATTACAGACTAAATACAAGATCAGTAATTGTATAAGTTGCTTTTCAAAAAACTTGTATTGCATTCAATAAGGATGCCATGAATAAATCTGTGTCTCTGCAGTAATTAAATTCCTTGTGGGATGTTAATGCCTGCCTTCTTAATTGATGTGGTTATTATTCTTTGTGCGATACTACATTCTGTAGATAGTACATTGACATTATCCTAAACAAATTCCCACAAGTTGGATCACACCTCAGCATGCACAGAATTAAACTTTCTCATTCCAAGAAAAACTTGAAATGTAATAGAAGTAATCCAGTGAAATAAAAGGCATTATAGTGCTAACAAATTAATGTTTTATTCTTTGTAAATTAGCTAGTGAAAGGGTCCAAAGGCTTGCTCCAAATGTAGCACCCTTGTTAGTAGAACTGGCTGAAATCGCTCAAAGAACACTATGCTATCTCATTTATGTAACTATCAGCAAAGACCTATGAGATATTGAGCATCAATTGAGTGAATAATTCTTCTGCCCATCCTCTGTGGTAAATCATGAATATTGTTCATGATTTACCACAAAACATGAAGCACCGGCTGGCGGTTCCCTCTTTTGAAGTAGATAACATGTTATGTAAGTATTTCTCATTACAGTTATTTTCTGATCAAATATTGGTGGTTGAAATGTGTTCAAAAACTTGTATTTGAACCCTTAGCAGTTATGGAAATAAATTTTCATGAGCTGTGACACAGCCTCATGGCTAGCACTTTCATTTTAAAATATTTCAAATTTTTTATTGGTTAGCAGTAATATATAGATTCTAAAAATAAAATGTAATTTTCATATTGCTAATGGTTATTTTTAAAAAAACTGAGCCCAAGTGCAGTTTTTAGTGGAATCTTCAGAAGCAATATAGCATTACTGGAGTTCGATATTTCTGATTTATTACTAATACTATAAATTTATTCAAATGAAATACGATGATTGTGAATGCTTGTAATGTAAGTGTAGTATATATTTTTAATAATTAATATGTTTGACTAACTTCAAGTAAATTTATGGAAAGTGCTTTCTATTTAGTCGTGCAGTATCAAGGCAACTTGTGGAAAAGTGGCTCTACAATGAAATGAATCACCTTAAAGTAGCAAACTTAGTTTTCTCATTGCTATGTAAAGAATGGAACTACGTTTTGCTTGTACAATAATATAATATAATTATATTTAAGCAATGGATCCCAGTACTTGCAGGCCCATTTACTCTTGTACAATAATGTTTTGTTGCTCTCATAGCATAAGGCTTTTGCCCTAAATTTATTTCAGTTTAGTTTATTTTACCTGTTACACCATCTCACATATTGTGGATGCTTAGTCTCGCTGGTGCCTAGTCTGGTGTACCTCGCTGGTGCCTAGTCTGGAGACTAGGCACCAGCGAGGTGATATGATAGAGGTGTATAAAGCCTTGAATGGTTTAAGCATGCTCAATGCTGATGGGATTCTTCCTCTAGCTCAGAGGAATCACCTGAGAGGGCATAAATTCAAATTGAGGAAAGACAGATGTAGGATAGACGTGCGGAAATTTGCCTTTAGCCAGCGGGTGGTTGGTTGGTGGAACAGACTTCCATCCCTTGTGGTGGAGGTTGATAGCCTAAATAAGTTTAAGGCTCAGCTGGACAGGTATTTTGAACGAACAGAGGGGTGAAGTGGAAGTGGGCTTTTTTTTTTTTTTTGGCTGATGCTGCATAAGCTTGCTTTCTTGCATCAAATGCCTCTACTAATGCTAATAACACCAACAAAGAAAACAAAAAAAACTTACTTAACTGCTGATGAGATCCAAATAAAAAATGAAGCAGTGTGTAGCGACATACACTAACTAATCGCAATGTACTTCTTCATTGTAGTAGTGCAATACTGAGACAATTTATGATGAAGTACCTCCACAATAAGAGATTGATATGCTAAGTTTAGCAAATCTAGTTTTCTCATTGCTGCGTATGGAATGAGACCATGTCCTAGTTCTACAGTAACATTAATTTTAATTGTTTTTTATGAAAACTTGGAAAACAATATAGCTGGGCATGAATATTTTTCATTCATTTTTCTAAAAATATCAACAGTATGTTGGCATAGCAGATCTAAAATTTCATATTGGCTAAGTGCAGTAGTTATTTTAAAAAGGTGTTTTTTTTTTTTTTTGTTTTTTTTAATCATTTTTAACCTTTCAGCTATCGTGAAGGATCAAAGTGAACCCTTGCTTTTTAATAGTTTTGTGGAAAATCATGTTTAACTATCCTGGTTAACTAGTTTGACAGATTCACTCTTGAACTGGATATAGGAAATAAATATGGCATTGTTTATTTGGATTTTGACCAAGAACATGACAGCCCCCCTAGAGAGATTAATATATAAATGAAATATGTTTAGTATAAAAAGAAGATCCTTAGATTGTGGTATGGTTGCAGTGCAGAAGGTGGAAGGTTGTGATTAATGATAACTCTTCAGATTGTGATAACATCAGAAGTGGGATTCCCAATGATTGGTTGAGGGTTGGTTGTTTCTGATTTTCTTAAAAGACTGACGAAGAAAAGAGGGTGTAATGTCAAAATTTGCAGATTATATTCAAGTTAGGAGAGTGGTTAATGATCAATGCCCGCCATTGCTCCTTAAGTACAACTTGGATGGGCTTCAAGGATGGTCAGAAAAGTGACAGCAAAATACACTGTCTCGTGGAATGGGAAGGGGCGGTTTGAACTAAAAACACCAAAGGAAGAAAGGGATTTGGAAATTACAAATGGACATGAAGTTCTATGAGCAGTGTATACAGTCATACTGTCTAGAAATGCAAGGACAGTGGATACTGTCCTTGCATTTCCCCATGTATTGTGATGTCAACTGTCACACTGACTTGCCATTGAGATGCCTTTTCTAATAAGGGGGCGCCTCCGTAGCCAGGTGGGAAGGAGCAGCAGTGCGTAGCACACACTTCTTGATTAGACCGGGGTTCGAGCCCGTCACCACCAAATACGGAGGATGAGGAAAGGTCAGGGAATGACCACCGCATATCCCGGAGCAATATGGCCTTAGTTGCTAATGCTCCTAAAAAAAAAAAAAACCAAAATCTAATAAGGAAACACCTGATGCATGAGCTCCCACAATCATGCCCTTTTGAAACTGCCTGTATACACGGTGTTTCAAAAGTGATGGTCAATGATTTAAAGGTGAACTGTACAGACTACAATATGCAAAAAAAGCCTAGTAAACATGGGTCCTTAAGTGAATCATTTTTGACATATTGCACATTTCTAGTTGGGATCCACCACTGACTTGTTTGTTTAGGTTAGTTTATACTCATTCTCTCCCTTTCCCCTCTCTCAATGCCCTGAGATGTAGAAGGCATACTAGTACTTGTCAAAGGATAGTCAACATGGAAAGAGGTTACAGTAACGACAAGTATGCGGACATGCACTTCATCTATGGTAAAGCCAACGGCAGTGCAACATTTTTATCTTGGTATAAACATGCACTCAAGGCTGCACATATGTACCAAGAAGCATTTTCCCGCCGAAAGCAGCCCAACAGGCGCACATTGATCAGAGTATGTCAACGCCTTAGAGAACATGGGTGCTTTGCACATGGAAGTACAAAGAAGCTTGAACTAGAAAGAAGCTAGGAACTTGAATTTATAAATAGGATGGAATGACCAAAATATAAAATAACTGTTGGACATCTACTTTTATATGATACTGTGAATAATTGCCTCTTTTAATACCGATAATTACATTCGATAAATAATACTGTAAATGATTTGCACTTCTGTAAATATGGTATTGTAAAAATTGCCATTCCTGCATTTTTGTACACCCTTCTAGCCGGTCGGCTGTGTAAAAGGGGTGAAAGCAATCACTTGCTATAATAATAATAAACGGATTTATTAATAATAATAATAACAGTGTGTCCTGAACCCACAATTTTTAAACATTTTGTTCACTGACGACGAAGCTGAGTTTACTCGTGATGGTATTTTTAATTTTCATAACTGTCACGTTTGGTCCGACGAAAATCCTAATGCAATTCACGAGTCACGACATCAGCAATGTTTCTCGTTGAATGTCTGGGCAGGACTACTAGGAGACTGTCTAATTGGACCACACTTTCTGCCAAACAGGCTAACAGGAGAGCTGTACCTTCAGTTTCTGCAGTCTTCTTCCAGACCTTGATGATAATGTTGTGACTCGGTATCTAACTAGAAGGTATGGTCGACGGTGGATAGGTAGAGGTGGGCCTGTAATGTGGTCTTCCCAGATCACTAGACTTAAATCCTATGGATTTTTGTATCTGGGATCATGTAAAAAGCTTGGTGTACACTTCTGACATTAACACAGTTCAGGAATTGCACCGTCAGGTTGAAGGAGCCTTTCAGCAAATCAGAAATGACCCAGGAATGCCTGAGAGGATTCGCACTCAATGCAGAGAAGACTACAAAGCTGCGTTCGGATGCAAGGACACCATTTTGAACACCTTTTGTAACATGTAACATCTGTAAAATCCTGTGGTGTTGAAACCAAAAATTTAAAAACGTATTATCTTATGTTTAATAAAACCACGCTTAGCAAAGGATTCACAGCTTTTTGCTAAACTAGTGCTTCCATAGTCAGTGGCAGATCTTATGTGCATTATCTCGAAAACTGTTCATTTGCGGCTCGATGTTCACTGGGACTTTTTTGCTTATTTTAGTTTGTACTTTTCACCTTTAAATTATTGACCATCATTTTTGAAACACCCTGTATTTGTAAAGACCACACAGCTGTCATCTTAGACTAACCAACTTGATCATCTGTTTAAAAAAAAGTAATAAAAATAAAGTCCAATGAAGTTTCTCCTATCCTGACATGAAGGATATGAACCGAATTTCTGCCTTTCCCTTGCTGCGGTGGAAACAGTGCTGTTGAAGCTGCTTTGCTAACCCCTTAATTTTTAATATTTTGCTGTTATTTATTTTCTTAAACATGACTGCTATTTCAAATTCTGTTGTGAAATGATTGCTGAACAGTACAGAGCAGCCCTACTAACAATAGGACCCATTTGTCCACGAACCAGCTTTGATCCTCTTTAATAGATTACTGAACTTCTATTTTCCTTTCCTTTTTTTTTTTTTTTTTTCTTTTTTGGTCGAAGCGAGTTAGAATTCAAGGTTCTTTTCCTAGAAGATTGTAAGTCATGTAAAACCTCTCGCTTGTTGGACAGTATTATTCTGTATTTTTATGGGTAATAAAAAGATTATTAACACATTTTAAAAATACTTATTCCTTTGTGACCAAAATTTCTATCATACTAAAGATTACAGTTGTATGCATGACAATCCTCATGAAACAATGACAGCATAGACTTATGCCCAAACTAGATAGTACAGTGGAGTTTTAAAGGCCTGGCAGAAAAGGAGACTGGTTTTAAACTGTTGATGACGTGATGAAATCTTATGGTTTTTTATTTTTTTACAACATGGCTGAGTTGGTCAGTCTCCGGCGAGGGTTGCATGGTTTTTCCTCTGGGTTATTTGTATTTTTCATCTAGCAAACAGGAAAATCAACCACAGATTTAGTTGTTTTGGTGCTGAACACACATGCAACATATGAAATGGGATTGTTGGTGGCACCCTATTTGGTTCACAACTGCTGCCAGAGAGACCGTTTGTACGCCACGAATTCTGATGTATTTTTAAGCGCAACTTTTCACAGAGCTAACTGGACAGCCTGCGTTTATTGGATCAACATGTCCTGTAGTTCTAGTGTGATGGGAGTGCAAGGATATTCTGGATCACATGCGTTCTGTGTTGTTAGATTGAACTTGGTCTCTGGTATTGTGGTTTCTACAATCCTTTATTTATTTCTTCCCTAGACTCTGTTTTTGGGGACATAAAGGGATTGGTGTTAGGCGAAAGATTGGCATCATGTCATGCGTGACTTAGTATCGGAAGTTTATCTAGTAATAGTTTCAAAGATTGCATGTGTCACTATATATATATTCCCATAGGCTTAAAAACCCTTGTGTATAAATTGTTAAATTATCTCACAATAAGACATTATTTTACACTTTGTTCGTAATTCCTTCCTAGCGTAACTACGCTGAATGTGATATTACGAACAATGTTGGCCATTATAATCCACAACCCAGCCTCTCAGAGATGTGAAGCTTATTTTGTTTGCAACAGTCCTCCACCAGGCATTATTCTGTGTTGTGATTTTACGCAATTTCATGTATAAATAAAATTAACAGCACCGGCATTTGCAAAACAGTACAAACCTTGAGACGCTTCTATGGACTCCTTTGTGTTCAATGGATCCCTGGGGTTCCATAGAACACACGCTGGCATTCCAATCAGTAGAACAGTCTAAAAACAATCAGTCTGATTTTTTTCACTGATTTTTTCTGTTTAGGTCGATTTCTTTATTGAATTCGTATATTTTTCGAAGAGCATCTTTCTAAATCTGGCAGGTCCATTGCTTTTTTAAAGTCCAGCCAATATATTTCCCTTCTGCCTTGTATCCTCGATGATTTGTGGAGAAATATTCATAAAGTGTCGGATTTTTGACAATTCTGAATTTTTGCTTTCCAATATTCTGCTAAACTTTTTCAAAAAATTCCGATATTCTGCTGATTTCAAAAGAGTCCGATATTCTGCTGTACTTTTCAAAAAAAAAAAAATCAAGTCCTTTTTCTCCTTGACGGATTTGCTTTTTATATTGTAACTAGGTTCATCCTTTGGTATATCTATATGTAAATAAATATATTAATTGATTTAAGAAATAATCAATTTATATTGTATGTTAACATCGAAGTCACGAATTATAGGCAATCTCAAGCTGATATATTTATTCAGATCACTGAACATTTTCTTATTAGTGATATAATTGGCTGCGATGGCGCTGATTGTACTCAAAGCAGACGAAACTTTTTATTTTCAATGTGTATGAAGTGTATTTTCTGTGTATGAAGAAAGGAATTAAATGCGTATGTGGCGAATTTTTTTCTTTGGTCATCTTCCCCTAATGAAACTCCTGCTCGTTACTTGTAATGTAAGATTATTTTTATTATGAGATTTTAATTATCTATTATTTAATTATTGATAATGAAATTATCGCTGCTGGTGTACTATTGTTTACATTAGGGTTCCCAGACGTTTCCGGAGACAGTTCCCCGAATTTTACTGTCTCTCCCCTGATTTTAATATATAATTTATATATTCATAATAAATGAAATTATTAATAAATTCATACTTTCATTTTAATATTATTAATAATCATCATTTAATTCCCTCCCAGGAAATATATAACTATGCATATATTTTAAGCCGTTTTGTTCCCGGATTTAGCAATTTAAAAAACGGTAACCCTAATTTACATGCATCTTTCTGTACACATTGGATGTTATTATATTAGCCATATGGTTCAAGGAAGCCTGAAGTTTATGCTGCACCAGCAAAAAAAAAATTCTGAATTACCCTGAGAGAGAGAGAGAGAGAGAGAGAGAGAGAGAGAGAGAAGTAGAAAGGAATCACCAAGAAAGAGAAGAATGATGATATCCAGCTTTGGGTATGCCAAGCCCAAACTCACCAGATGTGAGTCCCTGAGGTTATCGACAATTCTTTTTCTATAAGGTAATTCGTTGAAATTGTGCTTTACTACAAATAATTGGACCTCGCTTATCAGTGAAAGCGGCGTTGATAGCTGAATGACAAGCAGAGTTGTTCACTTTAAAAATTTGCATATTGCAATCTGTGCCGTAACTAGGGTTGTGGCGCCCCTTGAACATACGGAATTGGATTTTTTGCATTTTTTAACCATAAAAATAGCGCCTCCCAAATATGGCTCACAGGGCACATGCCGCACCTGCCTCACCCTAGTAACGCCACTGATTGCAATTAATATATGTGTAAACACGTCATAATTAGAGTTTAGACGTTAAAATAATAAATAAAAATAAAATTTCAGTGTTCTCCGATGAAGCGGTCAATGTCGCAAATAAAGCAGGACCTCCTTTATCCCATTCGAAGTCCCCGGTCACTCAGAACCTTTGGGGGTTATCTCTCTTTTTTGTAATAAATATTTGTAGCATTGCTTGTAAAGAACTCCGCACCTCATTGTGTTAACATGTTTTTTTTTTTTTTTTAATTTCCAAAAAAATATTATTATTTATGATTTCTAATAATAATCAAAGCTCGAAATGGACCAGAGCCCACCGTTTTGTGGGCTCTAGTCCACCAACCCCTGGCTTGTTGCCAGGAAGGGAGTTGTACACAGCAATGTGCCTTTTGTACATAATAGAGGGTTCTACTGTTCCTGTTCGTCGCCGCATCGCTAATGTCGTGTCCATACTTGAACAATTTTATTACCGAGATTCCGTTTCGTAAACTTTTTTTCATTTTTATCTCCTTCTAATAATATTCATTAAACTTACTACTATTAAGTGCTGTTTATACTCGGGTGGTTCATTTTGCTGAAACAATCCCCCATCTGATGTGGAAGTGAATAGCTTGAATAATTTCAAGGAAGAACTAGATAAACTATTGAAGGGGACAGATAGGTGAAATAGGAAGTTTTTTTTTTTGGTCTAATGTTGTATAAGCTTGCTTTCTTGCATCATATGCCGCTATTAATACTAATACTCTGCGCACAACCACATTAGCCAAAAATTGCTAATTGTAAACTCTTTGTAAAATGGCCAACATTACAAATATTCGTGTGTTGTTTAAAAGTTATGATATTCTAAATATAAACTTGGTTAGATAATTCTTTATTTTTAACCTTTGAATTTTATTATTTCGAAATCAACTGCCCAAAAAACGATTATATTTTCCTGAACTTTATTGAAAGAAGCATCAGCAAACGTCGGTCTCTGAAAATTTTTGAATAATGATTCACGCACGCACTCACACACGCACGCACTTACGCACGTCTCTTGCTTTTAACACCTCGGTTTATACGCTTCATGAACCTTTGGCAAGTTAGTCTAAAAGACTTTAATGACTCACATCTTGGATCGAATTCATATGTAAATGAGCACTAGAACAAATGGCTTCCTTCTATGCAAAGATTTTCTTTAGTCTCTTAACTCATTCTTTATTTTGCTAATTATTAAGTACTACATAAAATACTTAATGGGAGGAGAGAGACTCCCGAGTTCAAATAGTTAACTTTTGTTTCCAAGCCTGAAATAAAAAAATTCACAGAATAAAAGATAAACGATTCCCGCTGCCTCCTGGTACTCACTTTAAGTAGTAAACCTAAATGCTTCGGATAGCAAAGCCAACTATGACCTCCTGAGATAATATACAAACGGAGTTTGCGTGTCTAGACTAGAGTTTAACCCTGCACTCCATTGTTTAGATCCAAATACAGTATATCTAAACATTTTTATGGAAGTACTGGCTTAAATAAACATTGGACACTTTTTTTTTTCCTATTAATTTTATTTTATATCCGTTCTTATGTAAAAGTAACTTCACTCCCATGTTTAAAAGCTTTAGCAATGCTTTTAAACATGGCAGGCAGGGTGTTAGGCTCGCTGTCAACATCGAAATAGAAAGGCCTATTTCTTAGAAACAAAAGGGGGAAACCGTTAAGAGGGGCGGGCTGTCCCGGGGGGTACACTGCACCCGGGCGCCTGAAAACCTGAAACGTTTAGCCGAAATATTCTGAACATATATTAAGGATATCGTAGTTCAATGGTAACATGAACATTCCCTATATTTTATCACTACGTTAAAAACTACTGGCGAATTTATTTGTAGTTTTGCTGATCAGGAAGTACGTGTGATAACTTAACATTAATATTTACACCGATGAGCCAAAACATTATGACCACCTACCTAATATGATGTTGGTCCTCCACGTGCAGCCAGAACAGCTCGTAGCCGGCGTGGCATGGACGTTACAAGATTTCTAAATGTGTCTTGTGGTATCTGGTGCCAACATGTAACCAGCAGATCCTTTAACTCCTGTAAAGTCCATGGTTGGGACGCCGCAGATCGGAGTTGCTGTTCCAACACAAATCACAGATGCTCGATGGGATTGATGTCTGGGGAATTTGGAGGCCAGGGCAATAACTGGAAGTCTTCCTCGTGTTCCGCGAACCAGTCTTGAACAATCCTGGCAGTGTGGCCTGGTGCATTATCCCGCTGAAAGATGGCACCACCAGAGGGGAAGACTGTTGCCATCAAAGGATGCATCTGGTCAGCAATGATGTTCTGGTAGGTGGTAGATGTCAGAGTGCCGGGCACATGGATGACTGGACCCATGGTATCCCAGCAGAACATCGCCCAAAGCATGACACCGGCTTGGTTTCGTCACACTGTGCATTCAGGCACCATCATGTCCCCAGGTAAACGACGCACACGTGCCTGGCTATCCACATGGTACAACAGGAAACGTGATTCATCGGACCAGACGACCTTCAAGGTCCAGTTTCGATGCTCGCGTGCCCATTGTAGGTGCTGTCGCCGGTGAACCGTGGTTAGCATGGGCACTGGGAGTGACCTGTGGCTATGCAACCCCATTTTAAGCAGGGTTCGATGTACTGTGTGTTGTGGCACGTTACTCCCATCACCAGCATTCCAATTACCGGCGAGCTGCTCCACAGTCCGGGACAGCCTTCGCTCACCTCGAGCATCGATGAACCGTGGTCATCCAACACCTTGCCGGCGGTTCGTGGGTTCCCCTCCTTGGACCACTTTTGGTAGGTACTAACCACGGCTGGCCGTGAGCATCCCACCAGCCGTGCATTTTCGGATATGCTCTGACCCAGTCGTCTGGCCATTACAATTTGGCCTTTGTCAAACTCGCTTAAGTGCACTGCCTTTCCCATCCGAAGAACAAGAGTAACACTGATTAACGGAGCTCAGTATCAGGTGTTTTTTATACTGTGTCCTGACCCGCGCACGTGCCGTAGTTCACCTGTAGTTGCTTCGATTTGCATAACGACTTGCTGGTCATAATGTTTTGGCTCATCGGTGTATTTTTTAATATACAGATTATGTATATTTTTAAATATGTTTATTTTTTTTAATATGATATTTTTATATTGGCAAAATAAAAATGATATGCTGTAGATGGGAAGCAGAGCGTATTAATACATTATGCTATTTGCTTAATGACCTTATCAACTTAGGCTGAAACAGAGTATAGTACTATATGTGTTCCTTACTTTCGAAAACTTTGCCTATTAAAACGAATTGTTATATTTCGCTTTTCGGATGATGCTAATAAAAAGTCTAGGTTCGAATTGTATTGGTAACGGACAAGGCCAAGGCATGTCCTAGAATTCATAGGTTCCGGTGCAAGAATTAAAAGTTTTTACCATCCAATCCATCTTGCCATCTAAGCAAAAACAGCCTTGGTTATCTTCAAATTTATAGTACTAATTTCTCAGCGTGGAGAAGCTAATGGGTTTCAAATGGAGAGAGCAAGAATTAAAAAAACAAGTTAGGTAATGCATTGAGATTATCGGATAACGTATCTCAGTTACCCGATAATCTCAGAGGTTTAAATCTCCTATACTGTACTCACGAAGTGTATATCAAAATTTCACTACGTGATTGATGGCGATTAAATGGGATTTCTGAAGCAGTTCTTTTAAAGGGGAAAGGAGATGGGTGCTCAGAGGAAATGGTTAAACTGTCGACATGAAATTTGATTTTAAAAAAAAAAGTAAAGTTATTCTAAATAAGTCTGGAGAGTGTTTTAAAGACGGAACTGCTGTTCCACATTTATAGCAGTATTTTTGTAAGGAAAATATTGATAAAGGGGAGAGTATGCAGTCAGAATTTGACTTACAACTTCCTCAGGTACCAACAAACTCTGAAAATTCGGTGTCAGTCCCACTGTTCCTTCTTGAACATTCAAAACTATATATAGATGGAATTGATCATAAATAGTCGTAAATCCATCCTTGGAACTAACGGGTGTATGTTCATACACCTGAAAATTTGGCTTTGATCCGACTTTTTTTTTAATGGAAGCAGAGCGTATTAATACATTATGCCATTTGTTGAATGGCCCATACACTCCAAAACATACTGTCATTAATATTGTATGCAAACAGCACTCGCGGTTAGCAGATTGTTTATAATCGTCGGCTTCTCCCATCGTATAAAAGGTCTAGGTTCAAATTACGCTAGTGTTTTATTGCCTTTTTTCAATGTGGCCGAGTTAATTGGTATCAGGCGAGGGAGGGAGCGACAGCTTTATCTCCAAGGAATTCGGTTTCGTCCAGCAAATGGGCAAACCAACCGAAAAACCCACACAATATATACTAACACTTAGTTGCCTTGACGCTTAACACGCACACTCTTTTGTATATAGAGATATTCGATATTTTATACATAAAAAAAAAAAATCATTGTGGAATTTCCATCGGGCAAATTTAAATTAAATTTAGGATGACCCAAATAGCATGAAATTATGAAAATATGCTATGGAAGGTGAGCTGTTACATGTGATGAAATTATGAAAATATGCTATGGAAGGTGAGTTGTTACATGTGGACATGGCTGATATGGCGAAGAAAATAGGCACAAGTGGCGAAACAAACCGCCATACTACCAGATCCGACACAGGGGATGGCGATTGATACGGTATGGTTCTTAAAGGTTTACGTGGACCTTTCGAAGAATGTGCCTAAGAAGATAAAAAAAACTTCCCTTAAATAATTTTGTTGATCAGATCGATCAGCGATTCTTCAACAGTTCCTTGAAAAATTTACTTCGATTACGATGGCTAAGGGCCTCCACCTTTCCTGCTTTTTAAGAAACCTTTTCTAATAGGCATAAATGTAATAGCGTTTCATGTCCTATATTATACGTCAAATTAAACAAACTTAAATAAAATAAATCGGACAAAATTTCAGAGCCAATTTGTATTTCCATTCTACACTGCTCAACAAAATTAACAGAACACTTAGAACACATGGTGTAACTTGTACAGCTTGCTATAAAGCTGGACAAAATTTGGTATGGCCGTGTACCATAGAGTAATGATGAAATGAGAAGACAGCGAGAACTTTCGAACAGCTATAAGGGAGAGGTAGAATAGATGTGCGGAAATTTGCCTTTAGCTAGCGGATGGTTGATTGCTGGAACAAACTTCCATCTATCGTTGTGGAAGTTGGTAGCTTAAATAAATTCAAAGAACGGGACAAACTTTGGAAGCGAATGAATGAGTGAAATGAGAATTTTTTTATTTTTTTAATTTTTGGCTGATGCTGTATAAGCTTAATTTATTGCATCATATGCCTCTACTAATGTTAATGCTAAACGGACATTATAGGGTTTCTATAAGAATTACCAACAAAGGTAACATTACAGAAGTCGATACAAGATGCTTGAAAATATGGTCACATGACATCACTACAGCGTATGATCGCCTCCAACAGCTCAACAAGCCTGTCAGTGGTTAACCATGCTCGATATAAGGATGCCTATATAAGGGTACCTTAGCTCACCAAGTGATCGAGGGGTTGGGCCGACCGGGCTAGCCGAGTGGGTAAAGTACCTGGCCGGCAACCCAAAGGTCGCGGGTTCGATTCCCGCCTCGGGCTTGGATCAAAGTACTGCAAAAACCTTGGGAGATGCAATATGGCCACAGCAGCCGATGCGCCAACAACTACCAAATCAAATCGAGGGGTTGGCTGTCGGCGTGCACTGCGACGCTGAAAAGGGTACCCCACACAAATTCGATCGAATTTAATTCCGTTGATAGTGATGGCCACGGCAGTCGTTGAATATCTTCAGTTTCAAGATATTCCCCAACCACTTGAGCTTTATGTGCAATGGCGTCGTTGTGCATGAAAAGAAAAAATCTGAGCCAACCGCACCCCCAAAAGTTGAATTAGGGTTCGAGGATCTGTTCTCAGTACCTCTGCGCAATTACGGTACCCCTATCAAAAACACGAAGGGGGTGCGGCAGTTTATCATTATAGTGTATAGTGTGTCCGTGTCTCACGGCACCAGGGGTTCCCCCATCTCTGCGTTGCTTTTATTGTGGGTGTAACAGTTCACTGTAAAGGCCAGAGATTTAAAATTGTATGAGTGTAATGTTGTGTATCGTTGTTCTTCTGGCCATTTAGCCGCTAGATCCCTGCTGGGGCCCAACGTTGTCCACACTATGCCTCGTGGAGGCAGACCAGGTACACTAGTACTGAAATATTTACTTTGGCAGGTCCTGCCACGCCGGCGCCTCCGTAGCCAGGTGGGAAGGAGCACCAGTGCGTAGCACATGCTTCTTGATTAGACCGGGGTTCGAGCCCGTCACCACCAAATACGGAGGATGCGGAAAGGTCAGGGAATGACCACCGCATATCTCGGAGCAATATGGCCTTAGTTGCTAATGCTCCTAAAATCCAAATAACAAACAAACAAACAGGTCCTGCCACCTAATTTCCTGAGATTTCAGTGGCTAGGACCTAAAAAAATATATATATATATAATAATATAAAATAAAATTTTCGCTCGGTGGGGGTTAAGAAAATTGAGTAGAAAGGCCAAATGAGTTTAGTGTGAACGCAATTAAGTTTAGTCATTATTAAATTTTAAGTTATGTGGGGTATACACTAACGTATTAGGTAGAGTGGGGGAGACAGAAGGCTGGGGGGAAAAGACAGAAATATGGGGACGATAGAGAAGGCGACCCCAGATAATCAGTGGGGCAGGCCCATGCCTCACCAGGCGAAGAGGGGAGTGGAAAGGAGGTGAGGGGACGGAAAATACCGTCTCATACCTCATACCCCTCCCCCTGCCGGGGGAGAGGGGAAAAGATAGGACCATGCGAGGGAGCATGGTTTGAGAGCCAAGATGGCCAGCAGCAAGCTGCGGTTGGTCTTCAGTGGTATTGATGTTCCTATTTGGGATATCACTCATGGGACCAGGTCCCGTCCAGTTTAGTAAAGTCAGTTCTTGTCCTTTATTAAGTAGGTTCAGTTGTTGTTCCTGGTTGTCATGTATAGGGTTCAGTTTATCATTAGTCGACTCCACACGCGAACACCGTAAACATCCCTTTCTCTGATGTTTGAGGGATGGTACCGCATTCCTCGTTGCCGCCATTTGAAATAACGTCAAGAATCTGTTTTTAGGCTAAAACCGGACTCATCAAAGAATATAACTGTATCCCATTTGTCAGGACTCCAATTCACACGTTCATGGCACCAGTTTCGACGAGCTTTGCGGTGGTTTGGGGTTAATGGGATATAAACCACTGGCTTCCTTGCATATAGTCCACTTGAATTGAGCCTTCTTAACACAGTCCGGTTGGAAATGTTTTCACCTGTGGCCTTAGCAACCTCCAGAGACAGTTTATGGCAGGACGTAGGGTTTCGTCTTGCTGTTAGAGCCAGATAGCGGTCTGTTCTGGTTTATATGGCCCTTGGGCAGCTCTTTTTGTAATGGTTCCTCTCTCCTGAAACTGCTTCCATAGTATACATAGTGTTAGGGTTAGGCGCCACCTGTGGTTTCTCACATCTGAGCCATATGTACCCTGTGAAGAAATACAGTACTACTATAAATGCCATAAAAGTGTTCTGTGTTGAATATGTATTATTGTGTTAGGTTCTGTTGTTGTGTTCCGGCCAAATGCCAGAACACAACAGAACCCAACACCATAGTGCCGAGACACTACGTGACACGTTAAGCGAACGTGCCAGCGACTGCCCGGCTTCAAGTCGTCCAATGGTCTACCATCACAAAGAATCATCTCAATAACGGCGATTTGCCATCCTGAGTACTGGAGATGAGCAAGTCAAAAAACGGGAATGAAATGACGTGGTCGCAACCCGTGTTTTTATAGGCATGAAAAATTTTGCATAATGTGCGGCTCTATAAGGTGGCGGATAGATTTCTATTGTATACTCGGAATTTGCACGCCAGGATGCATGTTAAAGCAAATATTCGACTTCGGCGATACTGTTCATAATAAAATACAGTATTCATGAAAAACATTTTGTTCTGTTAATTTTTTCGAGTAGTGTAGTTTACTTGTATATCACATATATATCACATTTGTACTTGTATATGTGATATACAAGTAAACATACACTACATTTGTATATCACATATACTTGTATATGTGATATACAAATATATCACGTATATAAGTTGTATATGTTGTGTACTTGTATATCTTAATTTTTCCATTGGATTTCCTTATGATTTCGTAACTGCTGCTGTGTCTGCTCTAACCACCGGAAGCACAATTTTATCCTGACCCGGAGTAGAGATATTAGCCTGCACACTTGCCTTTTGTAAACGCCGAACTCCGCTTGTGAATTCTGTACTGCATTGGAAACTGTTACTATGTACTGTTTCCATGTGTAAGATAGGTTGGCAAGTAAAATAATGATATTAGGGTCCGTAGTCTAACGAAGGACCCTTATAATGTCACTCGGTTGTCTGTCTGTCCGTCCGTCTGTCACAGCCGTCTCTGGAACCACTCAACCTATTGATTTGAAACTTTGCATGGGTTTGTACATCATGTGGGCCAATATAACACCATATTGATCGTTATTGACAAAAATGTATCTGGGAAATGGGGGGGGGGTTAAAATTGGTTGGTTATTTGGTTTTTAGGAGCATTAGCAACTAAGGCCATATTGCTCCGGGATATGCGGTGGTCATTCTCTGACCTTTCCACATCCTCCGTATTTGGTGGTGACGGGCTCGAACCCCGGTCTAATCAAGAAGCGTATGCTACTCACTGCTGCTCTTTCCCACCTGGCTGCGGAGGCGCAGGGGGTAAAATGTGGGTAGGTACAAAAATGTTGGCGACAACCTATAGCTTATTATTATACACTGTTGGAAAGAGCTCAACGATTAGGTTTAAAATATAATTTTTAAATATTTTTTTAAATTAAAAATGGCGGCGCGGACAGGAAAATTTGAATAATTTTCGTGTCACCCACCTCTATTTCCATCGCTAATGGAGCTGCTAACTTGTCACCCCAGTTGGATATCGAAACTCCTGGGGGGGGGGGATATATAAGATTACCACTAACAAACTCCCCAGAGGAGAAGTTATCCCATCAACCATAACACCAACAGGAAGTATGACAAACACCTGCACCAGCTCGATAAATAATATTCCTGATGCAATCTTTAAGCAGCCAGCAATGGTAACAACCCCACAGCAGCTCTTGAAGAAGAAGAAGAACTCTTTATTGCATACAGAACGCACATGCCGTACACAATACCCTTCACGGCTACAAGCCAGGGGTTATGCAGAGAAAATGATGACTACAGCAATCAGTTATGCAGAGAAAAAATGATGACCTCTTGCTATGCAGAGAAAATGATGACTACAGCACGAACACAACGGAACCACCATTTACTTTGGAGGAACTTAACTTAACAGCAGCAAGAATTGGGACACGTAAGTCACCTGGTCTGGACAAACTCGAGCCAGAAATTGTTAAAAAAAACTAATTGAATATACCCCACACCCTATCTTTGACCTCTTCAACCACTGTTTCCAAGTAGGATATTTCCCAAGTGCATGGAAAGTAACAAGTGTACGCTTGATCCTAAAAAATTCAAACAAGCTGCCAGATAGACCAGACTCCTACTGCCCAATTGCTCTTCTCTCCTGCCTTAGCAAACTTTTTGAACATCTCCTACAGAACAACAACTTATTATGTCAACGCCAATCTCCAGTCACAAAACCAGTATGGCTTCAGGAATTGACGGTCAGCTGTGGACGCCCTGGATAACATCGTCACAGCCGCCAAAAGCTCTACCAAGAAACATTTCCTTGCAATCTCAATTGATTTCGCCGGGGCGTTTGACTCACTCTAGTGGTCAAGCGTCGTGGGTAGCCACAAGCCTGCCCCAACATCTTTTCATCCACAGCTATCTCTCGAACCGCAGCATAACTGTCAGAACACCACACAACCAGATCACCCGACCAATCTACAGGGGCTGCCTACAGTGGTCCGTGCTCTTCGGGAACATCGTTCTAGACGAATTCCTCTCTACCAACCTAGCAAACGTCAATACTCAGGCGTATGCAGATGACCTGGTCCTTACCCTGGTAGCCGATAACAGAGTACAGCTTGAAAATATAGGAAATAGAGCACTTGATACCCTACAGAACTGGGCTAATGAGCACAACCTCCAGATCTCACCGGACAAAACCTTCTCCATACTTCTTAAAGGAAGGCTGGATATCCGGAGACCTCCACAACTAAAAATACAGGGCAGGACTGTCAAGCTTGCCACCGAAATGAAGTATCTAGGCATAATCCTGGACAAGAACCTATCCTTTACCCCTCATCTGACGTATCTACGTAAAAAGATCCGTAACTACACCTCACTAGTAAACAGAGTCTCTTGCCGCGACTGGGGATTGAAGAAACTAACTCTTTTCCTATATTACGGAGCCATTTTCATACCAATAATCACATACGCAGTAGGAATCTGGTACACGAAGGCCATAACAGCAGTCAACTACAGAAAGCTTGAAATAATACAACGAGAAATGCAACTGACCATCATCAGGGCAGTGTGCACAGTCAGCACCCACGCCATTCAGGTGCTGGCCGGTGTGCTACCTCTGGACCTTGAGGTCGTCAGATGCGGGGTGCTATATCACCTCTCTAAGGGCAAAGCAGTATCAATCATGGATTACACAACTAACTAACATAGCTAAAGCAGAGAAAAAACTCCTAGCCCACTACCTACAACAAACCTGGCCATCCAGGTGGACCAACTCCTCTAAAGGAGAGATTGCGAGAAAGTTCATTCCCGACACTACTAGGGTTTATCCAGAAATGCCGAAATGGTTCTCCCCCGGCCTCCCTGCCACGTTCTTCTTAACTGGCCATGGGCCCATCAAAGGGAAATTACAAGCACTAGGCATTATTGATAACGCCTATGCCACTGTGGCTCCCCGGAAAGCTGGAACCACTGAATGTATGACTGTGAGCTCTATGAGGACTTAAGATGTACTCTCTTCACCAAAATCCACTATCTTCCAAAAGACTGGGAACAGCACGACCTTGATAACACCAAAGACTACATTGCCTTCACGCACTTTGCTCAAGAATTGTTCACCCGACGCAGGGCGCTTCCACGAATACAAACTTGAAAACTGTACAGTACCATCCACAACTCACGACGCAGCTTTGAATCACTGACTGGAGCCTCGACTGAGAGAGAAGTTCCATTAATGCACAGCAGAAGATAAGGAAACCGACACACTCAAACCCCATCAAGTGCCATCTGGCGATTCGAACTAGGTGCCTAACCTAGTTCCCTATAAATCCCCTTCCCTAGGCCAGGGGGGAGGATACAGGTTTCTGTCTCTCCCCTCTCCAGCCTCCCCCTTCTTCTCCTGATGGGGCATAGGCCTGCCCCACTGACTTTTTGGGTTTTTGGGATCGCCTTCTCTATCGTCCCCATACTTCTGTCTTCCCCCCAGTCTTCAGTTTCCCCTCCCCACTATACCTAAACTGTCAGCGTACACTCCACACAATATCAAAATTCAACGTCCAAAATTAAACCGCATTAATATAAACCTCTTTCGGCCTTACTTTTCCAGCGCTTTTTGCCCCCATTTTTTATTTATTTAATTTAAATTTTTTTTTTTTTTTTTTTTAACGTCTTAGCCACTGAAATCTCAGAAAATTAGGTGGCAGGACCTGCCAGAGTGAAAATTTAAAATTACTGGGTGCCTGGTCTGCCTCCACGAGGCATAGTGTGGACAACGCTGGGCCCCAGTAGGGGGTCTAGCAGCTAAATGGCCAGAAGAACAACGATACATAACACTACACTTATAAAATCCATACACTTTTAAATTCTCTAGACTTTACAGTGAACTGTTTTTTTTTTTTTTTTTTTGTTTTTTTTTTATGTGAACCCCAAGCACGAGAGGTATTAGAACCTATAGTACTTAGTACCGTGCTTGGGTTGGAGGTTGAGAAGACGAAAGAAGATATTTGTTGACATTGGACTTGAACTTCTGTAGATTGTAATTTTCAGGAAATACGTATGAAGGAAGGTTGTTCCAGAAAACGGCAGTTGAATGAATAAACGAGGAAGATGAAAAGTTGGTTCTGTGAGTCTGAAGTTGGACAGTAAATGGATGTTGACTGGTAGCGGCACGTATTCGGACTGTTTTGAAAGAGAGAGCTGGAATTATAGAAGTCAATTCAGAAGAACAGTGCCCATAGAAGTATCTGTAGAAGAGGCATGCAGCAGAAACAGTACGTCCATGAGACAGCTAGTGGAGAGACTCTGTTAGAGATGAATCATTAATTAACCTAACTGCCCTCTTCTGAATGGAATCAAGAAGCCTGAGAGAGGTTTTGGGGGGCACCACTCCAGATGTGGGAACAATATTCCATGGCAGGGTGGATTTGCGATTTATACAGAGTGAGCGAAAGCGAAAACGCCGAGAGCGAAAGAGAAAAACAACTTTATTCATTGTCACACCTATAATGAAAGCAACGCGGAGATGGGGGGGGGGGAACCCCTGGTGCCGTTATATCCGCTACACACCTTCAGGTAAACCTGTCCGGTATGCTTGCGCAGGCACGCCAGTACAGATCTACCGGAGCGTGTAGATGATAAAACTGCACAGTTATTTTGACCTGCACAGGCAACCGGAGGAAATATGAAAAATCATTCGATTTGCCTGAACCGGAGTGGCCTGTGCAGGTAAACCGGAGCGTTGAGCGACTTGGCAGGCGCATTGCCAGATTGGGGATTTCCTTATTCGACTATCATTAATAATTACATCAATTCTATGGGGAAAAAAATTCACTAATAATTTTGTCGCCGATTAATAAAAAATTTGCCTGGATTAGAAGTAAATTTTAACTTTTAATATTAGTATCAATAAATATAATTTATAATAACAGCAATAATAAAATTCATTACTATATTATTTTATTAAATTTTAATAAATCTGTGGGATTTTTCTGAGAATTACTGCAATTCACTTAACAAGTTCACATGTGAATAAACTTCTCTTTTTTTCAACCATCCTTTGCACCATATATTACGTTTGATTTTACTTTTAAAACACTTCATTGCAAATAATAATACAACTATTGCTAAAACGTCGTCTGTCGATGCCATGGTCAGCCGACTGAATGAATGGTGACAGGTTTACCGGAGGGTGTGGATGCTCTACGAGCGTCCGGTAGACTTGTACTGGCGGCGTGCCTGCGCAGGCATACCTGACAGGTTTCCTGAAGGTGTGTAGCGGCCATTAGACACGAACACACTATACTAATTAGCTATGCGTTATTCGATGCCTATCAAAGGAAAACTATTCCGATTTAAATCTATCATTTACTTTTTGTGTTAAAATTTAAAAAAAAAAAAAAAAAAAAATTTTTTTTTGCACTTCGATAGCACGCTTTTCTGTACTAAGTAACTCTCCTTTTGGTGACAAAAAGGTTGCTAAATAGTTAATAATTCTATGAAGGTCATTTATAAATTTTTCGATGAGAAGTATTTTTTAACAATTTTAAAAGCTGGAGTTGTCCCGGCAAGGAAGTACTCAGAGAGCCAATGTTGAGGCGGTGGTGGTGGGGAGGAGCCTGCGCGGAGTCTTGCACGGCCCTCACCTGCCAGTCGCTTCTCCCCAAAAGCTTTAATCGCTTCTCCAGGAAGAAGTCGGAGTCGCTTCTCCCACCCTTGTCATTCACAACAACTGGAAAGACTCAAATAAACAACTTTTTCGTTAGTTCCTCAGTTGTACTCCAAGCCAGGGTACTAGAAACTTTTTTCAGTTACTATAAAGCTCTCTATTTGAACTACTACACTAACGACCATTCGTGACTACGGACCCTTCATCCTGAGTGCCCGGCACTCAATAATTGACTGATTTATTTCTCTCTGTTTTCTATATTGTGACTGTAGAATGGAATATTTATTCCTTGCAAACTTTTGTATATAGAGGATTATCAAGAAAAGACGCAACAGTTTTGAATGCCTGTATTTTTTGATGTATTACGCTGACATTGGTAAATAGTTTGGTGTCTTTTAACATGTAAGATATGGAAGTTTATTATTCGAGCAAAAACGCATTCACTATGTGATCTCCGTGCTTTCAGGACCTTTCGTAGATGTAGATTGAAGTTTATCTTAAATACAGCCAATGTTTCTTCAGAGAAGCCCTCCACAACAGTTGTGATTTCATCTTTCATTCCTTCAACAGTATGTGGATTATATCTGTAACACCATTCAGAAATCCCCACAGGAAATAATCACACGAATTCAGATCCGGCGAGTACAGTAGTTAAAGTCTTTCAGTCCCATATCGTCCGGGATATCTATTAAAGATGGTCATATCATTACACTTAACCTTAAGAAAATGAATTATCAGAGTACTGTATAATTATTCCTGTGGGGATTCACCAGGGGCAGTTTTTACGCGAATAATCTCTATGCCGTTGAAGATCTGAAGAAATACTTGCTACAGTAATGGTAAGCTTCAATTGACTTTTACGAGTGGCCTTGGATGCACACGGATTACATTATGTTTTTTTTTTTTTTTTGGCTTGAATATTAAATTTTCACGTATCTTGAATAATAAATCCTCTTTAATAGAAAGTTTTAGAGAATGTTATCAATGCGAACTGTTCTTTTTAGACTAATTTATTAAAGGAGTTCCCCTGGTTCAGGATTGGGGCCATTATTGTTTTCTATATTTATAAATGATATTGATGAAGGTCAGGCTTAATATCTAAGTTTGCGGATAATTTGCAGGATGGTTAATCACAGTAATCAGATTATGCTACTGAAACAAGATCTAGAAAAATTAGGTATACGGGCTGAGAAGTTTAATGTTGACGAATGCAAGGTACTTCATACTGATAACAGTAATCCCAGATTAACGTACCAACTGTGTGGTACCAAATTCACAATAGTGGAGAGTGAAAAAGACTTGGGGGCAGTTGTGCAGTCAGGTATGAGGTTCTCTAAGAAGTGGACAGGTTGCCAGGACAGCCCATGGGGTTTTGTCAATGATATACAGGAATTTTTCCAACAGCGATATGGAGGTGATCATCCCATTGTATAAGGCGATGGTTAAGATATATCTTGAGTACTGGACAGGTCTGAAAGTTTCATTTGCGGAAAGACATGAATCTGTTGGAAGTTGGAACGGTTTGCTGAGAAGAGCAACGAGATTAGTGAGGGGTGCAAAAAAGGTGCTCTTAACTCCTGTAGACTAGACAACTGCAAGGAAATCTGATTGAGGTGTTTAAGACTTTGAATGGATTGAGTAATCAGTGCTGATGGAATCCTTCCCGCTCAGATTACACACATAAGGGGGCATAAATTTAAGAGGATGGATGATTTGCAGGATAGATGTGCAGAAACTTGCCCTCAACCAGCGTGTAGTTGATTGTTGGAGCAAACTCCAATCTGGTATTGGAACAAACACCAGATTGGAGTTGAAGGGATTGGGAATGGTTTGAATAAATTAAAGGAAGGACTAGACAATCTGTTAGAGAGGATGGACAGGTGGTATGTGTTGAAGTGTTGGTAGGTTTTTTTTTTTTTTTGTGGCAGATGATGTATGAACTTGTTTCCTTGCATTTGCCACTACTAATGCTAATACTAATAACAGCATAATAACAGGACTAATATCATCAAAAATGTAGGCATTTAAAACTGTTGCCTAGTCATTATGGCTTTGTACAAAAAAGTGTTGTTATGGTACAGGATCAAACCATTACAGAGGTCATATATGGTCAGTGTTTGAGCTAGTCAGGGAAAAGTGGAAGGAGCACATCATGACCACAAAAAAAAAAAAAAAAAATCTTACATACGTCCAGTAAAATAAACATAATCTGTTACAAATTTGTTACAAATCAAATTTGTTACCATTTGTTACAAATCAACTGCCAAATATTGTATATTATAATTTTTCAAGTATTAAAGTATTAAATAATTATCGAATATGTTAGGATGTGAAAGGAATCTCCTCTGTGGGAAGTAAATAATCTGATAAATGTTTGATTTTTTAAGTTAGGTTAGGTTTTGAAAAAGGCTTGTTGTAACTTACATTTTGGGCACTAATGTATTTAGGATAACTATAAATTTCATTTATAATTTATTTATTATTGTTTGCTATAGTGTTTTCATGGTGAAATATGCAATGAAAATTATATTTATACTGTATACATATTAGGTGTATACAAATGAATCACTTATTTCACTGTAAAAGTTTAAAAATAATAATACAAAAAGGGAAATAAATTATTTATCAATTTCTTTAATGATTTCAAACGTAAAAATACAGAAGTACACATTCCCATTGTTAAATTAGACCCATTTCACAGTTCTTGACAATAACAAATACAGTAAGCAGGCTTATTATGCGGTTGCAGTTGTTGCTATTCATTGGACATCTGTTGCGTTATTGACAAAATGCAGCTTCAAAATAAACACGGGCTCACTTCATCGGTAATAATCACACACTTGACAAGATCTCGATAACGTATGGAGACGAATGCGAAGCATTAGTATTGCAGTGCAGAAATAGTCTTGGTTAAGTGATACGGTCATAATTACAACTTGCCATTCTCGTCTACCATCTTTATGTTAGCAATAGCATGGCAGTGACGGTACAGCCCTTGGTGGAATGTACATCCTTTTTAGAGTTCCTATCATCACCATACGTGTCTCTGAGAGAGAGAGAGAGAGAGAGAGAGAGAAGCGGACACTGTCCGTTATAATTCAGCAAAGAACCAAAGTTGTAATTTGGGTACGAACCTTGGCAATTCCAAAGAGGTTATTGTCCATTTATTTGGTATCCGGATGAGACCTCTTCCAGCGGTTGAAACCTGCCAACCGTTAGTGTACGCGACACTGCTGCTGCTCCCGTCGGTTCTTTGTGGCTCTAAAAGCGCTCTCCTGTTTCACCGTCTACTCTTGCTGTCTATATATAGACGTCGACGTGTGTGACTTATGCTCCATTGCGCCGAATGAAGCTACACTGACATTCTGTAGCTGTGCTACCAGTTGGTACACTTGGAAAACATTCAGGTATGTTTTAAGTATGAAGACTGCTTACTCTTTAAACCCAATTCTGCATAATCCATTACAAAGTCGTGGGCTGAATGTGTAATGTACACATCAATGATAAAACATTCTAAATTACAACATCACAGCAACACAAATACAATACCGGTAGCAAAAATTTAAATCGGACGGTTTACTTTCTAAAATCTGTTAATACTTCCAGCAGATAAAAAACAGTATGACTACCATGCTTATAACATAATTCTATCTTCGTGGATCTCCCAGAGAATACAGCGACTCGATCTCTGACAACACTGTGATTAGAAATAGCAGCTAAGAGCTGCTGCTGCCCTCCTCCAGGGCCTGCTGACATTTTGTTACAAAAAAATGTAACAGTAGCACACTTGTAACCCTCTTGAATCTCTAAAAGATCTGTTCGTTGTCATCAGACCCTCAGAATTGTGAAGAAATCTTATTACCTAAAGTAAACGGACTTCGCATTTCACTCACTTTCTTTAAAAGCATTGCAAGCATCCGTGGCCCGACGTAGGACTGCTTCCGTGCTTTCAACTTCTTCTGCCAAAGAGGATGTTATGTCAGTATTGTCATCCCCATATTTATTGGGCGGATTTACTGTTCTGTGCATTGATTCCTCTGTAGTTGTCTCATCAATCTCATCAAGACATGTTACTGAAGAATACAATCGTGGATTGCTAGTAAAGTTCGATGATCGAGGTTTGTATGAGTGTCTCCTTTCCATAATTTCTAGATGATCCAGATCTTGATATGACATGTCAACTTGAGGGTGGTACCGAGGTATTTTTAGGTGCTCTTCCTTTGCAATGCCATTGCTAGTGCACATCGAAGGATCCACAAAATGTCCTCTGCGCTGACGCATATCTGTCATATCTACAAGTTCTTGAGACTTTCTTCTTTGAGTTCTCGGTAGGGTTGCTGTTGAGTCGATAGTTCTCCATTGATCAGTAGAGTAGCGCTTATAAGATGGATTGTACAGTTCTGAATGAGATGGATCACCGTGAATTGGCCGCGTGGTATCACGAAATGAATTGAATTGGCGAGATGGCATTGAAACTCCTTTAGATAAAGATTTTCGGTGAAGTAGCCATTTTTCTTCTTTGTCAATATCGACAATTCTGTTAGCGGTGGTTCTCGGTTCTGAGAGATCAATATCTTTGAAGGTTGACTTTTTTCTCCATGATAACCGGGTGTCATTAAACCGTGGAAAGAAACTTTTTCTCCAAATTCGTTCGCTCACCGATTCTTCTGACTCGTCATCCCTTTCTCTCGCCTTTGTTTCTTTCTTGTATTCACATTTATCACCATCTCCAAATGATTGCGCTCTTGTTGTTTGAAAAGCATATATACTTCTTCTTAGCCTTTCCTCATCCAAAGATTTCCTCTGACATTTGTCCTTGAGTGATTTAATTCTCTCTGCTAATCTGTCTATAGCTGCCGTAGGATCTTCTTTATCTGTACGACTGTTCTCATAAGAATTAACTTCATTGTCAGCTTTTCCTGCTGGATTCTGATGATCGTTCACAATCTCATCTTCGTTTGTTTCTGATTTTTTTGAGCATTCCTCTGGATTTTCTCCTTTAGAGTTATTTTCTTGGGGAATTTCTGTCGATGTTGAAAGGTGAACAGAACTGGGAGGTTGCTTCTTAAATACTTCTTCATCTCCAGGATAAAATCTTTGATTCATGACACTTCTATATCCATGAGACTGCAAAGCTTCTAAAAGACTATCGTCTGGTAAATTTTCGGTCTTCGACAAAGTTCTTTCTTGTTGTTCCCATGTGCTCATGGGACACTGGGAATAATAAACTGGTCGCGGTGTCGATGACGCAAATGATACTCTTCTCTTTGGTCCCGTAGATTCAAGATTTCCGGTGGAAGCTACCTTATTCATTCTCCATGCATCTGTTCCAAGATTTGTCATCTCAGATACATTCAGACTGCTGCCAACTGACTTTGAATATCTTGAAGGTTCCCTTAAACGTAAATATTGAGGCAAGTACGCGGTACAGGGCTTACTTCGATATGTTCTTGGTAGTGATTCAGGGTTATAATTAACGTTCATTTCTGATGTTGCTTTATGCATTGGTTTGTATTTGTGTAGTTCGTCTGAGCCCCAAGAATCTTGGTACTCAACACTATCTTGAGAACTACTGTCGTACATCACCGCCTGATTAACATCATCTTCTGGGTTTAGGGTTGTTTGGTTAACATTTCGGTCATATCCAACAAGTTCACATGGTTTAAGAATTCCGTACATAGATGATCTGCGATAGTCCTGTTTTGTAGCAAACTGATTGTGATGGTGCTTTCCAGAATTGGTTTTAGAACCGACAGTTCCACCGTCTCCTGACCGTTGGAAATAAGTTGCAGCGAAATCTTCATGTTTTGTACACTTACCCTCTCTATAAGAATTCCTTCTTGAAATTAAAGCAGAAGGAGAATAACTACCTGGAACAATGCCTTTGTAGTAATTATTCGATCTCAGAGTTCCATATAAAGATACATCAGATCCTTCCTCGCCATAGATACCCGAATCCCACTGATAAAGATCAGCAAGACTTCTGTGTCTTCCACCTTGGTGAATGTGACCTTTGTTCAATGGAAATTCTTCATAAGAAGGCCAGTCTTCAAAGAATTCTTGAGAGGGTTGATCGAAATCTGAAAGCTGCCTCGTCGGTGAATTCTTGTACTCTGTCGGATCTGCCCGTTTGTCCTCTTTACTGAGAGAACGAGTTAATGTTCTTACACTACCGCTATGAGCAGGATTTCTAGCATCCTGACTAAGTGATCTCATAAAAGATGATCTCAAAGTTGCATTCTTAAGAGCTCTTAAATGAATGTCCAAGTCCTCATCAGTGGATTTCAAGAATTGCCACAGCCCTTCGGAACCACAGAAAGCAAGGGGGGAGTTATCAAAAAGAAGGTCAAGATCGTCGTCGTTGTCCGATGAATCCTTGTCTGTAGAGTGACTGTGCCACAAGTCAGCTCGATACCAGTCTTCTGCTCTTTGGCCACGACTAGCTCTACTTGTTCGCTTAGATGCCTCCTTTCCTCTGTGTTTTTGATGGCAATGGTGGCCGGTACTTTTTTTTTGTTCAGATTTTACGCAAGACTCTGGTTCTCCTGGCCAGTTATCGAATATTTCATCAGGAATATCGTTGGATCCAGAAGAACTCTGACTATCTGACTGTTTCAGTTTTGATAAGTCATAAAGTGCATTTTTCTCATTGTTTGCTGCTTCGTTTCTGACAGTATCTTGTAATAAAGGTTTGTGTTTTCTTTCTGACTTCAACTTTCCCTTCATACCAGTAATAGTCTCTGTGTGGTACACTGCCGTTCCATCTCTGGTGAATGTAATTTTTCTGCAGGAGCGAGATATAGGAGTTGGTCCAGAGTATTCAGATAATTCTTTAGAAATGGTAGAGTTGTGTGCCGACATTGATTTATCTTCTGATTCACCTTCTGGGGAAAGCCTTTTCATGTCTGTTCCATTGTCCTGTTTCCAGCTATTCATATCTGATTCCAAACTAGATGATAAGCTACCGTTTACAAATCCTTCGTCTGGAAGTTTTGGAAAGGTTTTTTCTTGCTTTCTTATCAAAGAAATATCTTCAGGTTTTTGCTCACTAGCTTTCTCATTTCGGTTATAATCATGACCTTCGTCTCTCTTAAGAGTTGCTTCAGACAATTCTAATTCTTTGTGATGACTGGAGGGAGCTCCATCCGGAGCAAGTTCAGGTGGAGTCCAATACCCGCTTTCAGAATCTAATGAATTTCGTTTTTCCATTTCATCATTGACGGGAGAGTTAGCATTGTTACTGCGTGAATCAAAATGCATTTCTTCATTTTCCTCCTTAGAAAAACTGTCCTCAAGAGTTTCTTTATTACTTCCAGGATTTAAATAATTTGAATTTTCTGTTGGATCGCTGCATATATTAGATGAAGCATCCTTAAAATTTTCTTCTTTTTTATCTTCCTCTATATTATTAAAAGTCGACATGGAAGGAGGTGGCGGTTCTGGAGAACCAAAATGCCTGTCCGCTTTCTGAGTTTCACTATTTTCAGCGAACGTTTTGTTATCAGTTGTCTTTACATCTTCAAGCTTCTCTGAATGCTTTGGTTCTTCATCTTGTTGGATGTTGCTCGGTGGGGGTTCAGAGAGAGGAGACGTCTCTGTTATAATTTTTTGTTCTTCAGGACTCGAAATTTGTTCTTCAATCTTTGTAATTTGTTCGGTTTCACTGATTTCTTTTGTAGGCATATCAAGTATATCATCTTTTGCATCCTCGTTGCAATCTTTGTTTTCCGGCAACTTCGAAATAAGACTTTCATCAAGCGAATGTTGAGCTGCAAGTGGAGGATTTTGTATCTTTTTAAAGACTGGCCTGGCATCTGATTGTCTGCGAGGTGGTATTATGACTTTTTCCTTTTCTATTTTTATTTGTAGAGCTTTTTTAGTATCTGACACGCTTCTAATTGGAATTATGGGAATGGCAACCTTTTTATCGGGAGTCGTTTTGGGCGATTCAGAGGAAGGATTTGACTCCAAAAATTTTGGAATCTGAATTTTTCCTGGTCGACGCTTTGGAGGATTTGGCGGCTTCTTTGGCTCTGAAAACATTTCCTCGATAGATGCTTGTCTTGTTCTGCTAAGAGACCGCCTCTTTGGCCTTGCCTGCCTGCTTGAATCATCTGTTTCCTGAGCTTCGCTTTTGTCAACGTTTGCTTCTGGATACTTCTGCTCTTCTTTTGTACTAAACGTTACTACTTCCGTTTTGGGTTGACTTTCCAATTCATTTAGTTTACTCTTCTGGTCGTTTTTGACGTCTTCTTCCTTACTCTGCACCTCACTAGATGAATAATTAGTTAAGATGTTAGATTCTATTTTAGATGTTACAGGTGAGGATTCGCACAGCTGTTTAGCGCTCTTATCAAAGTCATTTGAACCACTGACCTCTGGGGAATTTGAGTGATCTACTGAAGATTTAGTGTTTGGTTGATTTGCCTCTGATTTCAAATTTCTATGATCCCTTTCAGTCCCTAAATGGTCTGGGACGGATAAAACTTTGAAACCTTTTCCAGTATGCTCACCTTCAGGTTTGGAGGCGATAATTGTATGTGTCGTTTCAGCATGCGACGCTTTTGCTACCAAAACATCGTCCATGATAGTATTATGTGAAATTTGCTGTTCAGCATTACATTCCAATGATTCAGCTAAATTTTCTAAATGTTCTTGAGTGTTACCTGAATTGTTTTTCTCAGCTTCCTTAAGTTCGGATTTTGTGACAGTTTGTGAAAATTCTTTGGTCCCAAAGTTTGAATTATTTGTTTGGTTCTTTGTTTCAAGTTCCGGTTTCAATTTTTTCTCTACCGTTGGAGGAGGTGTTTTCAGCGATGCCACACTGCCAGTTGTGCTTTCTTTCCCGCTAATCAAAATACTGTGATCCGCTTTTCTTGTAATTGTTGACGGGCTAACAGTAGATGACGTAATTGAGCTTCTGTTCACTGTATGTGAGTCTTCTGTTCGCCGAAGATCTTTTTTGATATTCGACGTATTTACTTTAACTGTCTTATCCACGGTTGCTTCATCGAAATGAGAGGAAAATTTGAACGATCCCTTAGAGGTTGGAGAAACACATTTTTCTTTGTTTTCAGTAGTCCTTTTTGTTCGGAGCAGTGGAGTGCTGCTGATTACATCAAATATGGGCACAACAAAGCATGGCTGAGGGGAAGGAACAGGCGGGGATTCGGTTAAACTATTCAGTCTAGCAGACCTGGTGGGTGTTTTTTGTGGATTTTTGTCATCCTCGCAAATGTCCTGAGAGTCATTCATCGCAGAAGTTATTGAGGATATTGCGCTCGTTATCCTTTGAATGTTTGAATCTACTTTCTTTCCTTGGTTGGATGTCGGTAGAGCTGGCTTAAATTGATTCGAAATACTTTCACGATGACAGGTTTTCATTTTCATCACATTGTCGTTGTTTACAATTTGTTGCCTAATATTGGATTCTACTTTTGAAATAACATTTTCATTGTTTGCTTTGGTTTCTTTTAAGTTCATGTCTATTTCTCCAATGAGGTCGTCCATCAGTTTTGTCACTTCACATATGACTCCAGATAACACTTCTCTTTCACTTTTCATCTGTGGCCCTTCAGTGTCTACTTGTGAACTAACCTCTTGTGCCTTCCGATCTGGATCTGAACTACAGCTTGTGGTAGAAGTTTCACTCCTCTCATGGGAGAGGTAGGGTAAATGGTCAATTTTTTGACTCTGACTGTATTCTCCTCCACTTTCTTGTAGGGTTGTTTTCGTGTTGAATTTCTGTGAAGCAACGTCGCATGGCAACACATTTTTCGACAGAGAAGAAGAAAGAGTTGCAGACTTGGAAGAAGGCATTTGGAAAACTTTTGCAACTTGGGTATGACTTTTTAAATCACTTTGCGATACAGTGGAAGAAGGCGGCGACAGGGCCACAAGAAGATCTAGACGTACAGGACTTAGGTTAGCCATATCCTCGGCGACCTGAAGAAGGGAATGCTCGTATCCACGATTTACCCACTTATCGGTGCAAACATCAACAATGGTGGCACGCTTTGCAGCATTTACAGTGAGGAGATGGTTAATGAGCCCAGATGCCTCTGAAAAATGATTAAGATTTACTTTAATAATTGTGCATAATTGATTTAAATGATATATACAAAAACTAGAATAAAATAGAATAAGAGGTTAGATCATAAAGTAATGAGACTAATTTTGTACTAGACATACCTTCAATTGGAATACATCATTGAACTTTTATATTCTTTAAAATAGCTCCAAGTGAAGTTATGCACGATGCTGTCACACTTTGAAAACATTCCTAGAACTCCTTTTTTGAATCACCTATCACATTTCTTTTAATTTTATCAAGCATAATAGAAAACTTTTTACTTTCACTGAGTTTTCAACTGAGAAAAGAAAAAGAAGTTGCGAGGGTGTGGAACAAAATATGGTGATTGATACGTGCATAATCTCATTCTTCGTCAAAAACTGTTTTCATAGGAAGGAATTATTAGGGGTTTAAAAAGGCTTACCAGATTAAAAAAAAAATAATAAAAAAAACGAGATACTTATGCCGAACCGGCAACGCAACATGGGAGACTATCGCAGGTGATTCTGTGCATTAACTTATTGCTATTATGTATTACAAACTAGTGTCTGTTAGGAACAGATGATGAATTAGTAAACATTATTTTATTATGATTGATTTTTTTAAATACTGTAATTTTAACTAGAAACTTTATCCAAAATTTTATAAGTAATATCTTACTTATAAAACAAACATTACAGATATAGGAGATTAAGTGCTTTAGTCTGAACAGTGTCAACGATTATTTTCTGTTGTGCGGTCAACTTGACCAACATGTAGTAAAATTGAAAAAAAAAAAAAAAAAAAAAAAAGAAGAAAAAGAAAAAAAAAAGAAGAAAAAGAAAAAAAAAAGAAGAAAAAAAAGTTCTACTTACGAAATGCGTGTGTAACAAAATTTTCATATGATAAATAAAACAGCATTCTCGGATAAAAACGAGACAATCTGGCGTCCCTTTTTGATCAGACCTCGCTCAAAGGCAGCAGGATCCTAATAAAAACGCAGGTCTGGTAACTCTAGGTTAAGATTCCACTTCCATTTCCATTGAAAAAGAATTGCTTAAACTGTACCCAGACTGAAATCGAAAACTGTTGGAGATGAATTCCAACGGAAAAAATTTAGAATTTTACACCTCTGTAATTAGCAACAAAATAATCCACCTCTTGCATGAATATTTCTAGTCGACGATGATGCATGTCAGAACATTTATCTTTAAATAATGTGCTCCATCATTTTTCGTAGAAACTGCGCAATACAATCAGTCTCTTACTTTATGATCACATCTTTTTAGTAATTAATTACAAATGGGTATATTTTAAATAACATCAATATCAAAATGGATATCATCACAATTATGAAAGATTTTAACTAATGACATTCTTAGTAGTAGTACACTCACTGAAAAAATTTGTACAGGATGTTCCCTCTCTACCTTGAGTTTGTTTGATTTTTGTCATAGTAACTACACTGCTTTACAAAATTAATAGAACACATAGGAAACGTCACATAACTCGTGCGGTTTGCTATGAAGCTGGACAAAATTTGGTATGATGGTGTACCATAGAATAAAAATGAAATGAAGAGACAGCGAGAAACTTCGGACAGGTATAAGGGACATTTATATGGGTTGTACAAGGATTACGAAAAAGGTCACGTAAAGAAGTTGATACAAGGTGCTCAAAAATATGGTCACATGACAGTACGGCGTATGATCCCCTCCAACGGCTAAACTTCCCTGACAGCGGTGAGTCATGTTCGATATAAGGGTGTCTGTAAGATTCTGTGGCAACAAATCCCATTCTTCCACAAGCGCAGAGAGCTCATCAAGTGACCGAGGCTGTCGGCATGAAATATAACACCCAAGGGCATCCAACACATGTTCGATCGGATTTAACTCTGTTATTGTGCTGGCCACAACAGTCGTTGGATATTTTCAGTTTCAAGGTATTCCTCCACAACTTGAGCTTTGTGTGTAGTAGCGTTGTTGTGCATGAAAAGAAAATCTGGGCCAACCGCACCCCTAAAAAAGTTGCACATAGGGTTCGACGATCTGTTCTCAGTACTTCTACGCACTTACTGTACACCCTTACAAAAACATGAAGAGGGGTGTGGCCGTTGATCATCATTCCACCCCACAGGAGAACACCGTTTCCACCGTAAGTATCCCTTTCTCTGATGTTGGAGGGATGGTACCGCATTCCTCGTTGTCTCGATTTCTACTGGATACTCGGAATTCGCATTCCGGATATATACTGTATTCGCCTTCGGCGACGCTGTTCACAATAAAAGATTCATGAAAAACATTTTGTTCTGTTAATTTTGTCGAGTAGTGTATGTTCATGAAGCGTTCAGTGTAGTGTCTAAAACTGCGTATATTATATGGTTGCATTACCTATTTTCTGGATGAAAAAGCAGAGTTTCTGGGAGAAACAACCATGCAACCTCGTCAGAGACCGGCTAAGTTGGCTGCGATGTGTAATTTACCTTGTTTCATCCATCATTACACATCAGCCAGGATACAGGTGCGACCTAAATGACGACATCTACCAAGATAGCAATTCCAGGTACCAAGGTATTACCTTCTGTGCATAGTGTATAGTGTTATTTGTAATGCGACTCCGGGGGGTTTCCCCAACTCCACGTTTAACTCTGTGATGAATACAATCATTGTTAAAGGCCAGATATTGTAGGTTAGTACCTTCTGTGTAATATGAACTACACTGTTGTTATAGGGTTTTAGGCGAATATGGTGTTATTTACAAGCAACTTAGGCAATGTTGTGCCGTATATATTATTTTGTAAATTGCGTGTGTTTTGTGGTCGATCTATTTGCTTTGCTGGACGAAAAACCAGAGTTTCAGGGGAAAAACAAATAAGACTACCTTCGCCCGAGATCGACAAACTCAGCCAGAATTCAGATGTTTTCCACCAGGTGTGGAGAGAATGGTGATTATATCAACTTTAAACTCGCGACAGCTAACCACACTAATATGAAACTTTACAATAAATAAATAATACAAATTCACTGTTACATAAAAATTTACTTTATAGTCAATTTGTAGATATTTCATTTATTTATTTTTTTTTTTTTTTTTTAGAAGAAGAATTTTTGGCACCACATCAGTGTGTTTGGTGACGTGGATAATTTATCCAGCCTGCTTGGCTTTTTTCACAGACACATCCAAATTTAAGAGTTTTTTTTTTTTTTTAATTCTTGTTCTTTAAATGTTTATATACACCGATTAGCCAAAACATTATGACCAGCAAGTCGTTATGCAAATCTAAGCAATTGCAGGTGAACTGCAGCGCGTGCGCGGATCGGGACACGGTATAAAAAACACCTGATACTTAACTCCCTTAATCAGGTTACTCTTGTTCTGCAGATAGGAAAGGCAGCGGACTTAAGCGAGTTTGACAAAGGCCAAATTGTAATGGCCAGACAACTGTGTCAGAGCATATCCGAAACGGCGCGGCTGGTGGGATGCTCACGGACGGCCGTGTTAATACCTACCAAAAGTGGTCCGAGGAGGGGAAACCCACAAACCACCGCCGAGGTGTTGGACCACCACGGCTCATCGATGCTCGAGGTGAGCGAAGGCTCTCCCGGATGGTACGTGGCAACAGAAAGGCGACTGTGGCGCAACTCGCCGGTAATTGAAATGCTGGTGATGGGAGTAATGTGTCACAACACTCGAACCCTGCTGAAAGTGTACATCGAACCCTACTGAAAATGGGGCTGCATAGCCACAGCCCGCTTCCAGTGCCCTTGCTAACCATGGTTCACCGGCGACAGCGCCGACAATGGGCACGAGAGCATCGAAACTGGATCTTGAGTGATTGAAAGAAGGTCGTCTGGTCCGATGAATCACGTTTCCTGTTGCACTATGTGGACGGCCGGGTACGTGTGCGTCGTTTACCTGGGGAAGTGATGGCGTCTGGGTGCACCGTGGGACGAAAACAAGCCAGTGATGGCAGTGTCATGCTTTGGGCGATGTTCTGCTGGGACACCCTGGGTCCAATTATCCATGTACCGGGCATTCTGACGTCTACCACCTATGCTCTGCCCAAGCCTGAAGGCTTGGGCAAAGCATAACAAACTAAAGATATCGCGGAGAAAACCAATTCGATCCTACTAAAAGGTACCCATGAGCGAGAAGACCACCCCAAATCGAGGTCTACGGTGTTGCAGTCAAACTAAAAACAGAGCTTAAATATCTAGGTTTGATCTTAGATAAAAACCTGTCCTTCACCCCTCATCTAGACCAACTTAGGATTAAGAACAGGAATTATGCTGCCCAAGTCTCAAGAGTTACCCAGAAGGACTGGGGCCTGAAGAAGAGAACGCTCACCCTCTTTTATACGGCAGTTTTCATCCCAGTTATCGGCTATGCCTCTGGACTCTGGTACAAGAAGACCAATACTGTTGTAAACAGAACATGCCTAGGAACTATCAAACGCTGTCTTCTCCTTCTGTCCTCGAGTGTCTATCGCACTGTCCACACCCATGCACTCCAGGTCCTCACTGGATCCCTTCCCCTGGACCTGGAGATTGTTCATCATGGGTTGCTCTACCATTTGGCCAAAAGAAGAGCAGTTACCTGCGCCGGTTTGACCACTGACCCAGCAAATAATAGAAACACTGAAAAGAAGAGACTTAATGAACACCTAACAGACACCTGGCAAGAAAGATGGCAGACCTCAACTAAAGGCGCTATCACCAAAAGATTCCTCCCGGATGTCAGGGCCTCTTACCCCCTCACACCTGGCTGCTTTTCACCGGAACTCTCTGCTACCTATCTCCTCACTGGACATGGTTCCTTCCAGAAAAAACTACATGACTTCGGAATTACAGACTCACCCCGCTGCCACTGGCGAGAGGATCAGACGTGGGAGCACTTTTCTCACAGCTCTGAAATCTACGAGGACTTAAGGAGGATCCAATAACGAAACTACACTTCAACTACCAAAACCAAGAACACTTTACCATACAGAAAGAAGAAACTTGCCGAGCCCTCACTCAATTTGCAATGGACCTGTTCACCAGGCAGAAAGCGCTACCACCACCATAGTATCCGAATCAATAGGTCAAAACAACCATGGCTGCTAGTTGTTGCTGGGCTTCACTGAACCTTGGATGCTAACGCCTTGGACCAAACTTACACAAGACTTGACCAACAAATCATCCGGAGTACAGAACCCAACTTGATCCCTCACATTTCGAGCAGTCGACTGGTCTCCCAACTTGGATGGGACAACACAAGCGGTGCAATCAAAGACAGGGTCCTCACATATCTTGACAGATTCCTCATCATTAACTCTTGGAACAACTTCTCCCCACTGGATGTGACACATCTCATAAAGAAGAGACCTAACATGACCCATCCACCATAGCAGCACTCACGCACCTCGAGCCTCCACTCTGATTTCCACCAAGCTGTCAGCTGCTACTGACTGGTTGTGCTGGCTGTACCTACCCTGCACTTGCGGGATATCTCTCTTTTTTTTTTTCTTTTTTTTTTGCGTGGGGGGGATGGTTTTTATCCCGCCCATCACCCCACTCTTCCCTCAGGGGAAGCATTGGGCGTGCCACATTCTCTGCATGGGCCATCTTCCCTGTAGGCCTCTTCCTTCTGTTTCCTACCCTCCAGTCTTCTGCCATCCCCCTCACTTTTCTCTTACACAACGGTTTTTTGTGGGGGGATTTCGTCCCCCTGCCACCCCACTCTTTTCTCTGGTGAGGCATTGGGCATGCCACACTGTCTGCAGGGGCCACCTTCCCTGTCGGCCCCTTCCTTCTGTTTCCTACCCTCCAGTCTTCTGCCGCCCCCCCCCCTCACTTTTCTCTTACACAACGGTGGTTTTTTTTCTCATGCGCCACAGGCCTAAATCTAAATACATCAAAATTATTGCCCGACCTATTAGGCCCTAGAAAAAGTTATCAGCGAACAGCCCTACGCTCTGTTAAAATTACAACCGTTGCTCAAGAAACAGCGATCATCTCATTCTCAAATCTGGTCCTAGCCACTGAAATCCCAGGAAAGAACGAAGGGCACAACACAATATACTGCACATGACCCCACACACCTTCAAATCTCTGGCCGGACACAATGTACTCCGCGGAGATGGGAGAAATCCCAGGAGCCGTTAGACACCAACATACCTTACACCTTACCTAAACATCATTGCTGACCAGGTACACCCTTTCATGGCAACGGTCTTCCTCTCTGGCGGTGCCGTCTCTCAGCAGGATAATGCATCATGCCACACCGCCCGGATTGTTCGAGACTGGTTCGCGGAACATGAGGAAGACTTCCAGGTACTGCCCTGGCCTCCAAATTTCCCAGACTCAATCCCATCGAGCATCTGTGGTTTATGTTGGAACAGCAACTCCTTTCTGCGGCGTCTGAACCACGGATCTTACAGGAGTTAAAGGATCTAGTGGTTACGTGTTGATACCAGATACCACAAGACGCATTTAGAAGTCTTGTAGCGTCCCTACCTCGACGGGTACGAACTGTTTTGGCTGTACGTGGAGGACCAACATCGTATAGGGGTAGGTGGTCATGATGTTTTGGCTCATCGGTGTATAATTCCTCGTTTTAATTTTCCATAAACAAAGATTTTCCTGTACATTTCGATGAACCCTATAAAAAATACGTCGGACCTTTCAACAGCAAGACACAACCAGAGACAGAGCATGAACTGCACGTTAGCTGTAAGTTATTTTCGTAACAATCTCTTTTAACAATTTTTTTAGTGTTTGACGAAAATACAGAATTTAGCAATTATTTTAAAGCTTGTACAACAGCGCAATATGGCCTAAGCAGCCCTTGCGCTAAAAATAACAACAACAGCATGTATAATACATAATTGTAAATAATAAATGCACATTACTATAATTTTCTCTTATTATACTTTTTTCCTGCTTCTCTTTTATACTGTAATAGCAATAGTAATAGTAATAGTCATATAGTGCGAGGAAGCCACAAGCTTTTGCTGCACTGGCTGGGAAAAAAAAGTAGTTAAGAAAATACAAATTATTTGCTTCCCCCTCATATAGGAAACTATCCAGTTGACCTTTGCTTTTATTTAAACTATCAGCCTCAACTACCTGCGAAGCTGACAGGTATTTGAGGCTGACAGTCTGTAGATAGAGCGCATTTAAAATCAGTTATCCGAACCAACTACTTCTTTTTGGATTTCTCTGTTGTATCAATTGTTGTCCTTGACCTAACTTTTTTTTTTTGTTACATTTTAATTTTGTTCCTCCACTCTTTTCTGTCCTCCCAGTCCCCATTCTTCAATGACCTCTTTTCCATAGCCGCCCTCACCCCCTCCATCCATATGCTTCTAGGTCTTTCTCTCTTTTTCCTTCTAGGGGATATCCATTTCATCGTTTTTTTGGTAGTCTCTCTTTCCCCATTCTTATAACATGTCTATACCATTCTAGTATTTTCTGTTCTATTCTGTCTATGGTGTTTTTTTGAACGTCCATTGCTTTTCTTATATCTTCTTTCCTGACTCTTTCCAATTTAGATCTTTGGGCTGATCTTCTCCAAAAATGCATCTCGACAGCTAGTAATTTCTTCTTTTGCCTTTCCTTTATAGTCCAAGCCTCAGATCCATATAGCAGGATACTCTGGAAAATTGCATTATATATTAATCGTTTGGTTTTTGAAAGAATATTATTGCTACATAATACTGAGTTCAACATTCCCAAGACCTTTCTTCCCTCATTAATTCTTCTTGCAATCTCATCTTCAGATGAGCCATCCATCCATAGCTCTTAGTAGGAGCAATATGGCCTTAGCTGCTAATGCTCCTAAAAACCAAATAACAAACAAACAAACAATAGCTCTTAGATATTTAAACTGCTTCATATTCTTTATTGGTGTGGTGTTCCATTTAACTGACTATCTGAAATCCTCTAGATTCTAACTGTTTCTGGTAACCGGGAGTCTTACTGTACGACAATGTTTTATTATGCACCCAGTGGGGTTGCGGCACAGTCCCGATTTACATGCAAATGGTGTCCTGCTTTATGTTAAGCGAGACAGCGAAACTTTCGCTTTCAACTTTTATTGATCAGTTTAATTTGATGAAATTAACTAGTTATTTCTATCAGTCCACATTCTAATGCCATGACTGAACAAATATTTGGTTTAATAAAGAACGTATAGCGAAGTAAAAGAAACAGATTGACTCTAATTACGTTGCAGGTGGAATTAATGGTGAAACAGTTTGATTTTACTTGTACACAGTTCAAGAAATATCTGAACACACTTATGGGGAAACAAAAACTACTCAAAATATGAAATCAAACAGTGATTTGTAGTCCAATATATAGATTTTTTATGTTTTATATTTGTATAAATTAAGTATAAATAAATCGGTTGATTACAACGCATTAATAGATACTTTGACACACACCTAATTTTTATATACTGTATTTTAATTTCAAATATTATCGCGATTCATTCCATCAGTGTGTTTTTATTGTGTGCTTTCATTGGTTAATTTCATTGTTATATTATGCTTTTATAAAAGACCAAAAATATAAATTATAAAAATATATAAAAACATCAAAAATAAATAAATTCAAATTTCTACTGTAATATGTTGTGACGTCATTGTTCGGCTTTTTAATGTATAATGCATAATTGTCCCGCTATATATATAAAATTTAAATACTGCTTCTTGTAATTTTTATATTTTGAATTTACTTTCAATTAAGTATTTTAGAGTACCACTTGAGGGAAAAATTGTCAAAATAAAGTGATCTAGTAAATATGCTAAGTTAAATATGTCGGCTTATAATAAATGAATTCAGTTGTAGATTCTCCGTTGTATTTGATTAATTTCAGGAATGGAAAAATTCTGGAATATTACCAAAATTGTGTGTTGTATAGGAGACAATGCACATTTTGAAATAAATAAGAAAAGCATCTGTTCTATATAAGAAGTTCCTAAGTGATATCAACTTCCCTGAAATTGATCTGGCAGTTTATTCAGAAGTAAACTTTTCTTAGATCTCAAGAAATTTGCCAGTTATTATCCTCTCTTTACAGAATATTTTTTTTTTTCTTACCCTTTTATCTCTGGGGTTAGTTTGATTATCAAACTGGCACAGTAAAATTGCCCGCTTCTTCTTTTTATAATAATAATTATCCTGTACAAATTGGAAAGGCAAGCAGTATGCATTAATTCCAAACGTGTGATTTAAAAATTAACGAACAAAAAATATCGATAGCAGAGCGTGGTTTCGATCCACGGACCTCTGGGTTATGGGCCCAGCACGCTTCCACTGCGCCACTCTGCTACACTTAGCACTAACCTTTATGTTAGAGCTTTTCAATATATCTTGCGTTCTCTACATATGTGGATCGGTCGATTGGTTGATAATGTTTTCTTGCCTTGTCAAATGATAATACATTATAAACCCAGTTTTTGTTGTTGTCTGGAAAAACACATGTGCCTCTTTTACCTAAAACTGATATTTTAACTGCTTCTCCGCCCATCACACTTCCCCTTTGTTTATTTTAAACTATTTTATAGATCAAATGAAAACGATAAAGTGCGTGCATTTTTAAATTTTATAAAGAATTCCGTTCACTTAAATTGATTTTTCAGATGGAAATCAATTATGGATCCGTAAAATGCATATTATCTCTTTTTAGCACAGTTTGAATTCTGATCAACAGTCATTACCAAAAATTGTAGTGATCACTCTGAAGAGTTAAGAAATTCCTAATTGCCAGTGTGTTACCACACATTGTAATACACAAGAACAAATACTGTATAACATTTTCCCTATGCCGTTTAATCTTACTCTCCTAATCCCAGAGCGTTAATTTTGTTTTTCAAACCCTAGATCATTTAAACTAGAACCGAAAACACCACAGTGAATTATTATTATAGAGTATATTTTGAATGCTGTAGTGTCAGAGGCGTTTTAAGAACTCTCGGGCCCCCGGAGAATTTCCAAATGTGGTCCCTATTCAGTTTAAATTTTGTTTTAATTTTTTTCTGGGTCTCTCTTAGTCGCATTCCTAACCCTAAGTGGGGGCCACCAGTAGGCCGAGGCCCCTGGCGTCCGCCGGGTGCGCCCATGCGTTAAAACAGCCCAGTGTGATGTAATTTTTGATATGACAGACTACTGTTACAAGCCTGATAATGAAATAATGTACAGTAGGGAATAAATATATTAACTTATAATTAGGATAGAGCACAAGCAATTTAAAGTAGAAAACAATATTAACGTTGTATGCTATATCTTAATACTATTTGCCGAGAAAATTGATGGTGTATTCATCGGTGACATAAATCTCTTCTTTTGTGCTAGTGGTCCTTTTTTTTTTTTTTTTTTTTTAAACTCCCTCAAGTAATAATAAATAACTGGAACAGTGTACTATATTCTAATGAATGCATGCATCAAGATGGAAATTTTATTGAACCTGTACTTTCATGTGGATTTTTTTATTTTTGGTTACTGTTCACTTCAGTCATAGTTTATTCTTACTTTGAATGGTTTATCATTTTAATTTTACCACTGATGAAAGAGAAACAGAATTATTTATATAAAGGACGTCGTAGCCTAGTGGTCAGGCGCGCAGGTGTATAAGTACACTTGCCTTGAGTGACCGGGGTTCAAGCCCGTGACTGCTGAGTACGGTGCTGTTTCTTATATTATGTCTATCTTGGAGTTGCAATACTGTAATAGGCATACGAAGTGTATTATGCGATCATTGGTTGCTAAATGTCGACAATGCGGACCGGAAATAACTCTCTATAAAGGCCTGGGAGATATAATCACAATGCAGCAAATATTGAGAGCGGTACTCGTATACAGCCTACGTACACCTGCGTGAGACAGACGTTAAAATAGAAAAAGAAAACGACTGTCAGCAATGTGCCACGTTCAGCAGACAGATCAGCGTTCATTCAGGAGACAGTTGCACTGCGGGGAATGATTCCGAACACACAAATAACTTTTCCCGACATTATGGCGACAGCAATGACGACAACCAAAGCTGCTTGGCAATTTGATTTGCCTTCCCCTCGTGTTCGTCTTTACTTCAAACTATTAGTATTTTGGGATTCTTGTCATTTTTCACCTTTGTCAATTAATTTCTTCGCGTCGTGTTTGACTTTTCGATGGCATAGTATCAAACGGTCGCTGTCAAAGGCTGCTTAAAAATATGTGCTGTATGACAGAGGTGGCCAAACTTCATGATACATAATAGGAACCGCATATCATAATTACCACGGATGTTCGACAGCCACAACAGACGTGATCTGGGTAGCCATAATTAATAATTTCAAAATACATTTATGTGAAGAATTTTTGTTACAGATTATACATGTTATATATTTATTTTTATTTATACATTCGTGTTATCGTTCATTTTTCTTTTTATTTAACACAATAATAATTGAACTACTTGCTGCTAAAGGCTTCTTGTGTTTGTATCTTGATCGTGAGGCTTTTGAAATCCGGTTGATAGTTCGTGAGTGCAGTGAGAATTTGATATGCCAGGGGTAATTTGTTAGCTGCGCACGGTGTTTCGATTTTATAAATTTGATTGTCGAGTACAGCGATAGCAGTGCGTCGTACTGAAAATTGAAATTTGTCGATATCCATCATTATTGAGAATGGGAATACTTCGATTCTGGAACAAGTTTCCAGAATCCGATTGCAGATTGATTATTTATGGTGCACTTATAGATCCTTATCCTTCTAAATTTCCAATAATTCTATTTCTCCAGCAGATGCTAGGTTCCCAATCCTGCTTCCTGGTGCTGTTTTAGGAAGCAGGCTTTGGGAATCGGTAAACCGTCATTAATTATATCAGACTTGAGGATTTCAAACTCAACTTTGAAATCCTCAAACTATTCTTATAATATACCTCGTTATTCTTCGGGTTTCGACCTTCTGCCTCAGTCTCAGGTTATTATCCATCAGAGGGAAAGTGATTACAGTTTTTTGTGGTCTAAACCATCCTTGATGCTGGAAATAGTTGGGGAGAGGGTTGAAAGGAAATCCAGAGCAGTGGTCTTGGTTTCTTGTAACCCTACTGACATTTTAATTACAATGACAAATTTTATACAGTATAACAAAGTATACAGTACAAATTCTCAAACAGTGTAACATTGTATCAATTAGTTTTTATACCGCAGTTTTACTTAATGGAAATTGTGGAGCAAAAAAAAAACAGCCACGAATCTTGATTGCGATAAAATGTTATAGTGTTAGACAAGTTTAGTTTGTTGCTACCAGATGTTGTAACGTGTTTCAATCAAGAGTTTATTCTTCGACTGCAGCATAATGAAGCACTTGATGTATCTAATAACATTTCTAACTGCCTTGCGAGTAGCGTAGTGTACATAATTATAGTCCTCCCACACCGGCTGGAAAAGGCCGGGGCTCGAATTCCATCATTGATTCCAAGAATTTTTATGGGTTTTGTCACGACCTGGCTGAGTTAATCCATCTCAAGCGAGAGCTGGACGGAATTATCGCCCGGAAACTCGGATTTTTCATCCAGCAAACAAGCAGATCGACCATAGAATACAGACATTATATACTAAACATCATAATAGCCTAGCCTTAGTTGCTTTTGTTAACACACACACACACACACACACACACACACTAACGACAATCTTCCTTCCCATGATTATTATGCAACTCAAAATTACACATAGGAGTATACCATACTCCTATGTGTAATGAAAACATCATGAAAACAGCCTGTCTTAAAACTCCGATTCTAACATCCGCAGAGAGGTAATTAGTATTCGGAAGGGACGACCGAAGCGTGCAAGACTGGATTCGGCACATACCACACCCGCAGATCTCGGCTCTAGGAGTGAGGAACTTGCGTTTAAACAAAATGAAAAAGAACTGGCTTCCGTTTGAAAATTTGCCGCAAGATTTATCAGAATCTAAAATTTCGAAAGGAATTCGAATCAAAATGAAAAAGGAGTTGTGTAAAAACAATTTAAATTAGATAATAAGAAGCGAAAGATACTTGTATTTCAGGCTTCCACTTAGTTACCCATTACACATTTCCTCCAGCGCTGAACCAATTAACTTATACCTCGAGAGAATATTTTTTTAAACTGATTTCTGAACTATTCATGCAGCAACCTGGAGAGAAATTACGTTCTCCGTCTGACCAAAGGTGAAAATCACTCGGTGCTAAGTCTAGTGAATATGGAGAGTGGGGTTCAGTTGAGTTGGGTTGAGTTATGTTGAGTTGAGTTCAGTTTGGAACTTGCATTCGAGGCTGTTCAGGTTGTGAAGCGTCAGTGTATTCTGTCTGTGCGTTTCCTATATTCCATCGGTTTTGGTATTACGCGAGAATCGCATATATGAAAACCACCAAACTGTAATTATGATAAACTGGCATATTAGTTTATCATTTTGCTTTTTTATTTCTGTTTTTCCCCCTAGATTGTTTTTAATTGCACAACCATTTTTCTCTCTTCTGCAGTTAAAATAAAATATTATTTTATTTTATCTGTTAAAATAAAATAAATAAATTTAAATAATTTCTTTATATAATAATAATAATATGTTAATAAATAAATAATAAATAAAATTAAAATAAGTTTAAACGTTAACATAAATATTATTTTAACTTCCCGTATGTGTATCCATATTTATTTTTATTTGTAGAAGTGTATGTTCACGGTCCGAGTTGCACATTTTCTCTTTTAAAAATAAATAACAACAGTAACAACAACAAAAACAAAAAAACTTACCCGATTTTTTCTTGGGCTCATAGTAATCTCCTTCAGATATTTGCCTAACTAGCCGTTTAAAATTGCTTCCGTCAAATGGCATTGCACCGTACACTAACGTGTAGATGAGAACTCCCAAACTCCAGCAGTCCACCTAAGATACAAATAAAATAACAATTTTTTTTTGTTTTGTTTTCTGCGTTATCTGCATTAAATTTGTTTATTATCATTTACATATCACATTATTCATTATTATAATCGATTTTTAATTTGATTTTGTTAAACCTTACAATTGTTCAAGAATTTAAAATAAGTGAAGCTGAGGTTATTAATTAAAAAGGAAATTTCAGTTGACTGATACATAATACGTTTCAAGAATGAAAAAAAGTAAAATAAAACTATCGTCGTCTTGCTCAATAAGGTTATAGTAGGTGCTAATCTTCCTGCCTGATAAATCAGAAATTGTAATATAAACCGCGAGGAATTGAAAGGCGTCATTAAAATATTTCCAAATGACACCTGGATGAAATTTATGCTGTATGGAGTAAATATGAATACTGTTGATATGTCTGTAAAAGGGCCATAAAAGCAGTTGATCACAGAAAGGCAGAAAGTTTGTACTTAGAATAAGATGTATATTATTAATACATCTTATTCTAAGTACACAGTAAACAGAGCCTCACTGAAAATTTATCCTGTATTTTCAGTGAGGATCTGTTATCAGAGCAGCAATTCCTTGATTATGAGAATTTGTGAAAGATGATGCAAAGGATTGAGGTGAATGTTTTGTCTGTAGTTAGTGGCATAGGTCGGAGAATGTACGTTTTAAGCGATTGTTGAGATCGCCGTTGGTATGTGTCGACAGTATGACAGGCGGTCAACACTTGTCAGCAAGTGTTAGAGCGGTTTCGCCACAATTAAACATTTCATGGCCATCTGCTTGCGAAGTGTCACGAAACGTAACGCAGCAGATATCCCACGAATCTACCATCTTATCCACAAAACGGACTCTCTAGTTTCTGCCCAGAATGGAGGAAAATGTTCTGTGGACCGAGAAGGCACATTTCCAGCTCAAGGGTAATACAGCAATACCTCGCTTAGCACTGCTTCAAACAGCACGGATTTCACTATAACATGGTTTTCAATTAAGTTTAAGTCGAAAATTTACTGTACATATTAAAACTCATTCAATAGCCTAGACACATACTCTATATATATGCTGCGTTGTCGTAGCCGGTCATATACGGTACATATATGCTGCGGTGTCAACTGTATTGTCTCATATGCGCATGTGACAATAGCTCCCCTCAGGCTGTCAACTGCAACATGCAGCAGTGTTCAGTATTCTTAATTTCATCCTGTTTTTGAGAAGACGTGACAGCTTTTCAAACTTTTCATTTCACATTTTTTTTACCCCGTTAAATACGATCGAAAATATATCTGCATCTTGGATAGAAATCATTGTCAACAACATGCATTCTTTTGGCAGCATGTTTTCCCCGTTTGGTAAATGATTTCACTGGTTTTGAATCGCAAGTTCAGACAACTGCTGAAGACATTGTGAAGATCTGAAAAGACTTGGGATTCGAAACTTTGGACACTGTAAATGTATGTGACTGCATTGACTCGCATGCAAGTGACTTAGATGGCGCAACTCTCCTTGAAATTGATGAGCAAACTGCATATGAAGAAGAGGAAAACAATTCTGGAGTGGCACCAAAAGTATTTTCAACAGAAGATTGAAGAAAGTTTTTCGGGGGGGGGGGTTGACATGGTCTGCGAGGCGATTATGAATGGAGATCCGAATGTTGAACATAGAATCAAGATACGGCAATGCAAATTTTATAAGATCGGATTCGATGCTACAAAGACTCGAACGCCAAGAAAAAGAAGGGACGACTTCACCAGATTTCATTATCGAAATACCTAAATAAACAACTGCCTTTTTTAAAACTTTTTTCTCGTCTCTCATGATGTTACCTTTTCATTAAAAAAAATTTTGCAATATTTTTTTATTTCAAATCCTTTTAATTGGCTATCAAGTGCAAATTGTTTATAGATTGATTTTAATTTGTTTATAGACTGTTTCTCTGGTACGCATTAAATTAAAACCCATTATAATTATACCTCAATCAGCACGGTTTCACATAACACGGAATAGTTTCGGTACCATTTATCAGTGCTATGCGGGGTATTGCTGTATTAACACTTATAGGATATAGGATTTGGGATTGGTATCTTTGTATTTCGTCCACAAAATATCGTTGAATTTTCACCATGTAATTGTATGGTGCTGCTTTGTCACTTATTTTTCATTTGATCTGCTTCTTCATGGAGGTTCGCATTCCTGGTCTTGTATAAAGACGAATGCAGGTTACTAAAAATCTTCTCTGATCAACCGTCTTCATATAGGAAAAGGCACCACCCATGTTTGAAAATATTGCCTTTCCGTTGACATAGTTGCTTTGCTTTCATATACTTTGCTCAGCAAGATCATAATTTCCTCGCATCTCAATTCACTTGACTCGACCCTTGTTACTTCTGATCAATATAAACTGTGAAAATCGTACTGTACTATATTGTGATCTGAATAGATTTTTTGTATATCAGTTGCGACCTAGATAAAATTTATTGTATAACAAGTTGTAATCTAAATAAACGTTTAAAATAAATAAATAAATAAAATGAAATAAATTGTAGCTAAAGACAGTTTGAAGTAACATATACCATTGTCTTTTATACTTTTATATATGATATGACGGCACAATAATCACCATGATTACCATGGTGGTATTTTTTAATTTTCTCTTTGTTTTCCTGATAAAATAAAGTTGAACTCTACTAATTTATATTCTTTTTTACAATTTATATTCGAATATAAAGATTATAACTAAAATAAACGATTTCTCTGTGAACTTTTCACGGGTTTCGGTATTCGCAGAACCGTGAGTTGTGTAACTACAACTCACAGTTCTGCGGCGGGACTAATAATGAAATTAATTACAGCAATGAGAAATTTGGCAGAAAGCTTAGGACTTACTTCCGGTCCATGATACGGTGTGCCCTTTACAATTTCGGGAGAGGCATACAGAGGGCTTCCACAAAAGGTTCGTAGTTTTCTGTGCTCGTCAAACATGTTGGATAGTCCAAAGTCAGCAATCTGAAATAGTTCAAAATAAACTGTGAATAAATTATTAGTTAATATTCAGATTTAATTTATTAGTGTCTTAGTTACAGCAACAGTATGCTTTGCAGTACGCTATTTCAAGTAAATTAATTGATTTTTTTTTTTGCAAAATGTAATTAGGAAAACATGGCATTCAGGTATTTTAATAAAAGTTAAAAAATTCATACTGTGGTATGAATCCTACCCAAACGTTTATTCATGTTATTAGCAAGTCTTCTCAAAGTCATATGACAATCTATATGCTTTATAGCAGCAACACTGTTGATGTTTTGATCGCTTACTGCAGGAGCTTGGACATCTGGACTATCAATCTGTTATTGATTTGAGCCATTTCTGTAAATTATTATTATTAGTAGTAATAATAATATTATTATTACACTGTGTAAACCAGTGATCGGAACGCAGTGCCCGCGAAGCCTTTGCCCGCAGGAAAAAGACATGATGAAATAACATATACAATTGTATGCGATTCGTAATGAAGGTAGGGAACGTACATAAGAGTATAATCTGCTGACGAGGCTAGTAGGGGCCAGACGTGTTCAAAGCCGCTAAGTGGATTTTTCTTATTTATTGATTTGAAATTATTGTTTTTCTAAAACTTTTGATTTAAATTTAGTAGTATAGCATTATTTTGTGATATTTCTGATTAATCTGGTGTATTTATTCTTTACTCGGCCTTGTAATTGCATAAAAGTATCGGTAAAGGTATCAAATCCACGTGTTACAAGTTACAACTCCGCTGAACGAGAAGTTTTTTTAGCCAAATTTAGCCGCTTATTGAATATCTTTTACATCAAATTATTTTTTGTAAGTAGCTTATAGACCTAGTAAGGATCGTTGGTTTATTCTGAATTGGGACAGCGAGATTTGAAAGTTAATTAATACTTAAGTGTCCATAGATTACCGTTCGTAACTTCCGCCTTTGTCTTTGTCATACGATCGTTATATATCGAACCTAGATAGCGTTAGTATAGTATACGTTATAATATTTTCAGCGATCGGTAAAATCTATTAAACTTGTTCAACTTCGTTGGCATTTAAATTGCACTTTTAACTAAATACATATACCAACTTAGATTACAAACGTAACATAATTAATTAATACATAACTGATACGGAAGTTATATAAAGGGAACTCGGAGATAATTAATACTTGACTGATTGATTAATACTTGACGCTAAAAATATATATCCCGTTATAGCTGTGTTGGGAGATAAGTTAGGGTTATAAACTGAAATTGAAATTTTATTTAAATTAAAAGTAATCATGACTCAGACCAGAGCAGCAAAACAAAAGGCTCAAGCTAATGGAAGTGCTGTGGCTCAGAGGAGAACTGAGGGGGGCAGTTGCCTTCTGAGTCACAGCCTTCTAAAATGCACAGCTTGCATGATGTTTGTGGAGCATCAGGTACGGGACATGATATTGCCATGGGGGATGTCTTTGTGTGTGCACGATGCAAGGAGTGTATCGAAATCAGGCAACAACTCAGCGTTCTTATGGGCCTATATGAGAGCTTGAAGGACAGGGTGGATGCCCTCGAAGGAACTAAATTGAGGGGCCCATCAAGCTCTCAGCTGCCCACATCAACGCCAGAGCTTGCACTTGGTCATCGTGAAACACAGCGGCAACCCCCAAGGCAGAATGCGCTGGTCCCAAAGGAACTAGTAGTTGTTGGTGACTCTATTGTCAGGGAAACGGGGAACATGCTTTGTAAAAAGGATAGGTGGAACAGGACCAGGGTATGTCTGCCAGGGGCAAAGGTTGATGACGTTGTAGAGCAGATATCATCTTTTAAGGGCACAAAAGGTGATATAGTTGTACACGTGGGCACTAATGATATCAAGAGTAGGAGACCGGCAGAATTGCTTAACAAGTACAGGTCACTGTTGAAAAAAAGCCGTGAAATAGGGTTGAATTTGAAAGTTTCTGCAATTCTGCCCAGACACGATAGGAGGGAGTATATGATGAGAGCCTTGTCGATCAATTCGGCCCTGGAAAGATTGTGCAAGGCTCAAGGGGTAGAATTTTTTTCAGCCTGGACTGTACTTGTTAACAGGAGGGATTGCTTCTACAGGGATGGGATACACTTAAATAGAAAGGGTGCAAGAATATTTGCTGATGCTATCGAGGCAGTGTTAGGTGGGTCGGAAAACTGCTAGCTTGGGGGGATACAAAGACAAATAGATTAACAGTAGCCACTGGCAGAGGTGAAAGAGATTCTTGCACTGCTTCTATTGGAATGAGCAGAAGCCTGAAAAACAAGATTCAGGATATTTCAGAGACTGCTGGGAGTCATTGCGGTACAAGTAAACACATGGGTTGTGTTAGGGTAGCTAAGAATAGAAATAGGTGCATGTATACTTGCGTGTACACCAATGCTAGGAGTTTAGTAAATAAATTTGATGAATTTGAGGTATTGCTCAAAACATCAAAGGCAGATATTGTTGGGATATCAGAGACTTGGTGTCACACAGATATAAGGAATGCAGAACTGGAATTTGGGGAGTATAACGTCTACAGAAAAGATAGACTGGATAGGAAGGGAGGAGGGATTATGCTATTAGTTAAGAAATACATAAAATCCAAAGAAGTGAAGCCAGTGGACATCGCTGGACAGTGCAGTGTCGAGTCAGTTTGGTGTGACATAAGCATTGGGAGATCAAAATTGAGAGTAGGAGTGTGCTATAAGCCTAATGACTCTGATGAGTATAATAAGAAACTGTACAGGGAAATAGAGTGGGCCAGTAAATCAGAGATTCTTATAATGGGAGATTTTAATTTCCCAGATATTGACTGGAATTTGTGGGCTGGTCACTAACACACTAGCAAGGCTTTTGTGGATTTATTGGATGATTGTTTTCTACATCAGCATGTTCGGGAGGCAACTAGAGGGAGGAATACTCTTGATTTGATTATCAGCAGTGATTCTTCATGCATTAAGAATCTGCAGATAAATGAACCACTAGGTGGCAGTGATCACAGTGTGCTGAAGTGGGATTTACTCAAAGAGGTAACTACCATTAGGGGTAAAGGGAAGGGTTATTGCTTTCGTAAAGGCGACTACGATGGACTGAGACAGTATTTAAATTCTATACAGTGGGACCAACTGATGATGTTACCAACAGTAAATGCAAAATGGGAAGCATTCAAAGAACTTATCTTGGAAGCTACTAGACTTTACATACCAACTAAGAAATATTGTTCAAGGTTTAGGCCTAAATGGATGTCAGATGAACTGATGAGGCATATGGCAGAGAAGAAACATGCATGGGATACATACAAATTAACACATGACACAGAAGCCTATGATAGATACAAGTTGATCTGTAACCAAGTTACAAAGGAGGTTAGGCAGGCGAAGGCAGATTACGAGAAATCTTTGGCAAGGGATGGAAAGAAAAACAGCAAAGAGTTCTTTACTTATGTAAACTCTAGAAGGAAGGGGATGAATCAGATTGGTCCACTTGATATCGATGGGTCAACTGTTGATGATCCTGCTCAGGTAGCTAACAAACTAAATGAATATTTTGCATCGACATTCACACATGAGGAGTTATTTAGCGAGGGGAAAGCCAGAGGTGTATTCAACTCTAACAGTAAGCTAGAGAATCTTGTAATAACTGAGAGTAAAGTGGAGGAGAAATTGTTGAAGATAAACACAAGAAAGGCACCTGGGGTGGATGGGATCTATCCAGTTATATTAAAGGAGGCAGCAAAGGAAGTAAGCAAACCCTTAGCCATAATTATGAGAGCTTCCTTGGACTCAGGGGAGGTACCCATAGACTGGAGATGTGCAAATGTGACCCCAATTCACAAAGGAGGATCAAAAGCTGACACAAGCAATTATAGACCTGTGAGTTTAACTTCTGTTCCAGGAAAATTAATGGAGGCACTAGTTAAAGAAGCACTGCAGGATCATTTAGACAAGGCTTCAGTTATAGCTCGGACACAGCATGGTTTTGTTAAGGGGAAGTCTTGCCTGACCAATTTGATTGGATACTATGATGCAGTCACAAAGGAACTGGATGCAGGGAATAACTTTGATATTATATACTTGGATCTTAGAAAGGCTTTTGATTCTGTTGCACATGGAGGACTGCTGCACAAGTTGGAGCAGTGTGGCATTCGAGGCAAATTGCTGCTGTGGGTAAAGGGGTGGCTGAGGGGGAGAAGACAGAGAGTGGTAATCAATGGACACTGCTCGTCGTGGACTAATGTTATTAGTGGAGTCCCTCAGGGCTCAGTGTTGGGTCCATTATTGTTTTCTGTATTCATAAATGATATTGATGATGGTATATCAAGCTTAATGTCGAAGTTTGCAGACGATACAAAGGTAGGCAGGGTTGTCAAGGACACTACTGACACTATGCTGCTGCAACAGGATCTGGAAAGGTTGAGCAGATGGGCTGAGAGGTGGCAAATGAAGTTTAACATTGACAAATGTAAAGTACTACACATGGGAAACAGCAACCCCAGAGCAACGTATCAACTCTGTGGTACAACACTGACAGTGGTAGAGAATGAAAGGGACCTGGGGGTGGTTGTGCAGGCAGATATGAAGTTCTCTGAGCAGTGCAGACTGGCTGCAAGAGTAGCTCATGGTGTATTGTCAATGATATATAGGAATTTTTCTAGCAGGGATAAGGAGGTGATTATTCCCTTGTATAAGGCAATGGTCAGGCCACACCTAGAGTACTGTATACAGGCCTGGAGGCCTTATTTCAAGAAGGATGTAGAGCTGCTGGAACGAGTACAGAGAAGGGCAACAAGATTAGTGAATGGAACAAAGGGGTGCTCTTACGAAGAAAGGCTTAAGATTTGCAAATTACAGTGTCTGGAGACTAGGCATCAGCGAGGTGATCTGATAGAGGTGTATAAAGCATTGAATGGTTTGAGCATGCTCAATGCTGATGGGATTCTTCCTCTCGCTCCGAATAATCACCTGAGAGGGCATAAATTCAAATTGAGGAAAGACAGATGTAGGATAGACGTGCGGAAATTTGCCTTTAGCCAGCGAGTGGTTGGTTGGTGGAACAGACTTCCATCCCTTGTCGTGGAAGTTGATAGCCTAAATAAGTTTAAGGCTCAGCCGGACAGGTATTTTGAACGAACAGAGGGGTGAAGTGGGAGTGGTTTTTTTTTTTTTTTTTTTTTTTTGGCTGATGCTGCATAAGCTTGCTTTCTTGCATCAAATGCCTCTACTAATGCTAATGCTAATGCTAATAAACTTGCAAGGTGCATCAATACTATTTATCTGTTAAGGCATATCGGAACTTTTGTAAGCAGCAATTTTCTTCCTGGCGGGATGCTAGTGTCACATACATAATGTGCACTACGCAGTTGGTGAGGGATACTGCCTACCAGTCGTTACTAGGAAGCTTGCGAGAACACAGCGTGACTGTATGTGGATTGTGGGCTCTGCTACGATATCGTGATGTTGCTGTTTTCTGTGGCAGAATAAAATTACAAGTACAGTATAGCAAACTACTTGAAATTCTTCCCTTCACTAATTGTGATGTTTTGTCCCAAATTGAGTGGTTGGTGCTCGTCACTCTCCATAAATTCTCAAATGTGCCCGTACGAAAGGTTGGTGATCACGGATGTAAACCGCCATTAAGCTATATTACAGGGAAGCACGGATTTGCCGCAAGCTTACTGTAACATGAACTTCTATGCATATTTTTATTAACGATAGCAAAATTTAAGGGCATACTGTTCTCAGGTAATGTAAGCAGTCACTTTATTAGGTATATCTAACCTTTTAATGAAATGGAGCGCTCCTTCAGTACAGCATCACTTGTTCGTACCTTACGATATTTTATTTTATTTTATTTTTAACATATAATATACACAACAGGCATTCGCCCAGTTCAAGTGTATAACAGAGCATACACTTAAAATGTAAACAGTTAAAGTGTATATACAGCAGGTGTGCATCATATATGTAGGGATGCTGTGTGTGTGTGTGCGTGCGTGCGTGCGTGTGTGTGTGTGTGTGTGTGTGTGTGTGTGTGTGTGTGTGTGTGTGTGTGTGCGTGTGTGTGTGTGTGTGTGTGTGTGCGTGCGTGCGTGCGTGCGCGCGCGCGCGCTATTCTCTCCGATAATGGGCAAGACGAAACGAAAGATTTAAGGTAATTTGAACGTGGCATGGTAGTCGAGGCCAGCCACATTGATTTGAGTTTCTGAGAAACTGCAACCCTGCTGTGGTTTTCGCGTACAGTGGTGTCTCGGTATCGAACCTTTGTATCGAAACTGGAACAATAACTAAATAACAACCAGTAAATGTCGATCTTGAGGTCGGAGACAGTTGATCGATTCGAGAGACCAAGAAGAGCGACAAGATTTGTGCAGTGTAACAGAAAAGCTACACCAGTCAAACAACTTAGTACAACAGTGACAGCAACTTAAGGGGTATTTTATAGCACACAACTGGTCGTACCTTGTTATGGATGGGGTGTCGCAGTCGACGACCGAACTGAATTCAACTGTTGTACGCAGAAAACAAGAAGGTATAGTTAGAGTGGATTCAAGAACACTAGCATTGGACAGTGGATGATTTGGAAAAAAGCTGCCCCTCGTCTGATGTATTCCTGTTCGTGGTGTTTCGCGTTAATGAGAGGACCGAAATATGGCGAAAACAGCATGAACCCATAGACACATCCTGCCAGGTGTCAATAGTGCAGGCCAGCGGTGGCGGTGTAATTGCCTGGGGAGTGTTCTCATGATAATGCACATTGGGCCCCTTGGTATCAGTGGAGCAACATTTGAATGCCACAGGTTATCTGGAAATTGATTCTGACAAGGCTCGTCCTTTCATAGTTCCAGTGTATCCATCTATGAATGGTTCTTCCAACAAGATAATGCGCCATGTCACAAGGCTAGATTTATATAGATCTCGTTTAAGGAACATGGACCGAAATCATCCTATTGCAGTGGCCTGCCCAGTCATCATATCTCAGTCCAGCTAAGCTTCTGCTGAATGAGGTGGAACGAGCTCTTCGGAGCAGAGATTCGCAACCATCAAAATTTTTTTTTATGAAAGTCCCAAACACGAGAGGTATTAGAACCTATAGTACTTAGTACCGTGCAGCAACTGTGGGAAACAATTGAATCAGCATGAGCCAGCATCCCTTTGGCACGATTCTTACACCTCGTTGGCTCTATGCCACGATGAATCCAGGCTGTTCTGGGTGCTGAATGGGGCCCTATTCCCTATTAGGTAGATGCTGTTGTTGTTGTAGTAGTAGAGTTTAGGAGCATCAGCGACTAAGGCCGTATTGCTCCGTGTATATTGTCTATAAATTGCGTGTGTTCTAAGGTCAACTTTCTGTTTGCTGTACGAAAAACCCGAGTTTCCGAGAGAAAAAACCATGCTACCCTAGCCCGAGACCGACTAACTCAGCCACGTTGTGAAAAAGGCCCATAAAAATTCCTCTCGTCATCGACGAGACTCAAACTGAGGTCTTTTTCAACGGTGTGTAGTTGCCGACCGGGCTAGCCGGGTGGGTAAAGTGCCTGCCTGGCAACCCAAAGGTCGCGGTTTCGATTCCCGCCTCGGGCTTGGATCAAAGTACTGCAAAAACCTTGGGAGGTGCATTATGGCCACAGAAGCCTATGCGCCAACAACTACCAAAAAAAAAAAAAAAAACCGCTGTAGTTAGGTAGGTGCTCCTAATAAAGTAGTCACTCAGTATATGCCATCCATAGAGCTGCAGGCGAAAATTAAATTACAATAAATTATTTATTTATTGAGCGTCTTTGGGCTATTGCTACGCCAAACGCTTGTGAATTAAGGGACCACTGGGCATTTACGCGTACTTAGGTGAATATTAGTTCTACGCCAGTAAATTATAACTAATTGTATTTTTTTTTTTTTACCTTATGTCCATTAATTTTTGAATATCTCTCGTTCATATATAAGCAGCATATGTGAGATTGACGTGCTAAATTTGCAATACAATAGATGCGCTAAATAATGTGCTAAAAGAAGACAAAGTGGGTCTAATAATAAAGGATGTATCATTAGATAAGGAGCCCGGTCATTATTATTATGTTCATAACAAATGCCCAGAAATATATATATTTAAACACTCTGAATATGCTCCGTACTGTGTGGAATAGAATCAACTCATAAGCAATGCGAAAAATCTATATAAAAACGGAACAGAGTATACTAGAAACTTCAAATAGATGACGAATATGAGTTTGCTTCTTTTTTTCTTATCATTTACTTTCGAAAGTTCAATGACGCGTCTTGTAACTGTGGGGCATATAAGTATAAGTGCTTTCTACACTTATACACCCCACAATCCTACAACACATTATCCAGAGTAAAACTGGATGAGTTAATAAAATTAAATTGTTTATTATACGTGAAATTTCAAGAATGATCACATATTCCCTTCAGACCACACAGAAAACGCAATATAAATACGAGACACGGAGTGAAAAAAAGGAAGGATCTATATAAAGCTACTGCAGAAAACGAAAAGTACTAAGCGAATTCTAACTCCCACAGGCAGAGAGGAAGAGTGACTTAAAACATAAATATAACACATAAAGTACCTGAAACCGCTCTGACCCTGCTTTTCAGAATCAGGAGTATAAATAGAAAATTTATTTTATTTTTCATTTTTATTTTTTTTACATAATACACATGTGAGATTCCTATTGATGTATCCGCCTTACAAGGGCGATGTGAACTGAAACTCACCCGCCCATCCAATGCGGGGATTAGGGATACAATAAGTAATGCAGAAAATGTGACAACTGGACAAAATAATTGCCACAACCTGAGAATCTAGCTTGAAACTAGTTGCCATGAAAAGTTTTCAGACGGAAGGAGACACATGACGCACGCTAGAGAGAAGTGGCATTTCGTAGAAAGGAGGAGGGAGAAGCATGTTCTCAAAACAGCAAGAATAGCTTTTTGAGTACAGGGGCGTATATTCAGTGAATGTAAACATGTAATGTTATATTCTTATTATATTCAAGTATATACTGATATACTTTTACAGTATATAGATTTGGTTCTAATCCCGTCGGAGACTGGATGAATTCTTCAAGGCCTCTTTGATCGAGGCTATAGTTAGCGGATCTCAGGTGGATCAAGGAAAGCCCCTCTTCTCCATCACCTTTTCACTGGGCAGCGGCAATACACGGGGTAATGATTTCGGCTCTTAAAATTTAGCTCTCCCTACTCTGACCTTTATTTCGTGAGAAACGCTGCTCTAAAACTGGGCTTGAGACAGTTGCCTCGTTTTTTACTTCTACCTGCTTTTTACGCTAACACAGAGCTTGCAACAAAGAAGTAATTGTAGTTCGTAAATAGCCCAGAGAAAGGCATTGTCATATTGTGGAATTGCAGCTGTACATAGCCAAAGAAATACTCTGTTCACCCACGGGATAGGCAATGGCAAATGATGCAATTAAGCAAGCTGACACCATCATCAGCCGAATATATATATTCCTAACATTTCTCCATATACAGTGTATATAATAAATAAATAAATTTTCTGTTTATAATCCATAACGACCGCACGGTCAGAGTTCACAAGACAGAGAGAGAATACCAGAAACATCACTGCATTTAACAGTCATGTGGGCTTGAACCGTAGCCACTCAAAGAATGCAACCACGGGCCAGACCACTCGGCTAGCGCGTTTTTATTAATGACAATAAAGCTAAGCGCTGTCTAATCGTGTGGTTGTTGTTGTTGTTATTTTAGTTTTTAGGAGCATTAGCAACTAAGGCCATATTGCTCCGAGATATGCGGTGGTCATTCCCTGACCTTTCCGCATCCTCCGTATTTGGTGGTGACGGGCTCGAACCCCGGTCTAATCAAGAAGCGTGTGCTACGCACTGCTGCTCCTTCCCACCTGGCTACGGAGGCGCCTCTAATCGTGTGGAATACAAGCCAAGACATGTGCTTAGTTTCTGCTAGAATAAATAGGTGGGTTGCCATTAGATAACTACAACTCTGACTTTAAGAATATGGGATCAGTGTCTGTGTCCTCCTTCTTAACTATTAAATATTTGTTTGGTCTCTACTGGAGTAATTTTATCTACACCTACCATATTGAAATAAGATGGCTGCATTAAATTATTAGCATTATCAATTTAGAACACCTGCGTTCACAGTTCAATTCAGAACAAATATTTATTACATGGTGGGGAAGAGGGTAATGTAGGGTATTCTGATGAGGGGTATTTATTAATATCAGTCGCTACCAAGAAACACGATGGCCACCATTTAGAACCTTTGTGCATACATTCCAATAAAATTTTAATTGAATCTGCCATCTCAAAACAAGATGGCGGTTTTTACTTTTACGTTTATAATACGAACAAAAATGATTTTTAAAATAATACTTAAATATATAAAAATGAGGCGATTTTCATTTTGGTGAAAATTTGTTTTAAAAAATTAAGATACTAATATAACCCGATCCCAAAGACAGCTTATTTTATTCGCGATGTTATGTGATCTGAAAAATAATCATCCACTTTAATTGTGGCTGCCCTTCGTAAATTCGGAACTATTTCTATAGGTGTTCATTTTATGGCTTGAATTTACATCAGGAGCAGGATTTTATTTTTATACAGAGGGTTGGGAGACGGATAAGAGATTTAAAATTAGATTATAGGCTGGAGAAGTGGGAGAAGAGATTGAAGCCTTGTGAAGTAAATTTTGTACTTTTAAAATTGTCAGTATCTTTCAGTTATTGATACTAATAAACACTAGCCGATTTGTTTGAAATGTTCTAAACCCTTCAGATATAAATCAGAAATGTTCAGGATCAGATATAAATCGGAGTTTTCTAAGCGTTACAATGTACCCAAAACCTAATTGTAGACAAGTCACCTGCAACATCTTTAAGAATTAGTATCCAAGTGTTTGGAGCCATATAATAATTTAAAGTACGAAGAACGCAACTGAAATTTCACCAACTTATTTACTTTTTATAATTACCCACTTTGTCAAATTTTCCTTTAAAAAATAAAATCCGAAGGCTTCATTTTAGAAGAAACACGACAGGAAACAACCCCAATAGAATTTATGAAGGTATGGAGAATATTCGGTCAGTGTTTTCACACGAAACGTCAACAACCGCCAACTTCCTACGTGGACAAAACTAATTTAGAAACTGATAATAATTGTCCAGATTATTAGTAACAAAGTTCTCTAATCATACTTACTTTTGCATTGCCCTTTTCATCCAAAAGAATGTTTTCTAGTTTCAGGTCCCTATGGCAAATCTTATTCTGAAAGGGATAATAAATATATAAGTAAATAAAAAATAGTTTCTGTGAAAAATGAACTAGGAATTTTTGTTAATTTAATAGTTATATAAACTTCTAAATTGCGTCAAATGATCAGTAGGTATTTGCAATGGTAATGCAAACATAGTATTTGGATAAGTAAACTAAAGTTATTTTTAATTTTTACTTTTATAATACAGGTTCTTTGTGTAAAATATTTTAGCTAATCTGACATCGCAATAAAGAGTTCGGAAACTGAAGCAATCAGGTACAGTACTTGGAAACTTTGACAATGTCACTGTCTTTATAAACCCAAATTGTCAAGTTTAAACAGTTTTAAATGCACATTTCTTCCTAAATGAACCAATGGCTCTAATAGCATTATATTCTACAGTGTATTATTAATGACAGGAGTTGCACAAAAGTTAAATATGCTTTACATTATTGGTTATTAATATACAAAATGTCGTACATTCCACAGAAACCTTGTATATAGGATGTTTCAAGAGTATGTGCAAAACCTGGAACACTCTTTGGTACAAAATAAGAAAAACAGATAAAAATGCATCGAAACCGGGGTGTTTTTGAATTCTGAAAAATGGCTGCAGAATTTTCAATGCTAAAAAATTATAAAAATAATGACACGTACCTATAAAATGTTTATTCATGCTAAAGACGTGTTTGCCTATTCATAATTTTTTATTATTTTTTGCTATTCAAAACTCCATAGCTATTTTTAAAAATTTTCATATAAACAGCCATAGCTCCATAACTGTCCAGAATTGGACACATTTATTATAATTATATTCTTATTTTGTTCCCTATAATACGTCCTAGAATTTTTGCAATAGTTTTGAAACACCCTGTATGTTGTTCAACTATTACATCTTTTTGAAATCATTTGTCTTAAAATATTTAGAAATAACGGGCAGCGTAATCAGATGTGAAGTTAGTTACCTTAGCTCCCTCCCTCTCTTCTTTTCGTTCCTAGATGGTGTTGGTCATGAAACTTAGAACAGTGATGACAAACATACGTGAGCCGGATTCGGCCTGTGTATTAAATCAATCCAGCCGCACAAGATTCTAATAATACTTATAAAATTAGAAATATAGTTGTAAAATAAAGTAAAAAGACTATAAAACAACAATAACTGGAACCAAATATTGATAGATTAATTTGCATAAAAACAACGCTTCCGGGAAAACAGCAAATAATCGGTAATTTATAATGTTTTTTATTTGCAACAGGACAAAGGAATGAAAGCAAGCTCTGACCCTAGGGTCAGAGCTTGCTTTCATTCCTTTGTCCTGTTGCAAGGTTCATCTATCTTTAAACAGGTCTTTTAATACTGTTTCCATCTATTCTGATTACACCTTACCTGGATGCAGTTATTCCTGAAAAAACATTTCAGGTAAGAGATTTCTTGGCTTAAAATATAATATTTCAAAAATTTAATATTTCTTAATATCTTACATTTATTCTATTTTTATTTGGTTTAAATTCAAAATGGGGACACATTCTCTACAAGAGAAAATCACAATAAGTTAGCATTTGTCCGATTTTACTAATGTTAGCGGGTCTCGATTACAAAAGTTGTCTGTCCAACATGTCTAGAATAAAATAAATAATGACCATATATTTTTTTAGTTTTATCTTTTTCTTATCCTACGGTCCACAGTCTGCGTGGGTAGCACAGTGGTATCGTCACCGTCCTCCCCACACCGGGTGGAAAAGGCCCGGGTTCGAACCCGTCGATGACGCGAGGAACTTTAGTGGGCTTTTTTCACTCCGTGGCTGAGTTAGTCGGTCTCAGGCGTAGATAGCAAGGTTTTTCCCCTCAGAAACTGAGGTTTTTTCGTCCAGCAAACAGGCAAATCGACCAGAGAACACACGCAATTTACAGACACGGATACGGGTTAATGTAATCATTTACGGGTAACCCTAGTATAGTAATTTAATAATTTATCCTACAGTCCACAGTCAATCACAAGAATTTGGTCTGAATGCCGAATTAAGTTTGACACGTCTGCCTTAGAATGATATAAGAAAACACGTTTAGTTCTAGTAAATTACAAATACACAGCAGACTAAAGAGCACTTACCTTGTGACAATAGTAAATAGCTGCAACTATCTGCCTAAAAACACGACGTGCCTCCAATTCTGATAAATGTTTTCTGTCTCCCAAGTAATCGTACAGTTCCCCTCCACTGGCATACTGCATTATTAGAACTATCTTGTCTTGATTTTCGAAAACTGCAATAAACGACTGAGTTTAGTGCTTGTTGATACTGATGTTATACATGCCTAAACAAGCTAATGGTGGGCTTAATTTTGTCTGATATACAAGTCGGGAAAAAAAAAACATTTTAAATGTAATTTTAAAAGGAAAGTACATACGAGTGCATATGCTTTTCTTTGTAGTCGGAAGCCCACAAGATAGATCTATAGAAAAATATTTCAACTATATAAAATGTATAGGTGCAATAATGTAATCTTAGGTCTTCAACATTTCTGGATGTATTTTTATAATAAAAAGGTTTTGTAAAGTAATTAAATTAAACAAATTATTAAGCGTGATTTAGCAGTTTTCTGTTTTTCATTTTTATATAATCTGAAAATTTTGGGAGCTCTTGGAAGTATTGCAGGCCCAGTGGATGATCTTGCATATTTTTGCTAGAGCTGTTGTTCCAGCAATTGTGACACTTAATTATGCTCTGCTGAAACAATAAATATTGCAACCTTTCTCTGCGTAATGTAGAAACATTTGTAAGCAACTACGTTACCTTTCACACAAAACAAAACTTTCACCAATAAGGGTGTCATCTCGAATCTCTTTGTGTGCTACTCAGTGAATGCAATTCCTGTTGTACTGTAAACTTTTGATTGCTTTCAGCGTGATATAACAAAAAAAAAAAAAAAAAAAAGAAAAAAGAAAAGAAAGAAAGAAAAAACTGTTATTCGTTATTTTAAAATTATTCTATTTTTTCAGGGAGGGCCAATAGAGTCAGAGGAGTTCGTTATTTAATAATCCCATAATTAATTTTCTCTCATATGACGGACCATATACTTAGATCCTCTCTGTAAATTTTATTATTGTGCAGGTGGATAAGACACGAAAACATTTTGTGAATGACATACAGTGCCGTTTTTTTTTTACCTTATAGACTGGTTGGTTGTTTTTAGTTATCAAGTCAGACCACGAGGCTAAATGTCGTGCACTGATGCTATTGATAATGCAACTTCTTGATGATGGCACCTTCATTTTTTTAAGATTCCGCTTAATTTTATTAATTAAAGTGCATTAAATGTACCGTAAGAAATTCAGGGGGTTTTACGATCCACTATATACATGCAACCTGTATAGATGCATACAGGACTACCTCAGTGATAGGCAGGTGACAGTCAAGACCAGATACCAATGTATGACGCGAAGAGTGTCGAAAGAATGCCACCAGGGTTCGGTTCTGGGTCCCTGCTTTGGGAACCTAGTCCTAGATGAACTCCTGGGAATAAACATCGTTCCTACAGTCGAGTTTGCAGATTATCTTGTCTTTCTTGTGAAGGCCAAAACCCGACAATTATTAGAACAGCATACCAACTTAGCACTGCAGGAATAGATAAAAACCCACAAAATTGCAATATCAAATAATAATAAAAAAAACTAAATCAATACTCCTAAAAGGCAACCTGAACATAAGAAGATCACCTCAAATTAAAATTGTGGGAAAAACAGTAACTCTGGTTACCGAACTTAAATACCTAGGCATAATATTTGATCAAAGCTAACCTTCTACCCCCACCTTATGTATATTGTTAGGAAGCGAGAAATTACACTGGCATGACAGCAAGAATTAGCTATGCCAACTGGGGACTCAAAAGGAGAACCCTTGCTCTTATTTATAAGCCAATCTTCCTCCCAGTCATCATTTATGGTGCAGGCATCTAGTACTAGAGCAACCCTAGCCAGAAGCAGAGCTAAACGTGATTCAATCCAGCAAATAATTAATTAATTTATTTATTTATTAAACCTGTTTATTTCTCTGCTGAAGAGCCACCCCCTGGGGGTGATATTTACATTCAGAAGTTAAGGCAGGGACATGTTTCCGGCGGTTACATGGAACATGTATGCTTGGAACATGTAACCTGAAAGGTACAGAGCTTACAGTGTTTATTACTTTACATACTTGAAAATTGTGGAATACCGAAATGTCCCAAATTAAAGGATATTATTTTATCAAAAGTGCTGTAAATTACAAAAACATGAGAAATATGTACAAAAATATAAAGGATTGAGGCAGTCCATCACCGGTTGTTGCCCTTGGTATCTCTTCAATCTTGACTGTCTTAGTGCTCACAGCCAGGCGTCTTTGGACTAATAGATGCCAAGCGAGGGGACCAGTGACGGCTTCACTTTATTTTATTTTACATTCATCGTGTCATGGGAAGAATTGTCGTGGCAATTTTCCTTCGGTTGGTCTGTCATAACTAAGTTTGTATATGTGTCCGTTAGCTAATTGGCATCTGTATATATGCTGTTGGCAGAATTTATCCAGGTCGATGGCTAGATTGTTGATCAAATCTACCGTGTTTCCTGAGAACAATCTTCTCAAGCCTTTCAGGTTGTTGAAACAGATTCTGCGTGGGAGCCTTGGGTCAATTTGATTTCTTCTTGCAGTGCGGGGAGTTTTTATCAGATCAGTAATGTCAGGGGTGTCGAGTTGCCTTGTGATTAGTCTGGCAAGTGTAGGAAGGTTTGCTGCCACAATCTGTTGTTTCCATGGGGTGACTTCGAGATTTATGTAGAGTTGGGCTCTAAAAAATGGTGTATTGGTTGCCAGTCCTCCAGTTGAGCCATTTCAGGCGCTAGTATTCCATCCTGAGGAACCTGTTGAAGTGTGTTGTGGGAGCGGAGGACTAAATAGCTGCTGAATAGAGAGAGATATGGGATAGGGACATCGGAAAACATTTTCTTTACCAGTTCAGCGTCTGTTTCGCCTATTAGGTCTTCGTGACCAGGCAAAGAATTAATTTTCTGTTTATACTCCCGCACGACAACCAAGTCAGTAGAGTTTACAATAAATTGTCAATACAAATATTTATCGTATTTAGTAGTCACTGGCTTGAACCCCGGTCCACTCAAGGAACGCGTGCTAAGCACCCTCGCTCCTAACCACTCGGCTACGTCAGGCCTGTTTCTTACTGCAACCATACAAACCTTGCCTGTGACGTAACTCCGCACTAAGTGAAAAATCTTAGATGTCTAAAAATACTTGCGTTTCCTCAATCTTGACCTGAACGTCACCAAAATAACTGCACAAATTGATCTTGGGCCCTGTCTCTTTGTGTTCCTTGCCATAGGCTAGTGTGCACGGTCTAATACAACTGATTGAGTAACAGTAAGTTGAGAATATGATATGTGCATGTGTTTGTTTGTTGTCCCCACATGTGATCCGTATGCAGGCATGTTAAATTGTATAAGTGTGCATGTTACGGATTTTTAAATGTGCGAATAAATGTATATATTTGTTTTGTGGTGAGCTAACAAGCACATACACTCACCATGTGCTCGTTAGCTTTTGACCGACCACATGTGAGTTGTCTATATATGTTAAATAATGTAAGAGTGCGTGATAGGGATCTATAAATATATGAGTAAATGTGTACGTTTGTTGTGTCCTATGACAAAGAATCAATGGTAGTTGTGGGCAGGACTTCGTGTAAACTTAGCCTGTACAAAAAAAAAAGTGTGTGCGTAGTCTATTTTCAGAATGCTATGTCGAGTAAATGTCAATGTGTGTGATTGAATGAGTGACTGAAAATGTCAATTTTAAGTGTCAGAATATCATCATCAGCCATTTTCAATCCACTGCAGGATGAAGGCCTCTCCAGCAACTTTCCATTTCCTTCTGTTTTGTACAATGGCCATCCATTGTTGTCTTCCAGGTTTTCTTTTAGCTCCTCTTGAATGCCATACTGTTAATTTCTTAGCCCATCTGTCATCATGTCTTCGAGCTATGTGTCCTGCCCAAGACCTTTCAGTTCAACAGATATTTATTTAAAGTATACCCAGTAAAATAAAATAAAATAAAATATTTCCAGAAGCTTTCGGAACTCGTGTCCCTTTCTCAACTGACAGAATTTTTAAATACATTACAAGCAAACTGTGGCACGTTACTCATTCGTCATTGTTGTAGCACGGACGTGTGCTGCCTTGCGCCAGTGATCATCCATCAATAAAACGGTTGTCTCCAGGATTGGATGTATACGCATGCCTTTCTGGCGATTTAATGCCTTAGGGTTGTTCATTATGTTTAGTGACTCTAGCCATAGGCGGTGGCGAAAGTGTCGCGCGTGGTCCACTATCTCAAAGTCGCGCTTGGGGTCAAGATCGTGGTTGGTAGCCCAAAAATGTTCTGCAAGCGCGGACTGGTCAGTTTCGGCAAGCCGGATTGCTCTGTCGTGTTCCGTGAGGCGATCCTGGAGACGTCTCGATGTCTCACCTACGTAGCAACTGTTACAGGCCCTACAGGTGATACGGTACACTACATTGCTGCGTAAGACAGGTGTGACAGGGGTCTTCACACTGGAGACAAGTGAACGTAGGTTCCTACCTGGTAATTGTACACATTTTATGTTGTAACTTCTCAGGATCTTCGAGATACGTCCTGACACTCCTGGATAATACGGAATGTAGGCGGATGATATGCCGACTTGCTTCGGAGGTCTTGGGTTGGAAGTAAGTTCTTGTGCCTGTAACAAGCATCTGTTTAGTACATGGGATGGATAACCGCATCTGGTTAAGTCCGCCTTCACACGGGAGATCTCGTTACGTCTAATTGTGTCGGTGCTGGAATGGCTCCAGGCCCTGGAGAACAGGGTGCGGGCAGTGCTACTGAGATGGCTTGGAGCGTGGCCGGACCCGTAGTTGGTGAATTGACCGCACCACATGGGTTTGCGGTATACTGAGGTCTCTAGATGTGGGCCTACGCGATGCACTAGCACGTCCAGAAACGGGAGCGAACCGTCCACCTCTGATTCTACGGTAAACTTGATGAAATTGGATAGAGAGTTGAGGTATTCTAGTAGTACCGTTTCAGAACCACGTGGTATTATGGTAAAAATATCGTCGACATATCTACACCACGTTGTAATAGGTGTAGGTGGGTTCTGGTGTATCTGCTTCTCCAGATCTTCCATGGCGATGTTAGCTACTACGGAACTGACAGGGGCACCCATAGCAGTGCCATGTACTTGTTTGTAGAGTGAGTCTTCAAAGGTGAAGATGCTGCTAGAGAGGCATAGGTTGAGGGCGGTACAGATGTCATCAGTGGATAGTGACGTCCTGGATTGGAGGCTTAAGTCGCTCTCAAGGAGCCTTCTGGCGCAGTGCACGGCCTGTTGGACGGGAATCGAGGTGAATAAAGAAACCACGTCAAATGATGCCATGACAGAGTTATCAGGGATTGAAATGTCCTTAATGGTGTTAATGAATTCACTGCTGTTTTTAACGGTGTGAGATGTATTACCTATAAGAGGCGAGAGGAGGCTCGCGATGTGTTTGGACAGTTCATACGTTGGGGCACTGCAGCAAGACACTATAGGTCTGAGAGGAATACCCGGTTTATGGATCTTTGGTAATCCGTAGAATTGTGGTAGTTGGCAGCCAGTAGCACGCAGAAGATGGTGAGTCGCGGTCGGGATCTTCTTATCTTTAAGCCATGCGTGGACAAGTTTATTAACATTTGCTTCCAGACGTTTCAAGACTTTAACGGGAGGATCAGGTAGAGGTTCATATACGTTAGGATCGAGTAATAGGGCCAAGGCTTTCTCTCGGTAGGCTGATCGGTCCAGCACAACAGTCCGGCGCCCTTTATCAGCAGGAAGTACAACGATGGAGTTGTCTTTTCTTATAGATGACAGGGCGGCACGTTGGCGGTGGTTGAGGTTTGAGCACGTTTTTCGAGTGTTGCGGAGGACTGCGGCAGTCTTGAATCGGATCTCGTTGGCAGTTTCTTCGGGAAGGTTGGTAATACTGGCTTCTATGCCCATAGCGAGCTGTGTGATGGGAGGTTTCGATGGTATAACGGCGAATTTCATACCGTTTGATAAAACACTCAGCTGCTCATTGGACAGTTGTTTGTTACTTAGATTCAAGACGAAAGAAGTCGTGTCGTCTGAACGAGTGTTCGTCTTTAAGGAGTTAGTTTCTATGCTCAAGTTTATGAACTTGCGCTGTTGGCGTAAACGGTAGGTATCCGAGGTCTGACTAGCCCGATGGCAGATGGTATGTATAAGGTTTGTAAATACAATAGGCGAGACCTTACCTTGTATGTGTTGTAACAGTCTGGACTTGTTGTAGTCAGCGTTCCTGATTTCACGGTGGAGATGGGATATCCATAAATTTAACGTGCGCAGGCTGAAGTTAAAGCAGGCACGATCCATATGAGAGTTGTGGAACGGGGCTTTGTATCGGAACCCTTTAGGTATAATTCGATTGCTTTTGCATCTGTGGGCGAAGCGTAAATGTTGCCTGTAGCGAGCAAAAGCAATCGAATTATACCTAAAGGGTTCCGATACAAAGCCCCGTTCCACAACTCTCATATGGATCGTGCCTGCTTTAACTTCAGCCTGCGCACGTTAAATTTATGGATATCCCATCTCCACCGTGAAATCAGGAACGCTGACTACAACAAGTCCAGACTGTTACAACACATACAAGGTAAGGTCTCGCCTATTGTATTTACAAACCTTATACATACCATCTGCCATCGGGCTAGTCAGACCTCGGATACCTACCGTTTACGCCAACAGCGCAAGTTCATAAACTTGAGCATAGAAACTAACTCCTTAAAGACGAACACTCGTTCAGACGACACGACTTCTTTCGTCTTGAATCTAAGTAACAAACAACTGTCCAATGAGCAGCTGAGTGTTTTATCAAACGGTATGAAATTCGCCGTTATACCATCGAAACCTCCCATCACACAGCTCGCTATGGGCATAGAAGCCAGTATTACCAACCTTCCCGAAGAAACTGCCAACGAGATCCGATTCAAGACTGCCGCAGTCCTCCGCAACACTCGAAAAACGTGCTCAAACCTCAACCACCGCCAACGTGCCGCCCTGTCATCTATAAGAAAAGACAACTCCATCGTTGTACTTCCTGCTGATAAAGGGCGCCGGACTGTTGTGCTGGACCGATCAGCCTACCGAGAGAAAGCCTTGGCCCTATTACTCGATCCTAACGTATATGAACCTCTACCTGATCCTCCCGTTAAAGTCTTGAAACGTCTGGAAGCAAATGTTAATAAACTTGTCCACGCATGGCTTAAAGATAAGAAGATCCCGACCGCGACTCACCATCTTCTGCGTGCTACTGGCTGCCAACTACCACAATTCTACGGATTACCAAAGATCCATAAACCGGGTATTCCTCTCAGACCTATAGTGTCTTGCTGCAGTGCCCCAACGTATGAACTGTCCAAACACATCGCGAGCCTCCTCTCGCCTCTTATAGGTAATACATCTCACACCGTTAAAAACAGCAGTGAATTCATTAACACCATTAAGGACATTTCAATCCCTGATAACTCTGTCATGGCATCATTTGACGTGGTTTCTTTATTCACCTCGATTCCCGTCCAACAGGCCGTGCACTGCGCCAGAAGGCTCCTTGAGAGCGACTTAAGCCTCCAATCCAGGACGTCACTATCCACTGATGACATCTGTACCGCCCTCAACCTATGCCTCTCTAGCAGCATCTTCACCTTTGAAGACTCACTCTACAAACAAGTACATGGCACTGCTATGGGTGCCCCTGTCAGTTCCGTAGTAGCTAACATCGCCATGGAAGATCTGGAGAAGCAGATACACCAGAACCCACCTACACCTATTACAACGTGGTGTAGATATGTCGACGATATTTTTACCATAATACCACGTGGTTCTGAAACGGTACTACTAGAATACCTCAACTCTCTATCCAATTTCATCAAGTTTACCGTAGAATCAGAGGTGGACGGTTCGCTCCCGTTTCTGGACGTGCTAGTGCATCGCGTAGGCCCACATCTAGAGACCTCAGTATACCGCAAACCCATGTGGTGCGGTCAATTCACCAACTACGGGTCCGGCCACGCTCCAAGCCATCTCAGTAGCACTGCCCGCACCCTGTTCTCCAGGGCCTGGAGCCATTCCAGCACCGACACAATTAGACGTAACGAGATCTCCCGTGTGAAGGCGGACTTAACCAGATGCGGTTATCCATCCCATGTACTAAACAGATGCTTGTTACAGGCACAAGAACTTACTTCCAACCCAAGACCTCCGAAGCAAGTCGGCATATCATCCGCCTACATTCCGTATTATCCAGGAGTGTCAGGACGTATCTCGAAGATCCTGAGAAGTTACAACATAAAATGTGTACAATTACCAGGTAGGAACCTACGTTCACTTGTCTCCAGTGTGAAGACCCCTGTCACACCTGTCTTACGCAGCAATGTAGTGTACCGTATCACCTGTAGGGCCTGTAACAGTTGCTACGTAGGTGAGACATCGAGACGTCTCCAGGATCGCCTCACGGAACACGACAGAGCAATCCGGCTTGCCGAAACTGACCAGTCCGCGCTTGCAGAACATTTTTGGGCTACCAACCACGATCTTGACCCCAAGCGCGACTTTGAGATAGTGGACCACGCGCGACACTTTCGCCACCGCCTATGGCTAGAGTCACTAAACATAATGAACAACCCTAAGGCATTAAATCGCCAGAAAGGCATGCGTATACATCCAATCCTGGAGACAACCGTTTTATTGATGGATGATCACTGGCGCAAGGCAGCACACGTCCGTGCTACAACAATGACGAATGAGTAACGTGCCACAGTTTGCTTGTAATGTATTTAAAAATTCTGTCAGTTGAGAAAGGGACACGAGTTCCGAAAGCTTCTGGAAATATTTTATTTTATTTTATTTTACTGGGTATACTTTAAATAAATATCTGTTAAACTATGGACCCCAGTACTCCAGGCCCATTTGTCACCTTTCAGTTCTTTAGTTTTGATAAGAATGTCCTTTACTTGAGTTTTCTGCCTAATCCATGTGTTTCTCTTCTTATCTAACAGTCTGATTCCTAATATAATCGTTCCATTCTTCGCTGTGTAGTTCTCAGCTTCTCTTCCATTCTTTTGGTGAGTGCCCAAGTTTCACTTCTATAAGTCATGGTGGGGAGTATACATTTGTTCATTATTTTACGTTTCAGACAAATTGGGATATTGCTCCTCAGTATGTGACTATATATCCTGTGCTATCCATCCGAAATTTATTCTTCTCTTGGCTTCCAGCCATTTATCATTATTACAGCTAATGACTTGTCCCAAATAAGTATATGAATCCACCTTTTCAATTACTGCTCCTTCAATGATTATGTCCCTTTCTGTGGCATACTCGTTCATCATATATGTGTCAGAATATATATGCACTCTAAGAGAGAGAGAGAGAGAGAGAGAGAGAGAGAGAGAGAGAGAGAGAGATAATGTTTATTGCCCTTCACGGCCATGAAGCCAGGGGTTTACAGCCTCCAGCTACTTCCGGGATACTCGAACAAATATTTACAAAATGAAAAAAGGTAATTATACAAATGAAAACATATTTCAATACAAAGGAGAGAACTCCTCACGAGAGCTAGGTCTGATCGAGCTGGCTTAACATCGAGATAAGAGCACCAACTCAATCAGACAGGAGCAGATGCAAGGTACATATCAGTCATTGCTAATTAGTCCTGCTAGTCATAATTTTTTTCTGGTAAGTCCGGTCAACAACGAATTTGTTCAGGTCGACGTCAAGTGTTTGGGTTTGCTTGAGCATCTGCTGAGGGAGAAACCTGTCCGAGAGATGAAGTCCTGCTCAAAGCGGGTAGAGCTCAGGATTGGCCATAAGGGCAGCAGGAGGAATCCTCCAGCCATAGGTATCCCAGAATGAAGGTGTTGCAATTATGCTTGTTATCATCTTGACTGTTGCTAGGAGGCGTTGGTCGTCGATTAAGATGGGAAGTCGTGGAATCCCGAGAGGGTCGGCAAGCTGCGTGGTTCGAATCAGAGCTGGAAGGAAGAGCTGCTTCCTGTTGGCCCACTTGAGGAGCCAGAATTCTGTGGCAAAGAGTGGTTTCTTTATTGACGGTGCCGCTGACGCCTAAATTTCAGCAGCATAGAGTAAATGTGGAAAGATAACTCTTCTTATGTACTTCACGGTTGTCTTTTTATCTTTGATATGTAGGCGATGTTGTTTTGCTATCCATCGGAGTCTTGAAGCACGTGTGAGGAACATGTCTAAGTGGGAGTTAAATCGAAGTTTGGAGTCGAATACAACGCCTAGATCATGATGGTTGGACACAATTGGGATGGAGTGTTGCCGGCTGAAGGCTGGAGAGATGAAGGGGTTTGCTTCAGTGAATACACCATGAATTCGGACTTAGCAGGATTGACCTTGAGCCCAAACTGGCAGAGGTAAGATGTGACTGTGGTGAGAGTGTTTTTAATTTCCGCTTTTACCAGATCTAGGTCTTGACTGAGGATGATGGGAGTGAGTACATTGATATCATCCGCATATCTCAGTATACACCGAGAATGTGCAACCAGTGGGGTGATAATAAATGAAAACAGACGGCCCGAAAGGACCCCTCCTTGTGGGACTCCAGCAGTGACGGATCTTGTAAGGGTACGATCTCCTGTATGAAGCTTTATAACTCTGACATGCAGAAGAGAGGAGAGAAAGCATAGTATGTTTCCTGTAATCTGGAAGTGGCATTCCAGGAGAGTGAGAAGTTGGTTTACTTGGACGGCATCAAATGCGGCCTCAATGTCTAAGTAAGTAACAGATAGTTCTTGCCTTTTCTTAAATGCTGACAAGGTAGTACTCGTGATCGCTAACAGATTGGTGACTTGGTCTGTTTGGAAGGGAGTAGTGAATTTGGGCTGGATTACTGGGCAAGATCTGCTTAATGAGGATGGGGAGTAAGGCCTTCTTCAGGAGCTTCAGCAGGCTGGAAGAGTTAGGTCGGTAGTGTTTAGGTTTCGATGGCGACTGAACTTTAGCTAAAGGTTTGATGAGATAGTTTTTCTACTGCTGTGGGAAAACATGGTTCGAGAGTAATTGGTTGAAGATAAGTAAAAGTGGCTGAATAATGTACGGACTTGGGCATTTGAGCATGAATTGGGGAACTCCATCATCACCGGTGGTTGACGAGGCAGGTAGAGAATTGATGGCTACGATCAGCTGTTGTTTTGTGATCTGAATGATATTCAACACTTCGTGCTGGGTGGACTCTGTTGGTAGAGCCAGATCTGAGTTTGGCACAGGATTGCGGTTAATCCTGTGGCAAAAATCTTATGACGAAATCGAGCCAAAATTCAGGATCAAGTTGCAGAGAAAAGTGAAGGTTCACTTTCTTGTATGGAATTTTTCCTTTAGCCAGATCACGGTTACCGTACAATTTGATTGCCTCAGATTTCAGGCGGTCAAATTGAGCCCGTGCCCGTGAATAAACGATGCGGTCATTGACATTTTGCGACTGTTTCCATGTGCGATGGAGCTTTGCTTCAGCTGGAGACTCAATTTGAGTTCTGAATTCCACCAAAGTCTTGTATATGGACTGATTGTGACTTTTTTAGAGGCAGCATATTTGGCAACCATGTTGATCCAGTTTGTAAGCACGCTCACAGGTAGTTCTGGGTCACAAGTCTCTAAGGCCACCCAGGGAATGAGAGAGGCGGCTCTGATGCACTTGTCTACATCAAGTAAGCTGGGGCTAGTGATGTCAACCTTTTTATTGTCCTTCTGGCTTCTAACTTGGGGGCTGGCAGATATACAGTCACATGTATTGGGACATGATCCGAGTCAAATGACGTTTCTGCAATGTAATCAAGGGTGAAAGGGATAGAGGCTAGAACGAGATCTAAGAGGTTATTCCTCCTGGTTGGTGCTTCACTAATAAATAAATAAATTTTCTGTTTATACTCCGGGACGACCAAACGGTCAGAGGAGTTCACAAGATAGACAGAATACAAGAAAAAGCACCGTATTCAGCAGTCACGGGTTCAAGCCCGTGACTGCTGAATAAGGTCAGCACATCTCAAGTGTGCAAGAAGATCCTTTTTCAGATTAGATAGCTCAGGAGATAAATTGAAGTCACCAGAAATTAAGTGAGAAGCTGTGGGATGCAGCTGATTGATTAACCAGTTGGATACTTCAAGGATGATTTGCTGGGAAAGCGTTGGGGGTATATACACCACACAGACGTAAAACCACGAAGTTGTGTCCTAACGTAACGAGGATTGCTTAATAATTGGGCGAGTTGCTGGATTTATTATCCAAGAGCTTGAAAGCAGAATTCTTGTAAAATATTGCGACGCCTCCACCCTTGCGTGCAATCCGAGATGTGAATACGACCCCATAATCAGCTGGGGCAGCTGCCGCTAGGAAATCTTGATCATCATTGAGCCAGGTTTCGGTGATGGCGAGCAGGTCAAAATTTCCGGGGAGCAGAATTTTTCATCGTGTTAAGCTTGTTCTTAAGACTACGCACATTCTGATAAAAGATGGTGCAGGCAGGTACTCTAGGTACTTTGATGCGGACGGGTGGTCTCTGACATGGCACTACTCGATTCAGCAGGGTGTGTCTAGGATTGACGAAAACAGGGATCGGCATATTGGTGTTCTGTGTCTGTGCTTTTGGTTGCAGTAACGAGATCTGTGATTGCTATAAATCAGGGTACCACTGGTGGAAGTCCTTTCCATTACTTCTATATCGCTGCCCTTTGTGGCCGAGATATGGCATAACAAGAACTCAGCAGATCAGATTTCAGGATTGAAGAGTGCTTCAAAATCTGCAGCAACTACATCGATCTTAAAGGAGGAGTAGTAAGTGGGATATTTCGTGGATAGCTTGGTGACTCTACTATTCATTTTGAATGCATCAAGGTTTTTCACAACAGCTGTGGTAGCAGGGGACAGCCTACTAATGAAGACATTACGCGTCCGCTTGTCCATCGTTCCAGTGTTCGCAATTTGCATCTTGCTGAAGTGCGGATTGGTTCCAATAACTTTAAAATTGGGGCCCACTTCCTTAAGGATTGGATTACAGGTCAGTGTTCTCTGTTCTTTTGTTCCTTGGCTTGCAATCATTGCATACATCGTAGTGTCTCTATGGGTCTTTACATTTGATACGAACGTGGTCTCACTATAATGGTGACCTCTCGCGTTGTTTTAGGTGGGGCCACAGTTGCGATATACTTCAGCAGCCAAATCATTATCCGGTTTCGAGAGCGAGGACCCCATATCTGAGTTTTGTGATCGCGAGTAGGTGATAGCTTCATTGGGGATAGCTTCACAGCCTGATATGTATCTCAAAAAAATAATAATAAATAAATAACAATTGTACCTACGGGTAGAGATATGAAATGGTGGTATGAATGGTTGGTCATGTGTGTGAACTGTGGGGTGACCAAATGAAGGCCTGTGATCTGTTAAAAAAATTGTGTCTGTCATGAATGTCATACACGGAGGCGCTTGTGCTCTGTTCTGCATGCAAGATGAAGGATGACATGGGGCAAATGTGAGAGAAAGATGTAACTTGCTTCTTTGTTTACCCCTGAATATATGTGCAAAACAAGTGTGTTTGTGTACATGTAAGCATGACAGGTATGTGACTGACTGAGTACAAGTGAGTCAAAGGAAGTAACCCCTTAACTAAGCCCGCACGAGTACAAGTGATGTGCTTCGTTCACTGACAAGGCCACCATAACTTGACTGCAGTGGGGGATTGCTGACACTGGCTTCAGCTGGTCAGGCCAGTGCGGGATTTTCAGTGCACAAACAGCCTGATAGTGATCTCTCCCCAATACTCAGGGCTTCACCAACCATCTCCTCACCTCCCATCTCAAACCTTTTACCAGGTGGATGTAACCCACAATACTTTCACTGCTCTTACTAGTCCCCTCATTCTCCTGGAGAGTGGGTCTGCTTACAGGGTACCCCTCTGTCCCCTTAACTTTTGAATTTCTGGTGGGGAAGTCTCTATCATCCACCTCTTCACCTGTATTCCATAACTTCTTACACTACCCCTTAACTTTTGAATTTCTGGTGGGGAAGTCTCTATCATCCACCTCTTCATCTGTATTCCATAACTTCTTACACTATCCCTTAACTTTTGAATTTCTGGTGGGGAAGTCTCTATTATCCACCTCTTCACCTGTATTCCATCACTTCTTACACTATCTCCCTAGCGCTCTTTCCAACAAAAACTCTTTTGTTTGTTTGTTTTTCAGAGCTCTCTCTGGCAAGCTCAGTCGATACCAGGGTTCACCCAGCCAGAGAACTTGATCCAACTGCCTGGCACGGCTCCCCGCACCTGGTACGGTTACTAGGGGGTCGGTGGTGTTCCACAGACCCCTGGGATAAAAGACCAGATAGCCAACAGAACCCTACACTACACTACATAAACCACATATCACTCACACTATCTGGCCTATGTATTGTCCGACCACAATGAAAAGAACCCTGTCAATCATTCTACCCCCATTGAAACAGAAGAATTTTCATTTTTGTTTGGGTTCTGTGAGCGCTCGCAATGCAAGATTGCTGTAAACGCATACTGGTGGCGGAAACAATTTCGCAGAAGTAATACTAGCTGCTTGTACTCTTACCCAAACTGAAAAGAATTATTCTGGCTACAGAATGATTGACAGTACTCTTCACATGGTGGTCGGACAGTATTATGTATTATGTAAACATGCAACGAGACGGGGGTTTGGTGTTCTGTCGATGATTTATCAAACAACTGCATGTTGAGATAGAATGTTTATAATTTCCAGGGTATAAGACAGTTGTGAGATTGCAGTTGGAATACTTTGTCCAGGCTTGTATCCCATACCCAAAAAAAAAAAAAATATATATATATATATATCGAAGTTGAAAAGGTCCACAGTCCGGAAATTCGAATGATGATACTGACTAAAGTGCGCTCAGATAGGGAGAGAGACTTAAAGTATCTTGCTATATACTGGTAACCTGGAGGGGATCTAATGGACGTTTATGATGTTCTGAGAGAGAATAGTAAAATTCTAAAGTTCTAAAAAAAATTATTAAATAATTAATAATAGATAATTATTAATCTAAATTAGATAAAATGTTATTACATTTTAGAAGCTGGAACCAGAGAGCATAACTTTAGACTAATGGGAAAAAGTTAAAGACTGGATTGTTTTCCTTTACCCAGCGAGTTGTTAATTATCGGAATAAGTCATCACCATGGGTAGTTGAGGCAAATGACTTGGGAAAATTTAAAGGCCTGCTGGTAGGTTTATTTTGTTTTCATTAGGTTTATTATCATTTTGTTTATTTTTTATTTTTAACTGAAGTTTAACATTGACAAATGCAAAGTACTGCATATGGGTAGCAATAACCGAAGAGAAACGCACCAACTATGTGGTACTACACTCAGGGAAATGGAAAGTGAAAAAGACCTGGGGGTAATTGTGCAGTCAAATATGAAGTTCGCTGAGCAGTGCAGAGGGTCTGCCAGAGCAAGTCATGGAATCTTGTCAATGATATACTGTATAGGAATTTTGTTAGCAGGGACAGGGAGGTGATTATCCCGTTATACAAGGCAATAGTCAAGCCACACCTAGAGTGCTGTGTACAGGTCTGGAGGCCGCATTTTAGGAAGGATGTAGAGTTGCTAGAACGAGTACAGAGAAGGGCAACAAAGATTGGTGAGGGGAACAAAGGGGTGCGCTTACCAAGAAAGGCTTAAGTTCTGAAAATTGCAGCGCCTGGAGAGTACGAGGTGATCTGATTGAGGTGTATAAAGCCTTGAATGGGTTGAGCAAGCTGAATGCTGATGGGATTCTTCCTCTTGTTCAGATTAAGAACCAGAGGGGGCACAGATTCAAATTGAGGAAAGACAGTTGTAGAATAGATGTGCGGAAATTTGCCTTTAGCCAGCGGGTAGTTGATTGTTGGAACAGATTTCCATCTCCATCTTTTGTTGTGGAAGTTGATAGCCTAAATAAAAAAAGGCTGAGCTGGACAGGCATTTGGAACGAATGGAGGGGTGAAATGGGAGGGGGGGGGGGTTTGGCTGATGCTGCATAAGCTTGCTTTCTTGCATCGTATGCCTCTACTAATTCTAATGCTAATGATAAAAATAAAGAAAATAAACCTGTTAGGTTTGTTCTTCTTTTTTGTTTATTTTTGCAGCGAATGCCTGCCTTTCTTTCACCTATGCCCAATATTAATACTAATACTAAAATATTTACAGGTTTAATTTTTATATATCGTAATTATAAATGCCCCTCTTCAGAAAGGTCATAATATCATTTGCGATAAATATGACATATTTAAGATGGACTAGCTAGATTCACAAAAATTAAATTAGTGCACCTTCCCATATTTACTGTTTTCCTGAATATAGTTCAATACGGTTCCCTGAAATAAAAAAGGTGTAATTATCTGTATTAAGGGGCCCATATATATGTAACGTATATATGGGCCTCTATATATACAGATAATGAAACTCATAAAGTTTGCTTATCGCTTATAATTATTTGCCTATGCGGATTTTAACCCTAATGAAAAGTTGGAAATTTTATTTTTAAAATTTAGCACTTGGTTCATTCTACATTTAAGTGAACTACAGTAACTAATGAACAACAATTTATGCGCAAATTTCTCATGTACGATGATATATGAATCATTGTAAATTCCATGTGTTTGTCTTTCCTATCTCTAGCAGAACGTCTAATTTTAGCTGAATCGCATTTAAGAATACGAAAACGATCCTTCTGGCCACTTTTGTTTGTTTTTAAGCACTTAATGGTTTTTTGAAAGTTCCAAATGACTTGGCCGTTATTTTTCAGCAGAAATCATCGTCTGTGTGAAACGACCTTTGACGTTTTTGAAGATCGTTAAAATGTAATGTGACCTTGTGCAAACGTTCAGTAACTGCTGGAAGCACTTTCGTTTTTTATGAAACCTCCAGTAATAGAAACGACGTGTAGTAAAATAGAACCGTATACAAATATTTCTCTTATATCAAGAAGCAAATAGATGTTCCTATGTGTTAATAAATATGAAAAATTAATTTACAGTAAATAAAATGAGGGCGTCTTTGTTTTTAACTTTTACCCCCATGATAATACTGTCCTTGATTTCTGTGGAAATAAGCTGCTGACTGTGAAAGTCAGTGTCTATAATACAACAGTGACTGAAAAGAGAAGAAAATGCTTGAGCAATGCTATGACACAACGTGGTTTCAAGATAAAATAATAAAAATAAAAAAAAAGCTAAAGTTCTGCATCATGGAAGTGTGTTCTGCATCATGGAAGTGTATTAATTACATTATGGCATTCAACAACGAAAAGTTCGATTCGTACCCACCTTCATATATGTGGATGATGTGCGGGTGTTGAATAGACGACATAATCTGGATCTCTCTCCGTATCCGAATTAAGTCTTGTTCATTTTCAATTTTGCTCTTTTTGATTGTCTTGATGGCTACCTAGGAATGGAAAGGAAACGAATTATAATTAATAATGGACTAAGTTATTATTTGCTTGTGCTTAAAGGAGTATTTTAATGATCATGGGAATGCTGTGCACAGGTTCCTGCCTGCACAAACGCATAGTTTGTGTATTTTCCAATTTGTAGAGAGGAGGAACTTTCCAATTTGTAGAGAGGGGGAGCTCCGTTATTCATTCCCAATAGTTTGTAAAGTTTTAATATCCAGATTCAGATTCATATTGATGTGGGTAAATGCTACTTATAGTTAAATAATGTGTGCTAATTTTCATTTAATTTAATTGTTTGGGTTATATTTTAGAAAATAAAATTTATGATTAATTCAAAGTAATTATAAATAATTACTGATGAAATATTCGTGACATAAGTTTAAAAACCGGAGACATGTACAACAGGTGTCGTTAGACATAGCCTTGAATCTGGAGAAGCTTCACCTCCTGCACCAATAGGTGAAATTGAGATGCATTTTTATTGTCTTTTGGAATTTACTGCATAAATAGTCAAGTATTTATTTCTGATGATATTCTGATGTTCGTTACAAGAATTTTTTTGTGTTAATATACTTACAATGATTGGTAAGAATAAAGTGAACACCACTCAGTAATGAAATGGATTTTGTGTTGTGATACTTTGAAAAGCTAATGCGGAGAGTTGATTCAGCCTTTTGATAACGATTTTGACAGTCCTTTAAAACTACAAAATTCCGTGCTGCCACCACCGGCTGTGTTCTGTTTGTTTTCCTTGCTCATGGACTATCGCACTGCCTCGCAATTTCTATTGAAGTAAAGCCCGCTTCAAAACTGCCAAGTCGATCTTGTCCCATTCCTGTTGGCAGACTTTCCACAAACCTTCAACAGTTCTGGGACGGCAGTTTCCGAGAGCTCTTTTCAAAAGTCCGAATGCGCAAAAATCCATGGGTGCGGAGTCAGGTGATTTAACAGGTATATATTCAAACGTGATCGAACGAATACCTGTCACCGCTTCCATTCTCCGCAAAAAAGCACAGGTGGAACGTGACTGTGGCTGGACGCTTTATCCTGGTGCACCCAGACCTTTTCAGCGTCAGAACCGTACAATGTCGGTATTTCACGTTCAAACAACGGCTGTAGAACTTCAGTCTGGTAATACACTGAGTTTACTTTCACGTTTTTAGCGAATCTACGCAACTCAAATTTCCCGTTATAACAAAAACCGGCTACAACCATAAAACCTCGGCCAAAAATTTCCTTGCACTGATGCGCCCATGTTGGAAAGGACTTGTCACCTTGTGGACGGTAATAAATTGCTCGAATTTTGTTGCAATAGGAAAGGTACATCCACTCTTCGTCCAACGTTGCTACGAATTTCTGCCTTTTAGCTGCCCGATATTTTTCGGGGAGTTTTCGAGCACTGATCCGCCGCTCTGCAATGTGCCTTGCTCCTAGGTGGTGTACAAGGGCCTTGTGCTTCTTCTCCAATTACAAATTTTCGTTGATTATGCGACAAACGGTTGACTGAGATGTTCCCACACGTGACACTATAGCTCTTTGGGTTTTTGGATTTTCACCGACAACGAGCGACTGCACTTTTCGTACTACCTCCCTCGTTCGACTTGGAGCAGGCTGCAGTTTCTTCGGTGTTTTCCGCCCACTTGCAGCAGCTTCGCGGAATTTTCCTTTGCCATTCAAAACCTTATGGATACCGAACTTCGATACACTAAAATTTTTGGACTTGCACCTATCAATAATTTTCCCGTAACTGTACCCTTCTTCGGAAAGTGCGGTTATGTAACCTTCCAACCATGGGTCCAATTTCTGAGGTATATTGACATTAAAACAACTTCTACAACTGATACACCTATTCATAAGGTTTGGGACTGCGCCTGCGGGAAAAAAAATTACATTTCTGCCATACGTCACAAGCAGGATTAATGTCAAAATCGTTATCAAAAGGCTGAATCAACCCTCCGCAAAGGAGGTGTAATTAGCCTTTTGTATTTAGTATTTAGTAACGCTATAACGCTCTGAAATGTTCGGGCGTATGCTGATTTGAATCTGTTAGATTCAACTCACTATGTATTCCAATTATGTCCATATTTTTCTGATTCTTTGTTCTAAATCACAAGTCGGCAGCTTACGGCACCAGTGCTACGATATGATTTCAAAGTACTGCCGACAATTCGCTACAAAGATATATTAGATGTTCCCAGTTCTGAAAAATCCCGTTCAGTGTGTTTCAAAGATTCCCACTGACATTGGTTGCACCCATCTTTGCAAAACAGCAGTATGTTTTATTTTACATAACAGATTCTATAATTTCGGAAATTCATCATCAGCACCAGAGGCCCCGCACGCTAAAGTGAGAAACGCACCCGAATCTCCACACCAGAATGAATTGGTGTTCCAATTGAAGAAGAATTCCTCAAGAAACAGTTTTTTTCTTTTTGTCGTTATTGTGTGGTAATGAGATTCTTCAATGAAAGGTTCGAAAAATCTCCTGAGTATATTAATACTAACTTTTTCTTGTAGCTTTTGGTCAAGTGGAGTTTGTCCTGCCTCTTCTAAAAATTTTCGATCAAATCACAGATGACTGTACAGAAGCACCCGTTGAATTCATATTCAGTGACTGCACACGATCGAAATATTTTCATAATTTTGTTTTTTGTTTTTGTTGCCATTGTTTCCGATAGCGTTTATAAAATTGTAAATTTATAAAATTGTAAATTTATAAAATATTAAGATTTGATTTCTTAAATTCGATATTAATTAAATCATTAATGGTAATGTATTTCAAAAATACTTAATTTGAAATACCAATTGAATATATAATGTTTAGATTTTTTTAAATCTCTTATAATCTGCTTTTTAAAATATTCGTATAATATCCGCTTGTGAACCGGATGTTGCATTATGATCGTCTGCCCAAGGATGCTTATATCCTATTCTCTGATCACAGTACATTGCAAATTAAAACGATTAAATTTAGTCACCGAGAGTAAGCGAGTAACGTATTCCTTCCAATTTGATTGAAACTTAATTATTTATTATATTTATATATTAGCTAATTAATTTTCTATTAAAATTACTAGTTGCTGTTATTAGCGACATTCAACTTTCTGTTGTCGTTTTAAAAAGTTCGCATAATTTCCTTACATTTAACCTTCCAGGTTGACACGTAACATGAATTCTTTCAACACCTAGCGTCGGTAATCAGCTATGATGTAAGGAGGGAAGTGAGAGGAAAAAAAAAGGAAAAAGAAACAAAAAAAGAAGCCAGGAGTGCGATGTAGAATGCTTACATAAGAGAGTATTATGGCGACTGACTCGAAATCCTCATGACGCGAGACAGCGGACATAATATGGCACACAGCGTGTGCAGTTCTTAACGAAAGAGTTGCGAAATTTGGTACAAGTTCGGGGTCATATAAAAAAATCTCTTCCATACTTGTGGAGCTCTTTCAGCAGGTGAATATGGAAGAAAAAAGTGTTAAGCTGCGTTTAAATTCCGCAGAAATTCTTTAAAATATATTTTGTAATAACATTTGTTTAAGTACAAGCGTTAATTTATTTTAAAAGAGTTGGTATTTATTTAAAATTAGGAATTACTTAATTTTAAAACATTTCAATTATATAAACCCCGGGGGCTCATATCTGGTGAGTATGGGCTTGGCACACCCAGGGTCCTGAGCTGGATATCATCATTCTTCTCTTTCTTGATGATTCCTTTCTACTTTTGACTCTCTCTCTCTCAGGGTAACTCTGGAATTTTTTTTTTTTACTGGTGCAGCATAAGCTTCAGGCTTCCTTGCACCATATGGCTAATAATAATAATAATAATAATAATAATAAAATGATTCAATTATTTGGTAAATATGAGAAATAAATTATAAATTTATGAAACAGTATGTCGATAATACTACTGAATTTGAAAGACAAATTTTTCTAGCAGAGTTAACCAGATCTGTTGTGTGAAAAATTTTTTACAGTAAGGCTTAAAAGTTAATAGTTTTTTGTTTGTTTTTTTTCCCTTCATTCAAAATAGTTCTAGCGTTCACCTCCAGAGGACCGGATATACATATTAAGATGTTATATACTTATGAAATGGGGAAAGTAGAGTTTTACTTTACTGTATCGTACTAAACTATTTTATTACGGTCACCTGGATATGTAATTTCAACTATTGTATTGTGCCTATAAATTGCGTGGGTTCTCTGGTCGATTTGTCTGCTTTGCTGGACGAAGAACCCCGAGTTCCGGGAGAAAAAACCTTTTGCTATCTACGCCTGAGACCGACTAACTCAGTCACGGAATGAAAAAAGCCATAAAACTTCCTAGTGTTATCGGCCGGATTCGAACCCAGGCCTTTTCCACCCGGAGTGAGAAGGACGGTGGCGATACCACTGTATTATACTGTATATAGTGTTAACTGTAATGAGGCTCCGGAGTTTCCTCCAACTACGTGTCAAGCAATGTGACGGATGAATGCATACTCTGTAAATTCCAGATTTATGTAGGTTAGTGCGTGTTCGTTTGGGTTATATTGGTTGTTTTGTTCATCCGGCCTCAGCCTAGGGGCTTGTGTTTTCACACAGAAACCTCTAGTTTACGGTCCAGCTCCACGAGAAGGCGGGCCGGGCAGTAGGGAGTATAAAGCACTGGCGGGGCGAACCCTGTGGTAGCCAAGGCTACAAACAGGGAAAGCCCAATAAAAAAAAAGTGAAACTTAGAAGCGAATAGCAGGGAAATAGGAAGTGGGAGGGGGTTAAAGTGGTAGGGAGAAAGAAAGGGACAGTAGTGAAAGCGCCCACCTGATTGAAAGGGGACAGCAGATGGCTCCCCAGGGTAGGATGCCTATCCTGCTCTAGGGATGGGGGGTGATAGTAGGCAGTACGGGCGACCTACCAGGCGAAGGGGGAGGGTGACATCCAGTGTGGGGAGGGGGGAGTGAAAGAACAACCACCCCGGGTGGTAGGAGTGAAAGATCATAGGGAAAGATATCCCTATGTTGGAGCGTCTTTTTGGTGCTCTCTCCCACACTGACCAGTGTCTGCATCCCACACCACGCCAGCTAAGTAACCATGACATGATGTCTGCTTGAATGGGCATGGGGCCCTACTGGTCCACATGGACACTCCCCCATCCCACAATCCAGGTGGGGGGAGTGGGAGAGACAGACTATTTTTTTCACTCATGACCCTTATTCACTCTGTTTTCATTCTGATTTTATGCTTTTTTCTTACATTTTATAATATTTAAATTTTTTTGTTATGTTTTTTTTTTATCCATCCATCCTCTTTCTCACACCGGGGGGGGGGGGGGGGGCAAGCAGTGGTGTGTAGTGTAATTTAAGATAAAATACTTGCTTTAAGGTTAACTTAAATAAAATAATTAAAATGCAAGGAACAACTAAAATGAGGGTTAGTATTTATAAAACTTACTAAGAATTAAAATTTGTATTCTTTGAATTAGAATTTGTATTATTCCATTCATTTTTCAAATATTCATTTCACTTATTCAATTGCATTCTGTCTGCACTGCATTCAATTCCATTCTGTTTACACTGCACTGGGGTGCAGTCCTGGCTGCATGTCTTGCATTACAGGGAAGTATACAGTGGGTGTATTAGTATCGCTAGTAATTAAGTTCAATCGTGTTAGTATGTATACACTAAGATCATATATCTAACAAATATGTTTTCATACGCTCATTTGGATTTATACCTTCATTCACTCTCTTTTTACCAAAACTCTCATTCACTCTCTTTTGTTTCCTTGCTGGGTCACTCTCTTATACCAAACTTCATATTCTTTACCTTTCACCACAATTCTTATTCACCCTATGACATTCCTTACCTTTCACCATAATTCCTATTTCACCCTATCACATTCATTCAGTGCCCAGCACTTTCACACAGTTCTTTCGAATTCATTCATCCTTCTTTCATTCTATATTGCATCCCCTTGCAATAAGCTTGTTAATGTTATTTAGCTGGGTTGCTTCCCTGGCTGCTTGTACAACTCCCTCTCTTTTATAATTAGTGAGTGTGGGACCCTAGGTCCCTACTCATTGCAGGGTAACCCTGGGGGGGAGGAGAGGGCCAGTCATCAGTCCGGTTGTGTCTTGTCGGGTATCTTTCCGGGTGTGAGTACAGCTATCCTCTCAGATTTAAATGTCATCATCTAGGCGGGGCCGACCGGGCTAGCCAGGTAGGTAAAGTCCCTGCCTGGCAACCCAAAAGTTGCTGGTTCGATTCCCACCTCGGGCTTGGATCATAGTAAAATGGAAAACCTTTGGGAGGTGCAGTATGGCCATAGAAGCTGATTCGCCAAAAACTAACCAAAAAAAAAAAAAAAAAAAATCTAGGCGGGAGGCATGGGCGGCACTTTGGCTATTGATTGTTGCTTGGCTGTGGGAGAGGCCGTACGGCCTGTCTCTGCATCTTATCGTCTAATTTCAAATACCTGTTGTGTAAAGTTTGTGAATGCTTTGCATATATTTTCATGATAAACTGGTGTTCCTGTTTGAAGGGATCCAATTTCAGCTATTAATTGTGTTCTTTGTATTTCATAGATTGTACATTCATAAAGAATGTGTGCCCAGTCTTCACTCTCGCCACAGATATAATTTGGGTCATCAGTGACAACCCTAAGGAAGTTTGCTTTGCCTTTAAGGAGCCGTGACCTGTCAATATGAAGGTTGTAAATAGTCCAAGGGCATACCACTTTGGTGGCGTTGGACTAACCATTGCCACCTGTGCCAGAAATCTTTTGGTAACAGCACCTGTGGTTTCCTGCTCTCAATTTGATTGCCGCTTCTCATAGAGCCTTATGGCTATTCTCTTCCTCTCAGCCTTGGTGTTATTGGCTGTGTCTAGGGCTATCCCCAGAAATTCTGTGGGTATGCCCTTCTTGAGTCTATAATATAAGCCTCTTTTGACTATTTCCAAATAAAGTGGGAGAGCTTTAGCCAGCACCTGCAGTACCGGTGTGTTCACAGTGCAACATACCCTGGTTTCTGTATTGTACTATGTGAAGAAGGATTATGCGGACATGAGTTGTGTCTCTTTATGTAGGGGGGTTCTTGAACTTTACTTTGTGTGTGTGTGTGTTAACCGCTAAAGCAACTGAGGCAATGAGTCGTCAGTATATATTGTCTGTAAATTGCGTGTATTGTGTAGTCGATTTGCATGTTTGCCGGATAAAAAATCAGGGAGAAAAAATCAATGTAACTCTCCTGAGACCAATTAACTGGTCCAGGTTGTTAAAAATGCCGATACAAATTCTTCGTGTTATTGACGGCATTCGAACTCACAGCTTATTGTCCGGTGTGAGGACTGTGATAATGTCCACTTCCCTATCCGCCTGGGCCTGAACGGTAGTTCAACTCCGTCGTAATACACTGTGCTGATATATAACTTTTTTGTGTCACCTCTTCGAGGCAGGACAAAGTCAAGACTTCGTGTTGACTTTGTCCTGCCTCCATTCTCCGCTACTCTCTCTCTCTCTCTCTCTCTCTCTCTCTCTCTCTCTCTCTCTCCATCTTAAACCATCATCTAAATGGCGTCTTTGTGACATTTTTACAGCGGTAGTTATCTTGAAAAAAATACTGCAAGAAATAATCACGAAAAATTCAAAATTTACATATTTTCATGTTTATAAGGTTATGTGTGACTGTTTACAGGCTGAGACAGGGAAATGACGGATATTTGGTTCTAATTTTATTTGTAATTTGAAAAGTATTCGCGTTTTTGTGTTTATTCACAGGTTTCGGCTGGGTGCTATAACTAGCCGAAACCTGTGAATTTGAGAAATCATTGATTTCGATTTTAACCTTTTTGTTTCCAAAATTGCATCGCGCTACAGTCCAAATTGTATTAGATCAGAAAATAAAATAAAAACAAAGCTCAAGCGCCACTACAGTAAATTGAACCAAAGTAATGATATGCAGAATGCACATTTTCTTGTATAAAATAAAATTGTGGCCTAAATTGCTCTTACTGTCTTATAATGGGTTTGATTATTTTGGGGAGCGGAGTTTGAACTCTTCTTACGGAAACTTAACTTTAGAAATATATTCGTTCCATGAATATATTGCTTCATTATTTAAAACAGCAATTAATAATTGGTTATTTTGAATGTGATTAAATTAACATTAAACACTCTTTTACCAAAGCTAGTAACACGGAAATCCCCTGCAATGGCATTACTTTACCCTGTAATTAATCAGGAAGAACATGCAAGGAGCACTACAGGTGAATGCAGACACCTCATACAAGAAAATAAAAAAAATTGATGATGAAGCCATTCCTGTGGTTTTCTTTCTTTCATTTTCCTTTATTTTTCTTATGAGTGTTTTCTTTCACCCATGAAACTCCTTTGCGTAGTCTTCTTAATTCGTAGTCTGCTTAATTAAAATTTGCACTACAGTCATGGAGGGAATTCCGTGTCAGTCGCTTTCTGTAGTACAGCAATACCTCGCACAGTGCGGCTTCAATCAGTGCGGGATTCAGTATAGTGCAGTTTATAATCTGCGACTGATGATTCGTTTTATAATCTGCGACTGATGATTCGCCTTATAATCTGCGACTGATGATTCGCCTTATAATCTGCGACTGATTCGTCTTATAATCTGCGGCTGATGATTCGTCTTATAATCTGCGACTGCTGATTCGTCTTATAATCTGCGACTGCGATTGATAATGCGGTCATATATGGCTGACATTTTTCTAAAATTTTCTAAAAGGTATCATTGCGACGTTTAAAACATATTATTTGAGATGAACTTTTTCTCAAGCAATAAAGGCTACAACTGCAGAAGCTGCACCATCTTTGGCTGAATTCTGAAAAATTACAACATTAGAAATTCTATCGAAAGCATAAACGAAGCGTGGCTCGAAGTTAGCGAGAGTAACATGAGAGCAATGTGGAAACAAGTTTTGCCTCATTGCGCACGCGATTCCTGCGGGTTTAAGTCCGAAATTCAGGATGTTTCCGAAGACGTCGTCAAAATTGTACACAATCTTGGATTCGAGTCTTTGGAAATGGCTAATGTTCGAGAATGCATTGACGCATATTCTCAAGCTTTCGATAACGATACTCTCCTTAACTTAGACCAAGAACGTGCATATGAGGAAGCAGAAGAAAGTCCAGAGTGTAACGAAGGAGCTAGTAAAGTGCGAGAAAAAGAATTTCCCTTACAAGGACTTGAAAAAATGTTTAAGGCAGTGGAAACTGCTTCAGACATAATTATGAATCTTGATCCAGACGTAGAGACCTTGGTCCATTAATTCCCGACAAGCGTTAGAAAATGCCGTTCAATGTTACCGAGAACTCCACAAAGAAAGAAAGAAAAACATAGTGGTGCAACTTAGATTAGATATTTTTCTTTAATCAGTAAAATTTTCGAGCTTTCATTTTTTCAAAATAAAATTGTCGTTTTCCTTTTTCAAAATAAAGTTTATCAATTAATTTTGTTCTTAGTCTACCTCATTACTATTTGTATTTATTATTTTTCTAACTAACCATACATAATTATTTCTACTATAACAAATCCTTATGATTTTTTATAGTATCTGATTCAGTCAGCTGTAGTTTTTTCCACTGGGCGAGATATTGCTGTATATAGTGTTCCATGTCTTTATTTCTCCATTTCTTTAATTCCGTTTAATTTCTAGCCGTTAATCAGTTAAGTTTTTTATTTATTTATTTATTTTAGATGCGCCGCATATATAGAAATATGGCAGCTATTATTTCCTTTTCTTCTTCATTTATATATTTATTTAATTATTCAGTTCATGGTTTTATCCCTAAACAGCAGGTTGCTAGTGCGGCTTACATTCTTTTAATTAAATTTCACTTCTATTAATTAATATCAGAGAAAATTAAAATCCATTTAATTTAAGCCAAAAAAAAAAAAAAATCGGACACGCCTTAAATGTTAGAATTTAGAAATCTTTATTGCAATAATAATAATAATAATAATAATACAATGGATACATTGCAATAAGCCCTTCACGGCCACAAGGCCAGGGGTTAACAGTAATATTACAATATATAAGAAAAAGAAATTAATAAATTAAATATAAAAATGCATATGTGAACGAATAAAAGTAAATACAGCTCAACACTCGAAGTACAAATTTGTATAATACAATTATAAACATCACAATGTACAAAGAATATATAGGTGGAAAACTGCAAGGTTGGTTGGTAAGCCATCTTCATGTCATATTGCTGGATTTCGGCATTAAGGCGAGCTTCAAGGAGAAGGATCAGGGACAGGGAAGTACAATTTAAGGATGCGGCGTCTGTACTCCTTATCACAAGAAAACTTATTAAGGTCAATATCCAAAGACTGGGCACATGAAAGTAGCTGATATGGCAGAAACTTATCGGATAGGTGGAGACGGCTGAGATGTGGGCACAGAGTTGGAGTCGCTCTGAGGGAAGGCTGAGGGACTCTCCAAGAGCACAGGTCCCAGAATGATGGTGCCGAGATCTTGCCAGTGATCATTTTTACAGTTGTGGTAAGGCATTTCACCCTAATCAGCGTGGGAAGCCTGTGAATTTTTATCAAACTGGCCATTTCAGTTGTCCTTAACTGTGGAGGAAGTTTATGTTTGTTTATGGCCCATTTTAAGAGCCAAAACTCAGTAGAAAAGAGTGGTCAAATTGTGCTAAGGGCAGCAGATGCCCATACTTCTGCAGCATATAGAAGCGGTGAGTATACTGTGCTTTTTATATATCTTCTGGTGGTCGTTACTTCATTAATATAATGCAAATGCTGTTTGGCCATCCATCGGAGTCGAGCTGCCTGGGTGAGCAGCTTTTCCATGTGGTTACCAAAGCAGAGCTTAGGATCAAAAACAACCCCCAAATCAGTATGTTTCTTGACGATGGGAATAGGGGAATTGCATAGTGTTGGCTGAATATAGGAAGGCGTTTTCTTTAATGAGAATATCATAAATTCAGACTTTTCTGGATTTATTTTTAGTCCAAACTGGTTGAGGTAGTTTGCAAATTCCAGGAGTACATTGTTAATTGATGCTGTTATCATGAGATCATCATGTGGAGAAATCAGTGTGAGGAGGTTCATATCATCAGCATGACATGGAGTATCATGCCTGGACTCAACAAGCGGCGAGATAAGCGCTGTAAAGAGCCCAGATAAGACGTATTGATGCCCAGTTACGTATTTATGCATTACGTAACTGTTTTAATTAAGAAAAAGCCGAAATTTTAAGCATCATTATTTAAGAAAAATATTTTCCGGTCTTCTCTGTACGAACATTTTGTCTCGGCGGTGTACATATCATTTGCCTATGGCTCGCAAATTTATAAATCCGCTCTTAGCCATAGTAAGCCACTTTTTACGTCCGCGACAGTGTTGCTATACAACGGTGGCGCGAGGAACTTTTTTTGGACTTTTTTCACTCCGTGGATGAATTAGTCAGTCTCAGGCGTAGATAACAAAGTTTTCTCCCCGGAAAAATTGCGATTTTTCGTCCATCAAAGCAGGCAAATCTACCAGAGAACACATGCAATTTACAGACACAATACAGGGTAGTTGAAGGTAACTTTCCTGGTGACCCTAATATAAGAGTTTTCATATGGCGGAAAACCACTGAATCACTTGTGAATTGTGCAAATAATGTGTTTTGCACTGCACTGTGGGTTACAGAAATGATCGAAATGCATTTGTTAGATGAGATATATATCTCTGTGAATGAAATCCATTAAAAAGACTCCACCTGATATACCTAATTGCCATAAATATCTTCCCAAAGGGTAAAATGCGTAATTAATGGAAATATGAGAAATCATGCAAATGGAAATCATGACAACCAAACATGCATTTTATTGCATTTACGTGTACAAACTGAAATGACAAGTTAACGTAATAGTATTATGTACTGTAAATCAGCAAAATAAATCCTCGATATTTTGTTGTTCCTCTTCGAGCTGCAATTACAGCTTTGCAACGATCTGGCATAGAGTTAATCAACTTCTGGATATACGGTTGCCCAATTTCGTAGTACCACACCCTTATAATGCTCTCATGCAGCTGAATTTTATTTGTTGGCTTTTGAGCAATTTTAGATGACATTATGTACCAGAAATTTTCAATAGGGTTTAAATGTGAACTGTTGCCTGGCCAGTCCAACACTAATGCCAACATTTCTGAGGTATGACTGCACCTTAAGGGAGAAAAACATTGGTGTAAGTATGTGTTAAGCCTTGTGAGACAAGAAGACAAACTCATCATTAATCTAAATAGCCTAAAACTTATCAATTTTGCTGTGTGGCAGAGTGCTGAGTCCTGTTGAAAAATGCAGTTTTGGACGTCTGTATGGTGATCCCTAATAACGGGTTTCAGGCACTCTTCCAAGATAGTGGTGTAGGTTTCTGCATTCACCGTTCCGTTAATAAAATTAATTCGCCCCACCCCTTTGCTTGTTATTCATCCTCAGACCATCTGACCGGCGGGGAACTTTACAGATGGTGTTATGCATTCAGGATGGCATGCCTCCGATTTTCGTCTTCTGACATATCGCTTCCCATCCGAGCCATGCAGGTTGAATTTCGATTCGTCAGAAAAGATGACTGTGTCCCATTGCTCTTTTGTCCATGAAACATGCGTTTTAGCCCAAGCAAGTCGCTTCTTCTTGGGCTGATAGGCATGCAGACCACATTCCGAAAGCCGTCTTTGGATAGTTCGTGCACTTGTTTCCACACCAGACGTCATCTCAAAGTCCAGTTTTAGATCAGGAGCATTAGCATGGCAATTACGAAGGCATAGCCGTTTCAAATATCGACCTTGGGAAGGCGTAGTCACTCTCTTACGGCCTGATCCAGGTCTTCTCTTCACATCACCGGTTTCGCGCTTTAATTTCAGCACCCGGGATACTGTTCACTGGTGGCAGCCTATTTTATCAGCGATAGCACGCGTATACAGAATAACACTATACTTTTTTTTTCTTTCTTGGTGTCAACTGAACATATGGAGCCATGCTTACACCTTCGTAAAACAGGATACTAATGAGCGTGTATACCCTTCCAACGCCGTATTTATAGAAACGGCTGATGCAATACCTTGCAATTACTGTCTGATGCAATAGAAGCGTTATCTGACGCAATACCTTTGCTTTGCAACAAACAAAATGACTGTAATCAAACAATATGTTATACAGTTCATTACAAATGTTACTTTTTTTTTTAAAGGTGATGCAGTTTTTTGTCCGCCACTGTATATACCTGCCAAACGGTGGGTTCGTCCTCTAGCGAGAAGGGTGACAGCGTCGCGTTGCCCAGGAACCAGGTATCCCATGAATTCTGTCCTTTAAGTGTATAGTAAAGATTAATGGGAAAAGAAAGAGTATGAAAAAGGAATTAATTATGGACAAAGGCAGAAAAGACCTAACGACCATGGTAGTATAATAAGTAAGTAAATAAAGTTATAAAGATAAGAGAAGTAAGTAAATAAAGTTATAAAGATAAGAGAAGTAAGTAAATAAAGTTATAAAGATAAGAGAAGTAAGTAAATAAGATTTGTGAAGATGCGAAATAAGTAAAAAGTGAGAAAGAAGAAAGAAAAGAGGAAAGAAGGGAAAACATAATAATAATATTATACAGTATACTAATAGTATAGACATAATAATAATAATAGTATATACTAACAGTATAAACATAATAATAATAGTAATACTATTATTATTATGTTTTCTCTTCTTTCTCACTTTTTACTTACTTTGCTTATCTCCACAACACGTATTTCTCCTTACTTTACTTCTTTTATCCTTACAACTCTTATTTACTTACTCCTCTTATCATTACAAATTTATTTACTATATATATACGCGCGTGCGCCCACACACACACGCTTTGCATGTTCTACAAATTGAATAACCAGTTTTTCAATTTGCTTCCTTTTTTGAAATTGTACCAGTTGATGCCTTTTAAGAATTCTCCTGGTCTCCTCCAACAGGAATCGCATCGAGACTTCTCGAATGGGACAAATGCCGAAACCACTGTACTATCATGAAGGAAGAGAGAGAGAGAGAGAGAGAGAGAGAGAGAGAGAGAGAGAGAGAGAGAGAGAGCAAATAACACAGTCAATTATGGCTGGCGCAGTACAATGGGGCATAAAGCTTAAAAGTACGAGAATTATAATCATTTAGAATAATTTAATTTTTTACGGTTTCAATAATTCTCGCAGAATGCAAACCTCTTCAAACTATCTTTACGAAGTAGTCATTAAAATAAAACAAAAAGTGTCTATTTTAGAACAAATTCGATTTTCTATTCGTATTCGTATTCTTTTTCTATATATATTTATCTTTTCTCTTCATATAAGGAATACTTTAAATCCTCAGTGTGTAGACCCTGCATTGCCAGGGATAAATTTATTTCTGTTAAAGTTTCAGGCTAGAGAAATTGTTCAAGAATGAACCTAAGAAATAATTCATTATTCACGGACAGCTTTATTTGTGGCACGGGTTAAAAGTTAACAACTTTTCATCAATTTTAATAAGTAATTTTAATATTAAGAATTTTGTGTTAAATTCCTAAAAATTTGTAAATTAGAAGTTGTCATATATAACATTGACGAGGAGGGAACTGTCGAAGTTTCCTGATGATTTGAGAATAGGAACGGTGATTAACGATCAGAACTAGGCCATGTTGCTTCAAAATGATTCGGATCCGTTGTTTAATACACCTTAACTATTTTGCATCGACCTAAGTTGTCTGTAATATTAAAGCATCTAGAAAATGAAATCTTAAAAGTCTGTCATTGAAGAAATCACATTCCAGAGACTTCCTGGTCACGATTCTTTTTTAAATACTAATTTCAGCGATATGTTCGATTATGTAGTTGCGGAGAGGTCACCAGCCCAGAAGCATAGTCTGGAACATGTAAAGCTTTCGGCTCCAACATCCTAAGTGCCATGTCAGGAAGATGTATGGTTTCGGCTGTTTTCATCATTCATATCAACGTCTGTGCATGCGCGCGAGAGAATCACGTGGCTTAACTTGGCACAAAGTGCAAAAAACGTGTATTTATAAATAAAGAAAAACAATCATAAAATGCAATACTACGTTCAGTAGATATTAAAATTTGCAGTACTCGGATAATTAATTTTCTCCAAAAGGATCAATTATTTAATGATGATAATGTTGCAAATGTTTCAGTGATGTGTCGATTATTTGCCTTTGTTTGCCTGCATTTTCCTTTGTAAGATAACATACCTTTGGAAGTTCTTAATAAAAAGAAAAAGTGATCACTTAAGTCAGTTTTTCTCAACCATTCGAGTTACCTTAAGAAATATTGGACACATAAAGGGTTCGGTGTGTATGGCTTTGTATATTTTACAGATTAAACATGAAATTATGGCTGTTACGAACTTAGAGTATCTTCTGTGATCGAATGGTAAGAAAATTCACGCAGGTGCTACAAATTAGGTGAACATGGCGCCTAAATCAACATGATGAATCACTGTTTGCTTAGCTACTTCTCTGCCCTAAAGAAAACATCATTAATTATGTTCAAGACCTGGTACCTTTCCAGAGCTATTTCTAAAACATATAGTTCATTCATTCCTTCGTTAAAAATCTTACCAAAAGCTCCGATATTCAGTTCGAGCATTCGTCACCTTGTCTTTCATGTCATGAATGCTGGAAAGTTATCTTCTTTTCGTTGAGTTTTTAAACTGAGGAAAGAGAAAGAAGTTGCTGTGAAAAAAAAAAAAAACTAAAATGATTAATAAGGTGATGATTAGCTGTATACGTTTTACAAAAAGGCATCATCGATCGTTGGAGGAAGGAAAAACGCCAATTGTTCATGCATATACTTGTGGCCCATTTCGAAAGGTTTGGATTCGATTCTCTTCTGTGATTGCAAGAACTTTACAGAGGAGTTCTCATAATGGACTAGAGTTGCCAACTTTTCAGATTATGTAAGGAGGACATTTACTGATTTTTGAATTTTTTTAGTTAATATATATATATGTATATAAACTGCGTAAATGGCGACTCATTATGGAACGTTTCCAACATTTCTTTATCGGAAGTTAATAAAAATAAAATCCCTTTAATTGATCAGTGGAAATTAGAATAGTGATTTGGTTTTACAGGCCGAAAGATCGGTTATTGTTACTTCTAAATAGGTAATTAGATGAGATTTAATTATTATTAAGAGTTACGTTTCAAAGTATGTGATTAATATGCCATTACGTTGATTGTTATATTAGAATTTTTGCAATTTGGAATTAGGTACAAAAAGTCACTCACTTCTGGCACAGTTGCCAATTATGTCGTCAGTCTCTTATTGCATTTAGTGGAAATAAACGACTGCACGTGGGTTCATGCATAGAAAGTTGGCCTAAGCCCGAAAATTTTGCCGACTGACATTAAAAAGAAAGACACGGAATGAGGAAGAACGGAGCCCTTTCTAGACATAAACACGCTTACCGGTAGATCGTGCGCCTCCGTTTTTCCGACAGTTTGAAGTCACAGTGAGAGAAGATAAGTGAATTACTCAACGCATAAGAAAATAGAAAGAAAAACATGTCTAGAACCTCTAACATATGTACGCGAGCATCTCAAAGATTGGGGAAATAACCCCTGGGGATAGGAGGACTTTAAAAGCTGAAACTTTGATGCAACTTCAGCTGAAACTGCTGGCACCTATTTCAGAATTTAATACTTCCAATAATTAAACTATAACACATTTAGTTAATCAGTTTAGAGAGACATACACTACCCTACCAAAAGTATTCGGATTCCATCACGTTTGCAATTCAATTAACTGAACTGCAGTTAATAATTAATGAATGGTTAAAATGCAAAAATTTTAACCATTCATTAATTTTTTATTAAGAAATTTAAATTTAAAAAATCAAATTTTTTAAAATTAAATTCAATTATTTTTTTATGAAAACCTCAAACACAAAAGGTATTAGAACCTATAGTATTTAGTACCGTTTATAGGTTGAAAGTTGAGAACATGAAAGAAGATACTTGTTGATATTAGACTTGAATTTCTGCAGATTGTAATTTTTCAGGAGATACGTGGAAAGGAAGGTTGTTCCAGAAAACGGAAGTTGGAAGAATAAATGAGAAAGAAGAAGTTGGTTCTGTGAGTTTGAAGTTGGACAGTAAAAGGATGCTGACTGGCTGTGCAACATGTTCGGACTGGGTGGGAAGACAGAACGGGAATTATAAACACCAACTCAGAAGAACAGTGTCCATGGAAGTATCTATAGATAAGGCATGCAGCAGAAACAGAATGTCTATGTGACAGAGAGAGTGGAGATTTGTCATTAATTAACTTAACTGCCCTTATTAGAGATGGGGCATTAATTAACTTAACTGCCCTCTTTTGAATGGAGTCTAGAAACCTGAGAGAGTTTATGGGGGTACCACCCCATATGTGGGAACAATATTCTATGGTAGGCTGGATTTGAGATTTGTACAGAGTGAGCAGCTGTTTGGAAGAAAAGTAACGCCGAGAGTGAAATAGAAAACCCAGTCTTTTAGGTACAGAGGAAGCAATATTTGTTATGTGCCTATACCAAGAGATTATACTCACTCTTTTCCTCTCTTATATTAATGACCTTTTTCCATTGACTGGAAATCCTATCCACAGTTTTGCCGATGGCTGATGATAGCACATTGCATTCCACCTTCCAGTTTGAGAAACCTTGCCTTGCAGAAACAGTTAAACTTCTCGAATATCCACTACCATTTCTTTAATTGCTGATCTCCAGGTAATTCTTCAATGGCGCAAAGATAACTTAGTTAATTCCAATACCAATGATTTCTAATAATTGGTATTCGGATAGCTGGAATTCTACTCTATCAGTTTCGTCACTGATGGATAGCATTGCATCAGTGCGTTTCGTAGACTTTTTTGAAACAATTCTTCCATGTTATGCAATATGGTTCATTCTATCTCAAGAATAAGCACCTCTCTACAGTACATGGAGACTTCGCTTTAATATCATCTCATTTAAAAATGCATTTTAAGGAGTTTAAAAGAACCGACCGTTATTCTTGTTTGCGTTGCTGAATGCATTATAGTAAGCCAGTTTTCGATAGAAGCAAAATTTCTCGTCTTTTCATGAGTTTCATGCAAACAGAATTCCAAATATTAACAGGCACTTGCCTGTATTATAAAGTTATTATAACAAAAACTGTAAACGGTATTACTGTACACAATTTTTGCGTTAAAAAACTAATAATAGCATTCCACACTTTGGTTTTGCCAAATGTTTTTGCTAAACGAACTAATTGGGGTAAAGATTTTGTAAGAATTTATCTCGGTGTTAATAATAAAAAAATAAAACAGGAGCGGGATGCATACTTTCATATTTAGGGATCACTTTTATGATGAAGGATTCTTTTGCCACATGAATAATACAAATATACTTTTAATAGCTTAACACCTAATTGCCCTAAATTTTTTACAACGGTAACATTGCAGGACCCTTGGTGGATTTCTATTATCAGACCATAGATGGACTTCTCACATACAGCTCCTCAGCCCATCATTCCATACAGCCCATGTATGCTCTGATTATAGGATCCGGCAAGGGTCCTGAAACGTCACTGTTGTAAAAAAAATGAGTGCAATTAGGTCTTAAGCACTAATAAAACTATATTTGTATTATTCACATGGTAAAAGAGTTGTTAATGAAAAATAAAAATAGATTACCACGTAGTGTCATTCATATTTATGTCCGTATGAATGCATGCAAAATGCCAATACACAGGCGCAGCTATATTTATTGCGAATGTAGAGAATAGTCGTGCGAAACTTAAACAGAACTTAAAGTGAGTTGCCTAAAGGTTATAGTTTTCCTTTTGTGTCTCTTCATATCTTTAAAGGTTAAGCATGGATTACTAAGGCACAGCCGTCGACTGCATTATAGCATCAACTTACGCGAAGCGCAGCACATTATAAATAATTTTCAAAAGAGCGTGGTTAACACTGCCTGAAAAGAACAGACGCGAAGTGCTTACTGATATAATTCTGAGACCATTTCGCGCAGGTGGTCAAGGTCTGATCGCTTGCCAAGTCAAACAGCCTTTTTGCCTTTCTAAATTAGTCTTACGTTGGATGAAGGATTTTCCATTCCCGTATTAGTTAGACCCAACACCGCAGAGCACAAACAAATATATTTTCCACACGTGCTCTTTGAACGGGATTCTTTTGGAAATTAGCAATGAAAGCATTGAAGACACTACTGCACTGTACGTTCATTTCGGGAGTTTAATGTTTCTCTAATCGTTAAGGGATGATGACTTTACGCTCATTAGACGAATGACCTTATCAGACAATCATTGTGGCGTATGATTTTTTCACCACTCTATTCGGGTATCTTCTAAGCTGTTTCTGCAGTTCCTCGCTGGTTTTGAATATGTGAAGTAACTTGTGAATTTTAAATAAAACTTTCTTGTTAATAATACTAGCAAATAACTCGTTATTACAAAAAATATAGTTCAATTTTATCTGGCTCGCAAAAAAGATCCTCCATTTCCCCCAGTAACACTTTAACAGTTTTAACCTCCTTTTCCATTATTACATAACGAAATGTTCCAATTCGAGTTACGTTATACACTCAATACCCACTTATTGAACATTGAGCGTTCATTGTACTTCACTATGCATTCACAATGCACAGTGAAGTGTAGCAACCTGTTATTACGTAGGACCCACTTTCGCCTGCAACACAACGGCAATTTCTGTTAGTGTGGACTCCACTGACTTCCAAAAACGTTCTGGCAGTCCGCTAGTCTCTCCCTCAGTCAAGTGGAGAAATCGCCCCCTACTGGATCCGTCACTGGCAAAACATGCCCACCCGCCAGTAGCGTTGTGGTCATTCGTGATGATTCATGGCTTTACGTGTTGCCATTAATGCTGCCATCAACGCAATGCAGTTGGAAACGGGATTCGTCAGACAATTAGATCCTTTCCAGTTCTCTAATGCGTGCAATTCTGATTGTAGCCATAATAGGCGTTTCTTACGTACAGACAGCAGTGGTGTACGGCGAGATTATCTGTTGGAAAATAGGATGAGGTCACACTAAACGCAATTTCAGGCAAATTTCTCATCGCTCGAAGCCCGGCGGCATCGCTTGAACAATAAAACTTTTTATCATACGTGTACTGGTCACGCTGGAAGCAAGTTTATTGAGCGCAACTCACGACATCGCTAGTCTTTGTCTTTCAAACTGGCTTGTTTCAGATCGTGAAAACTGAGGACCTTGATTGGCGGGCTGAAGGGCATTCACCAGGTGGGGGACCAATAATAATCTTGACCTCTCAATACAAGGAACCGACGCTTACGGTGCTATCACTCCAAGTTCGAGCGTTCTGCGTTCAAAGATCATGAGGTCACATTGTTTGTCCATGTATTCGGGGCACACGTCACAATTACATGAGGTATCAGCCTATTTTCATTGTGATCTTACGGGTAGCTAATGAAGTGGGCACTGAATTAAGCTGTCATAAAAGGACAGGGAATGGTGGAATGCCGATGCAACTCACTGCAAACGTTAAGAAAAGGATGATTGTTTTTGGCAATAACCTAAATTGTTCATTTTCAATATTGTGTAAAATTCATTATTTATTTTCTTCCTTTTGTTTAATACAAGATCAATATCGAAATGTCCAAAACTCCCCTTGGTTTATCCGCTGTTCCAAATGTTTCTTAGAGTCAGATAGAGAAGTTTCAACTCTTTAGTTTTATCTCTTTAGGGTCCGAAACATATATATATACATATATACCGGGTGGTTATAAAATAAGTTTCCCTATTCAGGAAACCCTAGTGTCAAAACGGTTAGAGATAGCGCTGTGAAAATCGGTGGGTGTGTCATTTAGGGTATGGGAAAACGATTTGTAGAAGAAAAAAAATTAGTTCAAATTTCCGCCACCAGGGGAGAAATTGACACTGTAAACATGAGATGGAATACTTAAGATTAGATTTTAATATCAGAACTTGGAAATCTACAGATATTGTTCTATGTGCTTTCCTTCACTTGAGATAACATTCTGAAAACGGAGGACTGCATGCGACAATTTCGCGTAGCATCTCATTGGGGATGTTGGCTACATGCTGTTTAATGCTTGCTTTCAAATGGACAAGCGTCTGTATGCCGCCACGGTAAACTCTGTCTTTCATGTAGCTAGAAATCACAGGGATTGAGATCTGTGATCGGGCTGGCTAGAACTGCGGAAAGTCTCTAGAAATGCGATCATTTCCAAATGTTGAACGGAGAAGTTCCTTTACTTGTCGACCAACGTGGGGAGGGGCACCATCTTGCATGAACACTACAATCTCCAAGCATTGCCTTTCTTGCAGAGCTAGAATAATGTGATCTCTTAGAAGCGCGCAGTACCGTGCACTAGTTACCGTACAACTTATGGGGCCATAAGGTGCAGACGTTAAAAAAAATGGTCCGATTATAAACTCTGCTGTGAATCCACACCGTATGTAACGTATGGACTTTTGTAGTGGTCTTTCATGCACAGCAGATGGACGAGAAGTTCTCCATATTCGGCAGTTTTGTGCATTTACAGCCCCATGAAGAGTGAAATGTGCTTCATCACACCACAAGATCATGTATCATCAAGTTCCATACGAGCCAGAAATCGTAGAGCAAAGTCTATTCGTTGTTGCTGATCACAAGACTTTAGTTCTTGCAGTAAGTGAATCTTGTATGGGAACTAGCGTAAAATTATTCGAAGCACTTTACGTACAGTAGACCAAGGAAGGTTCAAGTTTCTTGACACACCTCTGGCACTACTGACTGGTAGTGTTTCGCATTCTGACCATTGCAACCACCACTTCATCCACTACCGTCTTTCCGATACGTGGTAGTCCCCTGCCTGGAATTACACTAACTTCCCGGTCGCTTCAAATTTCTTTATTAATTTTCGAAGCCCCACTGACGTTAAAGGTCCTTTACGCAAACCTCTAAGTTTCCGATATTCACGTAGTGCTGCATTATCGTTACTATTATTCTGGTAGAACAGTTTTACTAAAAGAGGCACGTTCCTTTTTGGTAAGAGCCATAAGGGCAATTGACGGTAGCGTTGGCCTTTCTGCTTTATCTAACAGAATGTCATTTGCGTAAGCAGCGTGTCTTGAAGTAAATGACAACTTTTACATATGTTCAGCGCCGTCTTCCCCTGGTGGCGGAAATTTGAATAATTTTTTTTTCTTCTACAAATAGCTTCGCCATACTCTAAATGACATACCCACCGATTTTCGCAGCGTTAATGCTAACTGTTTTAACACTAGTGTCTCCTGAATAGGGAAACTTATTTTATAATCATCCGGTATACGTATATTCTTCTTATATATATATTTCGTATACCGTTTCTCTTTCCCGTACGTACCAAGGTCGATTTTCATAGCGTTCACTGCTGCTAATGTATTTGCAGCAATGAATGCTGTGAAAATCAACCATTTATTTAAGAAACATTTTATTAGGCTACTTGTGGTTTCTCACAATTACGCCTAATTAATTAATTTTTGCCAGCTGACAATGTTAAATTCTTTGTGCGATTACTCTCCAATGCCTATTCCTTGGCCTTTCATTATCAGAGCTAGAATTGCTTTTATATGTAGTCTTTTTGCTATTGAGGAAGGTCAGCTGAGTGCAGAAAAACTTTGATTTTATGTTATACAGTGTTGCATTATTGAAACAACTTGAGTCTACCTGGTTCTATCCCACGTGACTGCTAAATGCGGATATTTTTGTATTCTTTCTCTCCGTCTTACAAATTTCTCGGTCCTATTGCCTGTTCCGGAGTATGAAGAGAAAATTTATTTATATATTCTTTTGAATGTGGCAAGCGCACTTCCCTGCAGCGTATTATAAGAGCGCATTAGATATTGCTAGGCCAATGCAATGTCGTCCCACAATTATCTAACTTATTTCAGATAGCTAAAAGTGAATCTGCAAGAAATGCCTCTTTTATATTGCAGGTTGTTGGCACAAGTGTGGAAAAACTATTTTCTCACACATGCAATATGAAAGGAATGATTAAGATAATTTTTGCAATAAAAAAATAAACAGAAATGCTCATTCGAATTGTGAATAATTTCTCATTAAGAAGTTATTCACAATTCTAACCTATTATTGCTCACACCCTTTGCAATCATATTCAAAGGAAACAAGCATACATAACAGAATGACACAGACTTGTAACATATATTATGATACATGGGAGCCATTCAGCGATATATTTGTTGCTTGTGCGAGCTTGAGCTATATTTAAAACTCCCATGCCAGTACTTGTCTAAAGGAAAAGGGAGTGACTCAACTTCGTCAAATGAGACTGTAATGAACACCTCATACATTCTGGAAGACATACAACAGTGTTTATGAATGAATCACTGTTTCACCTGGAGAATGGCATACACGTGCGGTTCTGCACAAGTCCAAAGATTTCTTTCTTTTTTCCTTCTTCAGACTGGTTTAATGTATCAAATCCTTAACCTTCTGTTCTTTAATTATGACCAGGTTTAAAAAAAGATTCAATTTTCACTCTTCTTCCAGGTGTGACTTTGAAATAACTAGTATATGCTTATGTAAGAGGACCATAAACGGATAACGAAATGCTGAAGTTATTTGTGTTTATGTAAATGTAATTAAATTTCCTATTAATTTCATATCAGATCTTAAATTTATGTTTTGAAAAATAAGACAATAATAATAATAAAATAAAAATATAGGAGCGTATCTCCAGCTAAAATACACTGCCCTACTATTAATATCCAGACACCTGCATAACTACAAATAACCTTTATTTACAGGTAGGCTAATAACATGTGCCGAAACCTTTAGCCTTTATGACAGCTTCTAGTTTCTGTGGAACACTCTCCACCGGTATTTTGTAAATGTCCTCCGATATTTTTCGCAATTCAGCCTTTAAAGTGGCGACCAGTTCAGCTCTGTTTTTTTAGTAGTTCTCCTCACACGCATCCGACGATTAGAATTTGATATTAGTGTTAGGGCTGGACAGTCCAACTTTTCGACGCTTATGTCCTCAAACCAGTCCGTCGTAAGGTGAGCATTATGACACAGAGCGTTGTCTTGCTCATACAAGTATGGGCCTTCTCCGACTTGTTATCAAATGTAGGTAACGCATTATTGTACAGGACGTCTAAATAGACGTTAACATTCATGGTTTTGTCCAAAACAACCAATTGTTTCAGGCGAAAAGCCTAGACCATCACGCTGCCATTGCCAAACCTCATTGTCGAGTTGATACAGTCCATCAGGTAACTTTCTCCGGGTATCCGCCACACCCTGGTACGACTCTCACACTGGTAAACCATGGACCGTAACTCATCACTCCAAAGCATAACTTTCCAACTTTCCTACGGTCAAGAATGGAGCGCCTTACACCTTACGTCTAGCATTAGTCAGTGTGGTTAGTAGCTTGTGGACGGCTGCACGACTGTGGCGACCCATATTATGCAGCGTCTTGCGTACAGTGGTGCTGCCATCTACTCCAATTGGCTCACTGAGGCCTGTGTGTATTGCGACAACGGAGACCTGCGTTTCAAAAGTACCATTCTTTGCAGAGCTCTCCTGCATCCATTTGCAGATAACATCACCAATCGTTGACCTAGGGATCTTCAGTGCCATTGAAATTCACGAACAGGCTGATTGCTTATGTGGCATCGTATTATCATTCCTCCCTGGAAGTCTTTTAACTCCATCTGTCCCGACATCTTGCATTCACAATCGTATTATATTACTGTCTCCTCGAAAGCCTACGAGCATATTAATAGTTGTGTCTGTCTGAAACATGGTGCTTGGGCACGACTTGACCAACTATCAGTAGAAGAGTGTCCGAATGTTAATAGTAGTATTAGTATTAGTAATGGCCACATGGTGTAAAGAAGCCTATAGCTTAAGCTGCACCAGCCAATACAATAAAAAAATAAAAATAAATAAATAAAATAAAATAAAATAATAATAATAAGAAGAAAAAAATTTTAAAAAGAAAAATTAAAGAAAAGGAAATAGACAACCTGTGCGTTTCCCTCTTCCCTTAGGTAATTCAGCTGACCTTTGAATTTCCTCAAACTGTCAGCCTCTACCACCCATGTAGGTAACCTATTCCAGTAATTTATAACTCGCTGGATAAAATAAAACTTCCTACAATCCAGTCTAAGCATCTCACCGTACTTGAAATTATGACCCCCTAGTTCCTAGAATCATTTATAACCGTGAAAATTTCGTCCTCATTCATTTTACTTATGCCTCTCAGAGCCTTAAACACCTCAATCAAGTCTCCTCTAATGTGCAGTTTCCAAGCTCTGCAACCCACATATTCGAAGTCTTTCCTCATGTGGACGCCCCTTTGCCGATCTCACCAGGCGAGTTGCCGTCTTTGGACCTACGCTGGTAACAGCGTGTCTCAAAAGTCTTTATTTCCGAGAAATTAAATATTAATCATAAATTTGCATTTGGTCCCATTACTATTATACGTATATTATACGTATTGTTAGATACGTATTATCAAAGGCTGCTACCTTCTGCCTTAAACTGGCCAGTGATTTAACTGCATGATTTGACATGCATCTGCTTGATGTCACCCACCAGCTGCCTGGCCATTGAGGTCTGCACGCACACGCACGCACACACACACACACACACACACACACACACACACACACACACACACACACACACACACACACACACACACACACACACACACACACACATTTTTTGCTGAATCTCGGCACCTTCATTCATCCATTGTGAATTTTCTCTAAGATAGATTCTCAACTCTCAGGGAATTATACAAAATTATCCGAAGTCATTTTTATTCTAATATATCGTGTCTTCCACGCCTGTGTGTATAGGTCTGTAACCTACTATTTGACTAACTGTGTAATATACTGCTTGACCTGCTGTTTGACCTATGTAACCTACTGTTTGACTGGTTGCGGTGAGTAAAACTTTGCACCTCCGTTTGAGATCGGCTAACATAAACCCGAATGAAAGGCCATCAGAAATTCCTGCGATCAATGAGAGAACATGAACCCAGAACTTTCCAAACGGTACTAAGTGGCTAATCTACTGTACTGATACGGTGGTCTTGGGCATCTTATGGACTAGATCAATCATAGAATTAACACAGAGCAAACGCTGCAGCGAGGTCATCGAAGTCCTCGGTGTTTCCGTGATTCTCAGCACTCTGTTTCTGGTGTCCCCTGTTTTTTTTTTTAGCAAATCGAAATCCTCAACCAGTCCATGGATTCTCTGACTTGTTGTAACAAGCTTAGTCTGCGTCTTTGTTTTAAACTCTGGTTTCATTCAGTACGGTACATCACGAACTCCCCCCCCCACCCCACGATATCCTTCGAGATCATTTTGGGAGTCGCGCCTAACCAGTTGAGAACCAGTGTCGTAAGTTGTCTCCACCGATTTTCTCTAATCAGTCTTCCTTCTTCTACAATGTACAATGTAAGGTGTTTTTGGTATGGACGGGTACACATTCGCCAGGTTTCGGACGCGATTCTGAGACAAGTAATTACCTTATGCGATAGTTTTTGAGACTGACTAGTTTTCGTTTCTACAAGAAAACATGAAAGAAAGGAAACATCTGCCGAATGGCCAGTTTATTAGGCATACCAACCTAATGGCGAGTAGCATTTCCTTTGGCCTTCGGCCAACCCTACCTCTTCATCTTCATAATCCTGGAATCTACTCCTGAAAGATACTTGCCTTCTGACTTGACGATTATCCTGCGGGAAGTAGCCGTTGCTGGATGGATAAATTGAGATATTCGTTGTCTACAGGATTGTCATTGGCTAGCTGTTTTCTTGTTGTTGGACCATTCTTGGTACACTAGAACTGTTGTACGTGAACACCTCAGCATGGCAGTAATGTTCGTGATACTCGCACCGGCACGTCTGGCATCGCGCTCAAAGTGAATTAGATTTCACTTGAAACACACACTCCTTCGGTATCTGACTACCTGCTTTATAGCCTTACGCGGGCTCTGTCTCTGACGAAGTGTCGATTTCTTGGATGATGGGGGTGTACCTAATAAACTGGCCATCGAGTGTACGAGTATGCAAGCAAGGAGAACGAAAAGTTTTTAAAATTACTGATTAATGAAATTTCGGATTTACGTATTAACATAAACATAATATACTCTTGGTTAATAAAAGTTTCGTTTCTAAAGTATTTATATAGGAAGTAGTTGATATAATGGAAAGCTTAAAAAATTGAAGTAATTTTTCCCTCCGTTTCTCTTCCTTTTCAGTGTTGATTACAGCTTTCGTCCATGGAGACAATATCATTATTTTTAACTACGTGAAAGTTAAAGGGGGAGAGGGAGAAAAAAAAAAACGAATAAAAACTTGTCCACTCAGCACATTATCTCATAAAGTAGGTCAATGAATAGGCCCATGACCTGATTGTTCTTGCTATCCGGATCACCACCTTGTCTGTGTGTATAAATGTACAATACCAACAAGACTGCAAATGTTTATGTCCGTGGGTGTATATCTTAAAACCACATCTAAAAATACTTTCCGGAAATAGTTGACACGAGGGAACAATTGCTGGGATTAGTGACATTGGGAGGAGTTTATTATGGCAACTCTTCAAGGCAATGTTTCGTTTTTTCTTTACAATACGCCTTTCGGTTTCATCAAAATACCTTTTTGATTTGTCCGAAATTGTTCAACCCAATATATATTCAAGATTATAAAGCAGTAAACTAGATACTCTAGTTTATTCCCTAGAAACATAATCGATCTAGAATTTACTCATTCGACAGACAAATTTACACTGAGAAACCACCTTTATTTATCTCAAATAGAACTAGGTATTAGGTGTAGAGGTTATGAATCATTAAATGGCTTTATCATCCCGAGATTTGAGTTTTTTGTACGTTAGAATCAAAATATTTTGGGTAATATGAAACTAGTGAGTTGTTTTCGTGCTTCACGTGTCAGGGTCAGTGGCATAACGGAAAATTGAGAAGACCCCCACAGGGCCAAATTTACAGAAAGGGGAAGGGATCTCCCAGCAAAACAAAGCCGGAGACCCCTTGAAAAAAGAAAAAGAAAAAAAGTGCATTCTTACCCCTAAGTAGAATGTACTATATTTATATTTCTGTACAATTATATGGCATTTTAAGATACGTGATTTACCCTGTGACATTTATGAAACTATTTGGGGATCCAGTCTACGTACCGGTTCCTTATAATTCAGGGTCTAAAGAGTGCATAAACTGAAAAAAAAACTGTATTTTAATTCCTTTTCCTGTGACATAATTTATGAGTACATCCATGTTTAAAATTTACGAAAACATTTGTTTTAATTTCGATTTATAAATTATGATTTATTATATTATGGACTGATTAAAAAACTTGCTGAAGTATTTGGGTTGGTTGCAACTGCAGTTAAAAATTCTGTTATTGGATAACTGCATTGGATGCCTTCAAATCCGCAACACTCCAGAGTTCTGCTTCTCTCTCTCTCTCTCTCTCTCTCTCTCTCTCTTAGTTGTGTTCTGGAGTATCTAATTTATCGAGATAATAAATTAGAAGAGAATGAGCCTAGAAAATAGCTTTATTTTGCTGTCACGCAATAAACGCTGCTTAAAATAGCCAAGGGATTTTATAGTCTAGTTTGTTTACTGTTTTTTTTTTTTTTTTTCAATTCCTGCGCGTGTGTATATAAACACCGGTTCAAACACTTCAAAGCATCATCAAGGAAAAGTTCTGCACGGAAGTCTGTGAGTGTTCAGGAGTGGAAAGAGGAATCAAATTTTGGACCGTTTTTAATAGAGTAAAACAGAGCAGAAATTATGATAAGCAGACATTGACACTGGTGCTATTACGTTATGCTGTCTATATTTTTGAGATTTTTTTAAAAATAAGTCTTATATTGTATGAATATACGCATTAAAGTGCCTACAAGTAGAATATGGTTTATTAGTAATTAATTACATCAATTCGATCTAGATCGTGCCTAGCATAAACTTCTGTGCAACGCTACGTTTGCCCGGATGTTTTCAGCAGTTACCATTAGTACCCAGGCGCGACAACATTCCTTACTTCATTCTAAAAATAAATAGTTCTTTCATTATTGATACTCCAACAGATATCCTTAACAGATGCTTAAAAGAGTTTCTTTTCCCACTCTTGGACACTGCACAAAGTCTTTTCCTTTTCGAAAGTCCAATAACCCTAAAAAGAAAAGAAGACTGGCATCCTGTCGCTATCTCCTGTTCGCTCTTAAAGCTGTTTCAAAAGTCAGTTTTGCCCATTCTTATCTTGCAGCTTCTTCCTTCTTATACCAATCAAATTTATTATAGCATTCCTATGCTCTCGACCACTTAGATTAGGACATCCCGCGGCCCGTGGACCTTGTTCATGTGGTTCGTGAAGATCTGGAGAAAAAATTGGCTTAAGCCTATATTTCTTGTTGGTTTATTTTTCTATCATTTGGAAGTAGGACCACACCCTGCCACGTAACTTCAATCTAATTTCTCTAAATGATTCAGATCAAAGCCAAATAGAAAAGATACCATGAGAATGACGGCGCCTGCCTTTTTTTTTTTTTTTGTAAATGTTGAAATTTGTTCTGTTTGTTTTGTTTTGTGCCAAAGGCAACTAAGACTATGAGGCGTCGGAATATTGTGTCTTTAGACAGTGCATATTCTATGGTCGGTTTTCCTACTTTATTGGATGAAACACTCTAGTTTTGAGGGATGGAAAAGTACAGTCCTCACCCACAATGTGAGAGAAGCCTATACACATTCCCATCCGCCTTGATAGGATTCGAACGCTGTCCTTCCACGGAGTGTTAGGATGATTGCAGCTACTCAGCTACACATAATATGTATACACTATCTTTCAAAATATATTGTGATGATACTAATTGATTCATTAAATAACTAACTTTTTCTCTTCCTCATTTATTTCTTCTGTTATTTGGAACAATCTTCCTTCCTTCGTATATATTTCCTGAAAATTACAGCTTAAAACAATTCAAAACCAGTAATCAAGTAACTATTGTTTTCTGAACTTTAACGCACACACGGTACTAAATACCATATGTTTTACAAGCTTTCGTGTTTGAGGTTATCATAAAAAGAAACTTTTAATATCGAATATGACCCCCATGTGCTTAATGACATTACTAACCTTTTAAGATCATCTCCTTCAAGTTTTTGGTACAAGGACATTGGAATCTTGCTTCACCCAGTAAGACCGAAGCTAGTTTTCTGCTTGAACTAGTACGTTTTGTTTCGGCTCTCGATTGTTGCTCCAAAGCATTCCAAAGGTATTCAGTTGAATTTGGATCTGTGCTCTAAGCTGGAAAATTAGAACTTCATCACATTATTCTTCAACCATTATTGTACTGATAATGCTTTGTGACACACAAATACGGTCCTCTTCAAAGAATTTTCACAATTGCAAGTAAGGCAGAATTGTTAAGAATGCCATAATAGACAGCTGCACTCATGATTTTATTGATAACAGTCAATGGCGTGGACCAAGTTCAAACTACGTAAAACAAGACCATAGCACTGTACTACCTTCACAGAACTTCCATCGTTGATGTGGTAAGTCTGGGTGAAACTACTCTTTGTTCATACGCCACAACTTGCTGTGTCCATCTAATGCCTTAGCTGGGTAGCATGATTCATCGCTCCACATCACAAGTCACTGCTGTAATATCATCAGTGCTTTCTTTTTTCTGTACCAGAATAGGCTGTGGAGTGCAGTGCTCAGAGATTTGTTTTACCAGCAGCTGTGAGGCCGCAGTAATCCACCATTTGAAGTGTTTCGTTTGATGGTTGTTGGTTCTACACATTCCAGTTCTGCCAACTGTCTCTCGAGTAAGCTCATTAAGGGCAACTGCCACTTCCTCTCACTAACCATTGCAACTATCGACACGCTCTGAGAGTTTTGAACGGTGATCTATCTGACTTGGAAGGAATAGTCGCGTTATCTTCTGCTTTCCGGGGTACGAACCTTTCAACAGTTGATTTTGGGTGTTCCTTCATTCTTTGTTAGATCTTGGGACAATAGTTCCAAGACCTAATTACCATTTAAACAAATCATTAGAAACGCAAGTAAAATGCACCCTCCTTTTGCACTTGTTGGACATGCCTGTAGTGAATTAGGAATAATGATTGGTACCACCGTACTAAACAGCCCATATCCTGTTTTGTTTTCATATTGAATTGATTTATACTCTGGTTGCAGGCATTTCAAACAGATATACGTGGCTGAGTTAGTTGGTCTCAGGCGAGGGCAGCATGTGCTTTTCTTCCGGAAACTCTGGCTTTTTGTCCAGCAAACAGAAAATCGACCGCAGAACACACGCAGCTTACAGGCATTATATACGGAGCAATAAGGCCTTAGTCGCTGATGCTCCTAAAAACCCTACTACAACAACTGCTTTCTTGAAATTTGAGAATTTCGTTGAACGAATGAACTTCAAGGTTATAGAACCTAAATTTGGAAAGGAACGATTTAGGCTTCTAATTGAACATGTCCATTTATACGAAGTCATCAAATTCGGGGACGAGAAGAGAAAGAGGATATCAGAATAGCAATGTTGGCAGTCATGTTTCATCCTACCCCAAAGCAGTAAACATAGCGTCAAAAGCCATTTGTCAATTGCCTTGACAGTTGAGACAGTTGTTGGGCATGTCTGTGATGAATGGAATAATGATTGGTGCCACGGTACTGAATAACACTGCATTTACAAATATTCTTAGTTCCAAAAAGAAGCACAATACACTTGCATTCGTTTCTGACCTGCAAGACCATATCTGCTGTTTTTATAAGTAAGTACGGTTATTGTTATCTTCCAGTGGATAATTGTTTCATTTTCATTTTTTTAAAGTATCTACCTTTCAACAAGACGATAGCAGCCATTAAGATTCCCATTAATCAAAAACGCAGATCAGCATGTCTCCTAACTTATAACTACATCGGATTCCAAAACATAAACAGCGATACCAAAGTGGAGTATAGAGTAAGAATCCTGAATAGAAATATACGAATTTAACTTCACGAGTGGGTGATCTTTATTGGGTACTATAGTTTGAAAGACAAAATATGACAATCCATTTCATTAATGACAATTAGTTACGTAAAATGGCAATGAAAAGACATGTACAAATCATGGGAGACAATATACGGGTGAAGAATTCCGTCTGGTTGGAATGTCATTTGCTAGTTAAAAGAAGAGAGTATGGTTCCCTCTGACTGCAACACAGAACACACAGAGATGTTCCATGCTATTAACAAAGCTACAAGAAATTCAGGTGGCAGTGGTGCTCACTGGTCCTCGAGAACACATTTCAACTTCTTGAGTGATTGTGAAGGTGATCTGTATGTGGACACCATGTGAACGAACATAAAACTGTGCTCATGACTTGGAGAAGTTCACAGATGTCAGTTGTATATCACCTGTTGAAGAAAACAGTAATTTTCAGAAGTGTAAATCATGTTCAGTATTTATGGTTAAGTTAATATCTTCATACCCCTTCTAGTACCTTGGTGAGATGACTATCTAAAACGGAGTAAAATTTATAGAACATCAGGGTTGTTAAAATTAAAGTATCCCTATGTAGAGGGCTCTGAAGCGAGTTCTAAGGGTCGTACTGAAGAGAAATTTGGACAACAGGTACAATAAAGAATGCGCTCGCCATTTATTGGAGAAAAAAAAAATTAGTTACAAAATCTGTCACTGTATGGCGTTGTGTCACTGTATGGCGCATAACTATCTTAGTTACGATTGTGTAAATAACGTAAGTTATTGCCGCAGCGTCACCAAAGCGCCAAATTTCTCTTCAGTATGAGCCTTAGAACTCACTCCAGAACCCTCTACATAGGGATACTTTAATTTTAACAACCCTGTACATTTAGGCTACCATTTTCAGTTATTCTGTTCTGAATAGATTAATAATGTAGGACCTCATTTATTATTTTCATGAGAAGTTGACGTGAAAATACACTCGTAAGTCAAAACATTATGACCGCCCCTGCCTCCACGTAGATAGCAGGGTAGCTACCCCGGAAATACTGGGGTTTTGGTCCAGCAAAACTGACAAATCGACTAGAGAACACACTCAATTTACAGACACAATACACACTGGTAGTTGAAATTAAATTTCCAGGTTCACGTACTTATTCAATTTCTTTGAATAAGTATTATGATTTGACCAAAACTACAAGTGTCTTATGACGTTCGTCCTCATGGCAGCATAGTTAATATAATCTCCGCCCTCCCCACACCGGGTGGAAAGTACCTGAGTTCGAATACTATGTAATGATAAGAAAGTTTTATAGGCCTTTTTCAGTGTGCTTGAGTTACTTGCTTTCAGGCTAGCGTTGAATGGTTTTTCCCTCCTGGAACCTTGAGTTTTTTGTACAGCAAACAGACAATTCGACCACAGAACATACTAACTTTATAGATGTAATGTATACGGTGCAATATTGTGAAACCCTACAACCACAGTAACAACTTATAACGTTTGGTAGGATAGTGTATAAAGTAAAGCGCAAGGTATTCAATCAATAAAGAATGCGCATCAAATGCAATAGCAATACTGTAAAATAGACAAGAAATTTGTTTTAGGCACCTATCCTCTCGTTATGTCATTGTATATTTGAAAAAATCGCGTCGGATTTGTGAATTTATTTTCAGAAACGCATGGTGCTAGTAAATCAGTTTTAATAATAGAAAAAGATGAAATGAAAGTGGTAGGACTTGTAAAAATGAAAAAATTCCAAAAATTAATTAATTAAATAAAATAAAAATTTGAATTCAACTTTGTAAACATTTTCCTAATATCAAATTGTAATATACTTAGAAGTAAATGAAATTTACTCTAAAGAAAAAATAAATTTTTAAAAAAATCTACAGTGGCGACTGTTTACCTGTTGGCGACATAAGTTTCTTTCTTTCTCTGTCTTTCTCTTTTTCCAAAGCTCCTTATTGTTTACAGTCGGAAGGTATTCACACCCAACTTTGCAGGCTGGTTCAGGCAAAGGGTTCAGTCGCTTCAAAAGTTTCTGAAAACTTTCTGCGCCCCCCCCCCCCCCAACCAAAAACGGAAATAGTATGAGTTTCAGCCAGAGAATCTTGAACTCTTTGGCAAGAATCAACGAAGCACATCGACCTTCGCAAGTCACAAACATAAACTTAAACGGAAGAGGTATTGCAGTGGTGTTCTTTCTATTATGCTTCTTGGGTAGTATTTGACAAGGATGCTAATTTTAAACTAGGTACATAGTTATGGCATCCGGGGATTAAAGAATGGAAAACAGGCATTTTTTATTTAGACGCAGTTATGTCAAAGAAAATTGGAAGTTATGCGCCTTGAGTATTTATAAACCAAACTAAATAAGAATATCGTCTTGTTGTTATTTGGATTTTAGGAGCATTAGCAATATGGCCTTAGTTGCTACTGCTCCTAAAAACCAAATAACAACTCCGGGGATATGCGGTGGTTATTTCCTGACCTTTCCGCATCCTCCATATTTGGTGTCTCACGGGCTCGAACCTCGGTCTAATCAAGAAGCGTGTGCTACGCACTGCTGCTCCTTCCCACCTGGCTACGGAGGCGCCGAGCAGCAGTGGTAGCACACGCTTCTTGATTAGACCGAGGTTCGAGCCCGTGAGACACCAAATATGGAGGATGCGGAAAGGTCAGGGAATGACCACCGCATATCCCGGAGCAATATGGCCTTAGTTGCTAATGCTCCTAAAAACCGAATAAACAACAACAACAAGCACTGCTGCTCCTGCCCACCTGGCTACGGAGGCGCCTAAGAAATCTCATCAGATGAGATCAAAAGTGAGGTAATATACTTAATTAAAAAATGTAATATACAGTAATTATAAATTACTTTAATTTAATCATTTTATGTAACATTACAAATAGATGTGCTGTGAAATTTAATTAAAATCCATTGAATATATCCGGAGATATGTATTTTCAGAATTATCGAATTTCTCTTTGTTCGATTTCATTTAAATTTAGAATAGTAGTAGTAGCAGTAGTAGTAGTAGTAATAGTAGTGGCATGTGCTGCAAGAAAGCAAGTGTACGAGCTTATGCAGCATCAGCCAAAAAAAAAAAAATCACACCATTCCCTCCAAATGCCTGTCCAGTTCCTCCTTATATTTATTTAACCTAGCAACTTCCACAACGCCACATGGAAGTTTGTTCCAGCAATTAACCACCCGCTGGCTAAAGGCAAATTTCCGCACATCTATTCTACATCTGTCTTTTCTTAATTTGAATTTATGCCCCATTAGGTTCGTAATCTGAACAAGTGAAAGGATCCCATCAGAATTCAGCGTGCTCAACCCATTCAAGGCCTTATACACCTCAATCAGATCACCGCGCAGGTGCCTAGTCTCCAGCCACTGCAATTTGCAGAACTTAAGCCTCTCTTGGTAAGAGAATCCCTTCATTCCCCTCACCAATCTTGTTGCCCTTTCTCTGTACACGCTCAAGCAAATCTACATCCTTCCTAAAATGAGGCCTCCAGACCTGTACGCAGTACTCAAAGCGTGGTCTGACCATTGCGTTATACAAATATAAGGCAATGGTCAGGCCTTATATTATTACCTTATACAAATAGGAATTTTGCCTGCTAGCAAAATTCCTATATATCATTGACAAAACTCTATGACCTACCCTGTCAGCATGTCTGCGTTGCTCAGAAAACTTCATATCTGACTGCACAATTACTCTCAGGTCTTTTTCATTTTCTACCACCTTAAGTGTAGTGCCACACAGTTGGTACGTTTCTCTAGGGTTACTTCTACCCATATGCAGTACTTTGCATTTCTCAAGGTTAAACTTCTGTTGCCACTTCTTAGCCCATCTGCCAAAATTTTCTAGATCCTGTTGCAGTACCACACTACCATTACTGTCACCAACAACCCTGCCAGCCTTTGTGTCATCTGCAAACTTCGACACTAAGCCTGATATACCTTCATCAGTATTATTGATAAACATACAAAACAACAGTGGACCCAACACCGAACCCTGTGGGATATACTAATAACATTAGTCCACGAAGAGCAGCACCCTATATATTTGATATCATATCAAATATATGATATCAAAAAATAATTTTGATATCATATATTTGATTACTATCCTTTTATCCATTGTAGCAACTTACCCTTAATACCATTCTGCTCCAATTTGTACAATAGTTTTCCATGCGCAACAGTATCAAAAGCTTTCCTGAAATCCAAATATATGATATCAAAATTATTTTTTGCATCCAGTTCCTTTGTAACCACATCATAATACCCTATAAAATTTGTCAGGCAAGACTTTCCCTTAACAAACCCATGCTATGTCTGAATTATTTCTGCAGTCTTGTCTAGACGATCCTGCAATGCATCTTTAACCAGTGACTCCATTATTTTACCCGGAACAGAAGTTAAACTAACTGGTCTGTAATTACTCGTGTCACCTTTTGATCCCCCTTTGTGAATTGGGGATACATTTGCACATCTCCAGTCCGTGGGGACCTCCCCTGAGTCCAAGGATGCTCTCATAATTATGGCAGAGGGTTTGCTTAGTTGCTTTGCCGCCTCCTTTAATATAACTGGATAGATCCCATCCACCCCATGTGCCTTTCTTATGTTTAACTTCAACAATTTCTCCTCCACTTTGCTCTCAGTTATTACAAGATCATTAAGCACCCTGCTACAATTTGATAACCTTCTGCCATTTTGAAACCTTAATAATTCCTCATGTGTGTGTGTGAATGTAGATGCCAAATACTTATTCAGTTTGTTTGCTATCTGAGCAGGATCATCAACAGTCGAACCATCGATGTCAAGTGGACCAATCAGATTCATCCCCTTCCTTTTAGAGTTTATATAAGTAAAGAAATCCTTGCTATTTTTCTTAGCATCTTTTGCCAAATATTTCTCGTAATCTGCCTTCGCCTGCCTAATCTCCTTTGTTACCTGATTACAGACTAGCTTATATCTGCCATAGGCTTCTGAGTCGCTTGATAATTTATATGCATCCCATGCATTTTTCTTCTCTGGCACGATTCTCATTAGTTCATTTAATAACTATTTAGGCCTAAACCTTGAACAGTATTTCTTAATAAGTATGAAAGTTTTAGTAGCTTCCACGATTAATTCCTTGAATTCTTCCCACTTATAATTTGCTGTTGGTAACATCATCGGTTGGTCCCACTGTACAGAATTTAAAAACTCTCTGAGACCACTGTACTCACCTTTACGGAAGCAAAAACCCTTTCCTTTACCCTTGATGGTAATTATATCTTTAAGTAAATCCCACATCAGTACACTGTGATCACTGCCACCTAGTGGTTCCTTTATCTGCAAATTCTTAATACACGAATGATCACTGCTGATAACCAGATCAAGAGTATTACCCTCTCTGGTTGCCTCTCGGACATGCTGCTGCAGAAAAACAACTGGATGCACTTCTTTTGAATAGCTCGACAAATGCTTCAAAAACAGCCAAATAATAAAATGTCATGAAAATCCATTCATTGGGGGGTCGAGTTTAATGTGGATGGACGGATATGTTGATGTTGATAGATGCATTACAATGTTTTTGAATATTATTGTTTATGAATATATTTTGAATACATAATATTGCATAATATTTATAATTTTATTTCGAAGGTCTGTTTGTGTCAGTTTCCGTGAATTCAGATAAAATGGATTGCGGTGATGTTCTGTTTGCAGAAGAGGAATTTTACGATTTTTTTAAAAAATGTTTTGATTATGTAGAAATAACGATTCAGACAGCGGTAAGGTAGTTGAGAATGTAAACAACATATGGTTTGTAAATAGGATCGCCTCTGTAACCGAGTGGTCAAAGGAAAGGGTACAAAAATGCATGCACTGAGAGCGACCGTGGTTCAAGCCTATATCACTACTATATACGCTATAAAGGTCTTGTATTCTGTCTCTCTTTCTTGTACACTCTTCTGGACTCTTCGGAGTATAAACAAGAATTTATTTAAATTGAGAACTGGTGAAGTCTCTGGGTATTGTTTTGAGGAATTGAAGCTTTTTGTAGTAGGTAATACCTTGAAAGCGTAATTTGAAGGATCATTCCTAGGTCGAACGCATTCCTGTGTCACTTTTAAGATGCATTCCTAGGTACGCCGTCTGTTGAAGAATCATAGTGTTGTCAAGGTTAAGAATTTTGATTTTATGTGAGTTAACGTACGTCATGACAGTTTATATGCAATTGGTCAATTTGTTAAATCTGTCTGTGGGATGGAAGAAAGGGGAGAAAGGCAGCAGTTGTAATTAAAACGTAAATTTCTCATTATATACTAAAGCATATAGTTGTCCGTAATACGTCAAGGTCATGAACAATGACGATGCAGCCGAGAACTGCTCGCGGACACAGTGCACCCTTAACCATCTGCTAAATGACAGTAACTATGTCACAAATAAATGCCGAGCACAGAAGAGTCTTTCAGTGTCTCTTCCTATAATTAGATGACAGAGTCACTAGTATTTATGTTTGAATGCCTCTATTAAGAGTTTTCACTCCTTGCATCCCAGTGAACTTTAGGTATCGGCAGCATCAGCCAGCACTAAATACGAAAATTTAAACGACTACAGGCATCTGGTTAACAACTTTTTTTTTTCTTTTTTTTTGCTTTTAAATTTCTGCAAGCTAAGTGTTAGACGCGACAGGCAACTGTCGCCTCGTTGCAATCATTCTGCTGAATGCTGCAATTAAATGAATGGACTCTGCTGAATGCGCAGTTGGGAATAGTTCTCATTGATTTCTGAAGGTGGCGTTAGGCATCTTTGTTAAAATGCGCTTCGAACGCATAGTAAAGATTCAGCGTAAATACTGTAAAAGAGAGTTGTGCAAAGTTAGTCAACATTCCGAAAAACGAAATTTTGATTGTGCTCATTCGATAATATTATTAACATTTTAGAGCTTATTTTTAATATAATTTCTGTCTTTAGATGTCAGCATGGCACATGTGTAACTCTGGTGTCATATAATACTTACAGTGAAAAAACGTGATTATTATTCACATTTTTGATAACAATCAGTTTATTAAAAAATTACTGAGTTCACCTTTAGGATTAAATAAAGGATACATTTTATCTTACTTTTCCTAAGCGCATTTTTCCGATTCTTTTCGAGTTGGGTCATTTATGGAGATTTTGACATCTGGGAGATCTCAAACTTTTGAGATATTGCGCTCTAGCAACAAGTTCATCCTAGTGGCTTCAACTGTATAGAAAATATTCATATATTTTAATCGCGTGTCACAAGAGAATGAGTTTCTGCATTTGGAATCGAAAATAGAACTTTCTTACAGAACTAGATATGGTTAACATGCATCAAATAACAGATGCTATAATAATTTTCTTCTAGATGAGACTAGTTTCGTTGACCTCATGCGATGTTCGTGGATTTATACTTATTGTGGTGAAAATCCATGCTTTTACGATTAGAACCACAAAACCAAATTTAAATTGTAAATTGTTGATGTAACAATTATTTACTAAGTGGCTTACTGGCTTACCTTTGTTATTTACTAAGGAAATTCTGGGCGATTTAGCCATTCTCTAACTGGGAGGTTTCGACTTGTCCAATTCTTTTTCCGTCTGTCTCTCTCTGAAGTAATCCACTTTTATCGTAATTATATGGCATTTATTTTTATTATTTTTAATTAGTCCACCATCTACTCATTTGGACTCATATGGATTTGGATTAACTGGTGCCGAAGTTAGAGAAGCGGCTTTCAAATTTTCAGTTAAGAACGAAGTTAATCATAAATTTAAATTTAAAATCTACAATCGTAGGATATGACTAGTTTATTCGTTTTTAGATAAAAAAAAATCTTCAAAATTTAAGCGTACTGAAGGCACAAGGTCTATTTTACTCTCTCTCTCTCTCTCTCTCTCTCTCTCTCTCTCTCTCTCTCAAAAACACTATACTCTCTCTCTCAAAAAAAAAAAAAAAAAAAAGACTAAATAAAGAAGCAGTTATCAAATTCTTCAATAACCTCATTTCGGTGTATGAAGACTTACAGCTGTGGAACGAGCCTTAAAATGTTCAGTGTTTATTAAATAAATAAGGCTGCAACTAATTTTCAAACTAGGCAAGTTATTTTTCTCACTGCTCAAGCGCAACACGACATGCTATACTACCATTTGTTATAATGAAAGAACAACAAAGGAAAATGGCATTTTATCATTATCATTTTACCTGTGCATTCTTATGAACACTGCATATTCCGCAACTTTATTAATAATATTTTGTACAGTTAATGTATTTTTATAGGAGATTTCAGTCTATTTAAATACATGATCTCCATGAAGTTAGCGAGAAGTAGACATTTTGCCTTCATTTTGTTTTCTCTTAATAAATCAGTTTTACTAGATGAATACATGCGTTTGTTATTTTAATATCAATTAAACACATCTGCATATAAATTATTAGATAATATGTGTTTCGCAACTGTGAATAATGCGCTTGTAATAAAATTGTTTTTCTTAGCTTGTCGAAATGTCCCTAAACGACTCTTATTTTTTTTCAAGGCTTTTAAGAATGGCAACTGAACCAAGCTTAGACGTTTACCGTCTATTCTGATCGCACCCAGATTGGCCAAATACTCGATCAAGAATAAATGGAAAGATATCTCGAACTCTATCTGTTCGTAGTATATTTTACGTTACAACTGCTTTACAACCGCAACAAATTATTATGTTTCCGTAGCTTATAACGTGGTATTTTAATATCCTTCTTGTCAAGTTATTGTTGTTGGTTGTTTTATGGTGCGTCAGCATCTAAGACCATATTTACAGATTTTCATGTCGTACCGGCTGAAAAACCCGGGATTATTCACGCGGAAAATCTTTGGAAAAATACTCCCTCCGCCCGAGACTGAAAACGCCTTTAACAATTCTTCCAATCTCCTACAGGATTCGAAGCTGGACTTCGTATCAAGTACTTACCCTTCTCATATAACCATACAAATCACGTGTCGATCGTTTACCTGATTGTGTGTTCATTTTATTCTGACCGGGCACTGTAAATCTGTAACCTGGTTCTAAAATGGCCAATATCAGTTTTTATGTATACATACCGTGTTTATAATATGACTTGAACTATTATTTTTCTTGAATTTTCTTATGCTAAAATTGCCAGTGTTTAGTTTTTTTAGTAACGGAAGAGAACTAGGCATTGGGAATTTTGGCATAAGGAAGGTATAACAAAAGAATTGCTCAATCATACTTTAAACACTATGCATAAAAACTGTCATTTCCCTTTAAGAATCAAGCCACAGAAATGTTTTCATATATCATAAATATCGTTAATTGGCATTTATACCTTTCTCGGATTGTTTTATCTTATATTATGACATTTTATATTTTCACTTTTTTCATTAGTGTGAACATCATACTACATTGAAGGTCGAGAAAATAAATTATGATTATATGATCGCTATCCAAATTGTACTTTTTGTTGGTTCCTCTGCGTTCACCCCGATCACTATCGGCTTGTTTGTGTTTTTTCATCAGGCATTTTGTTGGAAAAGCCTTTATAATGTGTTAACTAATAAAAAAATAAAAATAAATGATGAGATTTTTTTATTAAAAATATTTCAGTAAAGAATTTCATCTGTATTAACGAGAAGCGTTAGAAGTAATTTTCCTTTAGTTTCAAAAGGTTCATCTAACGTTACCTAAGATTACCTACCTTTTCTACGGTCTGCCTTTGCTCATTACGAATTACAAGGACATTTATTTTTTCTCATATGGAACTTTGTCTGGTACTTGCAACTTTGTTTCCCAAAATGATACGGGCTATTTCTTTTATCAACAGGAATTTAAGAAAGAAAACATATATTCAAGAAAGTAGAATGAAGTATTTTTTTAAATAAAAGATGCCTTGTGTATATCCTTGAGCGTAAAGCATTTGCCGGCCTCTGGAAAACAATTGATGTCTTTACCGTAGGGCTACAAATAGGTCACATATCCTGGCATCAGTCATTAGTTTTTTAAATAAATTCGGATTCGTTTTCTTTCTTTAATTGAAATCGTATATCCAAAAAAATGTGTGTCTTCAGGCCAGTATACAACTGGGTCGTAAGTCGTTTGTACTGTACAAGTACGTACGATTTGAGTACACAGTATGATTTGAGTACACAGCATTTCTTCATCTAAGAGGGTTGCAGTACAAAATAGTAGACTTCTTGTTTCTTATTTTTGTTTGTTTACAGAATTATTTGCGGAAACTGAGTCTCTTTTTTTAGTTGCAAAGCTTTAACAAGTGTAGTATAAATATTTCAAAAGAGGTCATTTAACATTTGGGCCCCTTTCATGAGTAAGCAGAACTATATTTTAAGTCCTAGGAAAATGTCGGCTTCAGTTCTCTGAAGTGGCTTTTTTTTGTTTTAATTACAAAGTTTTTATGGAACTTCAAAAAAACGTTACTTTTTTTAGATTGTTTGACGAATTCTACTGCGCCATTCTATCCGTCATTCCAGTGTTAGAAAAAAGGCTCCTGCTAATTAAGGAAAGCATTACAGGATATAAGCATTAGCCTTATCAAACAATTTAAGTTCGAAATCGCAACATTCTCCACCAATCAATACTCTTAAACTGTTTTATTTTCATACGGATGATAAGGAATAGATGTTCATCTACTACAGGAACTGGGGGGCTGGGTGAACAATCTGTACAAAAGTTCATTTTGCTAAATTTAAAGAAAGTAAATAAGTTATACAGGAAGGTTTATTTCTTTGTTATAAAGAGAATTTGTGCTCATCTTACCGTCCTCACCGTCCTCCCCACCCCGGACGGAATGGACCTGAGTTCGAATCCGTCAATGATGCGAGGAATTCTCCTGGGTCTTTTCACAACGTAGCTGAGTTAGTTGGTCTCAAGCGAGAGTAGCAGGGGCGGTTATAAGTATTTGGTGACCCAGGGATGGCGTTCTTAGTGGGCCCACTTTTAGGTATTAGTATATTGTTCATGGCACCATCAGTTAAATCAATGTGGTCACTTCCTGAATAATATAATCGGCCAATTAAGAGTAACTATTAGCGTATGAAGCCTCGCCACCATGCCCTGTCCGTGTACTTCTCTCCGTCGTTGATTTCACTCCAGTTTCCTCCTCTCTTAATGACATCGGTCTTTATCATGTCCTACCAGTTTATTCTTGGTCTCCCCCTTGGTCTTTTGTCTAATTGTAAATCAAACGTTCTTCTTGGAAAACGCCTCTCGTTCATCCTCTCGACATGTCCAAACCATTTCAAATGGGACCTTTCAATCCTATTCCGGAGTTTTTCAATCTGAATTCTCTCCCTAATCACATCATTCCTGATTTTGTCGCGTCTTGTCCTTCTAGCTATGCTCTTCACAAATCTCATTTCTGTCCCCTGCATTCTGCTTTCATCCTTTTGTCTCATGGTCCAAGTTTCAGATGCATACGCCACAACTGGTACGTAATAGGGCTGATATATAGCATTCTTACACTTCAATGGTATATTCTTGTTCCAGATCAGATCTCTTGTCTGCCTATAGAAATTCCCGCCTGCTTGTACCTTTCTACTTATTTCTTCATCTATCACTCCAGTCTTTGTAATAGTGCTTTTTAGATACTTGAAGTTGTTAACCATTTTAGCTCTTTCCGTACCACTGTAATGTATCTGTCAAGCTTGCCACTCCTCTTTAGAAGCATTACTTGACTCTTCTCCTGATTGAAAACCAGTCCAAATTCATTGGCCCTACCAGCCCAGATATCAACTTGACACAATCACAGGGTCGATACATAATATTTTAGGACCATATTTTAGAACGTTGTTAGACTATGAAAAGTGGGAGCTTGGTTCTACCAGGGTCGTGTCGGAGCAAGTGCAGTATCCACTACCACTGACATTCTAATCGTGAAAACCACTCTATTTGTAGAGGATTTTGGTTGAAAAGTTGCTTCAAGGTCGTAATAACCGTTAATAATTTAAAAATTCAAATGTCAATTGTGAGTAGTGTCTGTATGTACTCTAAATAATAAATAAAAAAAGGCTTACAAATTAATAATAATACCCTAACACAAAAAATACAAGTTAGGTAATTGAGGTCCCTGGACTCGAGGGAGCCAAGGGCTCAAGCCCTATTAGCCGTGCCTGGATCCACCCCTGTAGGGTAGCATAGTTTTATCTCCCGAAAACTCGAGTTTTTCGGAGAAAAAATTCCAGAAAATCGACACAGGACACGCGAAAATTAGGGACATTATATACGGTGCAATATGGTCTAAGTTGCTATGCGCCTAAAACACTACAACCAAGCCAACTAACTATCACAAACTGTTCCTATTTTCACACTGTTCTATGCTTTAGTATAAATAATCCACGGTAGATGAATTTGTATAAGAAACTTCCAAAGTACGCTATATTATTTATTGTTGTGATGTGTATTATAATTTCTTACTGTGCGTGGTCTTTCCTTTTGATTGTGATTGTGCAAACTGTGATACGGCGCCTCCGTAGCCACGTGGGAAGGAGCAGTAGTGCGTAGCACACGCTTCTTGATTAGACCGGGGTTCGAGCCCGTCACCACCAAATGCGGAGGATGAGGAAAGGTCAAGGGAATAACCACCGCATATTCCCGGAGCAATATGGCCTTAGTTGCTAATGCTCCTAATAACAAAACATAACAAAGCAAACTGTGATTTCGAGATAATCCCGCAGTACATATAAGCTTTGCCGAGAAGCATGATATACAGTTTGGTAGACTTATGGCGTCTACACTGTACAGCAGTGCTGAACATACTTTTGGGCTAGCCGGGAGCCTTTTGCATCTTTAAGAAGTTGGAGGGCTCCACCAAAAAAAATAAATAAATAATAAAAATAATAATAAACATATTAAATTTTTGCCAAAAGTAAACCTGATTAGCACTAATAAATTTACCACACAGGTATTAAAAATGTATAGATAATTTTTCATTAAAGCCGATTTCGTATATCAGCTTTCCCAGGTTCATACCGCTGGTTGGATACCAAATAGCATACAAGGAAAATTTTGCTTATCCAGTTTTAAAATCAATACAGTGAATCATGCAGTAAAATACAAATATATAAATGCAATTAAAATTCGCTGCATTTCTATCAGAACATTTATAACACTTGATTATAATGAAAGTAGGAAGTTTAGGGGATAATGAATAATAATATCGTCCTATAATTGGGCATATAAAACATTAGTTCTTTATGTGTCAGTTTAAAAAAAATTGTGATTGTTACATTCAAGGAAACCTTTGACTAATGGCTTGAGCGTGTACAGAGAAGGGCAACAAGATTGGTGAGGGGAATGAAGGGATCCTCTTACCAAGAGAGGCTTAAGTTCTGCAAATTGCAGTGGCTGGAGACTAGGCACCTGCACGGTGATCTGATTGAGGTGTATAAGGCCTTGAATGGGTTGAGCACTCTGAATTCTGATGGGATCCTTCCACTTGTTCTGATTACGAAACTAAGGGAGCATAAATTCAAATTAAGAAAAGACAGATGTAGAATAGATGTGCGGAAATTTGCCTTTAGCCAGCGGGTGGTTAATTGCTGGAACAAACTTCCATCTGTCGTTGTGGAAGTTGATAGGTTGAATAAATTTAAAGAGGAACTGGACAGGCATTTGGAGGGAATGGTGTGAATTTTTTTTTTTTTTTTTTTTTTTTTTTTGGCTGATGCTGCATAAGCTCATACACTTGCTTTCTTGCATCACATGCCACTACTACTACTACTACTACTACTAATAATAATAATAATAATAATAAATAATTTCATTTTTTGCATTAACAGCAATTTTCGATTACTTTCATTGTTTTAAGTTGCTGTGGTCAAAGCTTGGATTATTTGTTTGCAGAATGAAAACGCTTGAATAATCCTCAATAATTCTCCCCCTCCATGTCATCGACGGTACCTTTTCGAATTGGCAGGGTACGACAGTTCTCTTAGACACAGTAGGCTCTATTACAATAAGATTAAGGTTAATTAATCTTATTTATGCGAACGAGATCGTTAAGATTAGCAGTTGTAAAAATTGTGCTTCAGGCTCCTGTTCAGTTTTATGTTATAATGATAATTTTCTGCTTATTGTGCGCGAGCTTCAAGCTATATATTTATAATCTAGAATTAAGTGGCATTAGTTATTAAAGGACCCGGGCGCCTCCGTAGCCAGATGGGCAGGAGCAGCAGTGCGTAGCACACGCTTCCTGATTATCCCGGGGTTCGAGCTAATCAATACGGAGGATGCGGAAGGTCAGGGAATGACCACCGCATATCCCCAGCCTGGATAAAGGGTGAGGGTTGGCGTCAGGAAGAGCATCCGGCCGTAAAAATTTCATGTCAAAACAGTAAAAACGCTGACCTCATATATATAATGGGAAAAAGGCGAGGACAAAAAAAAAAAAAAAAAAAAAAGTTGTTGAAGGAACCTGAGTGCACGCAAGTATAGATATGAGCCCTGCGATCCATGAACCTTCCCTGTGCTGGTGTTATCGGCGGGTGGAACACTTTTGGATGACAGTGTTCAATCCTATGGGACCCAACTGATCAACAAAATATCGAAAGACGGGGGGGAAAACCAGGCCACACATTTCCTTGCTTGCTCCACCAACCTGAATCCCATCGATTTGGTCTGGGAAACCCTAGAAAGACGTACTGCAGCTCTTCCGAACTTTGCACTGATACTTAATCAGCTTGAGTGATCACAAGATACACGATAGTGGTTACTGATTCCGCAGTAACTCAACAGTACCTTGATTTTATCAATGCATTACATGTGCGAAACATGCCTGTTGGATGAAAGAAATGGCTTAAAAGGCAGCAATTATTATTAAAACATAAATTTCTTAAGTTCTGTTTCATAAATTTCGTTAAGTTTTGTGTATAGCGACGTACTGTACTAAACGGATAGTAGTCAATTAACCAATACTTTTCGCCAACTCATTTCAACAATTGCTGCATTTCAATGATCTATTACTCCTTAGAAACTTCATTTACTCAGCCACATAATCTGCCATTTTATATGGAGCCGAAATTTGGACCTCCACCACCACCACCACCACAATTGAGATTTACGCTAACGAGTATGGGCTGCTGCGGTGAATTTCCAATAATTTTCACATCCCTTCCCAACAGAGAACAACCCAAAGCGCAGTCTTGGAATTAAGAGACAGCCAGTTTTGCTCACCAAAACCACCTCACCTTCACAGTCACGATGCTCACCGGAATGATCAACTCTCCAAACTTCTGGGAATTGTGCTCATAGAGTATTTCGCAGGTCAACTTGAGAGCGACGCCAAACATTGAATCGGTAGTAACAGGCTTGTGCTAATCAATGGGTTTCTTTCAACCCAAACTTTGCCAACTCTTTTAGGCCCTCGACTGTAACTAGAGAAAGTTTCTGTTGGACAAAAAATATAGGCAGAATATCCTGAAAAGCCTTCCTTTTAGCTTAACATAATCTTCGGGCAAAATGTGACGACGTGGACAGTATAAATGACAGTATCTGCTAGATACTGTCATTTATACTGTCCTCTTCATCGAAAGAATTTTTGTTTTTTTGGTTGTTATTATTATTTTCGTTGTTGTGTGTTTGTGTGCGTGCGTGTGTGGCTGTGGCTGTTTCTATGGGTCCAATAAAGTTCTGAAATAAACAATTTGTACCCAATCTCTCTACCAGTCCTACCCAGTCTGTACCACTTAAACTTAATAATTTACACTTGGCAGGCTTATTTGTTTTTACCGTATATTTAATAGCCCTTTAGTGGGAAGCGCATTAGCTTCAAGCTGATGAATGCTTTCTCGCCGTCATTTACTGATTCATTTTGTTGGACCTACATTAAGAACACTTTTTCAGCTTCTGTTGGGATGGCACTCGCTAGTTGATAGTGGCTTCCAGTGATTAAATTCGAAAAACGGCGCAACTTGATCTGAGTAGCAAATTGCATGCCTAAGTACCGATGAGTATTATATAGCGAATATCGAATATATTCGCTATATAATGCGAGCATTATATAGCAGATGGCCCGAATATCTGTAAAAAACGTATACGTTATTTTACAGATATTCAGACCACCCGTAGCATTGTCCTTATATCTACAGTGTAGCACTAACCAGACGCAACCGAGATAAGCTATTCACTGTGGTAGGTTGGCAAAAATAGAATCTTCCCCTTTATATTGTTTATATTTTGTTGCATCTCGCTTGTCTTAATAACTAAATATTATCAACTACAATGTATATGGCACAAGAGCGTGCTTAAATGTGATTATTAATTAAAACCAATCCCCCCCCCCTCATTATTTTGGCGCTAAGTTGTCTAATGAGCGGTGACACCACCGTGTCATGATTTTCCAAGTCTTTATGGACCTCGGACACAAGTTCTTGAGAAGTGTATGTGTGGAGGTAATAAGTCATCAGCTGCTGTTTTCAATGTAAGAACAAGAGATATCATCTCTTCGAGACTGACTACAACAGTTACGGTGTCATTACAAAATAAGATTTCTCACGCGTTTTCTATTTTCATTTTAATAAATCGAAAATGCACAACTACAGATTTAACTACATGTAGTAATAAGACGTTTTTTTATACGTTATTCGTATAAAAAGTAATTGTTGTACCGAGGTAACTTAACCTTAATCAACAGTTGAAGTAAACTTCAAGGTCATCCTAAATATTCTGAAAACAGAATAATACAAGTCTAACACAGTTTGAAGGAAATCATGCAGAAAATATTTTTGATTTTAGTGGTTTTAAAATTTTTGACTACTGATATTCATTCCAGCTTAATAAATGTGCCATTTACGAATGATATTTAATAATAATATCCATAAATGTTCTTTTACGCTGTTAGAATTATAATTGATATGAAAACTTGGATTATTTTATTATAGTTTATATTTATAGCGACTCAATATTTGTAATAATCCAGGTAGTGTGTACATTAAACTAATTAAATATTTGCATCTGCATCTTTTTAAATATATATAACTACATAGAATGTATAAAACTCACTAAATAAGCATTTTTAAAAGGTTTGTTGTACCCGAAATATTTTGTTTTTCGCAAAAACAAAAATATAGGCCATCATTTTCCAATTACGTTACACTAGACGTCTAATAAAATTAAATTAGTAAGCTCCACATTCTTTTACTTTCTAACTACTGCCATTATTTTTGCAAACTAAAAAAAAAAAAAAAAAAAGGAAATGCAATTATTGTCGTAGCTCTAAAGTTGATTACTTCCATCTGTTTGCGTCTTTCAAATCTACCGGCAACTCCTTTTATACTTATGCTGAACAGACAAAACTAAATCGGGCAGCGAACCCAGACACGTTCAGTAAAAAGCCTCGGCCGTTCCTCTCGCATTTCAGTTAAATTACTTTGCTTGCTGATTAACGCTCTTGGGCACGCAGCCCTCCAGAAAGGGAAAGTCTCTTTGGAAATGATTAAAATTAAGGTGTTTATTTACAATTTAATTATCACACATATACAGTATACGGATGAATTAAAAATACTTTTATTATTAAGTAATTATTATATATACGTGTATTTATACTATAAGCATATTCAAAATTTACTGTTATCAATATTATTAACCACTTAATTTAATAATTATTTTCATATAATTCCCTCTATTGCTGAGAATAATTTTCTAGTTTGTTGTTAAAGAAAATGCATACGCCAGGGGCAGCTTTTTCTCTGACTGCATTTACATTTTTGTGCATATCCACTTTACGTCTGCAGGAGAGCTTTTATCCTTGAGATAACATTAAAAAAGCAGAAGGCAGCATTTTAGAGGGACACTCAACACTTCGTGACGGATGGCGTCCTTCAATCCGGCTAGAGTCTTTGGAAAGCAGTGCTGTAGGATACAGTGACTTGGGGGCAAAAGCTACTGCCAGAAATCTGCAGGCGTAGGTCGATACTAAAATAGATAAAATAGTGGACAAAATAGAAACTGGTATAAAACTATATCAAGACTGCCTAAAAATGTAACATAGGAAAAGAGCCTTGATTACAGATCTAGTGCCTTCGGCCTAGCAACTTTATTTTTTTTAAAATCTAATCTAACTGAAGGCTATATTTATGCAACATATATTTAAAAATATTGTTTTATTTTCCTTAAAATAATAAGAAACAATCGAAATGTTTAAGGTGTATAGTGTGCGGATTATGAATTGGAATATCCGAGGAAAATAGAATACAGTCAAGACATGCAATATATTTTTCCCAACTTCGTTTAAATTAATATAAACTGCAACTTTGATGCAGCATTACGCAGTGCGTTACATTTCATGCACATTAGAAAATAGTAATAATTCATGATTTATAACAAAAAATAAATAAATAACGCAACGACTTTTATGCCCGAACCGAGAACATTTCGTTTCTGGGCATCCGCCACATTGTCCATTCATTCCTCCAATCATTGCACTGCAAGGAACGTAATATCCATCGCTTTAGCAGCTACCATACGATATATGGATAGCCGTTGTGATATTTTATGAAAAAAAAAAATAATAATAATAATCTATTGGTCCAATTCTAGTGAAATTTATAAAATAAGACCCAAATAAAATAATAAGGCCCAAATATAAGATTTAACGAAAATAAATTCAGTGAAAGTCCAGTTATTACTTGCGGGGAGACAAAAAATAATAACTGCCAGATTTCTATTGGTACAATTTAAATGAAATTTGGCATGGCTCGAGAAATCTTTTTATAAGGTCCCTATATAAACTTGTATGAAAATCCATCCACAAGGAAACCAGTTGTTACATGCGGACGGACGAACGGACATGGTGATTACAATGGCGCATTACATGTATTCTAACGCGCCTAAAAACATGTTTTTATTTATTAAGTTTTTTTTTTTATAATTGTCAAAAACTAATGTAAAACTTTACTAAAGTTACAGCAGATTTTGAGGTCTTAATATTCCAGAGGATATTCCAATCGCAATTTTCACACTATGCACTTTAAAAACTTTCTTGTTAGTGTAAAGTAAATTAAAGGATTTTTAATAACGTTGCATCAAAATTGCTTTCCTTCCGCTGGACTACAGGATTACGTGAAGGGGTTTAAAGCAGTATTGCACAACATATAACCGATGGGGCAGGATTTGACCTGCCAATTTTTTTTTTATCCTAAATAATTTTTTTATGAAAATATTTAATTTTATGCTTTCATAAAAATAATCTATGAAGAAAATATCTATGCATGAACACACTTATCTGCCTACTCATTAAATCCATAACTCGTAGGCATGTTTGTTTTAAAAGTCTTACTTATTCATTTATACCTTTGACATATTTTTATATCTGTTAGTAGATTGACATAACCAGGAATACGGAGTGAGGGTGCGGCAAAAAATATTAATATAAAAAAACTTTATTTTTATATTCAACATATTACAATTTATAAAACTAAATTCAATTTTCTGTTTTTGTTTTGGAAGTTAAATATGCATATCCACACAGTTTTCTCTATTGGACAAAGTTTTGTACTGCGATCGATTTTGTTGGTATCCTGAGAAATTTATTACACGGCAGAAAAGAAATATTTCTTGTTCAGATTTTGTTCTATGATCAGATACTGTACTTAGATAAAAGTGCTGCAATGATATTTGTAATAATTCATTTCAGAGTTTTCCTTATTGCAGAGTATTTATTATACAGAACCTAATTATAAGATTTTATCATTATTGTTTTTATGAATATAGTAAAGTAAATATCCTGGAGTAAGTAATTACTCCAGGATATTTACTTTACTGAAGTCTATCCTGAAGATTCGTAAACAGTGGTTGGGCTTTGGTTTTGTGTGGTGAACTTGACACCTTATCCAACACGCTTCCAGTGTTCCCGTTTGTTTTGACTGCTTGATGTGTATCAGAAAGACTGCGACGCTTCCACAGTACACTAACTATCTTACGAAATTTCAACACCATTTTTAAATGCCATTCTTTTCTGGGAAGTTGTTCTTGGAAATAATCCTGAAATGAAGTTGTTTTCATTTTCAGTCTGAATCCGAGCTCGCTGCTTTTTCTCCTTTACTCAAAAACAACATTATTAACCTGTTTCGTACAGATGGTGTCCCCAATAGGAGTTATATTTTCATCTTATTATTTCTGGCACATATTTTATTATCAACAAAATTTCTGTGAGCCTTCTTTTTAATGTATTAAAATGTGAAATCGGTCAATCATATATGTTATTTAGGAATTCATACTGCCACTTTAATCTTAATTACATTTTAGAAGGATGGAAAAGAATTTTAATTAGAGTTAATTCTAATTGCAATAGTAAAAGCGTTAAAATAATGACTTTTATAAATGCAGAGATTAGCAATAGTAAAACCTTCGACCATTGTCTTTACGTATCTCTTCCAACAAACGTAAAATATTGGTCTTAGAATAATTTATAAACATTCATTTTAGCGATTTTAAAATATTACTAATAATAAAATATGAAATATGCAAATCATTCTGAACACACTTTTCCAAAGCCGGTCATATTAATTTGCCTAGTCTGCAATAAAAGTAAAAAGATTTGGGTAAGAGAGCCACATCGCCAAGTTATTGGACTGGATCGGTTCCAGAGACTTTCTGGTTCACGAGATACTACGTATTCACGTGTTTCCTAGACTCAACGAGGCAATACCCTCTTCTGCGTGTTCGCTGGTAACTTCAGACAGCACAGGAATTTAGTTCTGTAGGTAAGTGTACTAAACATTAACCTGAAAATACTGTTAAATGCCCTCAAATGCAACACTGCGTTCTGCTACTGCGTTTCACCCTCAAGAAACGTGTAAAATTTTTACATTTTTAGAAATAATTTGCTGAAATTAGTACATCAGATTGGTATTAGCATAAATTTTCCTTAATGCTTTAATTCAATTGAACTATCAAATTATAATTTTAAGACGAAGAGCGAAATACAACATGAAACAAGTTCTCCATGGCACTACCACTCACCACCTCACGCGAGTCAAATTTATCGAAGTAAATATGTCACTCTACAGAAAGGAGATGTTTGGAAATTTTATTTTAGAATGGCAAAGTTTTGCAAGATAAAGTAGATTATCAGAACGCCATCTCAGCTATTGTACTAAAAGAATTCTTTGTCTGTTACGTGCACAAAGTTTTGGTCTGTTTTATTTTGATACAGTTGCAGTTGACATCCGAGCTCGATATATTTAGAACATGTAATGTTGAGGTGGGTTTTAACCAACAAGCTAGTACAACAGTCGTTTGATGGCAATATCACATAATCGCAAACAAGGAACCCTAGGCTTTAAATAGAAGGACGCACCGTGCACGTGTTCAAAATCTTGAATATTTCTTTAGGCAGAGCGCCTCTTTATCAGAGTCTCCCTTGGTTTTCCTATCACATCACATAATTTTTAATATTCTAATTAGGTACATATGTATTTTTAGAGAAGTATGGAAAAAAAATTACTGAGAATTTTTTTTCTAATAGCTCAACATATGAAGTTCGTAAATTTCAGAATTTACTCTAAATCAATGGACTGATAAAAGAATAATAGTGTAATATTCAGTATGGACTGAGTGTAAGAAGTGGTAAACAAAAAGAATTTATTAACGTACAGTTCTTATCCCGATGATGGTAAATTTCTTTATCAGCTTGTGTTAATTATAAAAACATTTTCTGGGACACCTAATATACACTGAGTGATCACTGAATTATGACCACCTACCTAATACTTCGTAGGTCCTCCTTTTGCCCTCAATACAGCAGCTATCCGACGTGGCATTGATTCAACAAGATGGCGGAAGCGTTCTGGAGGTATGGCCAACCAAGCTGTGTGTAATGTGGCTAGCAATGCAGGTATGGAGGTGATTTGTGTATACAGACGCCTGATATGCCTTTCCATAGTGTCCCACAAGTGCTCTGTGGGGTTGATATCAGGAGTTCGGAGGCCAATCGATATGCTGGAAGTCAGAACTGTGTTCCTCAAACCATTCCTACAACAAGTGCCTGATGGCTCGGCGCATTGTCATCTTGGAAGACACCATCGCCATTCGGGAAAAAGTGTAACATAGCGGGGTGTACACAGTCAGCAAGCAGTTGACGATAGCGGAGACCAACTAACCCGACTGAGTACGCCCCTAACAATGCCGCCAAATTCTAATCAGCGTCAAAAAATTGAACCGCTTTCTCGTAAACCTCTTTCGGCCCTTCCAATTTCTAGTGTTCACTCCCCCCCCCTTTAGGCCTTGCCACTGAAATCCTCGAAAAATAGGTGGCGGAACCTGCCAGAGTACTTAAATAATCTACTGGATGCCTGACCTGCCTCCTCGTGGAAAAGTGTGGGCAACGGTGGGTCCCAATAGGGCCCCAACGGCTAAATGGTCAGAAAAACAACAGAACATAACACTACACAACAAACCACTCCCCACACACTTTAAATCTCTGGCCTCCACAGAGATCTGTGTCACTTACAAAGAATACAACGCGGAGATGGGGGGAACCCCCGGTGCCGTCAGACAAATAACACACTTAATCATAAGCGGCAGTGATACGTTGTTCCACATGCATCAGTTCCTGCCAGTGAAACATGCCCCACATCATACAACTGCCTCCGTCGGCCTGCACTTTTGATACCATGTGTGATGGATCAAGAGCCTCATGTTGTTGACGCCAAATCCATACACGACCATCCACGGTGTGGAGTAAATAACGTGACTCATCCGACCAGCACACCTTCTTCCGTGACTCATCCGACCAGCACACCTTCTTCCGTGACTCATCCGACCAGCACACCTTCTTCCGTGACTCATCCGACCAGCACACAGTCTTCTAACGTCCAACTTGCATGCTCTTTGCACCGGGCGAGCCTTTTACGCCGATGAACCTTGGTTAGGAGAGGATACCGTAGGGGTCGTCTGCTGGTATAGCCCATACATGCGAGCGTGTGACACATGGTCATGGCAAATATTGTTCCGGGTTGGCCCATGTTGTATTGGGTAGTCAACTCTTGAACAGGGCTGCGCCTGTTTGCCTGTAAGAGTCGTCGGACCCAGCGCTCACCTCCAACTTCAACTTCAACCTTTCGCTAACCTTTGCAGTTTTGCCGTCGGGTCGTTGTTTGACCATTTTGACGCCAGTCCTGGTACACTTTAACTACGGCAGCTCTCGAACACCCCACCAGTTCAGCTGTTTGGGAAATCGCGGCACCAGCTGGTCGAGCTCCCACAACCTGTTCTTTATCAAAGTCCGATAAATTTTACCCATCACGCTCGGAATTTTACTACCTACTGAACCACTGACACCTTATCTATGCTACGTAGGTCGACTAACTGCGCACTCTCGTACCTTACGTGGTCAACGGGTCGCATTCACTTTTCATAAGGGTGGTCATAATTCAGTGATCACTCTGTATATTTGCTGTTATTTAATAACGATTATGCATCAACGCTGGTCCCTTGCTCTAATATTTAGTTACTTAACAAAAATTAATAGCAAAATACTACAGTAAAAATAATTATGAACTGAATTATAGTTTGGGGTTGGAAAAAACTAATAGTTTTTTTTTTTCACTGTTATACGTTTATTTGTAACAACCAAGACTTGATAGCATTACTCAAAAATATAGTTCCCCCCATTCTCTGTCATTAAATCCAGTCCTTCACCAAATTTTTTTTATGGATGTTATGACTGTAAAACTCGAAAGAATTTAAAACAGACAAAAGACAGTTGTAAAGCAGTTTAACTGCATTGTGGTTGCTATATTTCTATATAAAAAAGTACAGGGATGTTAAAATTAAAGTAGCTACGTAGATACTCGTAAAACTTGTTACTACGTAAAACTAAAGTATCCAAGTAGAGGACTCTGGAATGAGTTCTAAGGCTCGTACTGAAGAGAAATTTGGACAACAGGTACAATAAAGAATGCGCTCGCTATTTATTCGGAAAAAAAATTAGTTACAAAATTTGTCACTATGTGGCGTTGTGGCAATACAAATCACTTGAACAGCGCTAGAATTGTTCAATGTGTCCTCCATTTTGGTCAACAATAGTTTCCATTCGAAGAACAGCATTTTCTACAGCAGAACTAACATGTCAACTGGAACAGCCAGCACATGTCTAATGCTGTCCTTCAGATGGCGCCTCCGTAGCCAGGTGGGCAGGAGCAGCAGTGCGTAGCAGACGCTTCTTGATCAGACCGGGGTTCGAGCCCGTGACCACCAAATACGGAGGATGCGGAAAAGTCAGGAAATGACCACCGCATATCCCTGGAGCAATATGGCCTTAGTTGCTAATGCTCCTAAAAACCAAATAACAATAACAATAACAATGTCCTTCAGATCTGCCAGAGTTTGACACCCTTCCCGATACACCTGGTTCTTCAAAAAATCCCCACAACCAGAAGTCGCATGAGGTGAGATCCGGTGATCGGGGTGGCCAAGATGTCTGGAAACAACGGCTGATGACCCGTTCGTCTGTAAAGTGTTGCCTTAGCAATCTTTGGACACAGCGGTGGATGTGGGGTGGCGCACCATCTTGCATGAATATGTTATCCTGAAGGCACCCACGTTGTTGCAGCTCTGGTATTGCGAAATTTGCCAACATTTCAGAATATCGCTGTCCAGTGAAGGAACAGGTGTGGGGTCCAGTCGGCGTTACCTGTTCAAAGAAATATGGCCCAATCGTGAATGTGGCAGTAAATCCACACCACACTGTCACTTTTGGAGAATGCAACGGGACCTCTTGGATAACTCGAGGGTTTTCTGTTGCCCAAATTCGATAGTTGTGCGTATTCACTTGTTCATTTAAGCAGAAGTGGGCTTCATCATTCTAAAGGATTTTCCATGGCCAAGTGATATCCCCTGTCATTAGCGCCAGAAACTGAAGTGCGTATGTGAAACGAATATCTGCATCACCATGCTTTAGCTGCTGTAGCATGCGCATCTTGTAAGGATAGTACCGCAACACCTGACGTGGATTTATCAAGTCAATCTCCATGTGGTAGCGCAAGGGCGTCCACTTCACGAGAAACAGCTGGCACACTTGCGCTACCACATGGAGATTGACTTGATAAATCCACGACAGCCATAGCCACATCTTCAACACGAGAGGAGTCCACTCGCTTTCGACCTCTACCTGGTTGAGCACCAAGGTGTCCTGTCGCTTCAAATTTCGCAATCATTTTGCGGACAGCACAAACAGTCATAGGTCCACGCCTTATGTGCTTCTGACGCCGGAATTCTTTGATAGCCGCGGTTGCATAGTTGCTGTTCTGATAGTACAGCTTCACTAATAGCGCTTTTTCCTGCAACGTTGCTGTTCTTTTAGTACAGCTTCACTAATAGCGCCTTTTCCTGCAACGTTGCTGTTCTTTTAGTACAGCTTCACTAATAGCGCCTTTTCCTGCAACGTTGCTATTCTTTTAGTACAACTTCACTAATAGCGCCTTTTCCTGCAACGTTGTTGGCATTGCTGCTGTAGTGCCGGAAAACATCTACTGTATGAATTTGAAGAGACTGCTTTGCTTTTATACAGTATAGTAGAAAATGAAAGTGAAAGTGTGTTTAGGGTCATACAGCACCAGGGGATTCCCCCATGCGATGAAACGGGACAGTGGCCATCAGATTGGAAGAAATCAATTTTTATTCCCTTACCAAAAAAGGGAGATCTGAAAATTTGCTCAAATTACAGGCCTAATTTCTCACGCTAGCAAGATTCTTCTTAAAATCATATTAAACAGAATCTCAAGAAAACTTGAAGAAGAAATGCCAGAAGAGCAAGCAGGTTTCAGAAGGGGCAGAGGTACGAGAGATCAGATCTTAAGTCTACGACTGATTATTGAAAAATGCAAAGAATTCAATGTTCCAGTCGTTTTGAGTTTTACAGATTATTCAGAAGCGTTTGATTGTGTTCAACATGAGAAACTATGGGAAACGATAACTAATATGGGATTCCCAATCCACATAATTCAGCTGATTAAGCTACTCTACCAGAAACAGGAAGGAACTGCGAGAACCAACATGGGAAACACGGACTTTTTCAAAATAGGTAACGGTGTCAGGCAGGGCTGTATTTTGTCACCTCACCTTTTTAATCTTTATGCCGAAGATATCATGCGTGAAGCTTTGGAATATTTAGAGACTGGTATCAAAATTGGAGGACTGAAAATAAACAACCTTCGTTATGCAGATGATACTGTGCTAATTTGCAATTCTAAGGATCATCTTAAAGAAACTGAGGAGAGTATGTGAAACAAGTAAGAAAAAAGGATTGTTTCTGAATGTGTGTAAAACTAAAATTATGGGGATTGGTGATAATCTCGGTTCCAGTAAAGTGAAGGTTAATGGGCAAGATATCGAAGAAGTTGATGAATTTGATTACTTAGGGTCAAGAAAAAATAAAAAAAATAGTGACTGCCCAAACGATGAAAGAGACGACAGGCAATTGCGAAAACGTTGGTCACTGATCTGACAAAATTATGGAGAGATCAAGATCTGCCCCTAAAGACGAAACTTAGAATAATTGATTCGTTAATTTTTCCAGTTGCCACATGACTATGAAGGATGGAATCTGAAAAGAGTTGACAGGAAAAAAATTAAGGCATTTGAAATGTGGTGTTACATGAGAATACTGCATATTTCTTACTTGGATCGAAGAAAAAATGAGTGGGTATTGAATAAAATGGGCAAGCCTTCTTCTTCATAGCATCAACAAAAGAAAACTCAAGTTTTTTGGGCATATAGTAAGAAGGGAAAATTTTCTGTTGAAGAATATAATGGAAGGAAAAATCGAGGGGAAGAGTTGCAGAGGAAGACCTGCAAGTAGGTGGTAGATGACTTTCAGTAGGTGGTAGATGACTTTCATCAACCGGTGAAATACCACCACTTTGCTTATTGGAGGCTTGAAGTGGTGAAACCCATGTTTAGTCTCTAGAGCAAAGTTTCCAGCACCCCCCTTCCCCCATACTTCTCCTTCAACCCATGCACGGTACTAAGTACTATAGGTTTTGATACCTTTCGTGTTTGGGGTTTTCATAAAAAAAAAAAAAAAAAAAAACTAGGTGGAAGGATAGGATCAGTGAACTTCTGGGCATGACACTTTGCGATGCCGCTCGTAGAGCACATGATCGATGCAGTTGGAGGAATTTGTTGGTGGCCACAATAGCTCCCCAGGGAACTATGTGTCTGAAAGAAGAAGATCTCGCGGCGAAAAATGAGCATGTATAAATTATTGAAGTTCTTTTGTCAAATAAAATGATAAATTCTCTTTACTTGAATCAATACTTGAATCTCGGAAAGAAATCGCTGAAATCAACGATATTCATGAAAAAATGTTTACATGCTACTTTACCATCACTAGGAAAGTGCCAAAATAGCGAGAACAAGTCTTAAAGACACTTTATTAAATATCGGTGGCTCTTAGAATATGACCTTAGATTTGGCCTACAGCAGTGACGTATCATCCTGTGGCGCGTGTACCATCTGCATCAAGGCCCTGAACTCGGGGGACCCAAAAGGGAAGAAGAAAAATAAGAGAGATAAAAATGAATAATAAATTACGTTGCACTGGGGCCCAAACTCTTGATTTTATGCCACTGTCCTATTGAAATTTCGGAGCACAATAAATGCAGTAAACAAAAAAGAAAGTGAACTTCAAGAAGAAGAAACCATGAATGAAAAAGGCCCACCTTCATAAAGAAGACCGTACTATTACGCATTACATGAAACCGTTAGTTTTCTTTTGCTTTTTCTGGCAGAAAATATTAATTGGTGGAAACCAATTTGTTGGGCCTTTTCCACGCGGTGTGTTAAAAAAGTAATAATGTTATCAACTGAGCTATTCCAAAAGCATCTTTTATGGGAAACATTTAGCTTTCCTAACCCCCTGCTGTAAGCTTTAGCATTAGTTTTACATAAATACTTAGTAATTTAAAGTTTAAAACTTATTAGCACGAAATTTATGCGACGCAACCTGAATTACTATATGCTGCAAAAAACTCAATAGATGTATCGGCTGCAGGTTCTTTCTTAAGTACATTATTAAACAAAATTAAACAAAAATTATTATTAAACAAAATTTGGGTTCTTTGGTCTTAGGTTTGGGCCTTATGTGCTGAAAGGTCTCAAGTAAAAATTGCATTCTTTCACGTTGTCATTTATCTTAGTCTTCCGTCTCCTGAGCTATTAGAGCATCTGAGAGGAAGAACATTTATTTTCTTCTCTTTTCCTACCCACTGTTTTTCCCTTACATTACACTGCAACAAACAGTGTTGTTGTACTGATTGGTGCGTACCCATAGCTATTTTAGTAAGTCAATCTGTCATTCCTCAGCTCTCTGGTCGCGGAGCTCTACCGAAAATGGTTTGTATCTGCCATTTAAGGACAACAGACTTGAAGAAAGAAGATAATACGATGTTTTAAAATGTTTTAGCCTGTTTTATAGTTATATGTGCACTCGTGTTAAAGTACTGATATTTCACTGCAGAATAGAAATGATGCAATTGCACTAACTTGTACGTCAGTACTGATATTTTTAAATAGTATATAGAACTAGTTTTATAGGTTCTAATTTTATCTGGATGTTTCTTATGTTTGTATTTTAATACAAATATAAGAATACAAATACAAACATTTATCACTAAGGATCGAATGTCAAATTTTCTTATCACAGGCAAAGTATTTCTTAAAGACTGGCCGAGTATATCTTAAGTATATTATGTTTAGGTTGACGCTTTTGTACATATGCATGTTGAATGTTTTTCGTTATAGAGGAAAGAAGACATGGTATTTTATCGCTTTGACCGCAATCCTAATCATAAATTCAAGATATATTCCAGTTATAATCATCTTTTACGTTGCTCAGGTTTTATGTACTGTATATGCTTTTATCTTTTACGTTACGTTGCTCAGGTTTTATGTACTGTATATGCTTCATCAAACTAGTGAAATTTCTTCAAAAGAAGGGTAGCTTAAATATGTTTTTAATGTTTAAATTATTTAGGACAATAACAGTGCTCTTAATTTTTTATAGTTTAAGAGACCAGATTCTCTGAGATTGATCTCTAATCGGTCAGGTCCATGAAAATCAGAAAATACAGGCCAACCAGAAGTCTGGAGGTTATGATAGTTCATTTAGCCCTCTAGCTGATATGCTATTTAGGAGTGGAGTCGCATTTGACTCAATGCCGATTTAAATAAATAAATAAACCATGTAGAAGTTTCTTTAGCTGGGATCGAGCCCTGTCCGTTTCCATTAAGTGTGAAAGAGTAGTAGTCTTAGCCACTGTGCTAGCCATGAGTCGAAAGCGAGACATCATTAGTTGAATCTTTAGAATTTAATTGAAAATTCAAACGGAAAATTTCCAAACAGTGGAGGATGCCATTCCACCACCATGGAGATTCTGAAAGTGCTCCTTCAGTCAATATGATTGCCCGACTTTCGAGAGAGTTGAATTATTTGCATTTTCATAATACGTGCTGCACTTTCTATGATCACAAAGATTTCTGATGAAATAGGAAAATGTGATATTATAATTTATTAACCAAAATTAAGCAAGCAACCATTCAGGAGAACATATCAATCCCATTTCGTAGATAAAAGGAAAAAACGAAATTTATTTTACTCAGTGCAGACTGCAGTGGGCGAATGTTTCGTTGTGCTTTGCCCAGCAAACCATAATTTCTCTACTGTTTTTTGATTTTTTGACTGAGTGACACTTTACCTGCTCAATGGCAGAAAGGTTAGCAGGGTGGTTAATGGACGTAATCGCGATATAGTACTGCAACAATATCTATAACAAGTAATATAAAAAAAAAAAAAATTAAGTCAATTCCTACTTAGGTCAACAACGAACTTTCTACTTCAAAAATTATCGATTTTCGCAAGAATTGAACTCGCATTCTTCACCTTCACGTGAAAAATACTGAAATCTTTCCATTTTACCGATTGAGCTACTGCCTGTTGATTTCAATTTTATTCCTAAATTTATATCCTGCTAAATATCTTATATAAGAGAAATTTTTTTCTCCCATATAAAACTAAAATTAATTAATTAAATTTAATTAATGAATTAATATTTTAAAAAACTGTATTAACATCAAGTGTCATCTACTACAAGTTTAAAAAAATGTATTTGAACTTGAGTGGATGAATAGAAAGTATTTTATTAACGATTGAAAATTTGAACAAGATATATAAATATATATAGGGAGAGTGTGAACTAATAGTAGGAATTGAAAAAATGAGGCGGATGAGGTGTGAAGCAATTAATGTTTAGCACGAACAAATGAAGGATATTTCATATGGGAGCAATAATCCCAAATAATATACCAACTGTGTGTTCCGCACTCAAGTTAGAGGAGAACGAAAAAGACCTAGGGTAATTGCTCAATCAGACGTAAAGTTCTCTGAACAGTACAAACAGGCTGATAGGACAGCTCATGGGGTTTTGTCAATGATATATAGGGATTTTTCCAGCAGGAATAAGGAGGTGGTTATCCTGTTTTGTAAGGCTATGGTTAGATCACATCTTGAGTATTACATACAGGGCTGGAAGCCCCACTTTAGGAAGGATATGGATCTGTTGGAATGGGAGCAGAGAAGACCAACGAGATTAATGAGTAGCAACAAAAGGAGTACTCTTACCAAGAAAGACTGATTCCTCAAATTGCAGCGTCTGGAAACTAGGCACCTGCGCGGAGATCTGATTGAGGTGTTTGAGGCTTTGAACTGACCGAGTAAGCAAAATATTAATAGCATCCTTAATCTTGCTCAGACAACACACATAAGGGGACATACATTTAAATTGAAGAGGGCTGGTTGTAGGATAGATTTTTTTTTTTTTTTTTTATGTGAACCCCAAACACGAGAGGTATTAGAACCTTTAGTACTTAGTACCGTGCTTGGGTTGGAGGTTGAGAAGACGAAAGAAGATATTTGTTGACATTGGACTTGAACTTCTGAAGATTGTAATTTAAAGGAAATACGTATGAAGGAAGGTTGTTCCAGAAAACGGCAGTTGAATGAATAAATGAGGAAGATGAAAAGTTGGTTCTGTGGGTTTGAAGCTGGACAGTAAATGGATGTTGGCTGGTGGCGGCACGTGTTCGGACTGTTTTGAAAGAGAGAGCGGGAATTATAGAAGCCAATTCAGAAGAACAGTGCCCATGGAAGTATCTGTAGAAGAGGCATGCAGCAGAAACAGTGCGTCTATGAGACAGCGAGTGGAGAGACTCTGTTAGAGATGAATCATTAATTAACCTAACTGCCCTCTTCTGAATGGAATCAAGAAGCCTGAGAGAGGTTTTGGGGGCACAACCCCAGATGTGGGAACAATATTCCATGGCAGGGCGGATTTGCGATTTATACAGAGTGAGCAGCTGTTTGGAAGAAAAGTAACGCCGAGAGCGAAAGAGAAAACCAAGTTTTTTAGATGCAGAGGAAGCAATATTTGTAATGTGCTTGTGCCAAGAGAGATTAGAAGTCAGGGTAATCCCCAAAAGAGATATATCTTTTTGCCTAGAAATTGGAGTGTCACTAAAGATAAGCATAGGAGCAGAAGAATCCTTTTTGCGAGATATAAAACAAGACTGAGTTTTAGAAGGGTTGAAATCAACTAAGTTTCTTTGCCCCACTGGAGAATTACCCGTAGATCGGCATTTAAGGAATTGGTAGCAGATTTTCGAGAAGTTGAAGCTGATTGAGCAGGACAAGGTTTCTCAAAATGGAAAGTTGAATGCAATGTGCTATCATTGGCAAAACTATGGATAGGATTTCCAGTCAATGGAAGAAGGTCATTGATATACAAGAGGAAAAGAGTGGGGGAAAGAACTGAACCTTGGGGGACACCGGCATTAGTGGAGAAGTTAGAAGACGGAGAGCCATCAACCATCACCCTCAGTGAGCGATCAGAGAGAAAACTGGATAACCAATTACTAAAAACAGTTGGCAAACCATAAGATGGAAGCTTGTTTAGAAGACCTTTATGCCAAACACGATCAAAAGCCTTTGAGATGTCAAGAGCAACTACTTGTGTTTCACCGAACCTTTCCATTGAATTAGTCCACAAATGGGTAACATAAGCCAGAATATCACCAGTGGATCGACACTGACGGAATCCATACTGGTGATCGTTGATCAGACGGAAGGTTTCTAGGTAGTTTAAGAGTTGGCGGTTAATTGATTTCTCCATTACCTTAGAAAGAGTAGAAGTAATTGCAATGGGACGATAATTGGATGGGAGGGATTTGTCACCCTTTTTAGGAACTGGCTGGATATGAGCAAATTTCCAAGCAGAAGGAAAAACACCTTTAGAATAAGAAAGTGAAAAAAGGCGGCAAAGAATAGGAGTAAGTTCAGGAGCACAGGTTTTGAGAACAAGTGGAGAAATACCATCAGGACCTGTAGCTTTCTTAGCATCGAGATTCATCAAAATCCTTCTGATATCCTTTTGACGGAAGACCACAGGAGGCATTGAATGGAGTGTGTTGGGAATGGTGGGAGGTGTTTTACCAAGATCATTAATACATGAGCTGGAAGAAAAATGGGATGCTAGAAGGTCAGCTTTATCTTTGGCTGAAGTGACAACAGAACCATCTGGTTTGGACAGAGGTGGGAGCAGAGATGGGCAAAAGTTGCAGCCAATAGCTTTGGCAAGAGACCAGAATGCTCGGCTACCATTAGGGCAAGAAACAAGTTTTCTACTCTTAGCCTGTTCAAACTCTAGTTTGGACTGATTAATAACTGCTTTACAATTGTTGCGAGCTTTGGTGTAGGCAGAAAATGAAACTGAAGAATTAGAGACAAGCCAATTACGATATGCAACATTCTTCTCTTGGACAGCCTTAGCACATTTATTGGAAAATCAAGGTTTAGATAAAGGACGAGATTTTAAAGTGGAATGTGGGATAAAGGATTCCATTCCTGCAAGAATAATTTCACTGACACGATCTGAGCAATCGTTGACATCAGAACTTTTGAAACAGTAATCTGACCAAGGAAAAGAAGAAGAAAATAAGTCTCGCAGGTCATCCCATTTTGCATTCTTGTAATGCCAAACAACACGAGGAATAGCCATGAGATAAAGGTTCCATTGGAGAAGAGACAATCACCAAGTTGTGATCTGAAGTGCCTAAAGGAGCTCTCACTTCGACCGTGTACTTAGAAGGGTTGTTTGTGAGAAAAAGATCAAGCGTATTGGCTGTATGATTAGGATGCCCGGTATTCTTGTAGGTAAATGAACAATCTGTGCTAGGTCATTAGTAATTGCAAAAGCCTCAGCATCTCGACCTGCTGGGTCGGTGTGACTAGAAAACGGAAGCCAGCTGGGGTTGTGAACATTAAAATCACCAAGGAAAATTACCTCACTGTTAGGAGAGTTGGACTGGAGAAAGTCAAGTTGCAACGAGAGGAAGTCAAAGAGCTCCAAGTGATTAGTCGAGTTGGGAGAACGGTAGAGACAACAGATGAATTTGACACAATGAGGTAGAGAGATTTTAAGCCAGAGAAGATCAAAGAGAGGAGATTCCAAATTGCCAAGTCTCTGACAGGGAATATCAGAACGGACATATGCACAAGTACCACCTTTGAGGCGAAAGGAATCATACAGCGAATAATTTGGGCATCTGAGATGAGCAGTAGTTGAATCAACCGATAACTGAGATTCTGTCAGAAAAAGTACATGGGGTTTGGCAGACTGCAAGTGGAAATGGACATCGTTGAGATTAGAATTGAGACCACGTATATTTGTGAAATGAATTAGGAAGTCCTTGGGCGGTTTAGATCTTTTCGCAGATAAGCTTGCTCTATTAGTTTGACAATTCATGGTGTATTCAATAATAAGAAAAAGTGGGTGGGACATGCTGTATGAAGTAATGAAATTTTTGGATATGGCGTACATGTGGTAAGAATATACCCAGATCCTTGACATAACGTGGCCTCGACAATGCTCCCCGCATACACACTACTCGGACTCCCTCCAGTCACTATCTGGCAGAGTAGAGGTAGCAAGATTATACACTAGCTGATCCGGAAGCCTCCTAGAGAGTTACCAATAGGTCCGGTCCGGTGTACTAACTAGCGGCCGGCCTGCGAAAACCGTTTTAGAGCTGTACCCTCGAAATGTAAGGAATATTGGATCTCCCCACGACGTTCATCATAACCTCAAAAGTCATCAATCATACTGCATGATGGAAGAGATAGGGAAGGGTTGTTCGTAAGATGTTCGTAACTTTGCTCTCAGCCAAAGGGTAGTTGATTGTTGAAACAAACTACCATCTGGGTCATGGAAGTGGGTGGTTTGAACAAAATTGTGGACAGATTATTAGAGGGGCGTGGGTAGATGATATGGGAACTGTTATTTTATTTTATTATTATTTTTTTACTATTTTTGACTGATGCTGTATAAGCTTGTTTCCTTGCATCATTTGCCAATACTTGTACTAACTCTAAAGGTAAATGAATAGTTCGTAATTCTCAGTGGTTACGATCATTGCCCTTCCACACCAAAAGCTAGGTTCGAAGTTTCTTCTTGTCGGGAAGAACTTTATGAGCTTTTTCTCACCACCGAATTAGTTGGTCTCGGAGCAGAGTGATATAGTTTTTCTGTCCAAAAACTGGGGTTTTTCAACGTACAAAAGAGCAAACCGAACTAAAGGATACACTCAATTTAGAGACTCCATGTATTGACGCCTCATTGAGAAGAAAACTAAGGCCTCATGGCCTTAGTTTTCTTAAAGCAAAATGAAAAACAACCGTGGTCTCAGCAAAATTAATCCACATTTCGAGAATAGAGAGGTCCATTTGTATTATAAAGTAATTATGTACTATGGTATTATTGAAGTCGGCTTGATCATTAATAATCTAAAAAAATAAATTTTACTAGGCAGCCCTGCTATTCGCTTTATTAAAAACTGAGGTACACTGTGTACATAGGCAGTAGTTTGCATATCACTTCTTAGTTTTCAAAATTACAAGGAATTCCTAAAACTAAGGAATTTTTTGACAATTTTCAGTTAGCATGATTTCTAACTTTTGGGAATAAGGGGGAAAAAGACGTGGGCATATAGAAGTTGATATAAATATTATTTGTTTGTTTAAAAATATACACCACGCACAAATGTATTTCTTTGTATTTTTTTTTCTGAATGCTAAGGCCTCCGAACAGGAAATAGAACAGTGACACTTGCCACAATTTTGTACAGGTTCCGTTTCTTGTGTAGATAACGTTGAAATGTATTGATGCTTACAAGCTGAGCAGACTTGTGCAGTCTGAGACGGAGATAAAGGATTTCTCCAAGGATTTTTCTCTTTTTTTTCTTTCAACAAACAAACTAGCCTTAGAAGACGCGCAATTTGCAGACACAACGTTACTGATGCTTGTCGCTTTGAGTTACCTTGGCAGTACTTCAAAAACAACTCTAACTGAAGGCTAAAATACTGCAAAGGCTACTTGAAGCTATAATAGACTGTAAGCGACTTCATATGCATACTGTAGTCAAACCTTCAGATGTAATATGCATACCAAATGAACAAGACCAATATTTTATCTGCTATTCTGTCACCTTTTTACCCCCAGATTTCAATAACAGGTAGCGCCAGCAGACAGGTAGCAAATTTAGACTTAAAAAACTGGCCAACATTCTGTTCATCTTGTAGTTCTTATTTTCTTCTTACTATTACTAAGGGAACTTCAACTCAGAGAACTAGTTGATTCTGTCATGTTAAAAATAAAAGTGTTTTTGTTTCTGTTAAAGGTACTACAGTTTCTGAAAGCAAACCGCTTGCTGCTTTTACGCAATACCAATGAGTAGCATTGCTTGGTGTTCACGCCCACTACTGCAAATCGCCTACCGCTACAAATATTCTCAAGGCAAAAGTTTCATCAAAGAAGTGAAACTGCAGTACTGAAAATATCTCTGATGCCACAAAAGAACCAGTCATCTCGTCCTCTCATAGTACCAGTTCATACTGTTTTGCAACTAGTAGGGATATAAGTGAAAGAGCATATCTCTTAACCATAAGAAGGAAATACAAGCTCTTGCGGCCATAGCTGGTTATTCAGTCATGCTCTGTAATAGATTAAAATACAATAAAAGCAATACTAGCTATTAATAATACTTAAGCAGTATTATTAGAAAAACTTCTTCCGTAGCCGAATGGTCAGGTGCGAGGGACCCTCGCACCTGACCATTCGCCGAGGGTATATAAATACTTGTGCTTTGAGTGACTGGGGTTCAAACCCTTGACTACTAAAAGGATGCTGTGTCTTGTATTATCTCTATCTTGTGAATTCATGGTTAGATAAAAGAGAAAAAATATTTATTTATTCATGATTATTACAATACTTTCGAAATACTGTTTTCACCAACTAAGGAAAAGCCGGAAATGAACCCCGGTGATCAAGAATTTTTAAGTTGGTGTGCTCTTTGGAGTATAAAATCTTTGCAAAACGGAACCCGTATTTAAATATATTTGGCTTTGGGTTTCTATGGGTAGGGTCACAAGTATGGGAAGATTAACCTTTCTGCAAGTTTGTTATCTGTCTTCATGAAAATACTGAGTGTAGTTCTTGGTTCTATGAATTCTGTTGGTTACATGTAGGTCTAATAATCTGTAAGTCTCTTTTCTATATTATTCCATCTCCAGTTTTACAACAAAAAAAAAATAAAATAATGATAAATAATAAATAGCAGTCAATTTTATATTCATCAGATTTCCTTCTGTAGCAGACTCATGTAACATGGAAACGAAACTTGGATGCGACCGTCTCCAAGCATCAGAAAAATTAATACAGTGTTACTGGGACCTTTTCATGTAATAGTCCTCCGTGACACTACAGTGATTTGGCCACTCTTCACTCGTTTGGAGAGGTCTGAATTCGAGTGCCGTCATAGACTGGAGGAATTTTTTTATTAATGATATTGGTGAAGATATATCAGGCTTAATGTCTTAAGTTTGCAGATGATACAATGGTTGGCATGCAACAAGATTTAGAAAATTTAGGCAGATGGGCTGAGAAATGGAAATTGAAGTTTAACGTTGACAAATGTAAGTACTGCGTATGGGTATCACTAATCCCAGATTAACGTTCAGTGTGGTACTACACTCAGAGTACTTGAAAATGAAAAAGATCTGGAGGTAAATGTGCAGTCAGATATGAGGTCTGAGCACTGCAGTCAGGACAGCTCATGGGGCTTTGTCATTGATATACATAAACTTTGCTAGCAGGAATAAGGAGGTGATTATCCCATTGTACAAGGCAATGGTTAGGCTACATCTTGAGCACTGTGTACCGGGCTGGAGACCTCATTTTGGGAAGGATGTAGATCTGCTGGAACCGATGCAGAGAAGGGCAATGAAATTGGTGAGAGGAACGGAGGAGTGGTCTTACCAAGGAAGGCTTCAGTTCTGAAAACTGCAGCATATGGTGAAAATCTGGATTTAAGGCTTTTAATGGATTGAGCAAGCTCAATGCTGATGGCATTCTTTTTCTTGCTCAGACTGCACACATGAGGGGACATAAATTCAAACTGAGGAAGGATGCTTGTTGGATAGATGTGCGGAAGTTTGCTTTCAACCAGTGGGTGGTTGATTGTTGGAATAAACTTCTACCTGTTATTGTGGAAGTGGGTAGTTTGAACAAGGAAGGACTAGACAAACTATTGTAATGAGGGATGGATAGGTGATGTGGGAAGTTGTTGTTTTTTTTGGCGGATGCCTTATAAGCTTGCTTTCTGGCATCATTTTCCTAATACTAATTTCTATAGGCCTGTTATTGTGGAAGTGGGTAGTTTGAACAGGAAGGACTAGACAAACTATTGTAATGAGGGATGGATAGGTGATGTGGGAAGTTGTTGTTTTTTTTTTTTGGCGGATGCCTTATAAGCTTGCTTTCTGGCATCATTTTCCTAATACTAATTTCTATAGGCCTCTTTAATCTGGGTTGTAGGTAGCCGATCACAGACGGAAGAAGTAGGGTTTTCCAGCCCGCACAGCCAGTGAACACACGCACACACTTGTACAGACAACTAAGGCATCAGTGTATTCTCTTTGTAAATTGCTTGTTTTCCTACGATCAGCTTTCCTGTTTTGCTAGCTAAAAAAAAAACACAAAAAAACCTAAAGATTTAGAGGGGGCCGTGTAAACCTTTGTTGGCTTCCAGACGTTAAAAGCCTTTATAAAGCTTATTCCTTAGTTCCTTCTTAATAAGATAAATGAATATTGTACTATATTGTATTAAAGTTTAAATTGTGGCGGGGAACAAACACAATTTAAAATATATATATATTATATTCACGAGTTGAACAACCAGAGAGGGAGACACGTGCCTGCTCCCAGGATTTACTACTGGCTGTATACTATACCATACCACACTAGTATCAGTTTGTCATACTTTAAATAAAAACAATTGCAGGTGTTGGCCGAATTCACATTATTGTTCAATACTTTAATGTGATATGGTAACAACGTTAATGCATAAAAATGTAACCCAAATATTTAATTGCCCTTGCAGTAAATATATTTACAAAATAGTTCTTTCATTCAATTATTATTCTTAAGATTTTTAAATAATCTCGAACTATTCATTTTTTTTTTCAGTTTCTATTTTTATTTCTGCTTTTCAATGGGATTATTACGCAATTTCAAAGGAAAACATAAATCATGCATAAATTTAACCTTAAATTTAATGTCTTTTGCATTCCATGGCATTTCCAAATACTGTGAGCATACATTTGAAACAAGATTTTTTAATTAGTTCGGTTATTATTTACATGATAAAAGATAAAAACGAACTTAGGAATCAACACTTCTGAAGTAGTGTATTCTCTGAGTGTTAAAATATCTGCTAACTGAACCCACTGATGTTTTGATATTTTTTGCATTTGCCAGATATAATTATGTGCAATTTTACTAAAAATTTAAAAATGTAAATCTCAAAATTTTGATTATGTTCTTCATTTCAACAGTCATTCCCCGGAATAGACAAAGTAGATTGATTACATTTTGTGCAGATACACAAACTCACATTGGCCGATTTGAATCGTGTCTTTGTAGGAGGACAAATCGGTCGGATTTCAAAGACATCTGGAAAAGTATAAAGTGTAATTTTTTCGTGCGTTTATCACTATCTTACTTCCTCTTTGATAAGCCTCGTTCGAAGTTCAGAAAATAAGAACAATCTAGAAACTGAACCAAAAATAATTAACAAACAGCTGTAATGGCTGCAGTTAATATTTTGTTTAATTGTACGATTAAAACATCCGTGTTATCATATTGACAAACAACAGAAAATAAATATTAATTAAAATTATAATAATATCAGTTAAGATATTGGGATGGAATTAGAAATTCAATGTTATTATAATTATTTTTATAATATTCTCATTTCCTACCTCTTGTTTGGTCTCCTTGTTAACAGCCAGCTGTACTTTCCCATAAGTCCCTTGCCCTAACTTCTTCACAACATCGAATCGCTGCTTCAGACGATGTTTACGTTCAGGTTTATCGAGTTCCTGAGTATTATCAATAAGTGGAGGATCTTCTGGAACCCCCATTACTACAGCGGATTTACAAAGCGATTAAAATTTTGAGGGACTACAGCTGCTTATATAATATCCTGATTGTTCATTTGCTAATCTTAGTTCCAGGAAGTAATTTCTAGGTCACAGACTACATGCCATTTTTATTAATTATTTAGACCTACAACCAGACTTCCATCGGTTAGTAAACTGATACTGAATAAGGTAAAATGAAATCGCGAATCGGCACGCACACTTAATGTTGCTTTTAGCATAACAAGAGGGCCAAACAAGACAATCAGAAGAAAGCTGGGATCTCACACCGAAGCCTCTCGCAAGGCTTGGAGGATAGGAAAATCCAAAACGTTCAGACGAATCGAGGCATCGGTAGAAGTGGCAGCAGCGGCGGGAGCAGTAGCAACCAAAGCACCAGAAGGATCTGCCAGCTTGCTGCAAACCTTATTTTACTCCATCAGTAACGTTTCTATGCCGCTTCCTCGTCTCATTGGTAAAGCGAGACTCAGGGCGTTATCCTAAATTGTCTAAATTTAGAAACTGCTCTTCAGCACTCATTTCTGCAGTACCGCTGTGAGACGTCCCGTTATTTACAATACCATCCTCGAGTACAGCACGCTGAGTGGAATGAAAGTAGAAAAATTAACGCTGAAACAGAGTAATGAAATTGCCTTTAGATTTGTGTGTCTTTGTTCGTGTCTGTACAGTCTACATGGACTATTTGTATAAATTGAAGTATATTTATATGATTAGAATAGCTACCCTCTGCAAAAAGCTATTTTTAACTCCAATATATACAGAGATATTTCGTGTCCCATGTAATTTCGTTGATTGTGCTAAACAACAATTTTATAGTGATCGCCTTTTATTATTTTATTTTTTAGGTCAAAAATGAAAAAAAAAAATAATAAAAACAGTACATTATAAACAAAATTTACAATAATAAATATGAGGGTAGTCGAATGAAAAGAAGAATTACTTTTTATCACTAACTAATACTTCATTTTTTTCAAACAAATCTCCACCACAGTTTGACATCCCATCTGTGCTCCAGATTTTTTTATACCCTGCTCATAAAAGTTTTTTGATTTACTGCTGACACCTTTGTTTGGCGGCTTCATCTTCCGTGTGGTAGTCGTTTGATCGTTTTACAGTCTTCCAATAACGTGAAAATCGCAAGACTGTACGAGCTGTACAGAGAAACTCAATCACTTTCCAAATCAGTTTCGGAATAAATGCCATAGGTGTTGTCGTGTGGGATCCCATTTTGTTGTAAAAAAAATAACATCATCAGTCAAATTTAGTATCTTGTTTTTAATGATACGTTGCAGATCAACTTTGTGAATTTGTGAGTAATTTTGTCAGTTGACTATTTCTTCTCTACACGTTAAATAGCACAGTTGCAGTTCGTGTGACTCGATGAGCAGCATGATATAACCTTTTGCAGGGCTCTCGGAAGTCTTGGATTTCTTTGGCCTTGAGGATAGCCGATGTTTTCCCCTCTATGGTGCCCCCCCTCTCTCTCTTGCTCTCTGATTCAAAGTGCCTGCACCGTGTCTCTTTAACAGTTATTTTGCGTTCCAAGATGTCAGCGTGCCTTTCCTCTTCATATCGCATTAGGTGCTGCAGACACCCGATTCGCAAACGATTCTGCTTGTCATTGAAAAAGTTGGGCGCACACCTTCCTATACTGCAATTTGCTATGGATGGTGATGCAGTCTACAGCATGATCGGTTAATTTCTAGTGGAGAGTTGAAGCCGTAATAATATAATTTTTTAAATAATAAAATAAATAAAAAACGCGCTTCGCTAGATATCGACGCACTCCTAACTGTGAACATCATATTGTCTTTACTGCTGTGCATCCTTCCCCACGCATAGAGAACGTTCCCTGTTGTTCAGAAGAATCGCTACCACCAATTCCTAAATTTAAACCCATTGAGATTTCCGGAAACTGTTTAATATTGTATAGAACCTAATTAGCACTAATTTAATCATGTTGTGTGAACTCTCGATCAGGGCTGTGTCAAGACGTTAAATGCTTGGATGCAATGAATCACATCCAAAAATAATACTGATACTGAAAACCTAAGGAACAAACCCAAACGTATATAAATCAAAAACCTTTTATTAGATTATGACAAAATGTTAGTACGACATACATTCGAGCCCACCCTACTGAACTGTCATCCCGAAATGGTTTTCTTTCCGTGATGAAATCTAGTCATTGTGCATAAAGACACTTCTCCTGAAGCAAGTTGTCATGCTATGAAGTCTCTAGGAGTGCCTTGCAGTTAGGGCCAAATAACGGTTATCTTGCGTGGAAGTGACAGGACTTCGACCGGACATGTCGTCCAAAAAGTAGTCTGCATGTTTGGCAGTTGGTTTTACTGCTTACAACATTGCAAGTTACATTAAGCTGCATGAGCAGTTCGGTTATTCTACCTACATTCTCCCTGATTTTCTGCCCCTCAGAGAATTATCGAAATGGTGTAACATCACTGCGATGACTAGTATGAATTTGATAGTGCGAGAAATAAACGTGAAATCGATTCTGAAACAGGCTGTTTTTATTTAATTATTTGATGTGCATGATGTAACAGGTTGTGAGCGACTTTGTGTATAAAAATTTTGTTTCCATTAATGGCTGAATATTTATTTCTACCTTTATTTCTATTTAAAAATGTGTTCGCATATTTTTTTGTATGCTATTAAGCTTTTGGGGGATAGTCACTATATTTATACCACCCAAAAAAGTAAAATTTTAATGAAAAGTTCGTATATAATTACTAAAGGAATTATGTGACAACTTTCGAATTATTTTAAATTAGGAGACATTTAACCTACGCGTTGGTAACAAATTTTAGTTTTATTAAAAGATACTAGAATATGAAAGCCCTTGACTCAGTAACCTCGATGTATTTAACTCAATGTTATATATATATATATATATATATAATTATTATTATTTTATTTTTTTTTTTGGTAGGCAACAATCCCATTAACAGTGATACATACTCATGCTTAACATGCTACATACGTTAAGGATAAGTATATATCACTATACAGTATTTAAAAAGTAATTACTAATATATTTGCATCTATAATTTAATATTTTTTCTGGTCCCTGACATCTCCTTGAAATGAAAAATTGGTCCGTGGTTTCCATCTCACATACGAGTATAAAAGTGGTCCGTATATGAAAAAGGTTGTTAAATATTGGTCTATGGTAGGTTTCCAAACTTTGTTTCATGAGAAGTTTTCGTTCTTTATCAAAACATGGTTGAATTAGACGGTTTCAGGCGCGGATAGCAAAAGAAAACAGGAAAATCGACCACAGACATTTACAGAGAGTATATAATGCGCAATATGGTCAAAGTTACCGATTAACCTAAAAGTCTACAACAACATTTGTCGTTTTGTGAGATTTTTAATCAGAGTAATTTTACGATCTTTGTTAGGTTCGTTTTTTTTTTTTTTTTTTTTTTATGAAAGAGGAGTAGATAATGTAGAAAAAACTAGGATAAATGTTTTTCAGATATATTTACACCATTTTAAAATGGATAATGAAATGTCCAATCTTCAGAACCGTCCAGAGAAGTGGTTGCAGTTTCCCCTATCTCACAAAAACTCGGGTGTTTTTCTTCCAGTAAATAGACAAATCGACTGAAAAATACAGCAATTACAGACAATATAATGATGCTTTATAGCCAGTATCGTCGTAAGACCAAAAAATGTTTGAAAAGCTCTGTTCTTAGAGTAACTGATGTTCTTAATGATCAGTTCCTCATTTGGTCCTAAGGAGGGTTTCATCGATTGTTTAATACCGAAACGTAGCCTGTAAAATTTGTAGAAATTTTTCAAGTACTGAGTCAAGTGTACTGAGTCAATAATACTAACATTTATTACCAGCAAGTGGGTTATGCGTCTCATTTCTTTGACAAGCTGTGTATTTTTCAATTCCGTTTTTAGACAGTGTACAATGTCAGATTTCAATCAGTGCTCTCACCAAATGGCTGGAGATAGATAAATCAATTCACCATAGTGTCTTTAGGTAGAGGTGGATGGAATCCCACTTATGAATTAACTATTCATTCATTGTGCTTATTTTACAACATAAAAGAATCGTTAGTCAAATTAACTAGAAAATCGCTGCACGTTTCATGAATTCCTGAGGCAACTTATTTCAGAATATCATAATAGAATGAACGCCGAAATCAAGATGGGGAGTGAAGGGGTGTAGCCTCATAGTAATGAGGTTACATATCCCTCCACTTCTCACCTTGCTTCCACAGATAGGGAGGTTTGTACTTTTCAGATTTGAGCCTGCATTGCTCCAAATCAAAAGGTTTGCATTTTCAGACAGTGAAAATGAGTGACCGTGGAAAAAATACAGATGCTAATATCTCTCCCCATCCAGTTAAACATAAGGGCTGTATTTAAACAGGGATGAACCTGCAAATTTTTCTCTTCTAGGGGAAAGAAGCAATATGTACGTAATCAGCAATAATTGAAAAATTGAGCTTTAATTTTTAATTATTGCTAGTTTTAATTAAGTTTCTCCATGGATCTGCCAGTATGTGGCTGTGAATCATTAGAACAGTTCAAAAGACATAGAGACATTGACTGGGGAGGGTTAGGCTGAATTACTTACACAGATGCCCATAATCGTGTTATAGATGCATATAGCTGTAGTACAGCATGCAAAGTGAAATCTATGAAATGTGTGTAACGAGCTGTATACATCGAAATGAAAAGCGTACAGAATGTAATTATTAGCTTCAGAAAGACTTCAAGGTGTGAAAAATTTTATCAGATGAAAGTCCTTTTTCGTAAAACACCTGCGATCTTGTTCATGTAACAAATGTGAATCAAATTCAGGCAAAATCATGTAAACCTGAACCACATGTAATCACGTATGAAATATTGGAAAGTGAACAACTGATATTACTGCTATTATATGAGTTCTAATTGTATTGGTATTAGTGTTGTTTTTCTCAAACTGTCAGCGCCCTCGTGGGTAGCAAAGTTGGTAGAATCGTTGTCCTCCCCGCACGGGTGGAAAAGACCCAAGTTCGAGTTCCGTCGATGACGTGAGGAATTTTTATGTGTCTTTTTCACAATGTGGCTGAGTTAGTCGGTCTTAGGAGAGGGTAGTATGGTTTTTTTCTCCCGGAAACTAGGGTTTTTCGTCCAGCAAACAGAAAATCGACCACAGAACACACGGAATTACAAACAGTATATACAGAGCAATATGGCCTTATTCGCTGATGCTCCTAAAACCTTACTAAACAACGTCAAACTATCAGCCTTAACTGTCCATTGAGGGATCTTATTTCAATGATTAACAATTTTCTGGCTTAAAGATTCAGTTCAATAATCCAGTTTATAATAATAGCATATAATCTACCATTGGAATAAACTGTCTTCCTGGGTTGTTGAGGTTGGCAGTCTGGTGTGATTTTAGCGGCAGCTGCACTGGTATCACCTGGAGGTGGGAAATATACGATAAATATACAGGTTGTATGTACAAAGTTTTTTTTTTTTTAATTCAGCAAATGTTTTGCTTCCTTGTACCTTTTGGCCACGTGCTTTTACTGGGACTGGCCCACCTTCCTGTGGTATTCACGAGTACCCAGAATCATCTCTCCAGGTGACTGATGCTTCAGGGTAGCCAAATGTCCAGAACACAACAACAGAACATGCACACTTCTCACACAAACCTACACCAATGACATTTCTGGCCCTTTTACAGTTGATTCTGTTCTTCACAGAGACACAAGGCGGGGTTGAACAGACGTTCTAGATGTCGCCCCTTACATGTACACATGTCCATGTATCTTTTGGCCATCCTTCGTGGCAGTGTAGTGTTTCACTCGTTTGCAGACGTCTGGGTTTGAGTCCCGTCGATGACTGTAGTCCTCTTCAATCGAGGCTTTAGCCAATCTCAGGTGGAGGAAGTAGAGTGTTTCCCAATGAGTTATTCCTGGTGTTTCAGGTCTCACCCATGAAAAACGGCCTTGAACACATACTTCTACAGACAGAATACACAGACATGGATATAGGTTATGTCCGGAGATAATTAAAATAATAAATACATATTATATATATATATATTTATTTATTATCGTACTATAATAACCCCAAAATCTCTTCTCTTGTAATTTGAATTGATGCTGTTGCCTAATCTTGCTATCATTTCTGGGCGAGGGGACGAAACCATTGTAGCCTCTCCTTAGACCAACTAACTCAATCACGTTGTGAAAAAGGCCAAGAAAAATTCCTCATTTGTCGACATGGTTCAAACTCAGATCTCTCTCCATCGTTCTCTCCACCGCGTGTGGAGAGAACGATGATTCTGCCAACTGTACTACTATCGGGAGGGCAGATAAACCAGTGACTCAGACCGGTGTGTAAGGAAAGCGTATGACTTATACAAGTTACTAGTTGCTCATATAAGTTAGGGCATGGCATGTACCATCTATAGCAGAGCTGACGGAACGGGTGTTATTTTCGGATGTCACATTTCTGAAATATCGATTGTACAATTTCTGACAGCCTACAGCATCCAAAGTCGACCGTTGGTGATGTTCGTATGAAATAGAAGTGTCACGGCACCTGCATGGTGGAGGTAATTACCATCACAGAAGCTTATGACGTCCTCGTAGTAGCACAGTTGGTAGAATTGCCGTCCTCCCTATACCGAATGGAAAAGACCTGAGTTCGAATCCTGTCGACGACGTAAGGAATTTTTATGGGTCTTTTTCACAACCTGGCTAAGTTAGTCGGTCTGAGGCGAGTGTAGCACGGTTTTTCTTCCAATAAACAGCACATTGACTACAGAACATGCAGTTTATATGGAGACACTATATATGGCACAATATGGCCTTAGTCACTGATTCCTAAAAACCCTATTACAACAACAACTCCGTATGACCAGAGGGTACAGGGAAGGATAGTACAACAATCTCATCAAATAACCCTGCAAAACGTCAATCAGGAGTTTTCATTGATCTTTTGCAGAATTTTGGATTGACTTTTTATAAACATCAATATGGCGCCGACAGGGGTTGAGACACGAACACACAACGTGTGGAGCACCAGGGCCTTGGTTTCCGTGGGAGAGCTGCACCACATAAGCCAAACGTCACCATCCGAAATTAGCAGTCTCGTCTTGTATATTGCAGCAAAGGCGGTAATTAGGCCATAGATTAGTGTAAATCACCATGAACCGACGAATCTACACCTTATTTGAGTCAGATGAGCAGGTGTCGATGGAGGATGCCTGAAGAACATCTGTCGACAGAGTGCATTGTGCCAATAATGAAGTCCCGATGATATGGAATTGTGGTGCATGGCTGTTTCTCGTGCTATGGCCCATGGCCTTTGGTGGTTTTGCAAGGAACACTAAACGTCGACCCCCTCCTTAACATTTTGAACAATTCTGAGTTTCATACGATGTAGTAGTTCTTTGCTAAAGATCAGTAGCGTAGCTACCCTTTTTCTGGCCCGAAGGCAAAGAACATGTTCGGGCCCCTACTTAATTAATGAAAATTGCAAAAACAGGAGACAGCCAAAGACGCTGGGCCCCTAAAGGGCCCGGAGGCAATTGCCTTGCCTGTCTACATAGTAGCTACGCCATTGCTACAGGTCCTTATTTGTTTCAACAGGATAATGCCCCATACCATACTGCCGATGCTGCGCTAGAATTGTTCCCGACATAAATGTACAAAATTTTGAAACGGCCGGCTCAGAATTCGATTCAAACCCTATAAAAAAAAAGCTATGGGATGAACAGAAAACTAAGGGCTATGGCCAGACCAACACATCCCATATCGGCACTTAACTGGTTACTGTTAGTATCAGTACTGGTGTTACTAATGGCAAATGATGCAAGAAAGCAAGCTTATGAAGAAGAAAAAAACTTCCTACATCACCGGTTCATCCCCTCCAATAATTTATTTAATTCTTTCTAGAATTTATTCAGACTCACCGCTTCCAAACAATACCTGTATTACTGTATCATTTAGGTGAAAATGTGTTCCAACAATCAGCCGCCCTTTGGCTGAAGGCAAACATTCGCACACCTAACTTACAACCACCTCCTAACTCTGAGCAAGAGGAAGAATACTATCAGTTTTGAGCTTGCTCAATCCATTCAAAGCCTTAAACACTTCAATCAGATCACCTCGTAGATGCGTGGTCACCATACGCTGCAGTTTTCAGAATTGAAGCCTTTCTTGGTAAGACCACTTCTCTGTTCCTCTTACCAATGTCATTTCCCTTCTCTACACCCGTTCAAGCAGAAATACATACTTTCTAAAATGAGGACTCCAGCCAGAGACACAGTGTTCCAAATGCGGCATAGCCATTGCCTTGTAAAATGGGATAATCATCTCCTAATACCTGCAATCAAAGTTCCTGCATATCATTAACAAAAACCCCAATGAGCTATCCTGGCAATTTGTTTGCACATTTCGGAGAACTTCATATCGGACTACACAATTATTATCCCGAGGACATTTCCAGTTTCGACTATAATACCAGACAGTTGGTATATTAATCTGGGATTATCACTACCCCAGTGGCGTAGCTAGGGGAGGGCGAGGGGGGCAGTTCGCCCCAGGTGGCACTTTTTTGGGGGCGGCACTTTTCACGTGAGACACAATTTTATTTTTCGATGATTCTTTTATTTATGTTAACTTAGTAATTTTTATTACTTAATTAACAGAAAAGCAAGAAAAATAAGATTTTAGAATGTTGGAATTTAAAAGTTTTACTTCAAAAATTAACATAGTGTTTTAATTCATTTCCCTATACGTCGTTTTGACTTTTTTGTAGTATTTCTGGTGTGTATTGAGAGGGGCGGCAAACTCAGGGACCGCCCCGGGCAGCAAAAGCTATAGTTACAATACGGCACTACCCAAATGTAGTACCATGCATTTGTCAGTGTTAAACTTCAACTGCCATTTATGCCGAAAAATTAGAGATCTAGAAAAATTACCCATTGGCTTAATTTTTCTAGAGTTTGTTGCAGTAGCTTACCTTGATTAGTGTCATTAACACCCTGTCAACCTTCTTAAAATCTGCAAACTTAGATATAAGCCTGGTATACCTTCATTAATAGCCCTTGTGGATAGCACAGTCGGAAGAATCGCTGTCATCCCCACACTGGGTAGAAAAGACATGAGTTCGAGTCACCTCGATGACGGGAGGAATTTTTATATACATTTTTTTTACACTGTGGCTGAGTTAGTCGGTCTCAGGGGAGGGTAACGTGGTTTTTTCTCCTGGAAACTCAGGTTTTTCGTCCAGCCAACAGAAAATCGACCATAGAACACACAATTTACAGAGAGCATGTACGGTGCAATATGGCCTTAGTCGCTAATGCTCCTAAAAACCCAGCAGAAACAACAACCTTCATTAATATCATTGATCAGCACTGAACCCAAGGGATTCCATTAATAACATTAGTCCACGAAGAGCAGTGTCCATTAATAGCCACTCTCTGTCTTTTCTCACTAAACTATCCATTTATCCATAGCAATAACTTGCCCTTAATGCCACACTGCTCAAATTTATACAGCAATCATTTATGTGCAACAATATCAAAAACTTTCCTGAATTCGAAGTACCTGTATATGATAGCTTTTTTTTTATATATATATACATTCAGTTCCTATATTACTGTATCATACTATCCAATCAGATTGGTTAGACAAGATTACTCCTCGACAAAACCATATCGTGACTGCAGTATCATTGAACTCCTGCCCAGATAGTTCTGCATTACTTTTTTAACCACTGACTACATTATTTTCCCTGGAACAGAAGTAATTTCTAATTACTCATGTAACCCTTTAACCCCCTTTGTGATTTGGAGATACATTCGCACATCTCCAGTGCATAGTGAATCATGATTATGGCTAAGAGTTTGCTCACCTCCTTTGCTTACCATCCAGGTTCCTTTTTTGTTTAACTTCAACAATTTCTCTTTCAGTTATTACAAAAGCATTTAGCTCCCTGTTAGATTTTTATAAACTTTTTGGCATCATCTTCCCTAAATACATCTTGTGTGGATATAGACGCAAATCTAGTTTGTCAGCAACCTGAGCAGGATCATCATCAGTTAATTCATTCATATCGAGTGGAGCAATGTGATTCAGCTCCTTCCTTCTACCTTTTATATAAGTAAATAAGTCTTTGTTGTTTTTCTTTGAATTCTTTTCCGGGGACTTCTTGTAATCTGTTCCAGTGCTGCAAATTGCATCGTCTCGAGACCAGGCACCTGCGGGTAGATCTGATTGAGGTGTTTGAAGCCTTGACTGGATTGGGTAAGCTGAATATTAATGGCATTCTTCCACTTGCCGAGACTACACAAGTGGGGCATAAATTGAAGTTGAGGAAGGATGACTGCAGTATAGATGTGTGGAAGTTTGCCTTCAGCCAGAAAATGGTTGATTTTTAGAACAGGCTTCCATCTGTCGTTGCGGAAGTGGATGGGTTGAATAAATGCAAGGGAGAACTAGACAAATTCTTGGTTGGTACGGTTGGATGAAGTGTTTTTTTTTTTTTTTTTTGGCTGATGCTATATAAGCTTCCTTTACATCATTCACCATTACTACTGCTACTACTACTTACCTAACTGCCTTTGTGACTTTATTACATGCTAGTTTATATCTACCATAGGCTTTTGTATCACCTGACAATTTATATGCATCCCATTTAATTTTTTGTTCTCTGGCTCAGGTCCCATCAGTTCATTTGACATCCATTTAGGTCTAAGCCTTGAACAATTCTGCAGAAGGAATGGAGGGCTATATCTGCTGCAGTTATTCGTTGGTGGCAGGGGCGTATTCAGGGGTGTGCAGAGGGGGCAATGCCCCTCCTTAACCAAAAATTTGAAATTAAAGAAACAGAACGCAGGAGGCGTTCTCAAAAAAAAAAACTAAAAAGCCTGGTCGTCATGCCCCCCTACGATGTTACCTGTACCTGGTTTCCATTCCCCTTCCTTAGAATTATACCTGGATACGCCACTGGTTGGTGAACAGCATACTCACTAAGGGGAAATGTTTCATAGTGGCCAACCTGTTATCAACACGCTGTTGAAGTGAGTGCATTAACGGCATTGTGAAACTGACATGTATGTCTCCAGATACTTTGTTTCGGAGGGTAGTGTAAATTTGTTATATCGAATATTTTTTTTCGTTAATGATTATGCTTGGGTCTCTTTTATCTTCAGAATTAAAGACTAATAGCTGTTATTTATGAATACGGTATTTTTTTGGATATTTTTTATTATTTTTAATTAACATTTTTGTTTTCATTTTTTTGACAAACTACTCTACTTTATTTTATAAGTTTTAAAATAATCAATTAAATAATAAATGCTGATAAGTGTCCTTGTACGTAAATGTCAATGAATAATGATAACGTTACGTCATTCGTGTAATGTAAACACTGGGAATGGTTATGCCAGAATATTACTTTGCATTCGAGTTCCGTTCTAGACTAGAGGAACATGCAGGAACTTTGCTAGCAGGGATAAGGAGATGATTATCCCATTATACAAGGCAATGGTCAGCCCGTATCATGAGTGCTGCATACAGGCCTGGAGACCTCATTTTAGGAAGGATGTAGATCTGCTGGAATGGGTGCAGAGAGGGCAGCCAGATTTGTCAAGGTAACAAAAGGGTGGTCTTATCAAGAAAGGCGTCAGCTCAGCAAATTGCAGTATCTGGAGATTAGGCTTCTGTGAGTTGATCTGATTGGGGTGTTTAAGGCTTTGAATGGATTGAGCAAGCTCATTGGTGATGGCATTTTTCGTTTTGCTCCGACTACACACGAGGGGACATACATTCAAATTGAGGATGGATGGTTGCAGGATAGATGTACAGAAGTTTGCTTTTTTGGTTGGAACAAACTTCCATCTGTTTTCGTAGAAGTGGTTAGTTTGAATAAATTCAAAGAATAACTAGACAAACTATTGGAGTGGCTAGACAGGTGATGTGAGAAAGTTTTTTTTTTGGCTGATGCTTTATAAGCTTGCTTTCTCGCATCATTTGCCGCTACTAATGCTAATACTAATATCTGATGGCCTTTCCTCTCGGGTTTGCTAGCCTACACATCATTAAGCGGCAGTACAGTGTTTTTTTTTTTTTTTTGTCCAACAAGCAGACTGGCCTTGAACACACTCAACTGTAAGCTCTTAGAAACAGGCCAGAGGTATTGACAAGCTATGCTACGTAGCTTATATGAATTTTAGCCTTACAGATCTACCTTAGGATAGAAGGCAGATCTGTAACGAATTATTATTTTTATTAAATTTTTGTTTAATAATTAAATAAATTTATTTTAATTTAGATTATTTAATTATTAAATGACAATTTAATAAAAAATTCATGAGAGTAAAGGCACCAAAATTCCTTGTTATGTTGGTTCTCTTTGTATCCTTTATTATAGGGTGACCATATTTTAAAATATAAAACAAGGACTCTAATGCATTAAGGGCTTATGCCTCAAGCTGCGAAAGAGTTAAATGACGCAAGTGCACTAAGGTTGTGCACTAAGATATACATAATATAAAACAAGTTAATGTACGCAGTGCATTACATTTCATGGGTACTGGCAAATAGTAATAATTCGTGATATATAACAAAAAAAAAAAAAAAAAAACGAGCAAAAAGCATCGACTTTTATGAGCGAACCGAGAACATTTCGTTTCTGCATATCTGTCATATTTCCCGTTCATTCTTCCGACCAACGCACATACAATACATGGTATAATGGATGGCCTGTGTGATATCTATGCATGAAAAAATATAATAATAATAATTGCAGAATTTCTGTTGGTCCAATTTTAATAAATTTGGAATGGGTTTACAAATTTTTCTAACATAGCCAAATCTAAAGTTTTATGAAAATCCAACCACGCGATGTCGAGTTGTTAAATGAGGATATACTGGGTGAAACACAATAGGCGTTTTACGCATACATGCCCGAAAAACACGATATGCATGTAAAACTACGTAGCGCATGGAAATTGCATACACATGACCGCCACGTAAGTTATATATATATTTTTTTTTCATGTAAGATATTTTAGTAACATACAGCGTGTTTCACAGATGTGGTACTCACTGTGCTTTGATTTATGTTTCTGTTTTGTGTTACAAATTCTTGTTTATTAGGAATAGATGTTGAATTAATAAACATTGCTTTATTATGACTGTTTTCTTTAAATACTTTTAACTTAAAATGTATTCAATACATAAGTATTTATGAGCTCATAAGTGTTTTTGTCTTAATATTGCCAATGATTATTTCCTGTTTTGCATGAACCTGACCAACATCTAACAAAAGTGAAAACAGAAATGTGCATAACACAAAATGTTTGTGACTTCTGAATAGATGGCACTATGGCGCCTCCGTAGCCAGGTGGGAAGGAGCAGCAGTGCGTAGCACACGCTTCTTGATTAAACCGGGGTTCGAGCCCGTCACCACCAAATACGGAGGATGCGGAAAGGTCAGGAGTATGACCACCGCATAACCCGGAGCAATATGGCCTTAGTTGCTAATGCTCCTTAAAAAAAAACCAAACAAACAAACATGGCACTATTGAATTAAAAAAAAAATTAGATAATTTTCATCTTTACACATATCTCAAAAACGCGACGTCTGGTCACATTACCTTGGTTTTAAATTTCAGACTAAAATTATATCTTCGAACACCAGAAGATTCATTTTATAGCTGGTGCTGCTCTCTGTCGGGTAATCGTAAGAAGCAAGCACATAAGCGCCACGTGGTTGAAGTGGCACGCTAAAAAATTACATCATCCAGATATTCATTGCATTTGAGGATGGTGTTAGACTTAGATTTATTTCGAGAAGATAAAGGCGGTGATCCCGCAAAAATTAGAGAAAATCAAGCTAAACGATTCAAAGATGTAACACTGGTTGATAAAGTTGTTGAATATGATACGAAGTGGAGAAAATGTAAGTTCACCACACCTTCCTTTGTAGAAAATGTCAACAAAACACATGTCATCTTAGGAAATTATCCAGTTTCAAAGTGTTCATTTACCACTGCGTTCCATTTATTAAATTAGTCTGTCATTATGATCGAGATATTAATTTAAATTAAAACTTAATTGCTTGAACGTACATAGCAAATGGTGTAAGGCAGAGTATTATAGATGTTACGCGGGTTTTGGAACTTGAATAGTGGCAACTTTTTAGAATATATTTTATATCAATTTACCCTTACCTTTTAGAGTCCTGTGTCAATTAATGCGAATAGAAAGATATTTTTCAAAAATATGTATTTATTTCATAAATCTAAGTGTGAAAACGAAAGAAACCACTTATTTTTAATGTTATCTTTATAACCATCTTTACTCGATTTGGTATATTATTATTAGCTATATGGTGCAAGGAAGCCTGAGGCTTATGCTGCACCAGACAAAAAAAAAAAAAAAAAGTCCCGAGTTACCCTGAGAGAGAATCAAAAGTAGAAGGAAATCACCAAGAAAGAGAAGAATGATGATATCCAGCTCAGGAACCTGGGTGTGCCAAGCCCATACTCACCAGATGTGAGCACCTGGAGTTAGAATTAATCAGATTTTTTTGCAAGATTCATTTATTTTTGCCTCATAGAACCACACCTTTGTCACAGCAGAAATCATCTTTTGTGCTGTATAGGGCATTTCCTTTTTTAAATCTGTCCTTATACACACAGATAGCCTATAGATTTTCAATGGGATTGAGGCCAGGAGAACTTCCATGCCATTCGAAGCACTTTATATTGTTTCATCTAAAAAATTTCGATTGGATGAATGGCAGGGAGAAAGGTTCAGCCAAAAAATTACATTTATAGTTGCACCTAGTTTATTCAATTCTAACATTTTTTGCTAAAATTAATATGTATTTGTCACCATTCATCATCCTATCTATAGGTACAAAGGATCCAGTACCTTAATATGGAAAAAAAATTCCAAAACATTTTTTTTAATAAGGTATTTAGTAGTCCATGTATATGCTTAGCAGATATACTTTCTCTTTCTGATATCCTTACATGTGAAAGTCCCATTCCATGCACCTCAAAATGGCTTTTGTCAGAAAAGAGAACTTTTCTTCCATCTTCTTTAGTCCAGCTAAAAGCCTGTTGGTCCAGTTTACTCTTTTTTTTTTTTTTTTCTTCATAGCTTGAGTTAAAAGTTGTTTTTGATTTGCTCAAGCTCTCTGCCAACCTCTAAAAAGTCTGCAATGGACTGTTGAATCATGTATTTTCATACCAGTTCCAATCACATCTTTTTGAAAGTCAGCTGGTCATATAAGCATCTGTTTTGCTTCTCTACTGATTATATAGGAATCCATTTTGGGTATTATTGTTTTTCTTTTCCATCCACATCAGCCTGTTATTTAAAGTGAAAATGAACTTGGCTCATGTTTCAGTTTGGCTCTTTTAACTGTTTTATTTAACAGTCCCCAAACTGACTTTGCATTAATCTGCCATCACCCTCTGAATAAGGGAAGTATGTTTGTGTATGGTTACAACTTTTGACCATTTTTCTGTGTCAAATCCATTTCTGCATTGAAAGATCTCTGAACACTAAAACTGAAGCACTTCTCTGAATTTCTGTTTAAAGGTAGAACTCTGCATAAATCATCCATTCCTTCCTTAAAACATGCTTGCAATAATGTCAAATACTTCTGTAAAGAAAATACAGTTATCAATAGCTATTAAAAGTTGATAAAAGACAATATAACAAAATTCCCATTTTGTTCACATTAATTTGCACAAGACTATGTCAGGATGTTAGAATTAGTAGAGGCATATGATGCAAGAAAGAAAGCTTATACAGAATCAACCAAAAAAAAAAAAAAAAAAAAACACTTCCCATTTCACCCTGCCATTTGCTCCAGAAGTTTGTCCAGTTCTTCCTTGAATTTATTTAAGCTATCAACTTCCACAGTGACAGATGAAAGTTTGTCCAATAATCAACTACCCCCTGGCTAAAGGCAGGTTAGCTGTTTATGCCAATTTGATTATGTTTAGTTGTTTATGTCAATTTGAGTTTATGCCCACTGAGGTTTGTAATCTGAGCAAGAGGAAGAATCCTATCAGCATTGAGCCTGCTCCAACCATTCAAAGCCTTATACACTTCATCAGATCACCTTGCAGGTGCCGAGTCTCCAGATGCTGCAATTTGCAGAACTTAAGCCTTTATTGGTAAGAGCAACCCTTTGTTTCCTTTACCAATCCTGTTGCCCATCTTAGTATTCGTTCTACCAACTCCACATCCTTCCTAAAATGAGGCCTCCAGACCTATACACAGTACTGAAGGTGTGGCCTGCCCATTTCCTTATACAAAGGGATAATCACTTCCTTATCCCTGCTAGGATAAGGAAGTGATTTGTCAATGATATACAGAAACTTTCCTAAGTTTCTGTATATCATTGACAAAACCCCATGACCTGCTATGGCAGCCTGTCTGCACTGCTCAGAAAACTTCATATATGACTGCACAATTACCCCAGGTCTTTTTACCCCCATTTCTCTGGGGTTGCTGCTACCCATAGCAGTACTTTGCATTTGTCAATGTTAAACTTCAGTTGCCACTGCTCAGCCCATTTGCCCAACTTTTCTAGATCCTGTTGCAGTAGCATACTGTTATTACTGTCATTAACAACCCTGCCAACCTTTGTATCACCTGCAAACTTCAACATTAAGCCTGATATACCTTCATCAATATCATTGATAAATATACAAAACAATTGGCCGAACATCAAACTCTGGGGGACTCCACTAATAGAGCAGTGTCCATTGATTAACACTGCCTTCTTCCACTTAACCATCCTTTAATCCATTGTAACAACTTGTCCTTAATGCCATACTGCCATATTATATCTTCTTGCTTGCAAATGTTTTGTGTCTGTCTGCTTGTAAGGGACAGAATTAATATTAATTAGCTGGGAAGCTGGTGATGAAATTTCCTAAAATGACTAACATTATAGTCTTTAAAGACATTTGATCACCATATCCCATTAAGAATTTCAAAATGAATTCATAGATTAAAGAACTGAAAGAAGGTATGTGCATTTATAATATGAACAGTTATATGTAGTGGTGAGCTGGAGGGGACTTGGGTGAGGAAACTTGTGTTGAGCCCTTTGCTAAATTTTTGGAGATTATCTGAGCCCTTTGTTAAAAAACATTGTTTGATAAAATTTAACCTGGGGATGGATGACCCTTAGCTGAAATTCTTTGTGTTAACAAATTGGCAGCACACTCCTGGCTATAGAATGTAATAGTACAGATATCACATTGCAGACAAACAATTTGCACAAAATGAAGATACACATTGTGTATTAAAACAGTCAAAAAAATATGATTTTAGATATTTTATTATTCTGATTTGATAGTAATATTTCTGATCACTATTCAATTGTTGGTACACTTCTAGTGAGAGTGAGAAGAATCTCTGGGTACAACCAGGCTGCCATGCATGGAGACTGAACTTGGCCTGTTACAACGTAAGATCGCTCATCAGTGAAGATAGGATATTAGAGCTGGAAAAGGAATTAGAAAATGTGAATTGGAATATCATCGCTTTGGCTGAAACAAGAAGAAGAAATAAATCACTTATAAGTTTATCAAGTGGAAATCTGCTGTACACCAATGGAAACAGTGAAAGGAGCGAAGGCGGAGTTGGCCTTCTGGTCCATAAAGGTATAAAAAACAACATTTTGGAATTCAAAAGTGCATCAAGACTACTACTCGGGATTTCTAAGTGGTACGAGCTAAAGGTTATAATGATTTATGCATCAACATCGAGCCATGATGATGAAGAAGTTGAAGAAATGTACACCAAAATTGAGTCTTCTAGAAGAGCAGAAAACCCACTACACTGTCTTCAAACACTGTGGGGGACTTCAATGCTAAGGTTGAAAAGAGACAAAACAGCACAGAAAGGTGAACTATAGGAAATTTTGGAATTGATGAAAGAGGTGAAAGACTTGTGTAATTTGCAGAATCTTGAGGTAGGTATGTCAGTGAAGAATACTTTTTTCAAGAAAAGGGTGAACAGAAAGTGGACATGGAAGAGCCCAAATGGATTAACAACTAATGAAATCAACTTCGTCCTCACTAAAAGAAAGGAAAAAACTGACTCGAGTAAATAATACAAGGTCTTTGAGATAACAGAAGAGGAGAAAAAGCAGTATGTACTGGAACTTAAGAACAAGTTTGAGCTTCTGCAGACTGTTCAGGACCAAGATATCTACGAGGAGTACTACAACTTTCTGAAAGTGATAAAGCCCAAGAAACCTATAGGTAAAAAGAAATTCAAAGAAGAAAAAATTAGTCAAGAAACACTTGTCATGATGAACTGAAGATGACAAATGAAGAGCAGGATAAACACTGACAAAGAGACAAAACAGCACAGAAAGGTGAACTATAGGAAATTTTGGAATTGATGAAAGAGGTGAAAGACTTGTGTAATTTGCAGAATCTTGAGGTAGGTATGTCAGTGAAGAATACTTTTTTCAAGAAAAGGGTGAACAGAAAGTGGACATGGAAGAGCCCAAATGGATTAACAACTAATGAAATCAACTTCGTCCTCACTAAAAGAAAGGAAAAAACTGACTCGAGTAAATAATACAAGGTCTTTGAGATAACAGAAGAGGAGAAAAAGCAGTATGTACTGGAACTTAAGAACAAGTTTGAGCTTCTGCAGACTGTTCAGGACCAAGATATCTACGAGGAGTACTACAACCTTCTGAAAGTGATAAAGCCCAAAAAACCTATAGGTAAAAAGAAATTCAAAGAAGAAAAAATTAGTCAAGAAACACTTGTCATGATGAACTGAAGATGACAAATGAAGAGCAGGATAAACACTGACAAGGATAAAATTGAGTATACTGAGTTATGCAGAGCCATTAGAAAGAGCCTCAGAGAGGACATAAGAAGATTTAACACAAGAAAAGTAGAACAAGCATTAAGGGAAAACAAAGGACTTAAATCAATAGCCATGAGCAGAAATACAGAAAGACAAATGATACTGAAACTGAAGAATAACAATGGTGTACTTATAAATGCAGAGAAGGCATAATTCAAATAGCTGAAGACTACTATGGAGAATTATACAAGGAGCAAGGGAATGATTCCAGCAGTAGGGTAGATGGATCACAAATTAGTAACACATATGACATACCCGATATCTTTCCTGATGAGGTAGAACATGCATTGAAGAAAATGAAGAATTAGAAAGCTCTGGTGGAAGATGAAGTTACTGTAGAGTTATTAAAATTGGGAGGAAGGGACATAACACAGAAATTGGCAAGACTCTTCACAAAATGCATTAGAAAAAGGGTGATGCCTATGGAGTGGAATAATGCAATCATAGTTTTGCTGCGTAAGAAAGGAGATAAATCAGAAATTGAAATTATAGACCAGTTATCTTGTTATCTCACACCTACAAGTTGTTCACAAGGGTCATTACTAACAGATTAGAAAGAATACTTGATGAGAATCAGCCGAAAGAGCAAGCTGGCTTTAGGACAGGATTCTTAACTATGGATCACCTTCACGTAATATCACAGCTAATGGAGAAAGCAAATGAATATAAAACACCATTATGGCTGGCGTTTGTGGATTATGAAAAGGCATTTGACTCCATACAGCATAAGGCACTGGAAAGACAAGGCATAGATATCCATATATTATGATTTTGAATAAAATATGTGAGAATGCTACCTTCTTTATTAGACTAGACAAAAACAGTAGCAAATTTAAAATTGAGAAAGGAGTTCGACAAGGAGACACAATATCTCCGAAGTTGTTTACTGGTGCCCTCGAGGAAGCTTTCAGAAGATTAGTCTGGTCGCAGAAAGGAATTGGTGTGAATGGAGAGTACCTAAACCATTTACGATTTGCAGATGACATTGTGATCATAAACCACGATCCCAAAGAATTAGAGGAAAATCTTAATCAGCTATTTAGAGTTAGTAAGGATTTTGGACTAAAGATGAATATGGCTAAAACAAAAGTAATGATAAACAAGTATGCCACGGAAAGGGATATAATGATTGAAGGAGCAGTAATTGAAAAGGTGGTTTCATATACTTATATGGGACAAGTCATTAGCTGTAATAATGATAAATGGCTGGAAGTCAAGAGAAGTATAAATTTTGGATGGATAGCATTCAGGAAATATAGTCACATACTGAGGAGCAGTATCCCAATTTGTCTGAAACGTAAAATAATGAACCAATGTATACTCCCCACCATGACTTATGGAAGTGAAACTTGGGCACTCACCAAAAGAATGGAAGAGAAGCTGAGAACTACACAGCGAAGAATGGAACGAATTATATTGGGAATCAAACTGTTAGATAAGAAGAGAAACACATGGATTAGGCAGCAAACTCAAGTAAAGGACATCCTTATCAAAACTAAAGAACTAAAATGGACTTGGGCAGGACACATAGCTGAAAGACATGGTGATATATGGACTTAGAAAATAACAGAATGGTACCCAAGAGGAGCTAGAAGAAAACCTGGAAGGCAATGACAGAGATGGACAGATGAAATTCATGAGTTTGTGGGTAGTAAATGGATGGCCATTGCACAAAACAGAAGGAACTGGAAAGGCTTTCAGGTGTCACTTAGGTGATCTCTTTGGATTGTGCACTGTATCAACAATGTAAATTGCACCTTCAAAGATATAGCATCAGATGTCTTTGGTGATCTAAGACCAAGGTAGTCTTTTTCTTAATTTTTGTTGGTTCCTGTTATATATTATAATCTGCTCCTTAAAAATGATTAGGTCCTTTATTTTTTATATTATCAGCAAGAAACAAAAAAAAATGTAATGCAGCTGTTGAGATTCTTTTGAGATAATACAACTGTTGTGAACTGCTTTTGTAGGATTGTGTTGAAGAATAAATAACATGATAATATAACATATACATCATATTAAAAATGAATGGAAGATATTTTGACTCCAGTTCTTTTTTTTTTTTTTTTCTTAAGCTCTCTTGTACTCTAACTACTCTATTCAAGCAATTGTTACTCATAATCACCTTTCAGTTTTCTTGGGTTGGAATAATCCCTATGCAACTATGAGTTTTGGCATCAGAGTATCAATGTTTATTAATGTGTTAATAAACATTGGTTGGCCTATTAATGTCAGTCTTGGGCAATGGTTGCAAAGTTTTTCAGGTATTCAGTGTATTCTATACATTCAGGTATACTGTGAGATATTTGTATAGACATCTCATAGCTTTAGTTGCTTTGTCACCAAAAATAATAAAACTGTTAATGAATATATCATTGATTATTTTTTAATTGGAAAAGTATGGCCATAGAAAATTTTGTTATAGCTTTGTGTTCATACAATAAGTGTGCCCCATGCCTGCTCCTATGCTAATTTTCCACTGAACTGTAGTTTCACCTTCAACTTTACTAGTTTCATTACTCTGATATTTTTCCATAGTGTTGGGAAGCATTTTTTCTTTAGATAACAAGACATGTTAATTCTGATACTTTATTAACCAATAGGGTGGCAGAATTAAGAAAAAAATGTTCAAATCCCCTATTTTAAACTGTTATCTTTTTTCCCAAACTGTTGGATATTTTGGCATGTCAGCTAGTTAAAAATTGAACTTGTGAACTAGAAAGCCCCATTCCAATATGTCCCAGCCCAATTCAGCACTGCATTTGATGCAACAGTTAGTTGGCTGCTGGTTATTTATTCAACCACTACTTGGTGCTCAAGTGCAGTAAGATTATGCATGTTGGAATTGGAGTTACATGTAAAACAGAATGTCAGTTATGCAAAACTTGGTTATCTGTGAGGTTGGATTCACTGTGATCCCAAATATTATTTTTTTAGCAATTACTTAAAAAAAAAATTGATGGAGTATATATAACAGATTTTCTAACAAAACAACATTTTTGAAAAATGTTTAGTTCTTTTTATCTGTTTTGGAATGTTTATATTTCATTCGTTTACATGATATACTGTTATTTTCTTTTTTACATGAATGTATGATAATTATAACGAAATATAATTTGGATTAACTGTGTTTTTCAATTATTCAAACTCACAAAACCAACTTTTCTTCTTCCTCATTTATTCATTCAACTTCCTTTTCTGGAACAACTTTTCTTCATACGTGTCTTGAAAATTACAATCTTCAGATGTTTAAGTCTAATGTCAACAAATAACCTATTTCGTCTTCTCAGTCTCTAATCTATGCACTTACTATAGGTACTATAAGTACTATAGGTTTTACTACCTCTTGTATTTGGGGTTTTCATAAAAAAAAATCTCAGTTCTAACTTTCCCCAATAACCATGAATAAACAGTATTCTACTATATTTTCATGATGTCATTGAGGGAAACTTGGCATTTTGGTCATAAAACTTAGTAAACCTCTGTCAGAAACCAATAAAAAAGCCTATAGAGAAACACTACAGTAATAATAATAGTGCATGTATAATAATGACAGGAGGTTGAGCAGAAGTGTTCATTCTCTGAAATTTTGAGTTTCCAAACTGGTGGCAAGCAACAGTCTCCATAGCATAGTGACTTAGTTATGTCTAATAATGGAAATACTGCCATTACTCAAAAAGTGTGTGTGTGTGTATATATATATATATATATATATATATATATATATAGTCAAAAGGCAATGAGAAGCATGCATTTCTGTGGTGCAAAAGATTTTCAAGGGTTTTTCAAGGAATTTGATAAGTATAGAGGCCCCCTTGTCAACATCTCTACACTGAACATGATTGTCCCTGTGAGACTATTTATGTGTACTGATTGCATCAGGGTGCTAGACAAGTAGTAAGGACTGGGAACATTCCAATGATTTGTGCTACTTAATCTTCAAACAAGATGTGAATGTGCTACACAACACTTGACCTTTGACCAAAAAAGAAAATGAAGATTGCCAGAGACATTGAAGCAGCAGTTGCACCTTGCCTTACTGATACCCCATAGCCATCAGAGTATCTATGACTACTCATCTTCCATATAGTGTGGAAAATGTATGGGAGGAATGTTTACCATATTTTTCCACACCATGGATGAGTTAGTTGGTCTCGAATTAGGGTTGTGCAGTTTCCCTCACGAAAAGTTAGGTTTTTCATTCCACAAACACATTGATGGAATAGATATAGTGATATCTCATGATGTTAACTGTCCCGATGCTTATTTTAAGCATCCCATCGCAGTGTTTTTGAGCAGGCTCATTGTCAATGGTGAATGTTGTTTCTTGTACAATCTGCAGACAACTACAATTATTACTTTTAGAGAACAAGTATTTACCTAATTTGAAGAAGTTTTGGCTAGACAGGTCTAAGGAAATTGTTGAAAGTTTTCTGCATAGCAAAATGAATTTGTGAATTCATCCATAAAATTAATATTTCCAACCAAATGTTATATTTGAAAATCTTGTGATGTCTGTGGGATGCTCTCTGATGGAATCAACTAGAATTGTAAACTAACAAGATCTGACTTTTATTTCATAACAGTGCAGTCTCAGTGGGCAGTCACAGTGAAGAAGTGCCTTTTAGGTACAGGTGTGTGTGCTACCACATACACTTTTTTTCGTTACCAGACTTGCACCTGCCTTTTTAAATGAATTAAAATGATGCTGTGAGAATGCAGATGAGAACAAATAAGCATGATTTGGCAACCAGCAGCATTCTAATAAAAGACATCTAGAAACTGTGCTGTTAGCCAAGTTCTTTGAAAGAGGCATTATGTAAATACACATTATTATTGCCATAATAACATGTATTAACATAATTCCTTCATTATCAAAAAATTTTTTTGCATCTACTTTTCAGTGAAAAAAATTAGGTATTGTATGATTGGCTACTGTTAGAGTATTGCCATGGTGATAATTTATTATGACAGATTAATTATTGTACATTTTAATTTTATCTATTTGGACATATGTATAAAATGTAAAAAAATCGCTGATCTAATTTTTTTTCTTTAAATTATAATAAAAAGATATTGTAAATATATATTATTTACTTGTGAATAATATATTCACAAGAAACTTCTTGGATTACTTCTGTTATTTAGTCAAGTCTGTTATATTAATAAATGATTTTCAAAAAAAAACTTTTTTTTTAAATATGAAATTAATTTAAGATAGCTTGAGATACAGCCATCAAAATTTGCACCATCCCAAGTATGACCTTCATTTGCATTAGCTTGTGGTGTAATGACATTTCATTTTTCTTTTACTGTTTAATTTATTTGAGAATTTTTCATTTTTTATGTGATTTATTTTATCCTGCATATTGTTTTCTTACAGTATAGTCCTGTAATGGGTATGACTACAGACTGAATTTTTCTACATTGCAAATGTATATTTGGAGAGTTAGTGTATAATACTTACGTATTTTTAATTTTAGTAACTTGGTAATACTTCTGATCAAATCACATTGTCACTATGCAATTTATTGAATTGTACAATTTACCACTGTACAATTTATTGAATGCATACACTCAAGTATGTCAAGCATGTATGTGATTTTCACCTATGTGATTAATGTCACAGTATTTGGTGTTCTAAGAATATTTGTTCTCTTTCTGTTCATTTTTGTACAAATATTGTGTAAGCCAAAAAGTAATAGATGAGTCAACTTAATATATTATATAATATATGTTATTATATTAAGGGTGTAATAAATATCTTTTTATACTTAGTATAATCACTAATTGACTAGAAGAATTTGCATCTTTGTAGTCTGTTTATGTCTGTGGCACTGACAAATACACCAGTGCCCCAGTTAATCTAATAATGTTCTGTGCAATTTATATTGATAAAACTATTGCAAGCCTTGACTTGAACGTTAAATAATTTAATTTAAAAATAAAAATACGTAGGCATTAAAATAAAAGAAACACTGCTATTACAAACAAGAAGGATATTACAAGTAAATAAATAAAAGAAATAAATTGTGATAAAATAAAAACAATACAAGGGAGCTTTCGAGGTGTATGAGCCTCTATTTCAACCTAGACTGAAGCAACGACATCAGCCATTCTTATACCCCAGAAGTTACAACCGGATATATGACAATATGTACATTGAGCCTGGTAACAGAAAAATAAATAAAGGAAGAGGAAGAAGCAGGCTAACATAGGTCAACATTCTTCAGCCATTCAATCATCAGTCTCTGAATAATGCAGTACGCCAACTACTTTTTTCAATATCTACCTGCTTCCTGCTTCTCTCATCTCTATGCAGAATGATGGCCTCCATAATAGGATATATGCAGGTCCCAGAATACGATTAATAATGGGACCCGCAACACCTATATGGAGGGCCTCTAATCATGAGATGTGGTGTGCATTATGAGCAGCACTGTAATCTTTACCCCCAGATGAACATTGAAATATTGGATGTGGCTCATAATGCATGGCATCTCTCATGGCTAGAGACCCTTCATATAGTGTCACATGTCCCATTATTAATCGTAATTCTGGGACCTGCATACATCCTATTATGGAGGCTGTTATTCTGCATGACCCATACACCTCAAAAGCTTTCTTGCATGTCATTTATTTTATTGTTTTTATTCTATTTGCTGTTTCATGTATATTTATTCTTATCATTTTTAATTGTTGCACCATGTATTTTATTTCTTTTGTTTATTTTATTTATTTACTTTTAATGTCTAAATAATCTCTACTATAATTATTATATAATTAAATTACATATATAATTAATATTTAATTTAAATTTAATGTTCAAGTCAGTGATTGCAATATTTTTATCCATATGAGTATACCTGACACCCAAGGTATCTCCTATTATATTCAGTTCAATTTATAACTAATATATGTAATCTTTAGGTAGGCTCAGAGCAATTAACCTAGTTTAAAAAATCTGAAGTTTTCACATCTTTCAACGTTTCATCTTAATCATCATTAGGTTGTCAGGTGGTGTATTAATGAAGTATCAGTAAGCACTAAAATAGTAATAGTAATCGTGGCATGTGATACATGAAAGCAAGCTTATGAGCTTATGTAGCATCAGCCAAAAAAAAAAAAATTCACACAACCATTCAATCCAGTTCCTCCTTAAATTTATTTAACCTATCAACTTCCACAACGATAGATGGAAGTTTGTTCCAAGCAATTAACCACCCACTGGCTAAAGGCAAATTTCCACACATCTATTCTACAGCTCTTTCCTCAATTTGAATTTATGCCCCCTTAAGTTCGTAATCTGAACAAGTGGAAGAATCCCATCAGAATTCAGCGTGCTCAACCCATTCAAGGCCTTATACACCTCAGTCAGATCACCTCGCAGGTGCTTAGTCTCCAGCCACTGCAATTTGCAGAACTTAAGCCTCTCTTGGTAAGAGAATCCCTTCATTTCACTCACCAATCTAGTTGCCCTTCTCTGTACACGCTCAAGCAAATCTACATCCTTCCTAAAATGATTCCTCCAGACCTGCACGCAGTACTCAAGGCGTGGCCTGACCATTGCCTTATACAGAGGGACAAGCACCTACTTTTCCCTGCTAGCAAAATTCCTGTATATCATTGACAAAACCTTGTGACCTGCTCTGGCAGCCTGCCTGCATTGCTCAGAAAACTTCATATTGACTGCACAATTACTCCCAGGTCTTTTTCATTTTCTACCACCCTAAATGTAGTACCACACAATTGGTATGTTCCTCTGGGGTTACTTCTACCCATGTGCAGTACTTTGCATTTGTCAATATTAAACTTCAGTTGCCACTTCTCAGTCCATTTTCCCAAATTTTCTAGATCCTGTTCCAGTAGCACACTGCCATTACTGTCATTAACAACCCTGCCAACCTTTGTATCATCTGCAAACTTCGACACTAAGCCTGATATAGGTTCATCAATATCATTGATAAATATACAAAACAACAGTGGACCCAACACCAAACCCTGTGGGACTCCACTAATAACATTAGTCCACGAAGAGCAGTGCCCATTGATTACCGCTCTCTGTCTTCTCCCACTCAACCATCCTTTTATCCATTGTAGCAACCTACCCTTAATACCATTCTGCTCCAATTTGTACAGTAGTTTTCCATGCACAACAGTGTCAAAAGCTTTCCTGAGATCCAAGTATATGATATCAAAATTATTTTTTGCATTCAGTTCCTTTGTAACCCCATGATAATATCCAATCAGATTTGTCAGACAAGACTTTCCCTTAACAAACCCATGCTATGTCTGAATTATTGCTGCAGTCTTGTCTTGATGATCTTGCAATGCATCTTTAACCAGTGACTCCATTATTTTACCCAGAACAGAAGTTAAACTAACTGGTCTGTAATTACTTGTGTCACCCTTCGATCCCCCTTTGTGAATTGGGGATACATTTGCACATCTCCAGTCCATGGGGATCTCCCCTGAGTCCAAGGATGCTCTCATAATTATGGCTAAGGGTTTGCTTAATTCTTTTGCCGCCTCCTTTAATATAACTAAATAGATCCCATCCACCCCAGGTGCCTTTCTTATGTTTAACTTCAACAATTTCTCCTCCACTTTGTTCTCAGTTATTACAAAATCATTAAGCACCCTGCTACAATTTGATAACCTTCTGGCATTTTCAACCCTTAATAACTCCTCGTGTGAATATAGATTCAAAATACTCATTCAGTTTGTTTGCTATCTGAGCAGGATCATCAACAGGCGAACCATTGATATCAAGTGGACCAATCTGATTCATCCCCTTCCTTTAGAGTTCATATAAGTAAAGAAATCCTTGCTATTTTTCTTAGCATGCTTTGCCAAAGATTTCTCATAATCTGCATTCGCCTGCCTAACCTCCTTTGTGATTACAGACTAGCTTATATCTGCCGTAGGCTTCTGTATCACCTGATAATTTATGCTTCCCATGCATTTTTCTTCTCTGCCACAAGTCTCATTAGTTCATTTAACAACCATTTATGCCTAAACCTTGAACAATATTTCTTAATAGGTATGAAACGTTTAGTAGCTTCCACGATTAATTCCTTGAATGCGTCCCACTTATAATTTGCTGTTGGTAACATCATCGGTTGATCCCACTGTACAGAATTTAAAAACTGTCTGAGGCCACTGTAGTCACCTTTATAGAAGCAAAAACCTTTACTTTTACTCCTGATGGTAATTATATCTTTGAGTAAATCCCATATCAGTACACTGTGATCACTGCCATAGTGGTTCCTTTATCTGCAAATTCTTAATACACGAATGATCACTGCTGATAACCAGATCAAGAGTATTACCCTCTCTGGTTGCCTCTCGAACATGCTGCTGCAGAAAACAATCATACAATAAATCCACAAAAGTCTTACTAGTGTGTGAGTGACCAACCCAAAAGTTTCAGTCAATATCTGGGAAGTTAAAATCCCCCATTATAAGATATTCTGATTTAATAGTCCACTCTATATCTCTGTACAATTGTTCATTGTACTCATTCGAGTCATTAGGCCTATAACACACTCCTCTCATTTTTCCTTTCCCAGTGCTTATTTCACACCAAACAGACTCAACACTGCATTGTCCCCCAACATCAATTGGATGCGCTTTCTTAGATTTTATGTGTTTCTTAACTAACAGCATAACCCCTCCTCCCTTCCTATCCTATCTATCCTTTCTGTACACATTGTACTCCCTAAATTCCGATTCTGCATTCCTAATATCTGCATGGCATCACGCCTCTGATATCGCAACAATATCTGCCTTTGATGTCTTGACCAACACTTCAAATTCATCAGATTTATTTACTATACTTTTACCATTGGTATACATGCGCCTGTTCTTATTCTTAGTTACCCTAACACATCCCATATATCCACCTGTTTCACGATGACTGCCATCATGAAACAGGTGGGTAGAAACTGTTTTCGCTTCTCTTTTTAAAGAAGTAGTAGTAGTAGTAGTATGTGATGCAAGAAAGCAAGTGTATGAGCTTATGCAGCATCAGCCAAAAAAAAAAAAAAAAAATCACACCATTGCCTCCAAATGCCTGTCCAGTTCCTCCTTAAATTTATTTAACCTGTCAACTTCCACAACGACAGATGGAAGTTTGTTCCAGCAATTAACCACCCCCTGGCTAAAGGCAAATTTCCGCACATCTATTCTACCTCTATCTTTTCTTAATTTGAATTTATGCCCCCTTAGGTTCGTAATCTGAACGAGTGGAAGGATCCCATCCGAATTCAGCGTACTCAACCTATTCAAAGCCTTATATACCTCAATCAGATCACCGCGCAGGTGCCTAGTCTCCAGCCACTGCAATTTGCAGAACTTAAGCCTCTCTTGGTAAGAGGATCCCTTCATTCCCCTCACCAATCTTGTTGCCCTTCTCTGTACACGCTCAAGTAAATCTACATCCTTCCTAAAATGAGGCCTCCAGACCTGTACGCAGTACTCAAGGTGCGGCCTGACCATTGCCTTATACAGAGGGACAATCACCTCCTTCTCCCTGCTAGCAAAATTCCTATATATCATTGACAAAACCCCATGACCTGCCCTGGCAGCCTGTCTGCATTGCTCAGAAAACTTCATATCTGACTGCACAATTACTCCCAGGTCTTTTTCATTTTCTACCACTTAAGTGTAGTACCACACAGTTGGTACGTTTCTCTGGGATTACTTCTACCCATATGCAGTACTTTGCATTTGTCAAGGTTAAACTTCAGTTGCCACTTCTTAGCCCATATGCCCAAATTATCTAGATCCTGTTGCAGTAGCACACTGCCATTACTGTCATTAACAACCCTGCCAACCTTTGTATCATCTGCAAACTTCGACATTAAGCCTGATTTACCTTCATCAATATCATTGATAAATATACAAAACAACAGTGGACCTAACACCGAACCCTGTGGGACTCCACTAATAACATTAGTCCACGAAGAGCAGCACCCATTGATTACCACCCTCTGTCTTCTCCCACTTAACCATCCTTTTAAGTGTTGCTTATTAGCAGTGTGATATGGGGCAACTTGTAGTGATAAGCCTTTCTATTTGAGAGATCAGTGCCTCAATGCTTATCATTAGACTTTTCATCTTTTTTCTCCTATGCTATGAAAAATGAACACAAGTCCTAATTTAGCTGAAATGTGTAATCTACACAGGCTCAGAGCAATTAATTAGCTTTAATTTTTTAAAAATCGTTACTTCCTCTTCGTAGTTTGGTGTTGGTGTTTTCTTTTAAGCATAATTGCAATGTTTCATTATAAGAATAGTAGAGATATGCATATTTAAATTTCTTTTATTGCAGTAAAAAGTTGCATCTTTTTTAATTTACTTCTGTGTGTGTGCATGTGTGTTTTTGATATTTTTTTATTTCTTTTCTTTCAGTAAGGCATCAGTTAGATAATTGGAATAAGCTGAAGAATCTCTGTAGCAAAGTAATAGGAAGTAAGATGAAGGTATATACATGATTATTTTCTGTATATTCTAGTTTATACATTTTTGGAATACATAATGAAATCCTGAATTCCCATACCATTTATAGATACAGAAGATGGAACTAATTAGATACAAAGTAGCGATCAAGAATAATGGTGGCTAACTGACAATGTTGGAAGTTTCTGTACTTAAAAAGAAAATAAAATAAAATAAGTAAACTGTAGCCATTATCAACCCACTGCAGGATGGAAGCCTCCTCCTCAACAATTCATGTTGAGGGAAATGGACCATAATCTGCCATGCTGGTCCAGTGTGGGTTGGCAGATCGACCGTATTTAGCAGTCAGGGGCTTGAACCCCAGTCTATTTCTCTGTATTCTGTACTTAATGCAGTTGCAAATAATTAATGGAGTGAGGTAAATAGTCTTTTCTAGATGAAAAATTACTTCTAGGAGACAGCTTTCAAACAGTTTCCCCAATTAATGTTTATTAAGAAATAACAGTAAATTAATTTACAGTTATTTCTAAAGAGTTAATCCAAGCATTCATATTCCCTTTAGCCTACAGTTCAGCTATTTTCTCCTTAGCTATCAGTTAACTCAGATTTTTAATTAGGGAATCAAAGAAAATACTTTTAATGGAAGGCATTTTGAGAAATGGAAGTAATTGAGTTACCATGTTTACTTCTGGCTTGATCTCTGATGAACCAAATTCAAAAATCAGTCTGGATTAGGGAGGACACAGATGTTTTTGGACTTTTTTCTCACTATGACTGACTTGATCAGTTGCTTGCAAAAGTCACTTGACAAAAATATCCGGGTTTTATTCTGGAAAATCAAAAGAAAATGGTTCTTAAAGTCAGGTGGTTTTTCATCCATATAGATTAAAATGCTCTTTGTGCATTTTGTGTCAACCAGCAGTGAATGTGTTAAGCTTCAGTGGATGCCTACGAAGCACTCATACACCAATTGATGGGCAGTTAAATATAATTTCATTAGCATTAGTAGAAGCATACGATGCAAGAAAGCGAGCTTATGCAGCATCAGCCAAAAAAAAAAAAAAATCCCACTTCACCACTCCATTCATTCCAAATGCCTCTCCAGCTCACCCTTAAATTTATTTAGGCTATTAGCTTCCACAACAAAAGATGGCAGCCTTTTCCACCAATCAACTACCCGCTGGCTAAAGACAAATTTCCGCACATCTATTGTACAACTGTCTTTCCTCAATTTGAAACTGTGCCCCCTCAGGTTCTTAGTCTGAGCAAGAGGAAGAATCCCATCAGCATTCAGCTTGCTGAACCCATTCAAGGACTTATACACCTCAATCAGATCATCTTGTACTCTCCAGGCGCTGCAATTTGCAGAACTTAAGGCTTTCTTGGTAAGAGCAACCCCTTTGTTCCCCTCACCAATCTTGTTGCCCTTCTTTGTACTCGTTCTAGCAACTCTACATCCTTCCTAAAATGAGGCCTCCAGACCTGTACACAGTACTCTAGGTGTGGCCTGACCATTGCCTTGTATAACGGGATAATCACCTCCCTGTCCCTGCTAGCAAAATTCCTATATGTCATTGAAAAGACTCCATGACCTGCCCTGACAACCCTTTGTGAATTGGTGATACATTTGAAAACACCTCCAGTCCATGGGGACCTCCCGAGTCCAATGAAGCTCTCATAATTATGGCTCAGGGTTTGCTTACTTCCTTTGCTGCCTCCTTTAATATAACTGGATAGATCCCATCCACCCCAGGTGCCTTCCTTATGTCAAAACTTCATCAATTTGTCCTCCGCTTTGCTCTCAGTTATTAAAAAATCACTTAGCTCCCTGTTAGCATTTGATAAACTTCTGGCACTCCCCTCATTGAATTACTCCTCGTGTGTGAATGTAGATGCAAAATACTCATTCAGTTTATCAGCTACCTGAGCATGATCATCAATAGTCAACCCATCTATGTCAAGTGGTCCAATCTGATTCATCCCTTTCCTTCTAGAGTTTACATAAGTAAAGAACTCCTTTCTGTTTTTCTTTGCATCCTTTGCCAAAGATTTCTCATAATCCTTCGCCTGCCTAACCTCCTTTGTGACTTGACTACAGACTAGTTTATACCTGCCATAGGCTTCTGTGTCACCTGATACTTTATATGCATCCCATACATTCTTCTCTGCCACGAGCCTCATTAATTCATGTGACATCCATTTAGGCCTAAACTTTGAACAGTATTTCTTAATTGGAATGAGAAGCCTAGTAGCCTCCAAAATTAAGTCCCTGAAGGCTTCCCATTTAGAATTCACTGTTTTAAACATCATCAGTTGATCCCTCTGTACAGAATTTAAAAACTGTCTAAGACCTCTGTAGTCACCTTTACGAAAGCAAAAACCCTTCCCTTTAGCCTTGATGGTAGTTACATCTTTAAGTAATTCCCACATCCTTTATCTACAAATTCTTAATGCATGAATAATCACTGCTGATAATCAGATCAAGAGTATTACTCCCTCTGGTTGCCTCTCGAACATGTTGCTATAGAAAACAGTCATCCAATAAATCCACAAGTCTTGCTAGTGTGCGAGTGACCAATCCACAAGTTCCAGTCAATATCCTGAAGGTTAAAATCCCCCATTATAAGACATTCTGATTTACTGGCCCACTCTATTTCTCTGCACAATTGCTCATTATACTCATCAGATTCATTAGTCATATTCAACAACAACAACAACAACAAAAAAAATGAATTCTTATTTTCCTTTTCATTTATCCTTCACTCATTAAAAAAATTAACTTCAGAAATAATTTAAATTTAAAATAATTATTTATTTCTAGAATAAAGAACCAGTAGGGGATGATGGTGATGCACTACCAAATAATGTTTTGAGTCAACTTGCTGAACTGACACAAGATATTTTGCAGGTGAGAAAAAATTATCTTAATTATATTCTCATTAATGGAATTTTTCAGGATCATCATGAATGATGATCCTGAAAGGCTTGGAAAGTTAATTTTTGTTCATCCTCACTAACTTATTTTTTATATATTTTATAGTTTAGTTCTCTATGTTAAATTTTATGTTTTGAACAATCGTCTTTTATTAAGTAAATTTTTCCCTTTTTTTGTAAAGACTTTGACTGTTAGTCAGATAAAAAAGATTCGAAACCTAATGGATAGTGAAATGGCACAGTGTAATAAAGAACTGGTGAAGTATGAAACAGAAAGGAAGGAAGTTCTGAAAGAAATAGCAAATTGGGTCCATGAAAGTGTTCCTGTTAGTAAGAATGAGGTAAGATTAGTAAGTAAGGATCTAATGTGTTTTGTTCTTTTAGCATATAGTAAAAGTAAGAAAGCAGTAAAATGGCTTATTATATCCATAGATAGGTAATCCAGAAATAATACTTGCATCTAAAATTATTTCTTGTGGAATAGTAGACCTATGATGAATGGGGTTTGTTGTTATAACTAAAATACACAGTTACGTCAGTGTTAGGTATTTCACTAGGTATTTTTTCCTGGGTTTTAGAAAACACTTGGTTCAAGAAGAGAAAGAGTCACAAAGTGACAAGGTATGGCTGGGATGGTCAACAGGAATCCCTCCTTGAATATATACTCGTGGATAAGGAGCAACACAGAAGCAACACTAATGGACGTCAAGGTTATTCTGGGTGTCTCCCTGGGTAGTAAAACTCCAAGAACTAACCTGATCACAGGTTAGTTATTGGAGTTTTGAGATTCCCTAAATTGAAGAGGATCAAATTAATGAGAGAGAAAACTACAGGTTTGGAAGTTGAAAGAAGAGGAAAAGGGGCAGTGTTCAGAGAAGAGTTCAGGAAGGTTGTACCTAAGGCGGTGGTGAACAGCGTGGAATCAGAGTGGAAAGCATTCAAAGACTGCATGGTAGGATTGACAGAGCAGGTATGCGAAAGGACAAGCAATAGAAGGAGATGGAAAGAAACCCCATGGTCAAATGGAAGGCTGAGAGAGGCTGTGAAAAACAAGAATAATGCATTCAGGACCTACTTCCAGAACAGAAATGATGAGAATAAAGAGAGATATGAAACTGTGAAGAGAGAGGCCAAGAGAATAGTTGATGAGGAGAGATGACTGTGGTTGGAAGAATGGAGTGAAACTCTACTGCAAGACATCAACAGTAATAAAAAGATGCTGTATGGCAAGGGTGGCCAACTTAATTTGTGATGCGATCTACTTTTTTTCTTCAAAATCTACTATCCGTGATCTACCATCTCAAGAATTTCATTGCACATGGTTAAAAAAGTTAATCAACACATATTGAAAAATGTTGTTTATAAATTTTTAATTTATGTGAAATTTGTGTCTTCATGTCATCTTCCAAGCTTTCAAAACGGGGATGTACTGTGATAAGGCCAACCGTAAAGAATCTTCTGTATGCAAGTCCGTAAGAGTAGAACGATTCTTTGTCTTTCTTTGTTTCGAATACGAAAATTCCGATTCACATAGATATGTGGAACCAAAACAGGAATTTAAAAGTTCACTGCATTTTTTGACATTTGGGTACTTTTCTCAGCAAACATATTTCCAAAAGTCCTTTTTTGATGATCTGGCTTTTAGGAAGATATCATTTTGCAATGTAATAATTTCATTTTCAAGGAATATTTTCTGCAATTTGTTTCGTATCTAAGTCGACATTAAATATATTGAAAAATGTCTTCAATTGTTTTAAAATCACTGACTCTGGTTTCAAAATCATCCACAACTTTCTCAATTTCAGAAACATATTTCTCACTATTAAATTCAAAAACGGATTTTTGCATATTTGTAAAACGATCGAATTTTTTTTTCTTTGAAATCCTTAGTCATTGTCAAAAATTGATATTTATATGCAGAAATACTACTAATCGTGTCACCCACATTTTTATTTTTCCTTGTAATTCCAAATTCAGATCACTTAATTTACTGGTAAAATCTGCCAAAAAAGCCAGATCACACAACCACTCCATATCTTGTAGTTGCTCATAATCATCGCCCTTTGATCAACAATTTTTTTAATTTCATTCAGCAAATTTCGAAATCTCTGTAGAAACTTACTCCAACTCATCTACATGAACCAGATCTGATATTACACATCTATGTGTAATATCAGATATTTGAAGAGATTGTCCTCTGATGGAATTCACGATTTTGAAAGATATGTCCATAACACTTTTAGTATTTAATCTTTTGCTGGCTAACACTTGTTGGTAACTCAAAAAATCTGGGAATTCATCATCTTTTTGGCACAATGCGATGAATCCGTTAAGATGCCCCGTCATTGCTTTAGCTCCATCTGTTGTTATTGATACGAGCTTAAATGGTGGTAATTTTATTTTTTCTAAAATCCCATTAGGTGGAAAATCCGATTGGTATTTACCATAGAGTGCGTTGAAGTGCCTTTCTAAATTTCCTTTTTTGGGTGTAACCATGGAAGCATTGCAAATCAAATGACAACATTTTTCTTTTATCATTAAAAAAAGTATTCTAGTTCCGACTCTTGATGAAAATGGTACATTTTACTCTTTTTTGTAGTATTCATTTTAAATCAAAGGGTATTAAATTAACGTATAAGTACTGTCCAGTTATAAGAATTCAACACATACACTATTGCTCTCCACAACATAACTGCGTGAATTTTCGTTACACAAGCCTAGCAGCTGCAGGGTGGCAAAAGTAGTCACGTGGTTCAATGGATTTGTAATAAGCGTATGCAGTGGCACGCATAACAATAATAACATTTTGACTAATCTATTTTCTATATATATTTAAAATACATCGTGATCGACCAAAATTAAAGCCACGATCGACTGGCAGATCGCGATTGACCTTTTGGCCACCCCTGCTGTATGGTATGGTGAGGAATAGGAGAAGAGATGGTGAGCAGACCAAATACTTTATGGATGAGAATGAGAACCTAATAACCAAAGATGAAGAGATAAGAGAAACATGGAAGAAGTATTTCGAAAATCTTTTGGACATGCATGACAGCCAGCTAAAGAGACAAAGGCAGGTTGATCATAAAAGAGGGGATGAAAGAGAAGATACGGAGAGAGATCAGCAGACATGACATGGAATGATGTAGTGCAGGCATGGAAATACATCAAGACAGGTAAGTCTACTGGTATAGATGAGATAAACGGAGAGATGCTGAAGGCTACAGCAAGGCAGGGATAATGTGGACATACAGGCTGTTCTGCAAGGACAGGGGCTGAAGGACTGGAAAGAAGGTTTGATCATCCCGTTGTTCAAGGAGGGGAATAGGAAGAAGTGTTCCAATTATAGAGGCATCACACTGACATCACATGTGAGTAAGCTGTACGAGAGAACGTTAGAGCGGAAGATAAGAAAAACGATTGAAAATAGACTGGCCAAGGAACAGTATGGCTTTAGGCCTGCCAGATTGATGGTGAATCTAATTTTCTGCATCAGGCAGCTGATGGAAAAATGTTATGAATACAATAAAGAATTATGGATGGTATTTTTGGACATAAAGCATTTGATGCCTTGAAGAGAGAGAGAGAGAGAGAGAGAGAGAGAGAGAGAGAGAGAGAGAGAGAGAAAGAGGTTTTGAGAAACTTGGGGATAAGGGAACATCTTGTTGGAAGAATTGAGAATGTGTGCACGAATGCAGTGAGCAAAGTAAGAACAGTGATGGGGTTGACGGAGAGCTTCGAAATAACATCGGTCATCTGCGAAGTTGATATGTGGGCTAGTATGGCAATGAATTTGGACTGGTTTTCAGTCAGAAGAGTGAAGTAATGGTTCTAAAAAGGAGTGGCAAGCCTGACAGATACATTACAGTGGTAGGGAAAGAGCTAAAAATGGTTAACAACTTCATGTATCCAAAAAGCACTATTACAAAGACTGGATTGATAGATGAAGAAATAAGTAGAAATATACAAGCAGGCGGGGAATTTCTATAGGCAGACAAGAGATGTGATCTGGAACAGGACTATACGATTGAAGTGTAAGGATGCTATATATCAGACCTATTACATACTAGTTGTGCCGTATGCATATGAAACTTGGACTATGAGGAAAAAGGATGAAAGCAGAATGCAGGGGACAGAAATGAGATTTGTGAAGAGCATAGCTGGAAAGACATGATGCAGCAAAATCAGGTCAGTGGTCATCTAAAATTCAATTTTCATCAGACTGTGACTGCCATTCTTCTGCCTCAGTGGTTACAGACTATTTTCTCCTTTGCATATCCCTTGAGCAATAATACTTTTTTTGGTGAATCCTTTTAATAAATTTTTCAACTAAAATAACCATTTGAATGTATTAAATTTATTTTCAAAGGTGTATCTTTTGTGTTTACAATAAAATATGAATTCCAGTAGCGTAGAAATTTAATCTTGACAGTTTTTTTTTTTTTTTTTTAAATCCAAAATCAGTTGAAATATACATTTCAGCTCATTTTGGATTTAAAAAAAAAAACGAAAAAGAGAAATGAATATTTATTTAATGAATAAATATTCATTAATAAATGAATAGTCAGTTAATTAGGTATGCAAATACATTTTTTAAAAAAAGTAACAAGACAGGAGAATTTTGTTTGTTTCTGTTTGTGAAGTACTTCTCCATAAATAGCATATTACAACTGGGGATGCAAATGAAAAGCAAATGAAAAACAAAAATTGATATAATCATTAGAAAACAGGCCTTGTGCGTTGGGTTGCATTATATCATCAAAGTTTCTTGTGACGACCGACTAACTGGTTAAAATAAATTTTATTAAAATAAAAATGATATATATATAAGATAAAACAGAAATAAAATAAGATAAAAGCGTTAAAATACAAGATAAGAGAGTTAAAATATATATAATAAAAGCGTTAAAATACATAGATAGTAGCTTTTGAAGCGGAGTGCCTCTTCATCAGCTAGTGCGTGAATGGTGTACTTCAGTATATATTAATGGTTGCAATAGCACAAGTCAGCTGGGCATGATTATGTATCACGATGCCTTGAAGCCACCAATAATAGTACTATGAATCGGACAAGGGGAGTACACTTACACCCTATTATAGAATGTACTGTATTGCAGTGCGATGGGCGCTGGCGATTATCAGGTGTACGTAATTCTGCTTTACCGATACCAGACTTGTGATACATGATCATGCCCAATTGACTTGTGCTATTGTAACCATTAATATATATTGAAGAACACCATTCACACACTAGCTGATGAAGAGGCACTCCGCTTCGAAAGCTACTATCTATGTATTTTAACACTTTTATTATATATATTTTAACTCTCTTATCTTGTTGTATTTTAACGCTTTTATCTTATTTTATTTCTGTTTTATCTTATGTATATATCATTTTTATTTTAATAAAATTTATTTTAACCAGTTAGTCGGTTGTCACAAGAAACTTTGATGATATTGATATAATCATTATATTTTCTTCTCTTGATTTTTGAAATCAGTGTTTTCTTAATTTTGATACTAGATGTGAGTTAAGAATGGCTGATTGCAATTTAGATGCTTTTATAGGATCATCTTGTGATGAATCCTTTAGGATGGTATAGTGGTTTTACTATTTTTCACTCTTTGGGATAAGTCTGAGTGACCAGAAAAATTCTTAAAGGCCTCTTCAATTGGAATGCAGTTAGCTGATCTTAGGTAGAGAGAGTAAGATTCCCTCATGATTTATTTCTGGATTTTCAGCCAAAAAAGCATGTAAATCAGCCCATGACCTGTTGGCCTATTGTATAAGTAGTGTAGATACATCAGAATGATGCATATAAACTTCTAGTACGATAGTCATATATTCTTAATAAAAATATACAGGGTTGTCCATTTATTGTACAAATCATAACTAGGTTGTTATTGGTTTTAGGAACATCAGCAAAAAATTAGATATTGCTTCATTGTGTATCATGTCCATACAGTTTGTGGTCACAGAGTGATTTACATGTTATGCCTGCTGCAAATCCCAGAAAAACCCTACAACCTCCACCTGATCTCAGGTGGAGGATGTAGGGTTTTTCCGGTCTCAATTGAAAAATTCCTCTGTTTTCAATGTATCTTTAACTTTTGAGTGACAACTGGCAAAACCACTATACTGTCACGGAGGACTTGTATCTACTTAAGGCAATAGTGAGTATATGATGGCATTAGATACGGAATGAGATATTTTTAGACAGAAGGCATTTTATTGTGACAACAGTGTAGTTGGGTACAAATACAGCATTTATTAGTGGAGTGTATAACATATGAGTTGTTCCCCAGAAGAATATATGTTTATTTTAGAAAATTATCTCTCTACTTGAGAATGTGGCTTGTGCAAGCAACTTAAATACTGTGAATCACTGGTCCCCAATGCAGTGCTTAGGGGCATCCTGGCACCTGCCAAGGCTTTTTTTTGGGTGACCACAGGAAGAACCCATGATTAATGATGAAGGCCATAAAATAAGGGAACATACGTAAGATTATAAACTTGCAAAGAATGTCAATTCTCTTCATGTGCTAAGGCATAACAGTGTTTGTAAGCAGTAGTTTACTTCCTGTTAGGATGCTATCATCTTGTAATGTGCACTACATGGCTGGTGAGGGATACTGCTTACCAGTTGTTACTAGGAAGCTTGCGAGAACATAGCATGACTGTGTAGAATGTGGGCTGTACTACCATATCATGATGTTGCTGTTTTCTGTTGCAATTTGTGGTTTGTTTTACTTGAAATTTGGCTCTGTGTTAATTGTGCTACTTGGAACAGTTGAACAGTTGGTGCTGGTTGCTCTCTCATAAACTCTCAAATGTGCCTGTAGACAAAAAAGGTTGAGGAAAACTGCTCTGATGAAATGACAAATATTTATCAGTGGTATACTTATACTATTGATAAATATATTTGTCATAGGGTTGAAACAAATACAGTAAACCCTCGCTATTCGCGGGGGTTACATTCCTGAGAAATATCGCGAATACTGAGTTATGGCTCCCATAGTAATAAAGGGGTTCCGTTCCAAAGTATGAAATATATAAGAAAAACTAGTCTAAAATTTTGTCTATGTATGTATTATATGTACCTTCATAATATGACTGTACATGACAGTACATAGTGAAAAGCAAGCATATGGCATCGAAATGAAAATAAGAAACAATTTAATATTAAATGTAATAGTTATTAGAAATTTCAAACAAATCTTTCAAATCAGCGCCTTTGCTAGCAAAAAAAAACATCCCGCCAGTGCTATCACCAGTTTCGCTATAGTGTTGATAAAGAAGTTTTGCCTTTTCACGAATGATGAGTGAACTTAACGGAATTTTATTTTGAATTCGGTCTTCTATCCACAGATTTAAAGCTTTTCCATATTTTTTTAAAATTTAACATCACGAGTTACAGAGCAAATTTTTGAAGCAATTAGCGTGGTTTCACGGACACTACGGCAGATTTTTTCTTCCGATTTCTTGATTGATCGTACTGTTGACTCATTGATTTTATAATGTTTTGCCACTGAGGAGACACTTTCACCATTAGAAATTTCGTCTAATAACTCAATTTTATTCGCTAGTGTCATCACCTTCTTTGATATTTTCACATTTCTCTTTTTATTCGTAGCCATATTTTTGTAGGGGTTAGAAAGAACTTGACCACAATAAAGTCACTTTCTTCCGTTAACGCACTCGAAAAAGTCTGTTTTACACTGCAAAACGGTAGAGTTATCATTTTTGTAAGCATATCAATTTATAAATTTATTCAATTTATAAACATATAAATTAAAATCAAACGACGAAACCTTCCATGACTAACACATACTGAACAAGGATTAGCGAGAAACATCCACGCTCGCGATTTTTTCACCCCTCTCCCCCCACCCACTGAGCGCTGTTTTGACCGGGAAAGATAATTTTAACCACGCCCATGTTTTTTATGGCGAAAAATATTCACGGCGTTTTAAAATTCACATTTTTTTAGGTTTCATTTTATATTAAATCGGCGATCGCGAATACGCGAAACCGCGAATACAGATACCGCGAATAGCGGGGGTTTACTGTACACTAAAAAGGGTAAATGTCTGTCTTGGTGAGCAAGGGCGACTCTTCCAGCATATTTTCTAATAGTTTGTTTATTCTATTCATTTTTAATAAAAAAAAAATTTTTGTATTGCAAACTGGGTTGCATTTGAAATGGATACCCCTGTTTTTAATTGAATAACCCTGTGGGTGTGTGTGGGGGGCGGGGTTATATATGTATTAATATATATGATATATATATTCTTAATAAATGTGCCTTTTTTTCCATTTTGAGGAAGAGAATGAGGTCATTCGTACTTGGGGAGATGTGACTGTACGAAAGAAGTATTCCCATGTTGACTTAATTCATATGATTGATGGTATGGATGGTGACAGAGGAGCAGTTACTGCTGGTGGAAGAGGATATTATCTCATGGTAAATTCTAAACTTTCATTTAAACTTCACTTGCCTAATAATAGCTTTTTAAATATGCATAATAACATACCACTCCAACCTAATAATTTCCTTTACTGCCTTTAAAATAAATGCATTATAAAATATATATTATTTCAAAACCTAATTAATAAACAAGATTGTAGTCAAAAGTAACTTCTCTTTTTATTAATTTTTTTTTATTATTTATTTATTTGAAGAGGTTGGCAATTCTGTAATGCTGATTGCTAAAATGTACTGTAATGCTATCACTAAAATATGCTAAAGTAATACTTTGCTCCTTAACTTTGCAGAAAAAGAGTTCCTGTATTTCTATATGATTCTAGCAAGATGGAACAATGTATCATGTATGCAATATGATGAATTTATTGTGCCAAAAATTTGATGGAAGGCTGATATCAAAGAGTGGTCCTTCCCTGCTAGATCATTTGATTGATTTTATTGACCAGATTTATTGTAAAAGGTTATGCATATGAAAACAAACCAAGCAATTCAGAACTTAAAGAAAGGCTTCATCATGGAATTGGAACTCGCAAGGAAACACTATCTGCCATAATGGACGGGGATATTGCAGTTAACAAAAATGTTCTGATTACAATATGATAATAAATGCTATTCTGCAATCAGTATTTCCCTCTACCTGGAGAAGTTTTGTGTCCTCTGTTGACAGTGACAGGCTTGACTTTAAGCTCACTTTGGAAACAACTTTATTATCCTTCGATTGACCTAAAATTACTAATTATGTCTTTAACTGAATAGCATCACCAAAGAGGCGATTCATTCAAAAACTGAGATGCTCTAAATAGTTTTGAGACTTCCTGGTCTCTTTTCAAGTGTTGGACAGCCTCAGTTAGTTGGCAACCTCCCTGAAGCATTGAATAACATTGAATTTAAATAATCAGTTAAGCAGTGTGTGGAGAAAAAACTTCTAATTAAATACATAACAAAAGATAAAAGTATATTGTAATCCCTATTACTGGGTTACATCAGCTCATTGCAGCAAATTGACTAACTAAAATATTCAAATTAATGATGCAGACCTCAAATATGTTATTTTTGATAAATGACTTCACAAATGACAGAAAGCAAATGACGCTAAACTCTCCAAATTATATTTGGTATATATATATGTATGGTTTATGTCAGTTAAAATATATTTAATTTTATATTAAAATCATTTTGTAACATAACCCAAAATCAGAAATGGCCTATTCTGTACCATTGTGATTTACCTCATGTTTTCCTTATTTTGAAGTGAATAATAGAAAAATATATCTTCTTGAAACAAATAATAATGTTGCTAATTGGGTACAGTACTAGTAGAAAACTTCAGGCTTTTTTTAAAGAAGTAGGAATAAATTGTATGTCAGTTCTGATATGACTAGAGGCTCATAATCATATTCACAGTAGGCATTGTAATTTTTAAAGCAAAGCAAATCATTGTCAGATTTATAAATAAGAAACAGTGTAATAATAGCCTGGAGAATTATGGATTTTTGAGCTTAATTTCTTAGGTTTCTATATTTTTTCATATTAAGATCATTTTAGAAGATTAATGAAAATACACTTGTTCACTGTAAGTAATTATTCTAGGACATTACATAGGTACTATGTGAAGTGTGAATAGAAAAGAACACAGTATATACTACATTATTAGTGTTAACCATATAGTGCAGGTAGATTACTGATTTTTGTTATGCTGGATAAAAAATTATAAATAAATAAAAATAAAACATAAAAATAAAATAAAAATAAATCTATAAAAGTAAAAAGAAAATAAAGAAGCTATGTGGTTTCCCTCTTCAAGAAGGTTAACTGTCCAGCTGACCTTTAAATTTCCTCAGCTGTCAGCCCCAACTACCCACAGAAGTAACTTATTTCAGTAATTAACACCTTGTGGGCTAAAAGAAAACTTCCTACAATCCAGTTTAAATCTCCTTCCCTGTAATTTGAATTTATGGTCTCTAGTTCTGGAATCACGAAAAATTTTCCTTCGTTCATTTTACAGCCCCTCTCAGAACTTTATAAACCTCAGTGAGGTTCCCTCTAAGGTGCCTGTTGCCAAACTGTAGCCCACATATTCAGAGTCTTTCCTCGTGCAGATTTCCTATTGCAAATCTCATCAAGCAGACTGCTGGTCTTTGAACTCTTTCAAGAAGCTCAATGTCTTTTTTCAGGTGTGGTCTTCATACTTGGACACAGTATTCAGAGTACAGTCTTACCATTGCCTTATATGGTGAGATTATGATCACCCTATCTTTACAAGCAAATGTTTAATAAACCATTGATGGAACACCACGGGCCTTCCTTGCCACCTGTTAGCGCTGCTCAGAGAACTTATATGTCCAGCTGTAGCATAACTCATAAATCCTTTCCTCTTCTGTTTTTAATGCAGTATCACCAAGTATATAACTTATTTTGGGTTGCTGTTCCCTAAGTGTAAGAATTTATATTTTGCTGTATTAAAACATAGCTGCCATTTTCTGACCATTCTTGAAATCCTTCCGAGTCACCTTAAGGACCACTGTTTGACACTAATCATTAACCACTCCTACTCTTTGCAATATCTGCAAATTTTGACATCATGCTCTCTCTCCCTTCTTTGATATCATTTATGAAAATCACAAACAACAGTTATCCCAAAACTGATCCTTGCAGGGAAAGGATCCCATTTTTAATATTAGATTGATCCGAAGAGCAAAAATAATGGCATTTGAAATGAGATGCATAAGGAAAATTAATAAAACCGTTGGAGAGAACATAAAATTAATCAACAAGTAAGAAAAGATCTAAAATTTGAATGCAGAATAATAGAACTAATATACAAAAAAACAACTTCAGTGGTTTGGACATGTGAACCGGATGAAACAACAAAGGCAGCCTAATGTAGTATTATCAGGAAGAATTGGAGATAAAGAGACCACCAGGAAGATCCAAAAGAGAATGGCTCCAATGTCTAAAGGAGAACATAGGCTTTCAGAGCTATTGACAAATGATGAGAGATTCAAGGGACTGACAACAACATAGATCAATATCCAAATAGAAACTCAACCAGTGGCAAATGGAAGAGTAGGATGATGAAAAGACCATTGAATTGACCTCTGCCTCTTTCCCTGCTGTCACCCTGCAGTCCATCTTAGAATGTTACTTGTGATTTGAACAAGTTCCAACTTATACAGTAGCTTTTTATGAAGAACTGAGTGAAATCTTCTGCTAAAATCCAAATAAACAATATCAAAATAGCTAATCAGGTTATTTAAACATGATTTTTATTTAATAAAACTGTGTTGTGTATCCTTCAGAATTCGGCGCCTCCGTAGCCAGGTGGGCAGGAGCAGCAGTGGGTAGCACACACTTCTTGATTAGACTGGGGTTCGAGCCCGTGCCCACCAAATACGGAGGATGTGGAAAGGTCAGGGAATGACCATCGCATATCCCGGAGCAATATGGCCTTAGTTGCTAATGCTCCTAAAAAAAAAAACAAAATAACAAAAAATAACCTTCAGAATTCCATTTCTTTTTAAATATCCCTGTATTGCACTCTTTATAATTGTCTCCCTGATTTTTGTACTCATACAAAAAGATAAAGAGACCACCAGGAAGATCCAAAAGAGATTGGCTTCAATGTCTAAAGGAGAACACAGGCTTTCAGAGCTATCGACAAATGATGAGAGATTCAAGAGACCGACAACAACGTAGGTCGATATCCAAATAGGGAGTCAACCAGTGGAAAATGGAAGAGTAGGATGATGAAAAGACCATTGAATTGGCCTCTGCCTCTTTCCCTGCTGTCAATATCCAAATAGGGACTCAACCAGTGGCAGCTCAACCAGAGTTGTGTATCCTTCAGAATTCCATTTCTATTTAAATATTCCTGTATTGCACTCTTTATAATTGTCTCCCTGATTTTTGTACTACTGAAGTCAGGCTGACTATTTTGTAGTCACCGACTGCACCGTTAGAACTGCCATTATGCAATGGGTGGTGCACTGGCACTTTTACAATCCAGAGGAATCTCTCCCAAGTCCAGGAGTGTCCTCATAATCAACCTTAATGCTCATTACACTTTCTTGCTGTCTCTTTCAAAATTACTGAGTATGTGCCTTTGACTCCAACAGCCTTACTTTAGAATCAAAAGTTTTTCTAATAAACATCTGTAATTTCAGTATCACATTTTGAAACAACCACAATACAAAGGGTACTAGGAAAGTTTTGCAATATGACGCAACAATGAATCACAGGAAGCTGCTTGTTGCTGCATGTTGAGACATGTTCATACGTGCATAGTAGCCGCCGCACCAAGTCGATGGGCTCAGTTATTCATTAGTAGTGAGAGTGTAAAGTGCTTGCGATGGCATCGTGGTCACGAAATGAGATAAGGACAGTTTTGCGGTATAATTTCGTGCGTGGTTTAACCATAGACCAGTGCTTAGAAGAAATGACTCTTGCACTAGATGATGATTGTCCACATCGTACAACGATATTCAGGTGGTATAGAGAATTCCAAAGGGGAAATTTCACTCTGGAGGATTCTGAGAGGCCGGGAAGGCCACGAACGTCAGTTACGGAGGAAAACGTTACTGCTGTGAGGAAAATGCTTGACGAAAACAGGCGAGTGACCTACCAACAGATAGAGGATAATTTGGGCCTAAATGCACCAGCAATTCGTTCGATTCTGCAAGATCATTTGCACGTGAAGAAACTTTGTTCTCTCTGGGTGCCGCATCAACTGACTGAAGAGCAGATGACACGACGTGTGACTTGGTGCCGGGAGATGTTAAAAAAGTTTGATAAGGGACAATCTCGGTATGTGAACAACATCGTGACAGGTGACGAGACTTGGCTGTACTATTACGATCTGCCGACCAAGGCTCAAAACAAAGTTTGGGTCTTTGATGATGACGACACACCCGTAATTGTCAGAAAATCCCGATCTGTAAAGAAGAAAATGATAGCTGTATTTTTCAAATCGAGTGGAATTGTGGAACGTGTCGTTTTGGACACGCAGAAGACAGTCACAGCTAAGTGGTATACTGAACAATGCCTGCCTAAAGTCATTGGATCTATGAAGAACCTGCGGCCAAAGTCAAGAATGGACACCTGGTACCTCCATCACGAAAATGCTCCAGCTCACCGCGCCAAAGCCTGCACCGAATATTTGACCACGACAGGGCTGAAACTTCTCGAGCACCCTCCCTACAGTCCAGACCTTGCTCCCTGCGACTTTGCACTGTTCCTGCATGTGAAAATGAAGCTAAAAGGGAGGGGGTTTTCCAGTGATGAGGACCTTCTACGGGCTTGGGACAACAAGTGTGCTTTACTCCCTAGTGAAACTTGGCAGAACTGGTTTAAAGATTGGTTTCGGAGGATGGAGAGGTGTATTGAATGTAGAGGAAATTACTTTGAAAAAATTAAATAAACAAAGCTGTATTGCAAAACTTTCCTAGTACCCTTTGTATTGCATAATAAGCAATAGTAGTAGTAGTAATTGAGCATGTGATGCAAGAAAGCAAGCATATGAGCTTATGTAGCATCAGCCAAAAAAAAAAAAAAAAAAATTTCACACATAGTTTCCAGCCACTGCAATTTGCAGAACTTAAGCCTTTCTTGGTAACAGGATCCCTTCGTTCCCCTCACCAATCTTGTTGCCCTTCTCTACACACTCAGGCAACTCTACATCCTCCCTAAAATGAAGGCTCAGGACCTGTACACAGTAGTCAAGCTATGGCCTCACCATTGCCTTATACAAAGGGATAATCACATCCTTTTTCCTATGACCCCATGACCTGCTCTGGCAGCCTGTTTGCATTGCTCAGAATATTTCATATCTGACTGCCCAGGTCTTTTTAATTTTCTACCACCCTAAGTGTAGTACCACACTGTTGGTACGTTTCTCTGGGGTTACTGCTACCTCTGGTTACATATGCAGTACTTTGCATTTGTCAATGTTAAACTTCAGTTGCCACTTCTCAGCCCATCTGCCCAAATTTTCTAGATCCTGTTGCAATACCACACTGCCATTACTGTCATTAACGATCCTGCCAACCTTTGTGTCATCTGCAAACTTCGACATTAAGCCTGATATAACAATACGAGAAATTATAGAGTTCTTAATTTTCCTGATATAACTTCATTAATATCATTGATAAATATACAAAACAACAGTGGGCCCAACACCAAACCCTGTGAGACTCCACTAATAACATTAATCCACGAAGAGCAGCATCCATTGATTACCACTCTGTCTTCTCCCACTCAACCACCCCTTTATCCATTGTAGCAGCTTACCCTTAACACTATACTGCTCCAATTTGTACAGTAGTCTTCCATGTGCAACAGTGCCATATATTGCTTTTTTAATATATGTAGTGTATATTGTGTTCCTTCCTATTTCTTTGTCATTTTTTTAAAAATCATTTTATAACAGAAAGGTTATTTTAAAAATGAGCGATAAAAGAATCTCCCTTAAAACATGATATGCAGTAACCAAACTAAATTCCTAACACTCATGTAAATTTTTTTGTTTGTTTTCCCAGAATGCAGCAGTTTTTCTAGAACAAGCATTAATTCAGTTGGCCCTTAGGATACTTCATAAAAAAGGATATAAACCTTTGTATACACCATTTTTTATGAGGAAAGAAGTAATGCAAGAAGTAGCCCAACTTAGCCAATTTGATGAAGAACTCTACAAGGTGTGGACATGTTAAAATTTTTGAGATACTTTGTTATTGCGTAAAAAATGTGTTTTTATTTTTCTTTAATTGATATTCTTTTGGATACTTTATGCTGTGGTTAACCTGTTAAAATCGTAACTTATAACTGAAAGCAATCCAGGCATTTCCCTTGAATATATAGATAAAAAAAATGCATTGTGATTAATCAGTTCACATACTGCTGTCACAGCTGTTCCCTTGTTTCCCCTTCATGCTGTGTGCGCTTTTCTGCCTATTGGATTGTGCATATTTATCTCTTATCTCGGTTTTTTTATTTTATTAAAGCATCATTTTGTCAAAATATCACTATTTCCTTTATTTTAGATGTATATTCATATTTTTCAGACTCCAAGCTTTGTATGTGCATTTTCAGCCTTCTAAGTTCATGAAAAGTTTAAGAATTGTGAAATAATATGGGCTTTCATGGACAATTGCCAGTTGTAGCCTTCTGAAAAGCTATAATTAAATATTAGAAGATGGCATGACAATGTTTTTTGATATTTATTTGCTTATAATTATTTGATGGTAATTAAAAGCAAATATAAATTAAACATGCCTACATGTTTCATTTATATTTGCTTTTAGCTTTTTTATAGTTATGTTCTATTTTTTAGCTTTGATGTAGTTATTTTGTATTTTTTAATTTTGATTCAGTTATAAATAAATAAAGTTTCTATTTATACTGTAGGTGACCACATAGGCTCAGAGGAGTTTACCAGATAGAGAGAGAGTATAAGAACATCAATGTATTTAGCAGTCGACTGGACTAGAATCACACTCTACTAAAACATGTGTATTATTGTACCCTTATGTTTGACCACTGACTACAGCAACCACATATCAGAATCAGTTATGCCCAGTATTCCCAGATGGTCAACCTCCCAGGTTAACCAGGCCTAATGCTATTTAACTTCTGCGATCAGACAAGAACCAATGCATTCAGCCTAGTATTATAGTGCCATATTTTATGAATTTAATCCAAATGCACTATACAACACCACTTTTCAATAGCCCAGGTTTTGGACTATTGAACAATCCTTTAAGTTGCATTACAGAAATTGTCGATAAGTGACAATTCCTGTAATTCAAGCTTGTTTCTTTGCATTCAAGTAATTCAATTTCTGTAATTCCATCTGCATGTTGACAATTCCTGTAATTCAAGTTTGTTTCTTTGCATCATTTTGTAGACACTAATTCTTGAATGAGTGTCTACAAAATGATGCAAAGAAACAAGCTTATGTAGCACCAGCCAAAAAATTAAATAAAATAAAATCACCAATCCCACCGTCCCTTCCTTTCTTTCATTTACCTATTTCAAATATTTATCCAGTCCCTCCTTAAATTTGTGTAAATTTTCAACCTTCACAAAGAGTAGGTGGGATTCACAAGCTGTCACTCTTTGACTAAAGGAAAATTTTCAGACATCCAGTCTACAATTATTACTTCTCAATTTAAATTTACGCTCCCTTGTGTATCAAGGGAGCATAAATCGTTGCCCTGCAGATACTTGCAGGGCAACCCAACCCAAACCATAGTTACAATGTCTACACACTAACTTACAAATCTCAAGCCTCTGTTGATGAAGATACCTCCTGTGTGCCCTTAACCAATCTTGTTACTCCTCTCTATACCCTTCATCATCAGAACCTTTAATGACTCCAACCAACAGTGTACAAAGTTTTATTTTTATTTTTATCAAGTTCAGATGAAAATAAAAATAGGACAATGTATGCTTAAAAACTATTGGTTTAAAAAAGGTAAAAACAAAATAAAAAGTAAGGTAGAGTATAAAAGTTAAACATAAAAGCAGAAATAAAACGTGTGGCTTTTGGCCTTCCAGGATGTTTTTGTCAACCATTAAAATTGTAAAGTAAAGCTAAAACAAATGATTGAATGAAGTGGTATTGGGGCAGGATGGGAGGGTCATATGACTGGTAACTAATTGTGCAATATCCTATGATTCCAGCTGTGATCCTTCTGAATTATGACTTGTTCACAAATGGGGTTGATGCAAAGGCCTGAATTGCGATTGAAGCAAGCAGGGGTGGTGGTGGTGGTAATATAAAATTATTACAGCCAACAGCAGTGATATAGCTGACACCATGATCTACCACATAAACTTGATTAGGGTCAAGTGCATGTTCCATAATCCAAAAATGTGTAGCCAGTGGGGAATCCTTCCCTTCATGGATAGAAGTTAAATGTTCATCTGTGAGGTCCAGAAACCACCATTTAGTTTGGCTCATATAACATTCATTGAAGCCAGGACAGTCTATGTGATAAACCACCCTGCTCTACATAAATAATGGCAAGGGTGAGTTCACCTGCAGGGCAACTGACAAGACATCGCAGGCTGGAAGTTGGATGCACTGGATTCCTACTCACAAGATCCTTGTGATGATATAAGAAAGGCCTGGATAGAAGGGAATAAATACCATGGCTGATGGTGGAGGATTTTGAGGGCACAAGTCTGGGGAGAGGAGCTGAATCTGTTCAGTATCATTTCAAGAAATGCACATTTGCAGAGATCGGGTCTTATGTGATCAATCTCTTGTTGTCTGGATGTGTGAGTACTGCAGTGAGACCAGACACAGTGTAATAATGCTTGAGCAATGGATGCCTTGTGTGCATATGCATGGGCTGTGGAAAAGTGCATAAATTGGCCTGTACACATTGGTTTCCTGTACATGGATGTCATTGTGGTGGCCTATGTACTTGACTATGTAATATGTCTAGGAAGTGGAGGGAAGAATTTTCTCTGTACCCTTTCAGGTCCACATCTTTCCTAAAATGAGGTGTCCAAGTCTGTTTGCAAATTCAAGATACAAACTAACCATTGCTTTATGTAATGGAATAATCAACTCTTTATGTCTACTGGAAAAGTTTTTGTATTTTGATAAAACTGCATGTACTGACCTAGCAGCCTGCCTACACTGTTCAGAAAACTTTATAATCAGATTGTATTGTTACTCTAAAGTCCTTTTCATTATCTGCAACGTTGAATTTGGTGTTACTTCTGTGGTATATTACTCTAGAATTACTGCTAACCAAGATGCAAGACCTTTCACCTAAGCTAAGGACCTCGTAATCTGCCTTACCATGCCTAATCCCCCGAGTAACTATTACATACTAATGTATATTTACCATAGGATTTTCCAATATTACACATCAGTTGCCATTTCCCAGCCCATCCAGACAATTTATCTAGGTCATATTGAAATAACATACCGATTACTTTCATTAATCACCCTGCCCACCTTTGGGCTATCAGCAAACTTAGATGATTAAACTTGTAATACCTACATCAATATCATTAATGAATATTAGAAACAGTAGGGGACAATAAATCAACGCTATGAAACCCCCACTCGTGTAGATCAAAAACCATTTATAACTATTTTCTATCACTATCACTTAACCATCCCTTTTATCCATAGTAGTAACTTGTCTTTAATGCATAAATTGCTCCTGTGCAACAATTGTTCATGTGAGACTATATCAAAAGCATTATTGAAATCTAAGTAAATGACATCAAAGTTATTCCTTCTATCCATTCTTTACTTATAATCTTAGTTGTTAATTAGATTAGTCGAACATAATCTGCCCTTAAAGCCAAGTTGTGATTCCTTATAATTCCATACCTGTCCAGTTGATTGTACTGTATTGCATTCCATCCTTAACTAAAGACTCCATAATCTTTCCTGGTACAGAAGTCACATTTACAGGTCTGTAGTTGCTCATCTCACTGTTTGAACCACCTTTTTTGAAGAGGGGACACATTTGTACATCTTCAATTTATAGAGACATTATTTGAATCAAAGGATACTCTCTCATTATGACAGGTAAAGATTTGCTTCCTTCAGTATAATCAAATACATTTTACAGCCGCTCCCCAGCTGTAGAATGTGGATTGCTAAGGCAACACTTTACAGACGAACGGGTGATCAGCCTTTGTTTCGAGACATCTTGGCCACCCCGATCACCGGACCTCACCCATGCGACTTCTGGTTGTGGGGTTTTTCGAAGAACCAAGTGTACCGGGAAGGATGTCAAACTTGGCAGATTTGAAGAACAGCATTGTGCTGGCTATTCCAGTTGACATGTTATGTTCTGCTATAGAAAATGCTGTTCTTCAAATGGAAACTGTTGTTGATCAAAATGGAGGACACATTGAACAGTTGTAGTGCTGTTCAAGTGATTTGTATTGCCACAGTGCCATATAGTGACAAATTTTGTAACTAATTTTTTTTTCCCAATAAATGGCAAGCGCATTCTTTATTGTACCCGTTGTCCAAATTTCTTTTCACTAAGAGCCTTAGAACTTGCTCCAGAGCCCTCTTCATAGGGATACTGTAATTTTAACAACCCTGTATTAATGATAAACTCAAGATTCTTCATGATGTTGACCAGGGTTTTAAGAAAAAAGATGTTGCAGAGAAATATAGCATACCTGCAAGCAGTTTATGTACGATTTTAAAAAATCGAGAATCAAATTTAAATGCAATTGAAGGAGGAGCAGACAAGAAGCGAATTAAGTTGTGTATATACGAAGATGTTGATAAAGCTATTCTAAAATGGGTGCAAATGATATGTGAAAAGAATATACCAATATCAGGTCCAATAATTAAGCAACAAGCTCTGAAATTTGCACAGTCCCTTGGACACAGAATTTAATGCGAGCACGGGGTGGTTAGATAAATTTAAGAAGCACCACAGAATTGTGGAAAAGGTTATTTGTGGAGAAAGTGTTACTGTAAGCGAAGAAGATTGCAACAGTTGGAGGAACAACATCTTAAAGAAGATTTTGGAAGAATATGAACCTAAGGATGTTTTTAATGCTGACAAAATGGGTTTATTCTTTAAATGTTTACCTAATAGACCACTTGCTTTTAAGGATGATAAGTGTTTTGGTGGGAAACAAAGCAAAGAAAGAATCACTGTGTTAGTTGGAGCCAATATGGCAGGAAGTGAAAAATTAAGACTTTTAGTCATCGGAAAATCAAAAAACCCAAGATGTTTTAGAGGCACAAAATCTTTGGATGTTTGCTGCACCTTTAATAAAAAAGCATGAATGTCAAGTGATATTTTCGAAGAGTGGATATTAAAACTAGACAAGCATTAAAACTGACAACTGTCCGGCACATCCTGCCAGTATTTCTGCCAAACTTAAGTGTGAAGTTGTTGTTTTTACCACCAAACATAATGTCAAAACTCCAGCCATTGGGCCAAGGCATTATTAAAAATTAAATTTCATTATCAAAAGAGAATAATAATGAAGATTGTCAATGTGTTACAAGAAAATAGAAACTTGGAGGTTACGATTAACCTTAGAGATTGCATCTCTGAACTGGCAAAAGTTTGGACAAACTATGTCACTGAATACACTATTCAAAATTGTTTTTTCGAAAGTGGGATTTGCATTGCACACAGAAGTCGGATGAACAAGGTGAACTACCCCTTTCACAACTGAAAAACTTTTGTACATTATTAGAATCGGCTGGAAACATCGAAAATGAAATTACACTGGATGATTATGTTTATATAGATCAAGATCTGGCTACAACAGGACATCCAAATGAAGATGAAATACTGTTGAACAGTGCTAATAGATACAACCATGTTCATGAAGAAATTAACTATGAAGCTGAAGATGCATTGCAACAACCCATAGAAAAGCCAACTCACAAAGAAATGATTCATGCTTTTAAAATGGTTTGTCTGGGTCTATAGTTTTGTGAAAACTATAATAATGTTCCTGATAATGTTTTTAATGCTCTGAATAAATTTTTTTAATTTGTGATACTTACGGTGAAAATTGTGTAAACGTAATTTAAATAAATTTAAATGTGCAGACTTTAATTAGGTTTTTAATAAGCTTTAGTTTTATTTATTATTTCATATTACTTTTATGGGAAGAGAGGAGAATAGAGAACTAGCACATGAAAGAATGGGATTTATTTTTAATAGATAGTTTTAAAATAAATTAACCTGTAAACTGCACACACATCTTTCTGATTACTATGAAAACATACTTTGACTTGGTAAAACAAGTTTCTTCAATTAATTTTTCTTGGTCTACAATTATTTCTGTTACCTAAAATATTCTAATAGTGTTCCCTTGTTTTGTAAATATTTCCTTGTGATTTTATAGTTTTAATATTTTTAATTAATATCAATTATAACTTAAAACTAAATATTTTAAATCAAACTTGAATTTGTATTTTTATAGGTCATTGGAAAAGGCTCTGAAAAAGGTGGAGATGGTGTCTGCGAAGAGAAATATCTCATAGCAACTTCAGAACAACCCATAGCTGCTTTTCATAGGGATGAATGGATAGCAACAGAATCCCTTCCAATTCGATATGCTGGGTTGTCAACTTGCTTCAGACAAGAAGTTGGATCTCATGGTCGGGATACTCGTGGAATTTTTAGAGTTCATCAGTTTGATAAAGTAAGCAAATGTTTTTATTAGAATCTCTCTCTTCTCCCCACTCCCCCCCTTTTTATAAAATATTTTAATAGTGTTCTTTTGTTTTGGTAATATTTCCTTGTGATTATTTCCTCCTTAGATTATAACAATAAAATATTATTACAAATAATATTTTATTGTAAATTATTACAAAATATTACAAGGAATTATTTTCCTTGTAATATTTCCTTCTCCCCCCCCTTGTGATTTCAGGCGCCTCTGTAACCAGGTGGGAAGGAGCAGCAGTGCATAGCACAGGCTTCTTGATTAGACCGGGGTTCGAGCCCATCACCACCAAATACGGAGGATGCGGAAAGGTCAGGGAATGACCACCGCATATTCCCGGAGCAATATGGCCTTAGTTGCTAATGCTCCTAAAAACCAAATAACAACAACAACCTTGTGATTTCCTTGTGACATGTTATGTTCTGCTGTAGAAAATGCTGTTCTTTGAATGTAAACTGTTGTTGATCAAAATGGAGAACACATTGAACAATTGTAGCGCTGTTCAAGTGATTTATATTGCCATGGTGCCATATAGTGACAAATTTCGTAACTAATTTTTTTTTTTCCAATAAATGGTGAGTGCATTCTTTATTGTACCTGTTGTCCAAGTTTCATTTCAGTACGAGCCGTAGAACTTGCTCCAGAGCCCTCTACATAGGGATACTGTAATTTTAACAACTCTGTATTAATGATAAAGCAAGATTCTTCATGATGTTGACTAGGGTTTTAAGGAAAAAGATATTGTGGAGAAATATAGCATACCTGCAAGCAGTTTATCTATGATTTTTAAAAAATCGAGAATCAAATTTAAATGCAATTGAAGGAGGAGCAGACAAGAAGCGAATTAAGTTGTGTATATACGAAATTTTTGATAAAGCTGTTCTAAAATGAGTGCAAATGATATGGTTATAGTTTATATATTTTTACGTAATATCTTTTCCAACTTAAAATTAGTTATTCTAATGTTGGATTATATATTACATATATAATAATAGTGCACCCTTGATATAACATTTGTTGGGGGACAACTTTAACATTTACATTATAAGTTAACCAAGTTGTCAGTTTTTTTATACTGACTGTAGTGCACTGTCTGCTAAACAGTGCACTTCTAGGTTGTGCAAGAAAGGATGATGGTGGTGATTTTGATAAAAATTATTTACAAATATTCAAGGTCAGTACTGAATATTATGCTGTAGAACATCAGTCAGTCCTTTGTGAATGCCAACAAGTTCAGTAGTAGGCATAAATTTGAATACCTTTAATGACCCAAATGTCTTTGCAAAGCAAATATCTTTTTATTACCTTTCAGCTCCCTTTCTTCTTTCAGTAAAGTATTATTGAAAAGTAATATAATTTTGTATTATTTCTTTCAGTTGGGTAACTGTTATGGGTACATTTTTCATAGAACTGTACAAATTGTAGAAAAAACTGTAAAATTAAAAATCATTTACAAAGATGAGAAAACATACTTACCCTTTGTCCCTCCACTTCCACAAAAGGTGGTGGTGTATTTTAAACAAATTTTCAATGTCATTTATTTGTCCTTTTTATTCATATATTCTAACAGGTTGAACAGTTCTGTATAACTTCACCTCATGATGATAAATCGTGGGAAATGTTCAATGAAATGATTTCAAATGCAGAAGAATTCTGCCAAACTCTAGGCATTCCTTATCAAATTGTAAATATTGTTTCAGGTAAGTATATTTTGATTGTTTTTCTTAGCAACAGTTTTTCCATTTTTAGAGTATATAAATTTTAAAAGACATTCTAAAAAATTTAACTACTAAAGATTTTTATATGATGAAATTTTGTCAGTGAGATGCCATCTTTGATGTGAATCTGAATCTTAGGGGAGGCCTTGTACCAAAGCCACTGGTAACCATGATTTTATATACAAAGCATCTTATTTACAGTTGTAATTTAGTTGCACCTGTCAATTATTATATTATTTTTGATTATTCACTGAATAAAATATTTCCAACCTAAATTACCAATCTAGAATGGTAATTTAGGTTGGTAATATATAATTTTGTATAAATAGCAATTTTATATAAATAAGGAATGAGCAAACTTAAATTAGGCATTATTGGCCTTGTATGTAATAGTAATAGTATTTGCCATGCAGTGCAAGGGGGCGCCTCCGTAGCCAGGTGGGCAGGAGCATCAGTGCGTAGCACACGCTTCTTGATTAGACCGGGGTTCGAGCCCGTGACCACCAAATACGGAGGATGCGGAAAGGTCAGGGAATGACCACCGCATATCCCCGGAGCAATATGGCCTTAGTTGCTAATGCTCCTAAAAACTAAATAACAAACAAACAAACAAAGCAATGCAAGGAAGCTACAAGCTTTTGTTGCACTGGCAAAAAAAAAAAAAAAAAAAAAAAGGTAGATAAAATACAAATTATATGCTTCCCTCCTCACATAGGTAATTATCCAGTTGACCTTTGGATTTATTCAAACTGTTATCCTAAACCATCTGTGAGAGCAACTTGTTCCAGTAAACAATGGCTTGCTGGCTAAAAGAAAACTTCCTTCAATCTAATCTAAACCTCAACCCCTGTAATTTGAATTTATGGCCCCTAGTTCTGGAATTATTTATAACAGTGAAAATTCCACCATTTGTTTTACTAATCCCTCTCAGAGCTTTATAAACCTCAATCAGGTCACCTCTGAGGTGCCTGGTTGCCAAGCTCTATAGACCACATAATCAGAGTTTTTCCTCATACAGTTATCCTTTTGCAGATGTCACCATTCGAGTTGCCTGTCTTTGGACCCTTTCAAGAAACTTAATGTCTTTCTTCACAGTATTCCAAATGAGGTTTTACAATTGCCTTGTAGTGGGATTAAGACCTCCTTGTCTCTACACCATGGGCTTTCCTGGCTGCCTGGTTACACTGCTCAGAAAACTTCATATTTGCCTGTATCATAACTCCCAGCTCCCTTTCTTCTTCCCCTGTTTTAATTCAACACCACCAATTGTATAATTTATTTTGGGGTTGCTTTTCCCCAAGTGTAAGATCTTGCATTTAGCTGCCACTTCTCTGACCATCTTTGAAGTCTGTTCAAGTCATCCTGAAGGAGTGCTGCTTGGCACTGATCATTAACAACCCTACCAATTTTTTTTACGTTGTCTGCAAATTTTTACATCATGCCTTCTATCCCTTTGTCAATGTGATTTATGAAAATGAGAAACAACAGTGATCCAAGAACTAATCCTTGGGGGGCCCCACTCCCATTGTTATGCCAATCTGAAGAATATCTATTAATCAACTTTCTGCTCTGCAGCCATTCAGTAATCCATCTTAGAATCTTTCCAGTAATCTCAACATGTTCCAACTCATACATAACCTCTCATGAGGGACTGAGTCAAATGTCTTACTAAAATCCAAATAAACTATGTTGAAATTGTTCCCTACATTCAGCTCATGAGTAAATTTGCCCAAGTAGCTTACTAAGTTCGATAAACATGACTTTCCCTTAACAAAGCTATAGCATTCTGAAGGACACACGTCTATCAAAATGTCCCTGAATTGCACTTTTAGTCATTGCTTCTAAGATTTTCTTTACCACCTAAGTCAGACTGATATGTAGTTACCAGCTTCACTCCTAGATTTGCCTTTATGTGTTGGCCATACATTGACACTTTTCCGATTCTGACCTCACTCATTTCATATGGTTCGGCCTCACTTGCGCAGCTTCTTCTCAGCATGAAGGGTCTTTAGTCAGTAAAGACAGATGCAAAGTACGTGTTCAATTCATTTGCAACATCAGCTGGGTTATCTAAGTCTTTCCCACACCCAATGCACAAGAGTCTGATCTGATTTGCTTTTTTCTTCATTGTATTCACATGCATGAAAAATTACTTGTTTCTATTCTTTGCTCTCTTAGCCAATGCTTTTTCATACGCAGCCTTGGCCTCCATAACCTTGTTTGTGGTACTATTACAGATCAACTTGTAACTGTTGTAGACTTCAGTACTTTTTATTGCTCTGTAACTATCCTATTCTATCTTTTTCTGCTCTATTTGACCAGCCAGCTCCACAGTCATCAATTTCAGCATCCTCCTCCTGCAATATTTTCTTAATGGTACGTATGTGTTCATGGCTTTTATGGTTTTTGCTTTAAAAGTATTCCATAATTCAAATGTATTCGCACTCGCTCGGCAGTCTGCCCAATTAATAGATGCCATAAAGTGCCTTAAATTGTCAACGTCCTCTCATCTAAAGTTAAAACCCATTACTTTACCCTTTACTTTTAACTACTGCAACATCTTTCTTCATCTTCCAACTGATGATTGCATGCTCACTTTTTGACAATGATTCCTATACTTTAAGCCCTGTGATGTCATATGATTCATTAGTAATGATGAGGTCAATTATATTTTCACTCCTAGTACTTTCTCTAACGTACTGGTACAAATAATCTAGGTCATTTAAAAAAATGAACTAGATTATTATTTTCCCCAAGGTGAATTTCCTTCCCACTTATTCGAATCTGGGGCAGATTAAAGTCATCCATAATAAGACATTCATGCTTGCTTGCTTGTCCATTCCATCTGCACCTAGAGACACTTGTCATACTCTTTACAATCGTCTTGTCTGTAGATTACTCCCACTTTCATTATACCTTTGCTTCCAACTAACTCATACCACACAGATTCTGTGCTGGTAGACAACTTCAGACTCATCAAAAGCTCTTTTCACATTCAGTCTACTTTTGACAAGAAGCACAACCCCTCCACGCCTTCTATCATCTCTCTTTCCTAAATACATTATACATACTATAGTGGAACTTGTCATCACCAATTTCTGAGTGGTACCATGTTTCTGTTAACTCTATTATGTCAGCATTAGTTGTCCTAACCGGGAATTCAGATTCAGCCATTTTATTGACAACACTCCTGACATTACTGTGTGCACAGTTAAGGCTAAGTATCTTCTATAGGTTACTACCCTGACATGCCCCTTGAAGTTATTTAGGTTTGTTTCCCTATATCTTTACCTTCCCCCTCACTTGAAATATTGCTACCCTTAGAGCATTTTATCAACATCAGTTGTTGCAGCAAGAAACAAGAATTCTTGAGGTGAGTGCAAGCATTACTTTGATCCATATCATCAGATAAATGCAGATTTACATTACCCTTCTCCTCCTTAATTAGCAGTTTCCCTGAACCCTTAAGGTATCTTCAATGATACTGGAAAAAATTCTTGCACCACCTTTGTTCAAATAAATATCATCTCTAAAAAATAGATTCCTTCTACCTACAAATGTGGGCCACACTGATAAAAAATATCCTCCTGGAGCCATTCAGATTCTCTCAAGTCTTGAGTTAATCTACAAGGCTCTCAGAATATAATCCCTCCTGTCTTGTCTGGCAGAATTGCATTCTGCCCTAACGTTGGACATTTTTTCAGCAGAGTCCTATATTTGTTCAACAGATAGCCAGGTCATGTATATTTAATATCATTAGTGCCCACATGAGTAATAATTCTCTCTTTACCTCACTTAAAATCTGACATTCTGTTGGTAACATTATCAATTGTTGCTTCTGGCAAACACACTCAAGTTCTGGTCCACCTATCTTTATTACAAAAAATGTTATCCATTTCCCTGACAGGAGAGTCTCCCAATAAAACTAGATCACCTTTGACCAGAGCAGTCTACACATAACTATTCTTTTGTGGGACCTGAATCAGGGGTGCATCGCTTGATAGGTCATGAGATACTCGAGTCCCTGACAAGCTCCCAGTTACACTTTTTTCTAGAGCAAGCACCTGTTTCTTCAGTGACTCAAATATTTTTGTAATGCACAAGTTCTAATTTGAGATTGGTACACTCCTTACATTGGGTGCAAAGAAAAGAATCGTCAGTTCAGCTAATTCTGTCTACTAGACCAACCTTAGAATATATGCCACAGGCTATACAAGTGAAGTCACAACACACTGGAAATGCCTGCAGTCATTTCTGTCTGAGTCACAATGTCCTTGGACTTTTGCATTGAAAGTGAACCTTGTAACAACCATTATTTAAGTAAGATTTGACCTTTAGAAAGATTATGAAATTTAAATTTACGGTATATTATAGAGGAGAACGGGCCTGTGGTACTGGATTCCATGATTTAAGAGAGTAATACCGCACATCCAGTGGAAACAGTAACTAGATTTTAATAAGTAAGTTAAGTTAAGATAATACAGGAAGCTTTCAGGGTAACAAACCCCTTCTTCAGCAAGTGAAAATAAACGCATACAGAATACTAATAAAATATAGACATTAGAGATAAAATAAATACTAAATGAGCTCTGCATGCTCATATGACTTTGAGAGTGTGCACATGACTGCAAAATTGTTCAAACATTCATTCACTAGATCGGCACTCATTGTTGGTGCACAGACATGTGTGGGATTGCTGCCAGCGTTTGTCGAGTTTCAAAACTGTTGATTCTAAGATAGGGTGTAGCCTTGTACCCTTGCAGCGATTTAAGGCTTTTGGACAGCTTGATATATTTAACGATTCTAACCAAAGGTGGTGACGGTAGTGTCGGGATTAGTCAATCACTTCACAATCGCGTCTGGGATTGATTAAGGTCATGATGAGTTGACCAGAAATGTTCCGCAATTGCAGAGTGTGCATGTCACCTAGGTGAATCAATCTATCATGTTCTGCGAGGCAATCCTGAAGGCATCGTGAGCTCTTCCCTATATAGCAACTGCCGCAATCGTGACACGTTACACAGTATACTATTCCACTACTTAAGAGAGGGGCGATGGGAGTTTTTACATTCAAGACCAGAGAATGTAAGCTCCTACCAGGGAGTTGTATGCATTTCATGCAGTACTCATGTAGGATCTTAGAAATCTAGTCCAACATGCCCGGATAGTAAGGAATATAGGCAGTGGGTACACTGTCACAGGGAGGGGGATGGCCTTGGATGAGTTTCAAGTTCTTGTGTTTGTAGCAAGCACTTGCAACTCAAGTGGCATTTGTAGCATGGTTTGGGTACCCACAATTGACTAGGTCAGCTTTTACTCTGGAAATCTCAATGAGGTGCGCCTGGCTTCCTCTTAGCTGGAATGGCTCCAAGCTTGAGAGAATAGAGCTCGTGCAGTGCTGTTTAGATGAAAAGGGGCACGGGCTGATCTGTAGTTAGTAAATTGCCTGCGCTACATTGGCTTACAGTACTCCAAGGTTTCCAGGCGTGGGCCCACTCGCTTCACTAGAACATCCAGAAAAGAAAGGGATCTGTTCACTTCTAACTCTAAGGTGAACTGGATGAACGGAGATAAGGAGTTAAGGTACTTTAACAGTGTTGCCTCTGAACTATGTGGGATGATGGTGAAGATATCAACGTATCTGCACCACATTGTAATCGGTACAGGCGGTTTTAGGAATATCTGTTCCTCCATCACAATGTTAGCAACGGTGGAGCTAACATCGCAATGGAACTTTATGTTAACAAAATATTACAGAAATGTTGCAAAACTTTAGCCCCTAAAGAAGTTAAATTTTAGCTACTTGGCAAAAGTTAGAGTTCCTGCCAAAATATTGATAACAAAAGCCATCTGAATATTAAGCTGCAGCTATCCAAATACTTCACAGATTTAACTACAGTATACTGTAGAATTTAAATTAACAAAGTATTACAGAAATTATACTGCTGACAAAACTTTTAACCACTGGTGAAATTAAAATTAAGCTACCCAATGAAATTTGCTTATTTTTTTTAATGGAAACCCCAAATACAAGAGGCATTAGAACCTTTAGTACTGTGCATGAGTTGGAGGTTGAGAAGATGAAAGAAGATATTTTTTGACATTTGACTTGAACTTCTGTAGATTGTAATTTTCAGGAAATACGTATGAATGAAGGTTGTTCCAGAAAACAGAAGTTGAATGAATAAATGAGGAAGAAAAAAAGTTGGTTCTGTGAGTTTGGAGTTGGACAGTAAAAGGACTGCTTTGAAAGAGAGAGTGGGAATTATAGAAGCCAATTCAAAAGAACATTGCACATGGAAATATCTATAGAAAAGGACTGCAACAGAAACAGAACATCTATGAGACAAAGAGTGAAGAGACTCTGTTAGAGATGAGTCATTAATTAACCTAACTGCCATCTTTTGAATGGAATCTAGAACCCTGAGAGAAGTTTTGGGGGCACCGCCCCAGATGTGGAAACAATATACCATGGTAGGGTGGATTTGCGGTTAGTATAGGCATGAACAGCTGTTTAGAAGAAAAGTAAACATTAGCCAGTATATCACCAGTGGATCGACACTGTCAGAATCCATACTGGCAATTGTTGATCAAATGGAAGGTTTCTAGATTGTTTAAGAGTTAGCAGTTAATTGATTTCTTCATTACTTTAGAATGAGTAGAAGCAATTGTATGGGAGGGATTTTCCACCCTTTTTAGCAACTGGCTGGATATGAGCAAATTTCCAAGCATAAGGAAAAACACCTTTGGAATAAAATAGTGAAAAAAGGTGACACAGAACAGGAGTAATTTCAGGAGCACAGTTTTTGAGAATAAGTGGAGAAATACCATCAGGACCTGAAGCTTTCCTAGCATCAAGATTTGTCAAAATCTTTCTGACATCCTTTTGGTGGAAACACACAGGAGGCATCGAATAGAGCGTATTGGGAATGGTGGGAGGTGGTTTACCAAGATCATTAATACACAAGTTAGAAGGACAGTAGAATGCTAGCAGGTCAGCTTTATCCTTGGCTGAAGTAGCAATAGAACAGTCTGGTTTTGACAGAGGTGGGAATAGAGATGGGCAAAATTTGTGACCAATAGCTTTGGCAAGAGACCAGAATGCTCAGCTACCTTTTTGACAAGAAGCAAGTTTTCCACTCTTAGCCTGATCAAAATCAATTTTGGAGTGATTAATAACTGCTTTACAATTGTTTATGAAAGTTACGAAGTTCCCACCAAAATATCAAAAGCAAAGGCTATCTGAATATTTAGCTGTAGCTTTCCAAATACCGATCTAAATAGAAAAATAAACTAACCAATGTGACTAAAAATTCAGACTATGTATTAACTACAGTTTAGTATATTGAAATTAAAAAAACCTCAATTATTTCAAAAACTAATTGCTATGAAGAGCTTCGGAAATACGCAGCCACATACACTGTAGCCTCAGTCCTAGAATCCAATGTGAGGAAGGGTTAGTAAGTCAGTCACATAGCAAGTTAATAAAAAGAAGCAGTAAACTGACCTGAACACACATTTATTTTTCAATATAATCATCCAAAACATTTATACACTTATCAGTTCATAAAATTCTGGAAAAGCACTGTATATAAAAAAAAAAAAACTGTTGGTTGCAGTTGTAACTAGTGACATACATCAGTGATGCTCAGTCTTTTATGTCAAAGAGCTGCAATCAGGATGTTCTGAGACTCCACACACTCTGTAAGTAAAGGATTGGTTTAATGCTGTACTGTTTTGCTCCATAAGAACTAATGAAGATGCATGGTGTCTTCCTCAAAAAATAACTTGAATAAGCTGCAGCATTGAACTTAATAAAAAATAATTTTTAAACTTTACATCGAATTATGGATATCAATAAAATAAAAGAATTTACTATTTAAACTTATAGAAATTACCTCGAAGCACATGTAGCTGTGACGTGTATACTAAAATGTTGGTGTCCATATGTCTAATTTGACTAGCAGTATAATTTTCAAAATTCTTTCTTGGTCTGGGTAAGATCTTGCCAAGAGTCAGATTACCCCCCCCCCCACACACACCATCTATACTGAGCGCCTCTGCCATCCATTATTTGCAACCTCTGCATTATCAGAAATACATTTGCCACCAAGCTGTTTTTTAAATGGTCCAAATACATGTAATAGTTTCAGAAAATAATGTTGCACTGTGTTATGTTTTCTGTCGTGACTGTCTCGAGATACAGTTGTCCCTCTAGTGATTTTTAATCAAAGGACATCATCCATTAGGTAGTTGGATCTGTTATTCATTAGAAACTTGAGTGCAGTGCTGTGACCAGTTTTGGAACTATTTGGGTCCATCAGACAGCAAATAGCCTCAGTCCACAACCTAGTACTCTACTTTATTAAATTTCTGCTTTGGTTGTATGTGGCCTACTAATATGGGTTTATTTTACATGCAATAAAAGTTACATTTCCAGTAAGTTTTTCTTCCAAATACCAATTAGCTGCTTATCTAGATTCTGTGCATTTATTCACTGCTTAGTACAAGGTTGCTAATTGAGGCTATCTTTCTGGTAATGTAACCAGATAATTCTGAAACAAGTCACAAGAGTGCCTTTGAGTTTTTAATGAATAACAGATTCAATGTTGTTTGATGCTATTCGATTGAAAACAATGTTACTTTAGATCAACTCGTGGATCAACTCGTTAGTTGGGCGTCTCCGTAGCCAGGTGGGAAGGAGCAGCAGCAGTGCGTAGCACACGCTTCTTGATTAGATCGGGTTTCGAGCCCGTCACCACCAAATACGGAGGATGCGGAAAGGTCAGGGAATGACCACCGCATATCCCCGAGCAATATGGCCTTAGTTGCTAATGCTCCTAAAAACCAAATAACAAACAAACAATAACAACTCGTTAGTTATTTATAGAGGGCCTAAACTCAATCTGAGTTACTGTCACTGGAGGGACAATAGTGTTTCCAGACAGTCATGATAGAAAAACATAATACAGCATAGTATTATTTTTGGAAACTATTTCAATACCTGCATTGAAATAATATTCCACTTTGTTAAATGAAAAAATTTAATTGCTGGGAATGAGGTTGAGGCTGTGGGGCAGGTCAAGAAGTTCCCACCCATAGCATTAATTGTCTCTGGGGTTTTATGGCCATGCATTGTTGTATAACAGCAAAACTCCACATCTCGATAACCCAGGCTGTTTTCTGAGAATTGAGTCCTTAAGGATTGAACTCCAGAGGTACCTTCCTGGTTGTAGCACCGTTGGTATAATCACCGTCCCCCACCCACACTGAGTGGAAAAGAACAGAGTTCGAATTCTGTCGATAAACTGAGCAATTTTTTAGTCTTTTTCACAGCATGGTCAGTTAGTCTGTCTCAGGCGAGGGTAGTTTTTTTTCCTCCCAAAAATTCAGGTTTTTTTGTCCAGCAAACAACCACAGAGTACACTCAATTTACAAACATTATATTCTGCACAGTATGGCCTAAGTTGCTGATGCATGTAAAAAACCCCTAAACAACAACAACATCTGGAGATACCATGAATGCTGTAACATGATGCAGCATTCATGTTATCTCTGGGCATTTTAAAAAATGCATAAGAAGAAAGCCATGACAGTCCCAAAAAACAGTCACTATTATCTTCTCTGCTGACAGTGCAGCCTTGAACTTCTTGTTGGGATGAGGATGTATCCATTGCATTGATGCACTTTTGGATTCAGGTTGAAAGTAGTAGTAGTGGCATGTGATGCAAGAAAGCAAGTGTATGAGCTTATGCAGCATCAGCCAAAAAAAAAAATCACACCATTGCCTCCAAATGCCTGTCCAGTTCCTCCTTAAATTTATTCAACCTATCAACTTCCACAACGACAGATGGAAGTTTGTTCCAGCAATTAACCACCCGCTGGCTAAAGGCAAATTTCCGCACATCTATTCTACATCTGTCTTTTCTTAATTTGAATTTATGCCCCCTTAGGTTCGTAATCTGAACAAGTGGAAGGATCCCATCCGAATTCAGCGTACTCAACCCATTCAAGGCCTAATATACCTCAATCAGATCACCGCGCAGGTGCCTAGTCTCCAGCCACTGCAATTTGCAGAACTTAAGCCTCTCTTGGTAAGAGGATCCCTTCATTCCCCTCACCAATCTTGTTGCCCTTCTCTGTACACGCTCAAGTAAATCTACATCCTTCCTAAAATGAGGCCTCCAGACCTGTACGCAGTACTCAAGGCGTGGCCTGACCATTGCCTTATACAGAGGGATAATCACCTCCTTTTCCCTGCTAGCAAAATTCCTATATATCATTGACAAAACCCCATGACCTGCCCTGGCAGCCTGTCTGCATTGCTCAGAAAACTTCATATCTGACTGCACAATTACTCCCAGGTCTTTTTCATTTTCTACCACCTTAAGTGTAGTACCACACAGTTGGTACGTTTCTCTGGGGTTACTTCTACCCATATGCAGTACTTTGCATTTGTCAAGGTTAAACTTCAGTTGCCACTTCTTAGCCCATCTGCCCAAATTATCTAGATCCTGTTGCAGTAGCACACTGCCATTACTGTCATTAACAACCCTGCCAACCTTTGTATCATCTGCAAACTTCGACATTAAGCCTGATATACCTTCATCAATATCATTGATAAATATACAAAACAACAGTGGACCTAACACCGAACCCTGTGGGACTCCACTAATAACATTAGTCCACGAAGAGCAGCACCCATTGATTACCACCCTCTGTCTTCTCCCACTTAACCATCCTTTTATCCATTGTAGCAACTTACCCTTAATACCATTCTGCTCCAATTTGTGCAATAGTCTTCCATGCGCAACAGTGTCAAAAGCTTTCCTGAAATCCAAATATATGATATCAAAATTATTTTTTGTATCCGGTTCCTTTGTAATCACATCATAATATCCTATCAAATTTGTCAGACAAGACTTTCCCTTAACAAATCCATGCTGTGTCTGAATTATTGCTGCAGTCTTGTCTAGATGATCCTGCAATGCATCTTTAACCAGTGACTCCATTATTTTACCCGGAACAGAAATTAAACTAACTGGTCTGTAATTACTCGTGTCACCCTTCAATCCCCCTTTGTGAATTGGGGATACATTTGCACATCTCCAGTCCGTGGGAACCTCCCCTGAGTCCAAGGATGCTCTCATAATTATGGCTAAGGGTTTGCTTAGTTGCTTTGCCACCTCCTTTAATATAACTGGATAGATCCCATCCACCCCAGGTGCTTTTCTTATGTTTAACTTCAACAATTTCTCCTCCACTTTGCTTTCAATTATTCCAAAATCATTAAGTATTCTGCTACAATTTGACAACCTTCTGCCATTTTCAAACCTTAATAATTCCTCATGTGTGAATGTAGATGCAAAATACTCATTCAGTTTGTTTGCTATCTGAGCAGGATCATCAACAGTCGAACCATCGATGTCAAGTGGACCAATCAGATTCATCCCCTTCCTTTTAGAGTTTATATAAGTAAAGAAATCCTTGCTGTTTTTCTTAGCATCTTTTGCCAAGGATTTCTCGTAATCTGCCTTCGCCTGCCTAACCTCCTTTGTCACCTGATTACAGACTAGCTTATATCTGCCATAGGCTTCTGAGTCGCTTGATAATTTATATGCATCCCATGCATTTTTCTTCTATATTACGAGTCTCATTAGTTCATTAGATAACCATTTAGGCCTAAACCTTGAACAATATTTCTTAATAGGTATGAAACTTTTAGTAGCTTCCACGATTAATTGCTTGAACGCTTCCCACTTCGAATTTACTGTTGGTAACATCGTCAGTTGATCCCACTGTACAGAATTTAAAAACTGTCAGAGAGCACTGTACTTACCTTTACGGAAGCAAAAACCCTTTCCTTTACCCCTGATGGTAATTAAATCTTTAAGTAAATCCCATATCAGTAAACTGTGATCACTGCCACCTAGTGGTTCCTTTATCTGCAAATTCTTAATACACGAATGATCACTGCTGATAACCAGATCAAGAGTATTACTTTCTCTGGTTGCCTCTCGAACATGCTGCTGCTGAAAACAATCATCCAATAAATCCGCAAAAGTCTGACTAGTATGTGAGTGACCAACCCACAAGTTCCAGTCAATATCTGGGAAGTTAAAATCCCCCATTACAAGACATTCCGATTTACTAGCCCACTCTATTTCTTTGTACAAGTGTTCATTGTACTCATTCGAGTCATTAGGCCTATAACACACTCCTACTCTTATTTTTGCTTTCGCAGTGCTTATGTCACACCAATCTGACTCAACAGTGCACTGTTCATCTATATCAACTGGATGCACTTCTTTTGATTTTATGTTTTTCTTAATTAACAGCATAGTGGTGAACTCATGTTTCCATTTTTGAAACAGTGCAACAGTTGAAAGTTAATGCAACAGAAACGATAGAAACTGATAGAAAAGATGGGAAACTTTTAAGGCCATAAATTTTTCAGAAACTTTCCAATTACAATATTTTTTATTTTATAATTTTAGGTTGGCACTACATCATGGTTGTCAGGCCTATTCATCTCTTTTTATTCTCTGCCTGAAACTCAGGGGTTTCTCAGTTGAGTAAATTTATCACTTTCTATCCATTTGAAAAGACAAGTTCATATTCCATCATTCAGGGAATTATCAAAGTATTTTCAAGGAGAGCTGAGTTGATCTGTTTAAACAAGATCTTAGTTTCCCAAATTCTGTCACTTTTCAAGCAGACAAACATCCTTAGAATGCACGCATGCACACTGTACTAACACAGTTTTACAAACAATTTTTGTGTCCACTATCAGTTTTGTGTTTGATAATGACCTACTACCATAGGAGGCATGTTGCTATTTAGATTATGAAGTCAAAATTTTGAAATAATGACTGTTTTTTTTTTTTTTAAATAAAATTCAAGAACAAAATGCTTTATCACATAAAATTAGTGCAATCTACTTTTAAAATTAAAACTTCCCAAATTATTTTAATATATACTTTGATTTTTTTTATATTATGTTCTTATTTTGTAGGAGAGTTAAATAATGCGGCAGCAAAAAAATATGACCTTGAAGCTTGGTTTCCTGCTTCTGGAGTTTTCCGTGAGTTAGTTTCATGCTCTAATTGTTTAGATTATCAAGCTAGAAGATTACTCGTCAGATATGGGCAGACGAAAAAGATGAATGCACAGGTAATTTTTTCATTTTGAGATTTTCCATTATGCGTAGCTTGGCCGCACTCTCTGGAACTGATAGAAAATATGGGAAACTTTTAAGGTCATTAAATTAAAATTTATTAAATTAATTATACTGTTGGCAGTATCCAAGAGATCCACACTGTAGACAAGTTTGTCCCTTGTAGCCATCCTGTTCTAGAAGTTTTTGATAGGAGATGAGCTTTTGTCTACACTTTTCTCTCTGGGAAAGATAAAAATTTTTTCCAGTTGATTCAGTAGTTATTTTAGAGACTTTTTAATTTAAAAATGTTTTTAAATAATTTTTTATATTTAAAAAAATTATTTGTAATCTGGATTTCTATATAATATAAAAATGCAGGTTATGAATTTTAGATTAAAATATAATATATGTAGATAATATGCCTGCATAGTGTTATTAATAAATTACATGGTGCACAGATTTGATTGGTCCTGTATGACTGGCCAGCAGTTAAAACAGTTTGTGCACCACTGCTTTTAATATCTCCTTTTCTTTGTCAGCCTTGTACCTGCCTGCACAGATGCCAACTTCCTGAACTGCAGATTTAATTGCAGTTGTACTTGTGTGAACAGTGTTAGTTTAAATTTTACTCTTTGGTTAATTTAATTTACCTAGCCCCTGAGGAATGAACAAAGAATGGTTTTTAAATGTGTGACATTGTATCTTTTACTAGAATATCTTAACAGTTGATAAATTATTGCCTAGAGTGCAGAGAGTAGTTATTTTTATACTGTATTTTTTTAATGTTTAATATAACTTGCTCTACTATAAAATCAATAATCATATGGTGTAAAATATAATAAAAAATAGAATATAGTAAAAAATTCTTTATTATAAAATTATAATAAAGAATTGTAATTAAATTAACATATTGATGAATTTAATAATCACAGGATGTATGTCTTCCTGCTATAGTAGGCTCACAAACCAATACTTGCAGAGCAAAAAAGTTTTCTTCATGTTATCATCAGTCTTCATGTTATCATGGGCCCAGTATTGGATTACAAATAAATAGTATTTTCCCTTTTGAAAAGTGTTACTGCCAGTGATATGTAATAAAACTTTTTTTTTTTTTTTTTTTCAATACAAACTTTGTTATTAAAAGGTACTGTTATTATTAACTTAGTTAATCTTTTCATAAGTATGAAACTTTTGAAACTCTTTTATTTTTAAAGTTTTTACAATGTGAAATTCTCTTACACTGCAAATTTATATCATTATAGTTTAATCAAATTTGCACTGATCTAGCACTTGCCTCCCTGCCATCAAGTGCACTAAACGTTTGCCAACCAAACATTAATTACCACTTAAACTTGTGTAACTTTTGCTGCATTATGTTCCTGAATATTTGCTTATAATTTGATTTGTTTAAAATTAAATATGAATAAATACAATTACTATAGATACTTGATAAACTAACCCTGTTCGAAAACTTCAATCAAAGAAAGGTAGCAGGTTACATTCTTTTGATCATCAAGAGTCTGTAGCAAATGATGACATCATGAAGATCTCTTTCGATATTACTGCTTATTTCAACATTGTGATTAGAATCCTCTATGATTCCTATTGTTTCTTTCACCTACATAATGATTTCTCTTAACTGTTCGAGGTTCAGGCTCTTTGAAGAGGTATTGGAGATTTCATAATCACCATCATCCCTTTCATTTTGCATTTTTGCCTGCAACTCATTCAAAATTGTTTGTCATCATGGCTTTTCTATGAGACTGCAACATCTCATTCACATCCTCACTATACATTTCCAGGTTAAGGTGTTTTGCCATGTCTAAAATTTCTTTGTGGCCTTTTATTGCCTTTTTTTTTGGAAATCTCCACAGTCACAGACAAACTGTAGGCAAAGTTTTCTCCAGCTTGCTTTCTTGTATCATTTGCTACCACCACCACTGCTACTACTATTAGCTTCTAATTTCATTAATATATAAATAAATTTTCTGTTCGTACTTTGGATGATTGCAGTAATCAGGAGTGTACAAAGGAAAGAGTTTTTGCTTCCGTAAAGGTGAGTACAGTGGTCTCCGACAGTTTTTAAATTCTATACAGTGGGATAAACTGACGATGTTACCAACAGTAGATTCTAAGTGGGAAGCATTCAAGGAATTAATCGTGGAAGCTACTAAAAGTTTCAGACCTATTAAGAAATATTGTTCAAGGTTTAGGCCTAAATGGTTATCTAATGAACTAATGAGACTCGTAACAGAGAAGAAAAATGCATGGGATGCATATAAATTATCAAGCGACTCAGAAGCCTATGGCAGATATAAGCTAGTCTGTAATCAGGTGACAAAGGAGGTTAGGCAGGCGAAGGCAGATTACGAGAAATCCTTGGCAAATGATGCTTAGAAAAACAGCAAGGATTTCTTTACTTATATAAACTCTAAAAGGAAGGGGATGAATCTGATTGGTCCACTTGACATCAATGGTTCAACTGTTGATGATCCTGCTCAGATAGCAAACAAACTGAATGAGTATTTTGCATCTACATTCACACATGAGGAATTATTAAGGTTTGAAAATGGCAGAAGGTTATCAAATTGTAGCAGGATACTTAATGATCTTGTAATAACTGAGAGCAAAGTGGAAGAGAAATTGTTGAAGTTAAACGTAAGAAAAGCACCTGGGGTGGATGGGATCTATCCAGTTTTAAAGGAGGCGGCAAAGCAACTTAGCAAACCCTCAGCCATAATTATGAGAGCATCCTTGGACTCAGGGGAGGTTCCCACGGACTGGAGATGTGCAAATGTATCCCCAATTCACAAAGGGGGATCGAAGGGTGATACGAGTAATTACAGACCAGTTAGTTTAACTTCTGTTCCGGGTAAAATAATGGAGTCGGTGTTTAAAGATGCATTGCAGGATCATCTAGACAAGACTGCAGCAATAATTCAGACACAGCATGGGTTTGTTAAGGGAAAGTCTTGTCTGACAAATTTGATAGGATATTATGATGTGGTTACAAAGGAACTGGATGCAAAAAATAATTTTGATATCATATATTTGGATTTCAGGAAAGCTTTTGACACTGTTGCGCATGGAAGACTATTGTACAAATTGGAGCAGAATGGTATTAAGGGTAAGTTGCTACAATGGATAAAAGGATGGTTGAGTGGGAGAAGACAGAGGGTGGTAATCAATGGGTGCTGCTCTTTGTGGACTAATGTTATTAGTGGAGTCCCACAGGGTTCGGTGTTAGATCCACTGTTGTTTTGTATATTTATCAGTGATATTGATGAAGGTATATCAGGCTTAATGTTGAAGTTTGCAGATGATACAAAGGTTGGCAGGGTTGTTAATGACAGTAATGGCAGTGTGCTACTGCAACAGGATCTAGATAATTTGGGCAGATGGGCTAAGAAGTGGCAACTGAAGTTTAACCTTGACAAATGCAAAGTACTGTATATGGGTAGAAGTAACCCCAGAGAAACGTACCAACTGTGTGGTAATACATTTAAGGTGGTAGAAAATGAAAAAGACCTGGGAGTAATTGTGCAGTCAGATATGAAGTTTTCTGAGCAATGCAGACAGGCTGCCAGGGCAGGTCATGGGGTTTTGTCAATGATATATAGGAATTTTGCTAGCAGGGAAAAGGAGGTGATTATCCCTCTGTATAAGGCAATGGTCAGGCCACGCCTTGAGTACTGCATACAGGTCTGGAGGCCTCATTTTAGGAAGGATGTAGATTTACTTGAGCGTGTACAGAGAAGGGCAACAAGATTGGTGAGGGGAATGAAGGGATCCTCTTACCAAGAGAGGCTTAAGTTCTGCAAATTGCAGTGGCTGAAGACTAGGCACCTGCGCGGTGATCAGATTGAGGTGTATAAGGCCTTGAATGATTGAGCAAGCTGAATTCTGATGGGATCCTTCCACTTGTTCAGATTACGAACCTAAGGGGGCATAAATTCAAATTAAGAAAAGACAGATGTAGAATAGATGTGCGGAAATTTGCCTTTAGCCAGCGGGTGGTTAATTGCTGGAACAAACTTCCATCTGTTGTTGTGGAAGTTGATAGGTTGAATAAATTTAAGGAGGAACTGGACAGGCATTTGGAGGGAATGGTGTGTTTTTTTTTTTTTTTTGGCTGATGCTGCATAAGCTCATACATTTGCTTTCTTGCATCACATGCCACTACTACTGCTACTACCACCACCATTACTGTACTCGTTCTGTACTGATGCACCAAAGATGAGATACTATAGGTAACATTGTATATATGTTTGTGTATTAGACACATTTTATTTCACTATGGAATGTATCTATCTTCACATGAACGTTAACTGAAAATATGGCAACTAATCATTAGGTATACTATCAAAACAAATATTGGGATTGTCACATCTTGCTGAAAAATTAATCGTAATAATACTTCTCAAAAAGGAAGTGGTTTATTTGTAGTGCAGTATGAAAATAATTCAGGGTGAAGGCATTTTCTGTGAGAAGTAAGTGACATTATTGAAAAAACACACTTACTATTATATTTAATTTGTTTGCAATCCTAGGCATGAAACATCTTATTTTGAAATTCATAAGTAATAAAATAGATTTTCTATCCTTGGACCAAAAGTCAATAAGTATAGCATTAAGCCACCATGTTCAGCTAGGATGACACTGATATGGTATAGCACAGAATCCACAGGAAGCTTAAACTGTTATATGGGGATTTGGCACCATTCATCCACAGGGAAAGTTGTCGATTAATGTAAATTGAATGGTAATAGAAGGCTAAGTTATAGGTCCTGCTTCAGAAATGCCTACAAATGCTCTTTGGGATTGGTGTCCAGTGATTGGGAGGGCCAGTGAGATAGATAACTTGATCTTCGTAATCTTCAAACCATTGTTGATAGTATGGCCTTGATAGGTGTATTGTCATTTGCTTGTATTGTCATCCCAGGAGACACTTATCCTGGATGGGGAGAAACAGGAGTGCAGTAATTGCGTGGAGTGCAATTACTGATTCAAGATGATTGAGTATCTTACTCTCATAATTATTCTGAGCAATCTCCTGGGAAAACATGCCCACACCATTATGAAACTCTGAACCCTTGGCTGTTGGATGCAAGAACTCCTAAAAGCTAGCTGTCACTATATGTTTTCTCATCATGAAAAGAGTAAAGGGCAACTTATTCAATCATAAGGGATCCTTCCATGAAATCTTCAATCATACAGAAATGCTCAGACTCTGGTGTCTGAGCATTTCTGTTATTCTGAACACCACTTGTATATACATTGCAGGGTAGAACAAATTTTGATTAAACACTGGGGCTTGCTTGGCTTATATTGTTACTGTCTGGTCCATGGTCTATGCCAGTCACATGCAAACTTATTTTCACTAGTGACCCCCTTTATTAAATATAAAATTGACGCGACCCCTCAATGTAAACCCCAAGGTAGGATGACCAGATTTTTAGAGAACAAAAATGGCATTTTATAAATTGTGTAGTAGAAAATTATATTCAAGTATTGAGAAGGGAATAAAAAAATTGTCCCCTTTTAATTTACACATTAAAATAATTGTTTAATATTTTAATTGAATACAGTACAGCAACAACAACAAATCAAATTCTTATTCTTCAATTAAAATTACAAAACAATAAAAAATGAACAATTACAAAACAATAAAAAATGAACAATAAAAAAACAATAAAAAATGAACAATTACAAAACAATTAATGAGAAGGATGAGCATAGATAACCAGTAATATTTGGTCCATATTTGGCCCGGTACAGTCAGTTCTGCTATAATGCACATTTTTGCAACACGAATTTGCTCCAATGCGACTGATATATTAGGGAACAATGCAGTATCATATCATGCGATTTTTGCATTGGCTCATGCGTGATTTCGCCTGCAAGTAACACGTAACACCAGGTGAACGAAAACTCAGCACCAAGTTGAATAGCGACCTGCACAGCAATACAAGTTTATGAAGCTTAAAAAATGTCAAATGTGTGAAGGCTATATTTCCCATTTACTGTAGTTGTATTGGTCGGAGACACACTTGTCATTCGCTGTACTCGTTAGATAACATGTGATATTGTAGGCTGACTCACGTTTTCAGGAGCTCACATTTTTCTGTTCAAACAGAAATTTCGTGAGGTGGGATAGCGTGAGTGGAGGAGCACATTTCTGGAGGTCAGTACTATAAAACAATAAAAACAATTTGCAGTTCCCAGTTTATTGGGCTGTTCTATTAGCTGTTAGTTACTGATAGCTGGAATTGTGTGGGTTTTACATTATTATGTTGAAATATGCTATCCCTGCCATGAAATCTTCAATCATATAAAAAACATAAATAAATTTTTCAGAATCTTCTCTTCATTCCTATTTTTTAGGATTCCTCAACTTGTCTCACTTGTGCAATTTTTTGTGCATCCCGTATTTGTCGTCATTGATTGCTTATCTTTTTTACTATTTTAAATTTTACAATCCAAAAAAATAAGAAAATGTCAGTGAAGAAATATCAATCAAGCAAAACATATCTTGTCAAGGTAAAGTGCTATATTTACGGTAATATTTATTAGAAATTCATGATATTTAAACCTGTGTTAGCAATTTTATTGGGTTTCTAATTTTTTTTACTGTTTAATTTACCAGACTGAACTTTTTTTTTTTTTTTTTTTTGAGTGCTCTGCCCCTATCCCTATTTTTCCCATAAGCCCTGTTGTTTTTAATGTGCAAAATACCATAATGCAGAGATTTTTAGGAACACGTGTACCACATTATAACGGAACTGACTGTATTTGAGACTGCTAATCTCATGTCATCTTCTGGATCAAGTCTGGAACATTGTTTTGCTTTTATAGCTGTTAATTTTGAGAAGTCAACCTCACATAAATATGTAGACTCGAAAGGTAGCAAGTTTGTATCGCCATTTTTGATAATTGTGGATACTCGTCTCGAAGAGAAAGCCAAAATTTTTCACAAGTTGTAGCCTCGAAATGAACACATTATGATTCGCCAAAAGACAGGTCGATAAGTTCTTCCTTTTGCTCAGTGGTAATTTTGGGGCACAAAGAAATTTCAAAAGCAAAGGGATCACGAATCTAATACAACTTTTTTTCTGGAGATGCATTGAATCGTTTGGAAAAATTCTTAATTAGCATTGTTAGGTAGGTGGTAATGATATCCCTAAATTGTAAAATGTCAATATTATTGCTATTAACAAAATCAGAAAAACAAGGGAACATTTCAGTATTATGCTCCAGTTCAGTTTTCCAAAGATTAAACTTCTTTTTGAAAGCTTCTGTTTTATCACTGATTATTAATATGTTAGTTCCCTATCCTTGAAGACTTAAATTTAAATCATTAAGTTTTTTCAAATATATCAACAAGGTGACTAAGTTTTCCAAGCCATTTTTAATTTGTAAACAATTGAGCAAGGTTCTGATTTTTATCTGATAAAATCAATAAAGCTTCATGTTTGAAGTCAGAAAGACATTGCAACACTTTCAACATTTACCACTGGACAACCACTGTTACTTTCGTACAACCTTACTTTCATTTATAAAAGAAGCGTTTCATAAGCGGATCCCATTTCATTACAAAGTATAGTGAAAAGTCTGCTATTTAAGCTTCCACTTTTAATAAAGTTGATCACACTTACTGCATCTTTCAAAACTTCATGCAAATCAGTTTGCATTTCCTTTGCTATTAATGCTTCCCTTATGTATAATGCAATGATTAAAAACTATTTGGAGCAATTTCCTTTTCTTTGCCTTTTAAACCTTTATTTTCTCCCATTAATGCAGCCATGGCATCAGTACAAATCGCAACACATTTGTTCCCCATTAGATTATTTGTTTGAAAGAAAATATTTATAACATCAGAAATCTTCTTGCCATCATTCTTCCATCGAAAGCTTTGCAAAATAAAAAAAATCCTCCAAAATATCTCCCTCATATCAGTATCTGACATACAATAAGTTGAGCAAGATTGGAAATATCTGTGGATTAATCTAACTCTATTGCAAAAATTGGACTTTCTCTCAATCAATTGAATAAATTGAATTTTATGTTGTCCGCGATAACTGTAACACGCCGCAAGACTGTCTCTGGACAGGAATGGTTTTTAAATCGTTGCTGTACTTTTCTCCATGCATAATTGAAATCGTTTTTGTTGCAGCAGGGAGAATAAGAGATTCAGCAGTAGTATGTGATTTCAAATTTTTTCCTATAAAATATGAAACTTCCAACAATGCTCTTAAAGCTTTGCAAGGAACTGCTGTATGTTTCTTCATGAAATATTTCTGACCTTGTGTGGCGTCAGCTTTTCTTTTGAAAAAGGATTCAGTTTTTTTTTCATTAGCCCTGAATGTTTCATATGTGAGTGTCTTTTTAATTTAACAGGTTTCATGCTTTCATTAGCCAGTTTTTCATAGCATATTACACACACAGGATGTTGCTCATCATCAACAACACTATAAGTGAAGCCATACTTCATAAATTCCTCTTGATATTTTCTACTCTTTTTCATTCCTTTTGATTTGGAATATGATGGCTCTCTACCAGAAACTGGTGGTTGCCACTCGAAATAACATTAATGTCCAAATTTTCACATGATATATTTCTTACCTTATTAGTTTCTGAACTACCTGTGGCAACATTATTGTCATCACTCCTCAGCCGTTTTGTTCTGATTACCCAATTGTCCATGGTAAAATATATTTTTTCTTCTTAAAAATAACAATAATAACAATGAAACGTGCAATATAAAAAGTAGCAGAAGAATGAAAAACGCATCCAAGTTGATATGAAAGCACCGAAATACGAAGCAGAATAAACCAATTTCTTCATTATGTTTCAAATTATTTCAAGTATCTCATATGGTCAATATCTAAGCAGAGTGTGTATAAATTCAGTGATAGATTTGGGTCAATTGATTCCGGTCCTTAGGTGATGGAGTCTGCTAGTATTAACAATATGAGTCCATATTGTCCATAACAATATGGCTCCATAGCCAGTAAGCAAATTAAAGCATATTCCCAATGTGGTAGGCAGTAGGGTTCATTCGTATCTCAGACTTAGTTCAAGTAGTAAGTTCTCTATACCTACAGTATTGAAAAGGTAATTTTAACAACAGGTTTTTAGCTTTTATGTATACCAAAAATAAATTTACTGATCATGGAGATGGGCATACTTGACCAAAGGCAAAGTTTTTCAGTTGTATTTTTTTTTTTTTTTTTTTTTCTCTTTCAGAAAAAAGGATTGCCTACTTTCTGCAGTAGGACTCTGGTGTCTGAGCATTTCTGTTATTCTGAACACCACTTGTATATACATTGCAGGGTAGAACAAATTTTGATTAAACACTGGGGCTTGCTTGGCTTATATAAGCATCACTATTATTTAAAGCACAAATGAACTTCTTTTATAGCATACCTAAATTCAGCATAAAGTGTAAATCATAAAAAATGTTAAGATAAAAAGCTATAATTTTGCACTGGACTACTTAGAAAATTTCGATTCCTGACTAATGCCAGCTTTAGAAGAAAAGAAAATTATTGTTCATATGTAATATTTCTTTCTGGTATTTGTCATATTAAATGATAGATTAAATAATATTAAAATCATTTAATATTTTATTATATATTTAAAAAAAATAAATAATTACTTCCTTGCAGGTAGATTATGTTCACATGTTAAATGCTACTATGTGTGCAACGACCAGAACCATATGTGCTATTTTAGAAAATTACCAAACAGAAACAGGCATTAAAGTGCCTGAAGTTCTAAAGCCTTTCATGCCACCAGGTAATAAAATGTTATACATTACTAATTATAAATACTTTTTATAATGGTTACTTTATGCTGTATATAACAGTGGCCTCTAGAACAAAGGCATAGTTTTCTTTTTTTTAATGCTTTTTTTTTTGCCTGAAGTTGTTTCTTTATTAAGTTTTCATTTATAATTTATTCCTTTGCAAACTTATCATTTTTTATAGAAAAATAAATTAGTAGGCATTGTTAAACTGCATTTATATCATGATATATCAGCTGATACAAATTGTATAAGATGCCACTTGCACTGACATTTCTAGACACATTTTATATATAGTAGTTTTACCATATTCTTGAAATTGCACAACTCAACTGACATGCATATATGCAGTTTATACTTTTTTCAGAACAGAACTGAATTATGTTTCCCTTCATATGTTTAAAACATTTGTGGTACAGAATTGGATATATATATTATTTACTTTTGTTTTCGTGTTTTAAGCTAAAATGGTGTGGACAAACGAAAACAATACCTCTTGTGGTTAAAGCTAATTAGGGAAAGCAATGTTTGGGACATTAAAGTAAAGAATATAAGGATGCTGTAACAGGCACAAAGATATTTTCCAAGAAATTGGCAATAACCTCAAATGCACATCAAAGGAAATGGAATATAAAGAGCCAGTTTAGTAGGGAGGTGGAGAAAATGAATGCCAGCATCAAATTTGGATGTACATTTGATATTTGAACTTGTATATAAATGTAAACTCTTGATATACTTTTTACATTTATCCAAGTTGTATGATTTGTGCCAGTATCGGTTCCGATATAAGTACAGGTATGTGTGTCCAGCTGTAAATGAGCTTTAGTTTAAAAGAGTGTATAAATGATTCTGTTAAAGCATAGTACACATTTGCAAAAGTATTTTATTTGCACAAAAGGCAAAACAGTAATCTAACAATGGTCCTCACATTGCAAATCAGATATACTGGAGTATCACTTGCATTTGTTGTTTATAGACCACATTATTTTTTCCTCTGTATATAAAATCCATCTGACACCGTTAATATTTGTGTGTGGACATTATATAGTTTTGTTTTCCATCTCATGCTAAGTTTTAGATAGAAAGCAAGACCATTGTTCCAGTATATTTTATCCATTGGTGGAACAAGTACTTTTTATTTTATTTTTTCAAATATCTGTTTTGTCAGTTTTAGCATAGGGCAGAGGTTCCCAAAGTGTGGGGTGTGTTCTCCGTGGAGGGGACACACTTGGTTTTGTGGGGATCACTTGTTTTCATGAAGCACTTTAATTTATAAAAGTATGTATTGATTCATAGCTAAATTTAAGGTCAAATCTCTTTTATTTGCACATATTTTGGAACTTGATGGGAATGTGAAATTTATGAAAAATTTTAAGGGGACTCGGGTTTGGAAAGGTTTGGGAACCTCTGGCATAGGGCACAGAAATTAGTTGAATTTACTAGTTATGCATTGTTGAAATGAGTATTTTTTTATTATTATGAGGAAATCCATCCTGGTAAGCCGGTTGCAGGTTGTGGGTTTTTTTTTTTTTTTTTTTTTTTCTAACTCTGCAGATATATTTTCCAATATCTGCTCACTGGTTACTAGGATATGATTTGCCTAAGTAACCAGTGAGCAATAACCTGCTCACTGGTTACTAGGCAAATCATATCATTTGCCTAGTAACCAATTCATTTAATCATTTTGATGTCATTTAATCATTTTGATGCATAATTTTATTTGTTGAAGTTATAAATTCATGTTACAAGTTCTTCTGTGCCTTACCCTTTCCCCTCATGACTGCTTGGGTATAGCTAAATTTTTTCTTACGATCTTAAGATATATTATTTATTCTTGTATTATTATCACTCCCATTAATTTTCCCATTGTGTATCTGGAGATATGTGAAATAACAAGATTAGATAGTGAAAAAATGCATTTTATGAAAAAGAACAGATAATTTGTTTACTTCTGTAATATTTTAGTTGACGTATTGTGGACAGTCAAAAAGTTCCCATATTTGCATATTAAACAGCAGCTGCTCTCAGAGTAGTTTCCTTGAGTAGTAATGCACTTTTGCCAATGTACATATAATTGCTATTAGCACTTATGGAACTGTTCTGCCTGGATAGCATTGAGAGTATCTTAAGCTGCATCAATAACTTGTTCACTGTTTGTATAGGCTGCCACTCTGATAACAGATCATAATCAAAATGGCAGCCTATGACCATTTCATTTTAAGGAAAAAATTGCTTGGCAAATAAATGAGGCATGTGGTAACACAGTAGTATTGTGCTCTTTTTTTTCCCCCTTCATTTCACTATAAATGAGCGTTGTGCAGGTGTATTGTCATGAAACAACTTCCCACTTTTCTATATCTACCATTCAGGGTGCTTTTGACGAATTGTATTTCACAGTGAGTGCAACAACTATGCATATTTTTTCTCATTCACCTCCAGGAATGAATTCATAGTGCACAATAATAATGCCATGATAGCTAAAAAAACTTCTAACATCACTTTCGCTTTCAACATGTCTTGCTGAAATTTTTGTGGGAGCAATGAATCATCAGATGCCATTATGAAATTGCCACAAATTGTCATCTATCATTGCGCTGTTTGTCAGTAAGCATCTGAGGCATCACATGTTTAGAAACCCAACACATGTTCAAATAGTAGTTTTGGTGCACAAGTTGTCTGGATGTTTAAATTTTTTTGGCTATATGAGCAGTTATAAAGGTCTTTTGCCACTTTCATATTAAACTTTCTCTTTGGATCTATGATTTAATTCAAGCATAGTAGTGCCTGGATTAAATGGGAAGTCCTCTCTGTAAACTTGATGCACAATTTCCAAAGTTACAGAAGCACACATCCCTAAATATTGGCAAAATTTCAAGTTTGCACAGAGTTCCATTTCATATTTTTTACACTCAGAAATCATGATGAAATGAATGTGTTTCTAATCCACACAGCTATGAAACATGTACAGGCAACCCCCATATAACAGTACTTCTACCACACAGTTTTCTCTAACACGTGTGATAAATTGCTGCAATCTTTGCTCTAACACAGTTAGAGAGTTTTGGTGAATCTTGCATAATGGTACTTTTGTGCGGGGGAAATCCTGCTATTATGTTGGATGTAATTTTTCAACATTTCCACTCTTTTTAAATCCCTGCTGTTGACTCACTTGTCAAAAAATAATAATAATAATAATAATATTGAGAAATCTCTGTATTTTATTTTGTTGGGAAGTCCCTGTGTTACATTCTGTGCTATTGAACTTATGGAAAAATCTAGATTTCAAAAGTTTTACTATTGGATTGCACACCAGGCCATTCAAAAGATTTAAGTCATCCAAACATTGAAGTTTTGTTCCTACCACCACAGTTGTACTAGGTTAATACAATTTCTTTCATTCAGCCATTAGATCCAGGCATTATATCCACCTTTAAAACTCATTTCATCAGAAAATTGTTACAATGGATTTTGGAAAACTGATTCTGAATCTATTGAAGTAATGGATTATTTCTCAATTGTGGACTGTATCAGAACCATAGCTTTATCGCTGAAAAAAGTAAAACCGTCAACATTAAATGTGTGTGGAAAATTGTATGGCCAGAGTCAGTTCATTCAGGAAATATAGTTGAACCACAGAAAACGGAATCGGTGCGATAGTAGAACTTGCTACATCAGTAGGAGGGGAAGGTTTTGATGATATGACTACTGAAGCCCTCATGGGTAACACAGTTGATAGAATCACCCTCCTTCCCACACTGGGTGGAAAAGACCTGAGTTCGAATCCCGTCGATGATGGGAAGAATTTTTGTGGTCTTTTTCACAACGTGGCTGAGTTAATCAGGCTTCAGGCAAGGGTAGCATGGTTTTTCTCCCGGAATCTCGGATTTTTCGTCCAGCAAAACAGAAAATCGACCTCGGTACATGCAATTTATAGACAATATACGCAAAGTAACATGGCCTTAGTCACCTGTGCTCCTAAAAAAATTAAAAAATTATATGATTACTGAAGACATTCAAGAATTACTGGTAGAAAAAGAGGCTGGAGAAGCAGATTTAGTGGAAATGGCATCGGAGATAAAACCAAATCAATTCAGAGGATGATAGCGCAGATGAAAATTCTGAACTTCCAAATTTTACACTAAAAAGCATATGGGAAAATTAGCTGAGGAATTAGAATCTTATTTTTTGAATGCAGATTCTTGAATAAAAGGAGCACAAAGTTCAAAAGGGAGCTTCAAAAAATGCTTAGTTCCATATGATATTTCATCGTATGGAACTAAATTCACAAATATTTATCAAGATTTAACCAGGAAAAACAAACAAACCTACATTACTGATTTTTTTAAGAGTAGAAGATGCACGAAATCTAGAATGGTGTATTTTTGTTAGTTTTGTTAACATTTTTGATAACAAAATAACATTTTTTGTTAGCTTTTGGAACGTAACCCCCTTGTACTTTTTCTTAGTCCTGTATAGCTCAATTTTGAACAACACGACATTTTATAGGAACCTAACTACCGTGTTATACGAGGGTTACCTGTACTGAATTATTGACAAACTTCTGTGTGTGCAACTTGCAATTTGGCAGCCGACCAGGCTAGCTGGGTGGGTAAAGTGCCTGCCTGGAAACCCAAAGGTTGCGGGTTCGAATCCCGCCTCAGGCTTGAATCAGAGTACAAAATGCAAAAACCTTGGGAGGTGCATTATGGCCACAGAAGCTGATGCACCAACAACTAACAAAAAAAAAAGAAGCAATTTGACAACAGGAGCTCAGTTTGCTTATTGATTGCAGCATTATGTGGCCATTCCAGGAACTTCTTTACTGTGCTGTGTATAAAGGAGAAAATGAATGGCAAACAAATTTCATTTGTTTGCCATTCAGCCATCTGTTTGCTTCCTCTGTTTTTATATTGCATGTGGCGTGTTTCATATGAAGTTTTGTAACTGCATAAACAGATCATGTTTAATGAAAATTAGAAATCCTCTGTATATCATATTTTCTTAAAGCAAGTTTTTTCCTCAATAGAATTCCAAGAAGAAATACCATTTGTTAAAACAGCACCAATTGAAGAAATGGAGACGAAGAAACAAAAGAAACACAGAGAAGGAATGGAGAAAAAGAAGATTAATAAAGAAGAAGAATAGCACAAATCAAGTCATTCATTAAATTAATATTTTTTATTTTCATGCAATTGAGTGCAATTTAAATCGAACCAAAGCTGCAAAGCCTTTTTTTAATCTTTACTATCAACTCTTTCGCCAAGCTGACATAGGCTTACACATGTAAGCACACTGTAATTAAATTTTCCTCCTCAAAAAAAATCCCTGTAAATGTCTTTTCTTATGTTAAATTTTAAAATTATTTACAAAAATTTTGACTTAAACAGTTTTCAACTGATTAGCAAAGCTGTTTCAATTGTTTAATTATCAATTAAGCAGTGCATATAATAACATTAGTAATATATTATTGAGATTCCTATATGTTCCATTTATGACTTATAATTAGCAGATAATTTCAACACGTAAAAAAAATTTTGTCCATATCAATTATGAATTAGTATTTTTTTTTGACAAGGAAAATCAATTAAACATTAACAAAATTGTTAGCCTCCACATGATGATGCTAGCCTTTCTTCAGTGATATCAGTTTTGAAATTAGAATAGGGAGGGAAGCATTGCTTAATATTGCCTCAATTTAAAAAAATATATTTGAAAACTTAAAAAAAGGAACTAGATGAAAATATGAGTGCAGTTATCCTTTTCTGGTAGGCAACAACCAAAACTGGAGGAAGAGGGAGGACTTGAAAATTTTAAGGAGATTATGACTATGTATATAAAGTGCTTAGCATCATAATACACAGCCATTTCTGAATAAACAGAAAATTTTTAAGGTGGCATCGTTTTAGGTTATATCTCATATTGTGAATACCTTCACAACGAGTTGCCATGATATTGCACTACTTCGAATAAGTAACGCTTCACCTAAGGAGAAGACTAATGTTACTTATTCTCAGATAGGTACCACCACCCAGACAGCACCGATTCAGGGCTATTTGGCCCTTCTTCAGTGAGTGGGTAGGTACCCAAGTGATGCAATGATGGCAAAAACAGTTATGAAGTATAACTCCACAATATGAGAGATGCCTGTGGTGTATGATGTATTTAGACTAAGGCGCATTTAGGGCTAGAGCCTCAAGCCGCGAACAAATTTGGACTATGTATATAAAGTGCTTAGCATCATAATACACAGCCATTTCTGAATAAACAGAAAATTTTTAAGGTGGCATCGTTTTAGGTTATATCTCATATTGTGAATACCTTCACAACGAGTGAAGGTATTCACAATATGAGATATATTGTGAATACCTTCTGGTAGGCAACTTGTGAAGGTATTCAGAATATGAGATATAACCTAAAACGATGCCACCTTAAAAATTTTTCTGTTTATTCAGAAATGGCTGTGTATTATGATGCTAAGCACTTTATATACATAGTCCAAATTTGTTCGCAGCTTGAGGCTCTAGCCCTAAATGCGCCTTAGTCTAAATACATCATACACCATCAGGCAGCTAAAGTCTAGATAAATAAAGTCTAATCTTGTATGAAGTGAATGAAGAGATTTGTAAAAAGAAGGAAAGCTACAAAATCTCGGGTATGGTAAGTCTATTCTTGTTCGTGGTGAATGAACTCATGCACAGGACAATATGTGCATCACAAGTCATGCAAATGGAATTATATTAACAGCAGAAAATGTCTACATCCTTCCTAAACAGGTTTCCAACCTGTGTGCAGTACTCAAGATGCAGCCTAACCATTGCATTGTACAATTGAAAAATCTTGTCCCTGAGGGCAAAATTCCTATATAATATTGACAGAACCATGAGCTGTCCTAGTACCCTGTTTGCACTGGACTAATTGCTATTTTTTTTTTTTTTTTTTTTGTTCCACACAACCATGTGTTACTGCTCAATTGGTAGGTAAATCTGATTACTACTGTCCATATGCACTACCTTGTGTTTATCCGTATTATACCTTAATTGCACTTCTCAGTTTTATCTGCTTAATTTCTCTAGGTCATTGCAATAGTGTAGCCCAATTCCTGTCAACAATCCAACCTTCGTGTCATGAGCAAACTTAATATGCCTTCATCAATATTGTTTATAAATATTAAAAAACTGTTGTGCACCAAGCCCTGAGGGGTTCTGCAAATAACTCTAAGGAACGGTGGTTTTTAATAATTACTTTTGACTCCTGCCACTCTGTCATTCTTTTATCCACAGCAATAAGTTTTCCCTACTGGTGCACTTCAAACTTATACAAATTGGGAAAAAAAAAAAGTGTTCTTGTGTGCAGCACTGCAGAAGAGGATTGGGTTTGAATCCAAATAAGACTAGAGGAATTTTATACTTTTTATCCCACACTGCTGAGTTAGTGTGCATCTGGCAAAGATTGCATAGGTTTTTCTCTTCCGCAAACCGGTGTTTCATCTAGCAAAATTGCAACATGAGCATGAAATAATGCAATTTATAAATATATTGGTTCCCTATATGGCCTTAAAAATTATTAACCAGCTTAATGTAACTAGCAAAGGCTTGGTGCTGAGAGTGCTCAAAAATGGCAACCTTTTGAGAATTAGAAATACAGTAAATTTAAAACCTAGCTTATACTGGATTGGATTTTTGAAAGTTATATACATAGCTTAACTATTCAGAAGAGTCATTTTTATTAGATAATATAGCTCTGATCCTATAACCTTCACAAAGTGATAATCAGCTAAGAAAATGTTAACCTTTACTGCCAGAATGGTCCAGTGGGTAATGTACTTGTCTAAGAATTAAAGATTGTGGGTTCACATGCTTCTGGTATGGATGTTGCCATTGTCCGATAATTTTAGGTATGATGTCTAAATAGTGCAATATCAGTAATGGAGGAACTTTCATGGGCTGTTTTACTTTGTGGATGAGTTTGTTGGTACCAGATGAGAATAGCAGCGTGTTTATCACCAACCCTGTACACTCGGATTCCAAGAGAACATGCAATTTACAGCATGGGTGGACAAGGTAATTCTCGAGTGACCCTAATATGATAGTTTTTTTTTTTTTTTTTTTTTTACTGTAAAGTGAACGTGGGAATTGGTATTGAATGTCATAAAATTGCCTGTGCAAGTAGCACAGTTAGCAGAATCGCTGTCTCCCCACACCTGGTGGAAAGGACCCAAGTTCGAGTCCTGTCAATGATATAAGGAATTCTTATGGGCTTTTTTTTTGCAGTATGGCTAAGTTGGTCTAAGGTGAGGATAGCAGATGGTTTTTTCTCCCGGAATCTTGGGTTTTTCATCTAGTAAGTAGAAATCGATTGCAGAACACATGCAATTTACAAACAGTATATACGGGTCAATATGACCTAATGTTGATGATCCTAAAACCCTATAACAGTTAATAGAATTGCCATCCTCCACACTGGGTGGAGAAGAAAATTCTACCAACCTGACCTGGGTTCGAATGATGTAAGGAATTTTTGTCGGCCTAAAACCCTATGAGAAACAAATCCCACAGAATTAAGTGTTTTATACGTTGCAAAAATGTGGTAACAATGACACACAATCTGGGAAATATGTAAAATAAAATCAGTGGAAATAGTTAATGGAAAATAATGCATAAATATAGCACCTTTGGTATTTTTATTTATTCATTCTGGCTAGTCTATTTCTGTCCTGCCCTTGTAAAGTCAACCCATTCTACCGTATTAAAATTTCTTATACTGTACTTCACTCTGGTAACAAGAGGAGTTCCCAACTTCATCATAACTATGTGATTGCAGATTATATAACACAGTGGGCTAGGGCTATGCAGTTTTGTAGCAGTGTACAGGGGTGATCTTGCAAAGTGGAAGTTGTTTGTTGCACCAGGACTGCAGCCGAAAACAGACATCCTATCTTACACTAGTAATCATCAGTTCTGCAGCACCACATGCAACCAGAACTCAAATGTTTAATCTTGGATCCTCCTCTAAATGATCAATGCCAAAGATGCAGATACAATGTTAGCTGTCAGTAGCAAACACTACTTTTGTGAATCTTATGAACAGTCATGATCAATAGCGAGTAAACACGTGAATTTCCACTCTCGAGACTTCTCAGCTAGTGATGAACTTTCCACAATACCAAAGAGCTTAACTTACTGTATCCCCAATTTTAATTGCAGAAAGCAAACGAGCATCTAGTTCCGATTATTCTCAGACAGTGATCTCTCCAGTCCAAGAGTTAATTCTCTAACGGGAGATAACCCCATAGATTGGAGAGATCATTCCACCTTTTTTCAGGCGCCTCCATGGGCAGGAGCGGCAGTGCGTAGCACACGCTTCTTGATTAGACTGGGGTTCGAGCCTGTGACCACCAAATATGGAGGATGCGGAATGACCACTGCATATCCCCAGAGCAATATGGCTTTAGTTGCTAATGCTCCTAAAAACCAAATAACCACCTTTTTCTATTAGGATTACGGAGAACCAGAGTTCTGTTCTATCTCTTAGCCTTCTCAGTCTATTAACAAGCTAACAGTTTCTAGTGATAGTTTTTCACTAAGAATCTCCTTACGGCGAAGATCTGTAAGAATTGCAATAAAGAAATTTTGACTTTATTAACCTTACTGATTAGCTCAAGTTTTCTGTAAATCGTGTATAGGCTGACTGTTGAGCTCTCTTTGCTGCTGTTAATGAAGAGCCAGATTATATAACATTATTGTTTTGATGCAAATTGACTTGGAAGTAACAGACAGACCTTTCCCTCCATCCCACTGTGAGCAGAAATTGCACCTTTGAAGAGGCACTCACGAAATGAATTATCCCTCATACCTACAACGTTGTATTTGCTGTCGCACAGTGATATAATCAATCTTCACCACACAATGGAAAAGACCAGGTTCCAATCACGTGAATGATGCAAAGAACTTTTATGGGCTTTTTCACTTAGTGGCTGAGTTTGTCAGTATCATGCTAGGACAGCAAGGTTTTTTTTCTCTCGGAAATTTCGTCTATCAAAATGTGCAAACCGACTAGACAATACACACAGGTGGAGAGGTATTTCTAAAGTGGCCCTGATATGATAGCTTTAGTTTTTTATCCATAATATGATGGTTTCAGTTTTTTATCCATAACCGTTGATCCCACCTTCTTTTCCCATTTACAATAATTTGGAATATGGAATTAAAGTCTTATAAATGCATATTATGCATTTATAAGTAAAGTTCATTTTGTTTGAAGTGTAACCAGTGTTGCAGGCTAGGGTTGCATGGATTTTTTCCTCTCAGAAATTAGGATTTTTCGTCCAAGCATAGGAAAATCGACAACACAACACATGCAATTTACAAACACGATATACTCTCGACTCATAAAAAGGGCTATGTTATTTGTCAATGTGTATTATGTCCATAAATGGCGCATGGCCTGTGATCGATGTGCTTCTTTTTCAGACGAAAAATCCGAGTTTCTGGTGGTAGCTTTGCCATCCTCGTCTGAGAACGACTAACCCAGTCATAGAATGAAAAGCCCATAAAACGTCTTCTCATCCTTAATAGAAATCAAACCCAGGCCTTTTTCAGCCTGTGTAAGGGACGACAGTGTCATAACCACTGTGCTACCGCAAAGACACTGTTGCCTCATTGCCTGAGTTGCTTTGGCAATAACACGCACATGCACACTGGTTTATGATTTCATATTACTGCTACTGCTATTACACCTACTGCCATCCCCGATAAAGAGTTCAGAGATGCTAAAATGCATATTATACTATAGATGATCACAATGTATCCAGGGTTCGTTTGATGTTCCTCAGCCAATGCGATATCGTCTAATTTAATAAAAGCCAGAAATTTGGTGAATGCAGGACCTGAAGAGGCTTAAAACGAAGTAAACTATATATAGCTTCAAATGTCTCAAGTGAAATTGCAGGCATTTGTTGACCAATATTGATCAACAAAGATACTGACTGACCTGAGACTTCACCACCTATAACGACACATTCGGACTGACTGCTCACTAGATTGGACTATTGATCCACTACATCTCACCCGGATTTGTTAATTGCTGACCCCTATCTCCAGGGGTGGGAACTCTGCAAGAACCAGTTGCCCCTGATTACCCAGCATACCAGCAGGGTTTGGATCTTTGCTGGCTATGATGCTTTGCTCAGACCAGGAAGACAGGCAAGCCTCTTAAGGACCAGCTGACCATGGTGAGCCGAGATTGAACCCTTCTGTTGACCCTTTCGGGGGTGTGATTATCAGATGCCACTTTCCAGACTTTCTTTACTTTTATTTTCCTTCGTTGATATTCTAACTTCTACTTTTCTTGGGGATGCCTCCTTTCTACCCCTACCTTTCTGTCTGTTCTCCCCCTCCATTTAACCCACTCTTCACCAACTATTTCCTCTTCTGTTCAATGATTCTTTTGGAACACTACAGAATTTTCTGGAAATTCCGGTGCGATACCCCTCCTGGATAGTTTCTAGCGCTCCTCCATGTGGCTGGGGTTCTGAGACAGGGGACAGCCGACCACGTGTCTGTTGTCCCCTGGTTACGAACTCGTCAGGAACCAGCACTCAACACTCAGCACTCAGCACAACAAACATAACACTTACAACCCTACATTACACTTATACGGCCGGCTTTGGCATTTGTCTAGTACAGACGATACAGCAGCGTACGGAGTGAAACCCTGGAGACCGAAAACAAGAAACAAGACTGTAAACATCATCCAATCTACAGGGATGGGATACACTTAAATAGAAAGGGTGCAAGAATGTTTGCCGATGCTATCGAGACAGTGTTAGGTGGGTCGGAAAACTGCTAGATTGGGGGGATACAAGGACTAATAGATTAACAGTAGCCACTGGCAGAGGTGAAAGTGCTTCTTGCACTACTTCTATTGGAATGAGCAGCAGCCTGGAAAATAAGATGCAGGATATTTCAGAGACTGCTGAGAATCATTGGGGTACAAGTAAACACATGGGTTGGGTTAGGGTAGCTAAGAAAGAGAACAGGTGCATGTATACTTGCGGGTATACCAATGCTAGAAATTTAGTAAATAAATTTGATGAATTTGAGGTATTGCTCAAAACATCAAAGGCAGATATTGTTGGGATATCAGAGACGTGGTGTCACACAGATATAAGGAATGCAGAACTGGAATTTGGGGAGTACAATGTCTACAGAAAGGATAAACAGGAGAGGAAGGGAGGAGGGGTTATGCTATTAGTTAAGAAATACATAAAATCCGAGGAAGTGAAGCCAGTCGACGTCGCTGGACAGTGCAGTGTCAAGTCACTTTGGTGTGACATAAGCATTGGGAGATCAAAATTGAGAGTAGGAGTGTGCTATAGGCCTAATGACTCTGATGAGTATAATAAGAAACTGTACAGGGAAATAGAGTGGGCCAGTAAATCAGAGAGTCTTATAATGGGAGATTTTAATTTCCCAGATATTGACTGGAATTTGTGGGCTGGTCACTCACACACTAGCAAGGCTTTTGTGGATTTATTGGATGATTGTTTTCTACATCAGCATGTTCGGGAGGCAACTAGAGGGAGGAATACTCTTGATTTGATTATCAGCAGTGATTCTTCATGCATTAAGAATCTGCAGATAAATGAACCACTAGGTGGCAGTGATCACAGTGTGCTGAAGTGGGATTTACTCAAAGAGGTAACTACCATTAGGGGTAAAGGGAAGGGTTATTGCTTTCGTAAAGGCGACTACGATGGACTGAGACAGTATTTAAATTCTATACAGTGGGACCAACTGATGATGTTACCAACAGCAAATTCAAAATGGAAAGCATTCAAAGAACTTATCTTGGAAGCTACTAGTCTTTACATACCAACTAAGAAATAATGTTCAAGGTTTAGGCCTAAATGGATGTCAGATGAACTAATGAGACATATTGCAGAGAAGAAAAATGCATGGGATACTTACAAATTAACACGTGACACAGAAGCCTATGATAGATACAAGTTGATCTGTAACCAAGTTGCAAAGGAGGTTAGGCAGGCCAAGGCAGATTACGAGATATCTTTCGCAAGGGATGCAAAGAATTCTTTTTTATGTAAACTCTAGAAGGAAGGTGATGAATCAGATTGGTCCACTGGATATCGATGGGTCAACTGTTAATGATCCTGCTCAGGTAGCTAACAAACTAAATGAATATTTTGCATCGACATTCACACATGAGGAGTTATTCAGCGAGGGGAATGCCAGAGGTGTATTCTGCTCTGGCAGTAAGCTAGAGAATCTTGTAAGCTCTGAGGGTAAAGTGGAGGAGAAATTGTTGAAGATAAACACAAGAAAGGCACCTGGGGTGGATGGGATCTATCCAGTTATATTAAAGGAGGCAGCAAAGGAAGTAAGCAAACCCTTAGCCATAATTATGAGAGCTTCCTTGGACTCAGAGGTACCCATGGACTGGAGATGTGCAAATGTAACCCCAATTCACAAAGAAGGATCAAAGGCTGACACAAGTAATTATAGACCTGTGAGTTTAACTTCTGTTCCAGGAAAATTAATGGAGGCACTGATTAAAGAAGCACTGCCAGATCATCTAGACAAGACTTCAGTTATAGCTCGGACACAGCATGGTTTGTTAAGGGGAAGTCTTGCCTGACCAATTTGATTGGATACTATGATGCAGTCACAAAAGAACTGGATGCAGGGAATAACTTTGATATTATATACTTGGATCTTAGAAAGGCTTTTGATACTGTTGCATATGGAAGACTGCTGCACAAATTGGAACAGTGTGGCATTGGAGGCAAATTGCTGTTATGGATAAAGGGGTGGTTGAGGGGGAGACGACAGAGAGTGGTAATCAATGGACACTGGTCATCGTTATTAGTGGAGTCCCTCAGGACACTACTAACACTATGCTGCTGCAACAGGATCTGGAAAGGTTGAGCAGATGGGCTGAGAGGTGTCAAATGAAGTTTAACATTGACAAATGTAAAGTACTACATATGGGAAACAGCAACCCCAGAGCAACGTATCAACTCTGTGGTACTACACTGACAGTGGTAGAGAATGAAAAGGACCTGGGGGTGGTTGTGCAGGCAGATATGAAGTTCTCTGAGCAGTGCAGACGGGCTGCAAGAGTAGCTCATGGTGTATTGTCAATGATATATAGGAATTTTTCTAGCAGGGATAAGGAGGTGATTATTCCCTTGTATAAGGCAATGGTCAGGCCACCCCTAGAGTACTGTATACAGGCCTGGAGGCCTCATTTCAAGAAGGATGTAGAGCTGCTAGAACGAGTACAGAGAAGGGCAACAAGAGTAGTGAATGGAACAAAGGGGTGCTCTTACGAAGAAAGGCTTAAGTTTTGCAAATTACAGTGTCTGGAGACTAGGCACCAGCGAGGTGATCTGATAGAGGTGTATAAAGCCTTGAATTTACCTATATGATGTTTGTGTGACCCTATCGAGTTTTGCTCTCATGCTGTGAATTGACCGAACCTATGGTAGCGAGAGAGCATCTCGATTATTGCTTCTCTATTGCGGAGACAAGTCAGAGCAGATAAAACAACTTTCAACAAGACCAAAATACTTTACACATATAGTGATGTTAAAAGTAATGGGTGACTGCTCATGGGGATGTATCACGATGTAAAAATGTTAGCATTTTTATAGCATAATGAAAAATTTTTAATTCTTTTCATCACTGCCATCAGTGCTGAAAGCAAAAGGATGTGCAGTTTCCACATAGCCATTTACCAAAAAATTTCTAAAATTAGTTATATTATGAACATTTTTCATAATACTTTTTTTCTCAATTAATTTTATTTATTTATTATAATATTATTGGTTGGTTTATTTTAATTTAAAGGTAACTACAGGTATTCCCCGACTTACGTAATACTCGACTTAAGGAAATTCGGCTGTACGTAAGTTTTTGCCGGCCTTCCTTCCCCTTCATTGAAATCTTCAATCATATAAAAAACAAAATTTCAGAAACTTCTCATCATTCCTATTTATTATTAAAATGGTGAAGGGAAAGCGACCAACGAAAAGTGCAAGTGGTGGAAGTGCCAAGAAACGAAACAAAATTGATTTAAAAATGAAGATGAAAATGATTAAGAAGTACGAAGCAGGACAAAGTTTGTCATCTATTGCAAGAGAATTAGGTCTCGCTTCTTCAACAGTGAATACTATTTGCAACGGGTGGTTTAATAGGTTCAAGCATCGCGCTGTTTTTCACAACGTTAAAGTATGTGGTGAAGTCGCCAGTGCCGATTCTGCAGCTGCAGAGAAATTTTGTGATGTGTTTTTCAAAAATTATTGATGAAGGCGGCTATTCAACGCAGCAAATTTTTAAGGTTGACGAGACTGCTCTGTATTGGAAAAAAATGCCGTGTCGAACAAACAATGTCAGGTTTCGAAGCGTCAAAAAATCGGGCCACGTTCCTGCTTGGGATAATGCAGCGGGAGAGATTTCAGACTAAAACCAATGCTTGTGTACCATTCTAGAAATCCACGTGCATTTAAGGGCATCAATAAAGCCATCATACCCGTGCATTTCCGATAGGACCAGAGAGCATGGATAACAATATCTCTTTTTGAGGATTGGTTTAAATGCTGCTTCGTTCCCGAGGATGAAAAATATTGTAAAGACAACGACGTTCCTTTCAAGGTTTTGCTTCCATTAGATAATATTCCTAGACATTGTACGCATCTAGATTATTTCAATTCGAACGTGAGAGTCTATTTCTACCGCCAAACACGACTTTACTAATCCAACCTATGGATCAGGGTGTTATTTCGAATTTAAAAGCATACTATTTACGCACAACATATGCTCAGGAATTGTCTACAGTAGATGATGAGAAAAATTTTATGTTAAGAGACTTTTGGAATTCTTACAATATTTACCACGCCATCTTATAGATTACTAAGGCCTGGGCGGAAATTACTAAAAGTAGATGAAATGGCGCATTAAGAAAATATGCCCACGGCACGCAAAAGGCTTCGAAGGATTTGAAAAGACGAATCATATGAAGAGGTTTCAGGTAAGATTGTGAAGGTGGCAAAGCTACTTCAGTTGGAGGTTGATGCCAAAGACGTGGAGGAGTTCATAGAGGAAGAAGAGAAGGAATTATCTAACGAAGAACTTATTGACTTGCAGGCAGCGACAGTGAAAGAAGAAAAAAGCTGACGAAGCTCAGCATTTTCTGAACCAAATGAGGATCCGAGGCGCTTCATCACCAGAGATATGGCAATGGCATTTCGTGAAATTTATTATTATTATTATTTATTATTATTATTAGCCATGTGGTGCAAGGAAGCCTGAGGCTTATGCTGCACCCTGTGTGTGTGTGTGTGTGTGTGTGTGTGTGTGTGTGTGTGTGTGTGTGTGTGTGTGTGTGTGTGTGTGTGTGTGTGTGTGTGTGTGTGTGTGTGTGTGTGTGTGTGTGTGTGTGTGTGTGTGTGTGTGTGAGAGAGAGAGAGAGAGAGAGAGAGAGAGAGAGAGAGAGAGAGAGAGAGAGAGAGACAGAGAGAGAAGTAGAAGGAAATCACCAAGAAAGAGAAGAATGATCATATCCAGCTGAGGACCCTGGGTGTGCCAAGCCCATACTCACCAGATGTGAGCCCCTGGGGTTAATTCATCGGCAATGGCGAGGTTTGAGAAGATGGATCCCGACAGCAAACGGTTCTTAGTAGTTAACAGAGGGGTGAATGATATGCTTGTTTGCTACAAAGAAATCTACGATGAAAAGAAAAAAAGCCACCGTCCAGTCATCCATTAATATGTTCTTTAGTAAGGTTGAGTGCCGACCCCTTCTAAATCTCCACATCCCTCCACCTCCGCAGCGGCGTATTTATCAGCTGAAGACGTCGATTCTGGCAACGATGCTTGAGAGGTAAAACTTACTGACATTATGCCTGTCTCCTCATTTTTTTGTAATTTTATAATTTTGAAATTTTTTTAAATTTCTAGAAAAGATATGGTTGCGCGATTTTTATCCCGGTAATAACCTATGACTCGCCTGTATGGTTTACCAAGGCAGTTACAGCCGTTAACAAAAGAATTCTTGACACCATCCAGAGAAATATTCTACTAACGAACCCCAGGGGCTCATATCTGGTGAGTATGGGCTTGGCACATCCAGGGTCCTGAGCTGGATATCATCATTCTTCTCTCTCTCTCTCTCTCTCTCTCTCTCTCTCTCTCTCTCTCTCTCTCTCTCTCTCTCTCTCTCTCTCTCTCTCTCAGGGTAACTCGAGAATTTTTTTTTTCGCTCGTGCAGCATAAGCCTCAGGCTTCCTTGCACCATATGGCTAATAATAATAATAATAACTATAACTCGTGCCTGCTGTACAGTGAGCACCCATGCATTACAAACCGTGGCAGGTAGTAGTAGTAGTAGTAGTAGTGGTAGTAGAGGCATGTGATGCTAGAAAGCAAATATATGAGCTTATGCAGCATCAGCCAAAAAAAAAAAAAAATCACACCATTCCCTCCAAATGCCTGTCCAGTTCCTCCTTAAATTTATTCAAGCTATCAACTTCCACAACGACAGATGGAAATTTGTTCCAGCAATTAACCACCCGCTGGCTAAAGGCGTTCCGCACATCTATTCTACATCTGTCTTTTCTTAATTTGAATTTATGCCCCCTTAGGTTCGTAATCTGAACAAGTGGAAGGATCCCATCAGAATTAAGCGTGCTCAATCCATTCAAGGCCTTATATACCTCAATCAGATCACCGCACAGGTGCCTAGTCTCCAGCCACTGCAATTTGCAGAACTTAAGCCTCTCTTGGTAAGAGGATCCCTTCATTCCTCTCACCAATCTTGTTGCCCTTCTCTGTACCCGCTCAAGTAAATCTACATCCTTCCTAAAATGAGGTCTCCAGACCTGTACGCAGTACTCAAGGCGTGGCCTGACCATTGCCTTATACAGAGGGATAATCACCTCCTTTTCCCTGCTAGCAAAATTCCTATATTCAAGGGGAAGGTGTGCTTCCCCTTGATCTAGAGGTGGTGCGTTGTGGGCTAATGTACCTGCTCTCTAGAGGAATCCAAACGACCTTCATAGGGAACACAACATATCCGGCGAACAGGAAAAAACGCGGCTGGTGCTGCACCTGCGGTAGGCATGGCAAGAGAGATGGTCAAACTGTTGTAAAGGAGACATCACAAGAAAATTGGGTTCACTTGACTTGAATGTCACCGGAATAGCAGTTTCACCAGTGTTTTTGACTTCCAGGTAGCAAGTTCACCTTGTCTGGCATAAATGAGAGCATGTCTATGGCGACCTCAATGATCCAACCCTACTACAACAATAACAACAACTACTGCAGGTACGGATCAATTGTGTATTCCCACCCGATTCTAACACACTCAGTGCAGAAGGATTCTTAATTTAATTGTTGTTAAATCAGCCAATGAATCGTAAAGAATATTTTTAGACCAAAGTTGTCTATTATTTTAATAAGTTTTTTTTTTTTTTTTTTTTTTTTTTTGAAATGTAGCCCTAAAGATTTTCGACATTAGATATTGTGAATCTTGGGATGACTTTTTGGCCACCAGGGAGTGCATGAATAACTGTTTCCCTTCATTTTCCTGCTTTATCGTATCGGTGAAGTATTGTTATTTGATCGTAAGTAATCTTTTTTCATCTATTTATATGTTTAATATTTTGCTTTGTAGGGTGTATAATTGTGTGTTTTATTGGTTGAGAAATACAGTTTAATTATTATTATTATCCAAAGTGACAATGGGCTGGGCATGTAATTGGTAAAATAATAATTCTCATAATTGTACTTAAACGAGAACTAAATATATTTTGCCCATATGAAAGTGAAAATTTTTTTATAGAATATATATAACTAGAATAGAATATAACTACTTTATAGAATATAAGTAGTTTCTGAACAGTTGTGTTCGTCTTCCCTACATACCAGAGAAAAATTGTAGATGAGAAAGATGGTGACACGGTAAATAGATAAGTATACTGATATCCTATTGAGCATAGTATGTCTGTATATATGAATTGGGTGCACCTCCCTTTTAATTGCCATGGTAGACAAAAGTGCAATGCTCGGCGTAATGGATACAGGTTGTTGAAACTTGGAATGGGAGTAAATTGCTCTGTAATTGTACCATTATAAGTATTGTATATCAAAGGAAAATCATGGTATTTCAGAAATTTGTGGTTTTTCAAAATTTGCAAATTTTCTTGCTTAATCGAAATTGAGGTTAAACTTCAGTAAGACACCCTTGGATCTTTGCAGAATCAGATGATGTAGCTCCACCCCTCTGCTTCATGCTGATTAGCTGAAAACTTCTACTACACGTAGGAGTTTTCTTAAATTTTCTGTCATATCATTCTAGAAGCGAGTAGAGCCACAGGAATGTGCCGTTTTGTAGAACGGCACTCGAACTCAAAATTGTCGTCATTAGCAGCCAGTCAGCATAAATCAGTGGGCAAAGCTACATATGAACATCATTTGCTGTCTCAAAGCTCCATTGGTAAGTCTCTTACTTGAAGTTTAACCAAAAATGAATATCCTGCAGATGATCTGCGACTTTATGCATCCGTGCTACTAGGTAACACATGGGAACATTTTCAGCAACATGCTGCTGGTGTGTTTCTAAATGTTCCTATACATTATATTTAGATTAAACATTTCAAAGAGACACAGAGGTTTCTATTATTGTGTAATCCAAATTCATGTAAGGTTTTGGGGTAGAGAACTGATAACTCACTTGTCTTTCCAGAGCATTTTGTGTGCCCAGTAGGGTTTAGGTCAGGAGACCTGGGCCACTCCACTCATGAAATATCTTCATTCTAAAGAAAGTTCATTTCACTGTATGGTGGAACAGCATCTCCAAATACATTTTCATTGCAAGCTAAGAGCAGACAACAATAGCTAATTGAGTGTCTGATATGTATCACATTTCTTAATTAGCCATTTTTGAAGATGTTTAGTGGTTTTTCTGCCCAGGAACAATTCTATCAACATCCCCCATTGAAAAATATGGTAATACTCCAGAACGGTGTGCATCCTCTAAAATGGAAGTGAGCAGAATGGGAAAGCGGTGATTGACAAGTTGACTCCACCCACTCACTGTTCCCCCTTTTCCTTCACATTACACGCGTGTGTCAAAATTCACAAAATGATTACACATGCACTAACAATGAAATAGCTCTTTCTCAATCCACAAAATGTCTAAATAAATAAGTTTCAAAACAAAATATTCAGGATTCCTGTCCCCAAATCCCCACTTTTGCAACCCACCAGATGATGCCACATGCGTTTACAATGAAATTACTCTTTCTACACACAAATTATCTAAAAAATGCTTTTTCGTGAAACTCCAGAATTTCATGGCTCCCTTTACTTCAGCAATAAAATGGCTTCTCTTGCTTCAATCCGTCCCAAATTACTACCTCAACATAACCTAACTAACCTAACCCAAAACAAACAAAAAAAAAAAAAAACCTTACATTTGTTTTGCTTGAATCTGCTCTGAATTTGGCCACACACAAAAATCACCTCATGAGTCCTACCCACAGCCAAAGATTTTTTGCTTGAATCCCTCCTGAAGTCGTGTAAAAACCTAACTTTTTTTTGCTGAAAACTAAACGAAACCTAACCTTTTTTTTTTTCTCAAAAAACTAAACAAAACTAAGAAAATTTGCCTCATCAGTCCTGGCTTAAAAGCGGGTATACTTTGCTAAGTGCATTCAAGAATTCCATTGTTAGATTTTCACTACCAGAGTGCCTATGCTGCCACATATATTCTGCGAGGTAGGAGTCAAGGTGACCATCTACAGTCCTCGATGGCAGTTGCCATTCAATAGCACCCCACGTTCCCTCGATACTGTTGATGTTAGCACACTAGTTTCAGGATCAGTAAAATGAAGAGAGTAGTTTATTGCTATATGCTTAAAACCTTTGTCCCAAGACAATCATAAGACTTCCAACAGTCCAATATTACAGTGGTACCGGGCAAAATGGAAGTCTTAATTATGTCCTGTCCAACACTACTTTACTCCGATTTTCCACGACCCTCAAAAAAACACACCATGAAGTGTCTTGTTCAACTTCACTAAACACCCAGTACTCGTTCCATCTTTTACCTCTTTCATACCTAATTTTTTTATCACACTTACTCATCAATTTCAACAATAGCACCCACCTGGCCTATCATACTCCTTTCTTGCAAACACAAATCCACACAAAACTCTACAAAAACTTCTCCAGTCACTCACCGTGATTTGACTAGCACGCTTCCTGAAAATAATAATTTCGCATTTACTGCTACAATCTCAAACAACCACATACATCCACCTGTCAATCACCGTCGTCTTCCTCGCTTTCGTCGAAGTACCTGGGGGTCACACTATTCTGGATATAGCCAAAAGTATTTATGAAATCATCAAAAATACTCCAAAGAAAGCAACATTCCATTGCAAAATGATGAGACACCTGCGATGACATCTTGAAAAAAAAAATTGGATTTATTGCTGTATAAAAATAAAAACAAATGAGGAATAAATGAAAATACCATGGTGTGTTCCTGAATATGGTGACCTCTTACAATAGAAGTAAGCTGGCACATGGTTGGAAAAATACTTGGCTAGATCTCTTGGTTATATTGAATGAACCAAATTTATGAATGCAAGGGAAACAATCAAATTTATTGTGGAAATTCATAATCTCATTATCCAAATTAAAAAAAAAAAAGTTGGTATGGTAAAAATGTTACAGGAAGGGTTTAATCTAGGTACTCCTTACTTCAGTTTTCTGAATTGGATGAAATTTAACATTAGTACAATGGAGATTTGAATTGGAAATAATATACAAAATTTGATCATAATGATGGTATTTTGTTGATGAAAATAGTTATCCATTATTAAGAAAATATATATGGAAAATTTATCCTTACTGTGCTCTGATATATTCTTGTGAGTTGGTTTTTTTCAGTCACAAAATATTTGAAATTTAGATACTGGTCATGGCTTGCCAGTTCACATTTAGACAACTGCCTAAGAACAAGCAACTTGAGTTATGTACCAAATTGCATGTTGACTGAAAACAAGCACCATGCAAAGTTCCTCCCCCCCCTTTCCTCCCATAATAAATTCATTCCCTAATAGTTATATAGGTATCGTGGGGGGGCTATCATTGTAATGTCCTTGCTAAAAATTGTTATGCCAGTGCTTTGTGAAACTTTCGTACAATAATTTAAAATGTCCACATACATAAAAATGTTGTTGAACCCTGAACTATGCTAATTAGAATACATATTATAGCAATAGCAACAAATTTACTTGATAACAGGAATTTTGCAAGACGGGAGAGAAAAGAGCAGGGGAGGGAGACTAGCTGAGGAATTTGTAGCAGTGAAGTTTTCATGAAATCCGAAGTTTGAGTATAACACAGCTTCACAATAAATGCAAAATTATTATAGTTTCTGAGTTCGTGCAATTCCTTTGTACTGTTTTAGCTTTTCATTAGCTGCACAGAATGTTTAATTAAATTTTTATAATTAATATCCACTTACACCAATGATATGCTTGTGGATTGTGACTTTCTCATTTATTCCTTCCACTCTCTGTAACAACCTTTCTTCGTGTGTATTTCCCACAAATTACAATCTACAGAAATGTGTTTGGGTTTTCTTTTAAAAAAAATAAATGTTGGTCAGTCTTTACAACATGGTAACCCTTTTGATCGATTGTTGTGAGTAACTGGTTGAAAGGTTTATGTTGCCCTTTGATCCTCCTTTGTGAATTGGGGTCACATTTGCACATCTCCAGTCCATGGGTACCTCCCCTGAGTCCAAAGAAGCTCTCATAATTATGGCTAAGGGTTTGCTTACTTCCTTTGCTGCCTCCTTTAATATAGCTGGATAAATCCCATCAACTCCGGGTGCCTTTTTTATATTTATCTTCAACAATTTCTCCTCCACTTTCCTCTCAGTTATTGCAAAATCATCTAGCTCACTGCCAGAGTTTAACTCACCTCTGGCATTCCCCTCCCTAAATAACTCCTTGTGTGTGAATGTAGATGCAAAATACTCGTTTAGTTTTCATCCCTTTCCTTCTAGAGTTTGCATAGGTAAAGAACTCTTTGTTGTTTTTCTTTGCATCCTTTTGCCAAAGATTTCTCATAACCTGCCTAATCTCCTTTGTGACTTGGTTACAGACCAGCTTATATCTATCATAGGCTTCCATGTCACCCATTAATTTATATGTATCCCATGCATTTTTCTTCTCTGCCATATGTCTTATTGGCGTCTCCGTAGCCAGGTGGGCAGGAGCAGCAGTGCGTAGCACACGCTTCTTTATTAGACTGGGATTCAAGCCCGTGACTACCAAATACGGAGGATGTGGAAAGGTTAGGGAATGACCGCCGCATATCCTCGGAGCAATATGGTCTTAGTTGCTAATGCTCCTAAAAACCAAATAACAAACAAACATATGTCTCATTAGTTCATCTGACATCCATTTTGGCCTAAACCATGACCAGTATTTCTTAGTTGGTATGTAAAGCCTAGTAGCTTTACATACCAACTAAGAAAAATTCTTTGAATACTTCCCATTTTGAATTTGCTGTTGGTAACATCATCAGTTGGTCCCACCGTAGTCACCTTTACGAAAGCAAAAACCCTTCCCTTTACCCCTGATGGTAGTTACCTCTTTGAGTAAATCCCACTTCCCTCAAAATGGAGGACATGTAGTGAACTCAGGAGAGGGGAGAATACGTATTGATGAAAAAAAAAGCAATGTTGTTTCTTTTTTACCGAGGTAGATGACATTCTGAATGTCCCGCACACTGTGATCATTGCCACCTAGTGGTTCCTTTATCTGCAGATTCTTAATGCATGAAGAATCACTACTGATAATCAGATCAAGAGTATTACTCCCTCTGGTTACCTTCCGAACATGCTGATGTAGAAAACAATCATCCAATAAATCCACAAAAGTCTTGCTAGTGTGTGAGTGACCAACAACCCACAAATTCCAGTCAATATCTGGGAAATTAAAATCCCCTATTATAAGACTCTCTGATTTAAAGGCCCACTCTATTTCCCTGTACAGTTTTTTTTATTATGCTCATCAGAGTCATTAGGCCTATAGCACACTACTACTCTCAATTTTGACCTACCAATGCTTGTCACACCAAACTGACTCGACACTGCACTGTCCAGTGATGTCGATTGGCTTCACTTCCTTGGATTTGTTTCTTAACTAATAGCATAACCCCTCCTCCCTTCCTATCCTTCCTGTACACATTGTACTCCCCAAATTCCAGTTCTGCATTTCTTATATCTGTGTGACACCATGTCTCTGATATCCCAACATTATCTGCATTTGATGTTTTGAGCAATACCTCAAATTCATCTATTGGTGTGTTTCATTGCACTATCCCTTGTAAACACTTATTGCACTAGTGTCCATGTTGCAGCTGTGTATGAATACCTGCTAATGTTCCTGTGAAGTGCAATATAATATTCTAGAACCAAGGTGTTTCTGTTATTTTTGTAAACCGTTTGAGTCAATTTGTTCTAACATTGCTAAAGATGTAACTATATTAGTCCCAAGTTATAAATGATACATTAAATTATCAGAATTGCTCATTCTCTCTGAAGGCCAATTTGAATGTGAAAAACTGCACAATGCATAATTAAATTATTTGTAATTATTATCATCTTAGATAAATGGTTTATCTGGTTGGATGTGTGATATAACTATATTAGTCTACCTATGATAAATCATACCTTTTATCAGAGTAAGTCTCCATTCTATAAAGTCTTGTGAATGTGGCAATGTAAGCTGCTCAATGTACAATTAAATCATTTATAATTAATATCCACTTAGATAAATGGTTGAATTGGGTGTGTTTCATTGCTTTGTAAACCTTTTTGCACTAGTGTCCATGTTGCAGGTTTGTATGAATACCTGTTAATGTTCCTGTGAGGTGCAATATAATTTTAGAACAGAGGTGTTTCTTCTGTTTTTGAAAACCGTTGAAGTCAATTTGTTCTGACAGTGCTAAAAATGTAACTATGTTAGCAGCAAATTTTGATAAATTATAAATTTCATTTTCAGAATAAGTATCCATTCTCTCTGAAGCCCTTTGTGAATGTGTAGTGTGTACTGCACGATGTATAATTAGATTTATAATTAATATCCACTTGGATAAATGATTTACATGGTTGAATTGGGTGCATTTTATTTCGGTATTCCCTTGTAAACCTATATGCACTTGTATCCATGTTGCAGGTTTGTCTGAATGCAGCCACTCCTCGATTAGTGTAAGGTTGCATTTAGGGGAATGCAACACAACTATGCATGCTGAATTTGACAGAAGCCAAAAAAGAAATGTTCAATGAACATGTAAATAAAATTATTCAATTTTTTTTATCCCGTGCACGGGAAAAATTTTAAAAGTGTACAGAATTACAAAAAGAGAGAGGAGACAGGCATAAGTCAGCAAGTTTTACCTTTCGAGCATTGTTGCCAGAATTAACTCTCCAGCTGATAAGCATTCCACTATGGAAGTTGAGGGCTGTGCAGATTTAGAAGAGGTTTTTTCCAACACATCAGCTGCAGCTGCAGAATCGGCACTGGTGACTTCACTGCATACTTTAATGTTTTGGAAACCAGCATGATGCTTGAACCTCTTAAACTACTCGTTGCTTGCCACAAACTTGGCTTGGGGTTTTCTCTACTTATCACTGTCTTCATAAGTACTTTTTGCTTGAATGGTCGTTAGATTCAGGGGCACTTGCTTCTGAATCTGATTTTCCATCTTTGATATAGCACCTGAATGCTGTATCAATTTTGTTTTGTTTCCTAGCACTTACACTTTTCGTTGGTCCCTTCACCGTTGTAATAAGTAAATAGGAATGAAGGGAAAATTCCGAAAATTTATTTATGCTTTTTATATGATTGAAGATTTCAGTGAAGGGGGAACAGATTTCACCATAATAACGTAAAAACCCACACAATTCCAATTATCAGGATTATTGCAAATGCGATAACAGAAAAGCCCAATACACTGGAAAGTGCAAATTTTTTTTATTGTTTTATGGTAGTGACCTCCAGAAATGTTTTAGAAAAAAATATCACGAAGGCATTCAAAATGTAGTTTAAGTTTGCACTGGCCGGCAAAAACTTTTAAAGCGTAAAGTCAAATTTCCATATGTCGTGGAGTGACTGTACCTGTTAGTGTAACTGTGAATGGGTCAGGACAAACCCTTCCCTCTATTAAAGTGCAAGGTAGGACAAAGTCCCCTTAAAGTAAAACATGACAAAAGCCCCCATATTTAAAATAATTTTTAAGAGGGGGTGGGGGGTCTTTAGAAATAGGAAAAACTAAAATTTAAGTAAATTTAATAATGTAGTAATCCTGAAAAATATAATCTTTGTCTGTGTTGGTTCACTCTACTTGATCATTGTTTTGTCTACCTGAGTCAGCTGCTTTGACCTACACTGACAGTGGTAGAGAACGAAAAGGACTTGGGGGTTATTGTGCAGGCAGGTATGAAGTTTTTTGAGCAGTGCAGATGGTCTGCAAGGGTAGCTCATAGTGTCTTGTCGGTGATATACAGGAATTTTTCTAGCAGGGATAAGGTGATTATTCCCTTGTATAAGGCAATGGTCAGGCCACACCTTGAGTATTGTATACAGGTCTGGAGGCCTCATTTCAAAAAGGATATAGAGATACTGGAATGAGTACAGAGAAGGGCAACAAGATTAGTGAATGCAACAAAGGGTTGCTCTTACGAAGAAAGGCTTAAGTTTTGCAAATTAGTGTCTGGAGACTAGGCACCGGCGAGGTGATCTGATTGAGGTGTATAAAGCCTTGAATGTTTGAGCATGCTCAGTGCTGATGGAATTCTTCCTCTTGCTCAGAATAATCATTTGAGAGGGCATAAATTCAAATTGAGAAAAGACAGATGTAGGAGAGCTGTGCGGAAGTTTGCCTTTACCCAGTGGGTGGGTGAGTGGTTGGTTGGTGGAACAGACTTCCATCCTTTGTTGTGGAAGTTGATAGCCTAAATAAATTTAAGGCTGGGCTGGACAGGTACTTGGAACGAACTGAGGGGTGAAATGGGAATGTGTGTGGTTTTTTTTTTTTTTTTTTGGCTGATGCTGCATAAGCTTGCTTTCTTGCATCATATGCCTCTATTAATGCTAATGCTAACAGGGTCAAAGCAGCTGACTCATTTGCAGATGCCATAAGTCAACAACTTGAAGTCTGTTGTGCTATTGGTCGACTTTGACTCCTTGAAATGTAATATTTGACATCTACTGAAAGGAGCATTGCCAAAGGACCCAGCATCCCTAGGAGATCTAGGGCAATGGACCTGAGTCAACAGAGAGAGTTAGTGTTTGCAACCAAAACAGGCATTTGAACATTTAGCCGCAGTACCACGTGGTTTATGGATGGGACTTTTGCAACAGCTCCAAGACTTCCAGCAATTATACATCATCTGAGCTCCTCTTGGGCTATCTGCTGTAATATGTGTGTACGCCTTTCTGTGTGCAGTCTCGATCAACCTATGAAGGACTCCTCCAGGTAATCTTGGATAAATGTGATAACTGATTTTGAACATGCAGTGATCATTGCTATTTCTATAGTCCTGTGACCACGTGTCATCTCATGGCTGTTTCTACCATCTGACCCAAAGTACAGTGGAGAAAGTTTAGGACTGACTGCTGCATACAGCAGTGGTGATCGAGTGAAACATTTTTGTTGCTTTACTACCTCTAGATGAAGTGGCCAATGGGGTGGATTATCTTATGGAGAATATACCTAATATTGAAGGACTGGCAAGCCTAGTGGACTGTTTGGCACTTATTGCATGCAGCCATCAGCTCTTCCTGGTGGAATACTTCCAGTAGTATGCACAAGAATGATTCCTCCAGTTTCCACCACAGTTATGAAATGTCTGTCGGGCAACCATTGATGAGGAGGATTGCACCAACAACCTATGCGAGAGTTGTAATTTTTCTTTCCATGAGCTTGTGGAACATTACCACCCGCCCATTTGGAAGGTATTAGAAAGGATTAGGCTATTGTATCAACAGCCCTGATTAAGGACTGATGTGGTGAGCCTCCAAGAAAATGAATCAAATGTGCCACAAAGGAGTATCAACAGCATTTGAAGAACTGTGTCTGGAATATGTGAATGAGAGGAAGATTGGAGTAATTTATGAATGGCATATATCATGGCATTGGGTGGTAGTAAAACGAACTTTAAATGAACTATCTCTTAAGGAGATTTTCAAAATTGTGCTTTATTTGTTTGAAGAAAGTGCGATGTTCCTTTTATTATGTTCATTTTTATGATTGTGTAAATAATTTTTTTCTAGTGTAAAACAGTGAGCTATAAATTTATGATGTTATTTATAAAGTTCAGAGAAGTGTTCATAAACTACAAATAATCAGAATAAAGATTATGATGTTAAAATTTTGTATTTGTCCCAGGGGGTTTTGTCCTGCGCTGGTGAATGTGTAGTGTAAACTGCACAATGTATAATTGGATGCATTTTATTGTGGTTTTCCCTTCTAAACCTTTATGCACTGGTATCCATGTTGCAGGTTTCTATGAATACCTGTTAATGTAACTTTGAAGTGCAATATAAAATTTTAGATCAAAAGTGTTTCTGCTGTTTTTGTAAACCGTTTGAGTCAATTTGTTCTGACAGTGCAAAAGATATAACTATATTAGTCGCAATTATCAGAATAAGACTCCAATAAAGCCCTTTGAAATGTGGAATTGTAAAGTGCAGAATGTATAATTAAATTTATAATTAATATCCACTTAGATAAATGATTTATCGGGTAGAATTTGGTGTTTCATTGCAGTTTCTCTTGTGAACCTTTTTGCACTGGTGTCCATGTTGCAGGTTTGTGTGAATACCTGTTAATGTTCCTGTGATGTGCAATATAAAACTTTAGAACAAAGGCATTTCTGCTGCTTTTGTAAACTGTAGGAGTCAATTTGTTCTGACATTTATCTTCAACAATTTCTCCTCCACTTTACTCTCAGTTATTACAAGATTATCTAGCTTACTGCCAGAGTTGAATACACCTCTGGCATTCCCCTCGCTGAATAACTCCTCATGTGTGAATGTCGATGCAAAATATCCATTTAGTTTGTTAGTTACCTGAGCAGGATCATCAACAGTTGAACCATTGATATCAAGTGGACCAATGTGATTCATTCCCTTCCTTCTAGAGTTTACATAAGTAAAGAACTCTTTGCTGTTTTTCTTTGCATCCTTTGCCAATGATTTCTTGTGATCTGCCTAGCCTCCTTTGTAGCTTGGTTACAGACCAGCTTATATCTATCCTAGGCTTCTGTGTCACATGTTAATTTATATGTATCCCATGCATTTTTCTTCTCTGCCATATGTCTCATTAGTTCATCTGACATCCATTTAGGCCTAAACCTTGAACAATATTTCTTAGTTGGTATGTAAAGCCTAGTAGCTTCCAAGATAAGTTCTTTGAATTTGCTGTTGGTAACATCATCAATTGGTCCCACTGTATAGAATTTAAATACTATCTCAGACCATCGTAGTCGCCTTTACGAAAGCAAAAACCCTTCCTTTTACCCTTGATGGTAGTTACCTCTTTGAGTAAATCCCACTTCAGCACACTGTGATCACTGCCACCTAGTGGTTCCTTTATCTGCAGATTCTTAATGCATGAAGAATCACTACTGATAATCAGATCAAGAGTATTACTCCCTCTAGTTGCCTCCCGAACGTGCTGATGTAGAAAACAATCATACAATAAATCCACAAAAGCCTTGCTAGTATGCGAGTGATCAACCCACAAATTCCAGTCAATATCTGGGAAATTAAAATCCCCCATTATAAGACTCTGATTTACTGGCCCACTCTATTTCCCTGTACAGTTTCTTATTATACTCATCAGAGTCATTAGGCCTATAGCACACTCCTACTCTCAATTTTGATCTCCCAATGCTTATGTCACACAATACTGACTCGACACTGCACTGTCCAGCGATGTCGACTGGCTTCACTTCCTTGGATTTTGTGTTTCCTAATAGCATAACCCCTCCTCCCTTCCTATCCTTACTGCAAGCATTGTACTCCCCAAATTCCAGTTCTGCATTCCTTATATCTGTGTGACACCACATCTCTGATATCCCAACAATATCTGCCTTTGTTGTTTTAAGCAGTACCTCAAATTCATCAAATTTATTTACCAAACTCCTAGCATTGGTGTACACGCAAGTATACATGCACCTGTTCCTATTCTTAGGCGACAACTCAGCGTTGTTATGGGCCTATATGAGAGCTTGAAGGATAGGGTGGATGCCCTCGAAGGATTACAAGTGAGGGGCCCATCAAGCTCTCAGCTGCCCACACCAATGCCAGAGCTTGCACTTGGTCATCGCGGAACACAGCGGCAACCCCCAAGGCAGAATGCGCTGGTCCCAAAGGAACTAGTAGTTGTTGGTGACTCTATTGTCAGGGAAACGGGAAACATGCTTTGTAAAAAGGATAGGTGGAATAGGACCAGGGTATGTCTGCCAGGGGCAAAAGTTAATGACGTTGTAGAGCGGATATCATCTTTTAAGGGCACAAAAGGTGATATAGTTGTACACGTTGGCACTAATGACATTAAGAGTAGGAGACCGGCGGAATTACTTGACAAGTACAGGTCACTGATGAAAAAAAGCCGTGAATTAGGGTTGAAATTGAAAGTGTCTGCAATTCTGCCCAGACACGATAGGAGGGAGTATATGATGAGAGCCCTGTCAATCAATTCGGCCCTGGAAAGATTGTGCAGGGCTCAAGGGGTAGAATTTTTTTCAGCCTGGTCTGTACTTGTTAACAGGAGAGACTGCTTCTACAGGGATGGGATACACTTAAATAGAAAGGGTGCAAGAATGTTTGCTGATGCTATCGAGGCAATGTTAGGTGGGTCGGAAAACTGCTAGATTGGGGGGATACAAGGACTAATAGATTAACAGTAGCCACTGGCAGAGGTGAAAGTGATTCTTGCACTGCTTCTATTGGAATGAGCCGCAGCCTGGAAAATAAGATGCAGGATATTTCAGAGACTGCTGGGAATCATTGGGGTACAAGTAAACACATGGGTTGTGTTAGGGTAGCTAAGAAAAAGAACAGGTGCATGTATACTTGTGTGTACACCAATGCTAGGAGTTTAGTAAATAAATTTGATGAATTTGAGGTATTGCTCAAAACATCAAAGGCAGATATTGTGGGGATTTCAGAGACGTGGTGTCACACAGATATAAGGAATGCAGAACTTTAATTTGGGGAGTACAATGTCTACAGAAAGGATAGACAGGATAGGAAGGGAGGAGGGGTTATGCTATTAGTTAAAAAACACATAAAATCCAAGGAAGTGAAGCCAGTCGACATCGCTGGACAGTGCAGTGTCGAGACAGTTTGGTGTGACATAAGCATTGGGAGATCAAAATTGAGAGTAGGAGTGTGCTATAGGCCTAATGACTCTGATGAGTATAATAAGAAACTGTTCGGAGAAATAGAGTGGGCCAGTAAATCAGAGAGTCTTATAATGGGGGATTTTAATTTCCCAGATATTGACTGGAATTTGGGGGCTGGTCACTCACACAGTAGCAAGGCTTTTGTGGATGTATTGGATGATTGTTTTCTACATCAGCATGTTCGGGAGGCAACTAGAGGGAGTAATACTCTTGATTTGATTATCAGTAGTGATTCTTCATGCATTAAGAATCTGCAGATAAATGAACCACTTGGTGGCAGTGATCACAGTGTGCTGAAGTGGGAGTTACTCAAAGAGGTAACTACCATTAGGGGTAAAGGGAAGGGGTATTGCTTTCGTAAAGGCGACTACAATGGACTGAGACAGTATTTAAATTCTATACAGTGGGATCAACTGATGATATTGCCAACAGCAAATTCAAAATGGGAAGCATTCAAAGAACTTATCGTGGAAGCTACTAGGCTTTACATACCAACTAAGAAATATTGTTCAAGGTTTAGGCCTAAATGGTTGTCAGATGAACTAATGAGGCATATGGCAGAGAAGAAAAATGCATGGGATACATACAAATTAACACGTGACACGGACGCCTATGATAGATACAAGTTGATCTGTAACCAAGTTACAAAGGAGGTTAGGCAGGCGAAGGCAGATTACGAGAGATCCTTGGCAAGGGATGCGAAGAAAAACAGCAAAGAGTTCTTTACTTATGTAAACTCTAGAAGGAAGGGGATGAATCAGATTGGTCCACTTGAGATCGATGGGTCAACTGTTGATGACCCTGCTCGGGTAGCTAACAAACTAAATGAATATTTTGCATCGACATTCACACATGAGGAGTTATTCAGCGAGGGGAATGCCAGAGGTGTATTCAACTCTAGCAGTAAGCTAGAGAATCTTGTAATAACTGAGAGCAAAGTGGAGGAGAAATTGTTGAAGATAAACACAAGAAAGGCACCTGGGGTGGATGGGATCTATCCAGTTATATTAAAGGAGGCAGCAAAGGAGGTAAGCAAACCCTTAGCCATAATTATGAGAGCTTCCTTGGACTCAGGGGAGGTACCCATTGACTGGAGATGTGCAAATGTGACCCCAATTCACAAAGGGGGATCAAAGGCTGACACAAGTAATTATAGACCTGTGAGTTTAACTTCTGTTCCCGGAAAATTAATGGAGGCACTGGTGAAAGAAGCACTGCATCTAGACAAGACTTCAGTTATAGCTCGGACACAGCATGGTTTTGTTAAGGGGAAGTCTTGCCTGACCAATTTGATTGGATACTATGATGCAGTCACAAAAGAACTGGATGCAGGGAATAACTTTGATATTATATACTTGGATCTTAGAAAGGCTTTTGATACTGTTGCACATGGAAGACTGGTGCACAAATTGGAGCAGTGTGGCATTGGAGGCAAGTTGCTGCTATGGATAAAGGGGTGGTTGAGGGGGAGAAGACAGAGAGTGGTAATCAATGGACACTGCTCATCGTGGACTAATGTTATTAGTGGAGTCCCTCAGGGTTCAGTATTGGGGCCTTTATTGTTTTCTGTATTTATAAATGATATTGATGATGGGTATATCAGGCTTAATGTCCAAGTTTGCAGACGATACGAAGGTTGGCAGGGTTGTCAAGGACACTACTGACACTATGCTGCTGCAACAGGATTTGGAAAGGTTGAGCAGATGGGCTTCGAGGTGGCAAATGAAGTTTAACATTGACAAATGTAAAGTACTACATATGGGAAACAGCAACCCCAGAGCAACGTATCAACTCTGTGGTACTACACTGACAGTGGTAGAGAATGAAAGGGACCTGGGGGTGGTGGTGCAGGCAGATATGAAGTTCTCTGAGCAGTGCAGACGAGCTGCAAGAGTAGCTCATGGTGTATTGTCAATGATATATAGGAATTTTTCTAGCAGGGATAAGGAGGTGATTATTCCCTTGTATAAGGCAATGGTCAGGCCACACCTAGAGTACTGTATACAGGCCTGGAGGCCTCATTTCAGGAAGGATGTAGAGCTGCTGGAACGAGTACAGAGAAGGGCAACTAGATTGGTGAATGGGACAAAGGGGTTCTCTTACGAAGAAAGGCTTAAGTTTTGCAAATTACAGTGTCTGGAAACTAGGCACCAGCGGGGTGATCTGATAGAGGTGTACAAAGCCTTGAATGGTTTGAGCATGCTCAATGCTGATGGGATTCTTCCTCTAGCTCAGAAAAATCACCTGAGAGGGCATAAATTCAAATTGAGGAAAGACAGATGTAGGATAGATGTGCGGAAATTTGCCTTTAGCCAGCGGGTGGTTGGTGGGTGGAACAGACTTCCATCCCTTGTCGTGGAAGTTGATAGCCTAAATAAGTTTAAGGCTCAGCTGGACAGGTATTTCGAACGAACAGAGGGGTGAAGTGGAAGTGGTTATTTTTATTTATTTATGTTACTTTTTTTTTTTTTTTTTGGCTGATGCTGCATAAGCTTGCTTTCTTGCATCAAATGCCTCTACTAATGCTAAATGCTAATGCTAATGCTTAGCTACCTTAACACAACCCATGCGTTTACTTGTACTGCAGTGACCCTCAGCAGTCTCTGAATTATCCTGTATCTTGTTTTCCAGGCTGCTTCTCATTCCAATAGAAGCAGTGCAAGAATCAATTTCACCTCTGCCAGTGGCTACTGTTAATCTATTAGTCCTTGTATTCTCCCAAGCTAGCAGTTTTCCGACCCACCTAACACTGCCTCGATAGCATCAGCAAATATTCTTGCACCCTTTCTATTTAAGTGTATCCCATCCATGTAGAAGCAGTCTCTCATGTTAACAGCAAATTTTGATAAATGATAAATTTCATTATCAGAATAGGTCTCCATTCTTTCTGAAGCCCTTTCTGAATGTGCAATGTAAATCGCACAATGTATAATTAGATTTATAATTAATATCCACGTAGATAAATGATTTTTCTGTTTTAATTGGATGCATTTCATTGTGGTTTTCCCTTGTAAAACTTTATGCAATGATATCCATGTTGCAGGTTTGCATGAATACCTGTTAATGTTCCTGTGAAGTGCAATATGAAATTTAAAACAAAAGTGTTTCTGCTGTTTTTGTAAACTGTTTGAGTCAATTTGTTTTAACAGTGCAAAAGATGTAACTATATTAGTCGCAAGTTATGATAAACTCATTATCAGAATGTGTCCATTCTTTCTGAAGCCCTTTGTGAATGTGTAATGTAAATTGCACAATGTATAATTAGATTTATAATTAATATCCACATAGATAAATGATTTAGCCGGTAGAATGGGGTGTGTTCCATTGTAGTTTCCCTTGTAAACCTTTTAGCACTGGTGTCCATGTTGCAGGTTTGTATGAATACCTGTTAATGTTCCTGTGAGGCGCAATATAAAATTTTAGAAAAAAGGTGTTTCTGCTGGTTTTGTAAACCCTTGGAGTCAATTTGTTCTAACAGTGCAAAAGATGTAACTATATTAGCGCAAATTATGATAAATTCATTATCAGAATAGGTCTCCATTCTTTTTGAAGCCCTTTGTGAATGTGTTGTGTAAATCGCACAATGTATAATTAGATTTATAATTAATATCCACGTAGATAAATGATTTTTCTGTTTTAAATGGATGCATTTCATTGTGGTTTTCCCTTGTAAAACTTTATGCAATGATATCCATGTTGCAGGTTTGCATGAATACCTGTTAATGTTCCTGTGAAGTGCAATATGAAATTTAAAACAAAAGTGTTTCTGCTGTTTTTGTAAACTGTTTGAGTCAATTTGTTTTAACAGTGCAAAAGATGTAACTATATTAGTCGCAAGTTATGATAAACTCATTATCAGAATGTGTCCATTCTTTCTGAAGCCCTTTGTGAATGTGTAATGTAAATTGCACAATGTATAATTAGATTTATAATTAATATCCACATAGATAAATGATTTAGCCGGTAGAATGGGGTGTGTTCCATTGTAGTTTCCCTTGTAAACCTTTTAGCACTGGTGTCCATGTTGCAGGTTTGTATGAATACCTGTTAATGTTCCTGTGAGGCGCAATATAAAATTTTAGAAAAAAGGTGTTTCTGCTGGTTTTGTAAACCCTTGGAGTCAATTTGTTCTAACAGTGCAAAAGATGTAACTATATTAGCGCAAATTATGATAAATTCATTATCAGAATAGGTCTCCATTCTTTTTGAAGCCCTTTGTGAATGTGTTGTGTAAATCGCACAATGTATAATTAGATTTATAATTAATATCCACGTAGATAAATGATTTTTCTGTTTTAAATGGATGCATTTCATTTGGTTTTCCCTTGTAAAACTTTATGCACTGATATCTATGTTGCAGGTTTGCATGAATACCTGTAAATGTTCCTGTGAAGTGCAATATGAAATTTTAGAACAAAAGTTTTTCTGCTGTTTTTGTAAACCGTTTGAGTCAATTTGTTCTAACAGTGCAAAAGTATATTAGCAGAGGCTTTTGAGGCAAGAAAGCAAGCTTATACAGCATCAGCAAAAAAAAAAAAAAAAAAACCTTTCCATTTGTCCCAAAGGTTAAGTCTTTCTTGCAGAACTTAAGTCTTTCTTCGTAAGAGCACCCCTTTGTTCCCCTCACCAGCCTTATTGCTCTTATCTGTACTCATTCTAGCAACTCTTCATCCTTCCTAAAATTAGGCTTCCAGACCTGTATGCAGTACTCAACACATGACCTTGTACAAGAGGATAATCACCTTATCCCTAGCAAAATTCCTGTATATCGTTCTCTGGCAGCCTGTCTTCAGTGCTCAGAAAACTTCATATCTGACTGCACAATTACCCACAGGTCTCTTTCATTCTTGTAACCCTCAGTATAATACCCAGATGGTTATTTTTTTGGGGTTACTGCTTTGCATATGCAGTTCTTTGCATTTGTCAATGTTAACTTCAGTTGCCATTTCTCAGCCCATCTGCTCACAACTAGATCTCTTGCAGTAGCTTACTGTCATTAACAACCCTGCCAACCTTTGTATCATCTGCAAACTTCGACATTAAGCCCTTCATCAATATTATTGATAAATATACAAAACAACAGTGGGCCCAACACCAAACCTCGTGGGACTCCACTAACAACATTAGTCCACAAAGAGCAGTGTCCATTGATTTCACTCTTCTCCCACTCAACCATCCTTTTATCCGTTGTAGCAACTTGCCCTTAATGCCATACTGCTCCAATTTGTACAATAGACTTCGATGCTTGACAGTATCAAAAGCTTTTCTGAAATCCAAGTAGAGGAACTCAACTTTACTTAAGTACTTTACTAAAAAAAAACTTTACAACTTTACTAAAAAAAAAAAACAAATTTAAAAAAATCAAAAAATGTCGTGGAAACGTATTTTGCATCCCCGTAGGAATAAATGGAGGTATTTGAAAATATCATAATATGAACCCAATAACACATTGTGTTTTTTTTTTTTTTTTTTTCCTTGTAATTCGTTCCAAGACTTTGGAAGTTGAAATTTTCACTGTATAACTAAGCTATTTATCTCTCTAAAAGGTCATATTTATAATGGAAATTGAACTACACTTTCATCGTTATCGTATGTTCTCGTTTTAAGAATCAATTTTGAACACCTTTGTGATATTTTTCTAAAGGACGTTTCTGGAAGTCACGACCAAAAAACAATATGCACTTTCCTCCAGTTTGTTGGGCTTTTCTATTAGTGCATCTAATTATAAACTGTTAGTAAACTATCTTATTGCATTTGCGATAATACCGATAACTGCAGTGTGGGGTTTTTACGCTATTATGGTGAAATGTGTTCCCCTTCACTGAAATCTTCAATCATATAAAAAACAAATTTTCAGAAATTTGTTTTTTAATAAGATTGTTATGAAAAATTTTTAATAAGATTGTTATGGTGAGGGGAAAGTGCAAGTGCTGGTAGGGCCAGGAAACGAAACAAAATTGATTTAGAAATGAAGCTGAAAATGATTAACAAGTACGAAGCAGGACAAAGTTTGTCATCTATTGCAAGGGAATTGGGTTTCGCTGCTTCGACAGTGAATACTATTTTAAAGGACAGTGCACATATAAAAGAACATGTCAAATGATCAACATGCTTGTGATCAACAGCTATATCGAAGATGGAACAGCTGTTAATAATATGGTTGGAAAATCAGATTCAGAACTGAGTCCCCCTGAGTCTAATGACTATTCAAGCAAACGCTACAAGTATTTATAAAGATATTAAGGATAAGTACGGCAAATCTCAACCCAAGTTTGTGGCAAGCAACAGGTGGTTTAATACGTTCAAGCATCGTGCTGGTTTCCAAAGTATGCAGTGAAGTCGCCAGTGCCAATTCTGCTGCTGCAGCGAAATTTTGTGGTGTGTTGGGAAAAAATTATTGATGAAGGTGGCTATTCAACACAGCAAATTTTTAATGTTGACGAGACTGCTCTGTATTGGGAAAAAAATGCCAGCTCGAACATACATTGCCAAAGAGGGAAAAAATGCCAGGCTTCAAGGCTTCAAAAGATAGGGCCACACTCTTGCTTGGGGCTAATGCAGTGGGAGATTACAGATTAAAACCACTATTTGTGTACCATTCTGGAAATCCTCGTGCATTTCCAATCGAACCAAAGAGAATGGATAACAATATCTTTGAGGATTCATTCCCGAGGTTGAAAAATATTGTAAAGACAATTACGTTCCTTTCAAGATTTTGCTCCTGGACATGCTGCATATCTAGATGATTTCAATTCGAACATGAGAGTCATATTCCTACCACCAAACACAACTTCACTCATCCAACTTATGGATTAGGGTGTTATTTCGAATTTAAAAGCATACTATTTGCTCAGCCATTGTCTGCAGTAGAAGATGAGAAAAAATTTGTTATTAAAAGACTTTTGGAAGTCTTACAGTATTTACCACACCATCTTAAACATTAATAAGGCCTGGGCAGAAATTACTAAAAGTTGTTTAAATGGCACATGGAAGAAGATATGCCCACGGCATGTAAAAGGCTTTGAAGGATTTGAAAAAGACTAATCATATGAAGAGGTTAGAGATAAGATTGTAAAGGTTGCAGAGCTACCTCAGTTGCAAGTTGATTCTAAAGACGTGGAGTAGTTAATAGAGGAAGAGAAGGAATTATCAAATGAAAAACTTATTGACTTGCAGGCAGCGAAAGAAGAAAGTGCTGATGAAGCTTGAGATGAACCAAATGTGAGGAGCCAAGATGCTTCTCTGGGAGGGGGGGCAATGGCATTTCATGAAATTGCATTGGCAATGGCGAGGTTTGAGAAGATGGATCCTGGCAGCAAATGAATCTTAAGAGTTAACAGAGTTAAGAGGGGTGAATGATATGCTTGCTACAAAGAAATCTATGATGGAAAGAAAAGCCACCGTCCAGCCATCCATTAATGTGTTCTTTCATAAGGTTGAGTGGCCGACCCTTTCTGAATCTCCACGGCGACATACTTATCGGCTGAAGGTGTCAATTCTGGCAATGATGCTCTAGAGGTAAAACTTACTGATGCTATGCCTGTCTCCTCCCTTTTTTTTAAATTTTTTTAAATTGCACACTTATATTTTTTCCTGCACATGAGATAAAACATTGAATAAATACAATAAATAATTCTATTCACGTGTTCGTTGAACATTTCTTTTTTGATTCAATCAATTCAGCGAGCACAGTTACAAGTGCTGCACAAGCATAGGGGAAATTCCGACTTGCGTAGTGTTCCGCAGAGCGCAACCCTTATGTAAGTCGGGGAGTTCCTGTATATGATATCAGAATTATTTTTTGCATCCAGTTCCTTTGTGACCTCGTCATAGTATCCAATCAAATTGGTCACACAAGACTTCCCCTTAACAAACCAATGCTGTGTCTGAATTCAGCCTTGTCTTGATGATCCGGCAATGCTTCTTTAACCAGTGACTCCATTATTTTCCCTGGAACAGAAGTCAATCTAACAGGTCTGTAATTACTCATGTCACCATTTGATCCCTCTTTGTTTTCTTGGTGCAGTATAACTGCAATCGTTTTTGGCCAGTTAAATCAAAGCAAAGCAAAGATCCCCCCTTTGCGAAGTGGAGATACATGTGCAAATGTACTCCCCGAATCAAAGAATGCTCTCATAATTATGCTAAAAGTTTGTGTACTTTAATGTAACTGGATAGATCCCATCCACCCCAGGTGTCTTTCTTGTGTTTAACTTCCACAATTTCTCCTCCACTTTGCTCTCGGTTATTACTAAATCATTGAACTCTCTGTTAAGAGTTTGATAAACATCTGACCTTCTCCTTGAATAACTCCTGATGTGAATGTAGATGTAGTATACTCATTTATTTGGGCAGCTATTTTAGAATGGTCATCTATAGTCGAACCATTGATATCAACTGGACCAGTCTGATTCATCCCCTTCCTTTCAGAGTTTATGTAAGTAAAGAAGTCCTTGCTGTTTTTCTTTGCATCCTCTGCCAAAGATTTCTCATCTGCATTTGGTTGCCTAACATCCTTTGTGACTTGATTACAGACTGTCTTATGTCTACCAAAGGCATCTGCATCTCCTGAGAATTTATATGCATCTCGTGCACTTCTCTGCCACGAGTATCATTAAGTTCATCTGATATTTGGATCTAAATCTAGAACTGTATTTCTTAGTTGGAAAAAAAAGTCTAGTAGCTTCCAAGATTATTTCCTTGAATGTTTCCCATATAGAATTCACTGTTTTAAACATCATCAGTTGGTTCCACTGTATAGAATTAAAAAAAATCTCTGAGACCACTGTAGTCACCTTTATGAAAGCAAAAACTCTTCCCTTTACTCCTAATGGTAGTTACACCTTTAAATAAATCCCACATCTGTACGCTGATCACTACCACCTAGTGGTTCCTTTATATGTAAATTCTAATGTGTGAATAATCACTGCTGATAATCAGATCAAGAGTGTTACTCCCTCTGGTTGTCTCTCTAATATGCTGTTGTAGAAAACAATCATCCAGTAAATCCACAAAAGCCTTGCTAGTGTGCAAGTGACCAACTCACAAGTTCCAGTCAATATCTGGGAAGTTAAAATCCCCCATTATAGGACATCTGATTTGCTGGACCACTTTCTCTGTATAATTGTTCATTGTGCTCATCAGAGTCATTAGGCCTAGAACACACTACTGACTCAACATTGCACTGTCCATCTATGTCAACTGGATGCACTTCCTATTTTCTCTGTACACATTGTACTCCCCAAATTCCAATTCTGCATTCCTTATATCTGTGCGACACCACATATCTGATATCTGAACAATATCCACCTTTGATGTCTTGACCAGCACTTCAAAATTCATTGAATTTATTTACTTGTTTCACGACTCCCGGCACTTCTTGAAATCCTCAGCAACTTGCTTTCCAGGCTACTGCTCATTCCAATAGAAGCAGTGCAAGAATCACTTCCACTTCTCCCTGCGGCTACTGTTGCTCTATTAGTCTGTGAATCCCCCCCCCCAAAGCTAGCAGTTTTCCAACCCACCCAATATTGCCTTTATAGCATCAGGAAATATTCTTGCACCCTTTCTATTTAAGTATATCCCATCCCTATGGAAGCAATCTCTCCTGTTAAAAAGCACAGACCACTCTGAGAAAAATTCAACCCCATGAGCCTTTCACAATCTCTCTGGGGGCAAATTGATTGACAAGGCTCTCATCATATACTCTCTCCTATCATGTCTGGGCAGGATTGCAGACACTTTCAAATTTAACCCTAACCTGACTTTTTTTTTTTTTTTTTTTTTTTTCAATATTGACTTGTACTTGTTAAGTAAATACGCAGATCTCCTACATTTACTGTCATTAGTGTCAAAGTGTATGACGATATCACCTTTTGTGTCCTTGAAAGATATCTGCTCTACGTCATAACTTTTGCCTACTGGTCCTATTGCACCAATCCTTTTTCCACAATTTATTTCCCATTTCCCTGACAATTGAGTCACCGACAATAACTAGCTCCTGTGGGACCAGTGCATTCTGCCCTGAAGATTGTCGCTGTTTGTCTGGTGCACAAGAGTGAGCTTTGGCATTGAGTTGGGCAGCTGAGAGCTTGATCGACAGCCCATTTTAACCTCTTTGTGAGGGCAACTACCTGACTCTTCAAACTCTAATAGATGCACATCAGAAGGCTGAGTTTGGTGCCTAATTTCTTAACATTCTCTGCACCTGGCACACACACACACACACACACATACACATCCTCCATGGCTAGATCATGTTCTTGTTCCAGAAAGTCTGCAAATGTCACATTTTGAACATTTATTTAGACTGATTCATTGGAGAATCGCCCCTTTCAGTTCTCCCCCAAACCACAGCACTTCCGCTACTTCGTGCTCGTTGCTTTGCTGCTATAGTCTGGGGCATGATTTCTGTTTAAATACAATTTAACAATAAAATTTAATAAGATTTATAAATTAATTAATTAATTGACAATACGGTACTAAGCTAACAGATTCCTAATACAGTATTACGCTATCTAGTTTTGTTATACCATACGCCAGTGGTTTTCAACCTTTTTTTAATAACGGCACCCCTACTCAATTTTCTGCCTGTTAGATCCAATTTTCTGTGTGTGTGTGTACTCATATATCTAATATTAAAAAATATATATGTTATATGATAGTTATTACAATAATATAGTTAGAAAAATTACATTTCATAATACAAATTATATATACAGTATATAATAATTTTATTCTTTATATAGAGGTACTAAGTAAAAATATAAATTAAAAAAAAAATAATAAGTTTAAGTAACTTAAACCCAAATTACGTGGCGACACCCTAAGGTGCCGCTGCACCCCGGGTTGAAAACCACTGCCGTACGCTATCAAATTCGAGATATACATTACACTATTCCGTATCGATCTAATATACTACAACAATGGCGGCGAGTTTTGAATGGTAAAAGTTTTACCGATACTAAGTAATAACCTACAAAATCTGTATCTGAATTCAAAAACGAAGTATCGTAACTTGGAATATAAAGCTACTTCTAGAAAATAAATTAATATGCCGATTAAGTCAATAAAATGGAAAGATTTAAGAAAAACTTCTCTATTAGCTGGAGCCACAAAAACTTCGCCTGCACGGAGCTACTCTCATTCCCCAACTGATATATTAGTTGCAAGTTGTGATAAATTCCATTATCAGAATAAGTTTCCATTCTCTCTGAAGCCTTTTGTGAATGTGGCAATGTAAACTGAAGAACGTATAATTAAATCATAATTATTATTCACTTAGATAAATATGTTTATCTGGTTGAATTGGATGTGTTTTATTTAAGTTTCCCTTGTAAGCCTTATTGCACTAGTGTCCATGATGCAGGTTTTTATGAATACCTGTTAACATTCCTGTGAGGTGCAATATAAAATTTTAGAACAAAGGTGTTTCTGCTGTTTTTGTAAACCGTTTGAGTCAATTTGTTCTGACATTGCTAAAGATATAACTATATTAATAATTTTCAAATAGATATTTACAGTATACCCAGTATAAAATAAAAATATAAGTACAAATTCAGTAGCTTTTGGAACTCGTGTCCCTTTATCAACTGACAAATTTGAATACATTACAAGCAAAGTGTGGCACGTTACTCATTCGTCATTGTTGTAGCACGGACGTGTGCTGCCTTGCGCCAGTGATCATCCATCAATAAAATGGTTGTCTCCATGATGGGATGTATACGCATGCCTTTCTGGCGATTTAATGCCTTAGGGTTGTTTATTATGTTTAGTGACTCTAGCCATAGGCGGTGGCAAAAGTGTCGCGCGTGGTCCACTATCTCAAAGTCGCGCTTGGGGTCAGGATCGTGGTTGGTAGCCCAAAAATGTTCTGCAAGCGCGGACTGGTCAGTTTCGGCAAGCCGGATTGCTCTGTCGTATTCCGTGAGGTGATTCTGGAGACGTCTCACCTACGTAGCAACTGTTAGAGGCCCTACAGGTGATACGGTACACTACATTGCTGCGTAAGACAGGTGTGACAGGGGTCTTCACACTGGAGACAAGTGAACGTAGGTTCCTACCTGGTAATTGCACACATTTGATGTTGTAACTTCTCAGGATCTTCGAGATACGTCCTGACACTCCTGGATAGTACGGAATGTAGGCGGATGATATGCCGACTTGCTTCGGAGGTCTTGGGTTGGAAGTAAGTTCTTGTGCCTGTAACAAGCATCTGTTTAGTACATGGGATGGATAACCGCATCTGGTTAGGTCCGCCTTCACACGGGAGATCTCGTTACATCTAATTGTGTCGGTGCTGGAATGGCTCCAGGCCCTGGAGAATAATAATTTCAGCCATTCCGAGCACCGACACAATTAGACGTAACGAGATCTCCCGTGTGAAGGCGGACCTAACCAGATGCGGTTATCCATCCCATGTACTAAATAGATGCTTGTTACAGGCACAAGAACTTACTTCCAACCCAAGACCTCCGAAGCAAGTCGGCATATCATCCGCCTACATTCCGTACTATCCAGGAGTGTCAGGACGTATCTCGAAGATCCTGAGAAGTTACAACATCAAATGTGTGCAATTACCAGGTAGGAACCTACGTTCACTTGTCTCCAGTGTGAAGACCCCTGTCACACCGTTTTACGCAGCAATGTAGTGTACCGTATCACCTGTAGGGCCTGTAACAGTTGCTACGTAGGTGAGACATCGAGACGTCTCCAGAATCGCCTCACGGAACACGACAGAGCAATCCGGCTTGCCGAAACTGACCAGTCCGCGCTTGCAGAACATTTTTGGGCTACCAACCACGATCTTGACCCCAAGCGCGACTTTGAGATAGTGGACCACGCGCGACACTTTCGCCACCGCCTATGGCTAGAGTCACTAAACATAATAAACAACCCTAAGGCATTAAATCGCCAGAAAGGCATGCGTATACATCCCATCATGGAGACAACCATTTTATTGATGGATGATCACTGGCGCAAGGCAGCACATGTCCGTGCTACAACAATGACGAATGAGTAACGTGCCACACTTTGCTTGTAATGTATTCAAATTTGTCAGTTGATAAAGGGACACGAGTTCCGAAAGCTACTGAATTTGTACTTATATTTTTATTTTATACTGGGTATACTGTAAATATCTATTTGAAAATTATTAAACAATGGACCCCAGTACTCCAGGCCCATTTGTCACTATAACTATATTAGTTGCAAGTTGTGATAAATTCCATTCTCTCTGAAGCCTTTTGTGAATGTGGCAATGTAAACTGAAGAACGTATAATTAAATCATAATTATTATTCACTTAGATAAATATGTTTATCTGGTTGAATTGGATGTGTTTTATTTAAGTTTCCCTTGTAAGCCTTATTGCACTAGTGTCCATGATGCAGGTTTTTATGAATACCTGTTAACATTCCTGTGAGGTGCAATATAAAATTTTAGAACAAAGGTGTTTCTGCTGTTTTTGTAAACCGTTTGAGTCAATTTGTTCTGACATTGCTAAAGATATAACTATATTAGTTGCAAGTTGTGATAAATTCCATTCTCTCTGAAGCCTTTTGTGAATGTGGCAATGTAAACTGAAGAACGTATAATTAAATCATAATTATTATTCACTTAGATAAATATGTTTATCTGGTTGAATTGGATGTGTTTTATTTAAGTTTCCCTTGTAAGCCTTATTGCACTAGTGTCCATGATGCAGGTTTTTATGAATACCTGTTAACATTCCTGTGAGGTGCAATATAAAATTTTAGAACAAAGGTGTTTCTGCTGTTTTTGTAAACCGTTTGAGTCAATTTGTTCTGACATTGCTAAAGATATAACTATATTAGTTGCAAGTTGTGATAAATTCCATTATCAGAATAAGTTTCCATTCTCTCTGAAGCCTTTTTTGTGAATGTGGCAATGTAAACTGAAGAACGTATAATTAAATCATAATTATTATCCACTTAGATAAATGTTTATCTGGTTGAATTGGATGTGTTTTATTTAAGTTTCCCTTGTAAGCCTTATTGCACTAGTGTCCATGATGCAGGTTTTTATGAATACCTGTTAACATTCCTGTGAGGTGCAATATAAAATTTTAGAACAAAGGTGTTTCTGCTGTTTTTGTAAACCGTTTGAGTCAATTTGTTCTGACATTGCTAAAGATATAACTATATTAGTTGCAAGTTGTGATAAATTCCATTCTCTCTGAAGCCTTTTGTGAATGTGGCAATGTAAACTGAAGAACGTATAATTAAATCATAATTATTATTCACTTAGATAAATATGTTTATCTGGTTGAATTGGATGTGTTTTATTTAAGTTTCCCTTGTAAGCCTTATTGCACTAGTGTCCATGATGCAGGTTTTTATGAATACCTGTTAACATTCCTGTGAGGTGCAATATAAAATTTTAGAACAAAGGTGTTTCTGCTGTTTTTGCAAACCGTTTGAGTCAATTTGTTCTGACATTGCTAAAGATATAACTATATTAGTTGCAAGTTGTGATAAATTCCATTATCAGAATAAGTTTCCATTCTCTCTGAAGCCTTTTTTGTGAATGTGGCAATGTAAACTGAAGAACGTATAATCAAATCATTTATAATTAATATCCACTCAGATAAGTGGCTGGAGTTGCACTATCGCATACTTTCTCAGCCTGTTTAGTGGATGCATCAAACCTGGGTGCAATTGGTTTGTGGCATAGTCTTTAAACTGAAATTTTAATACAGTATTAATTTGAAAACACAAACAGGACATACACGCAAGAATCAACACTAAGTGAATTTATATATTTTTCTTTAGTGACGGGGAAAAACACAGTAGAGCATCGATTATCCGGAATAATTAAAGTCAGACCTCTTCTGGATAGCAAAATTTTCCAGATAATCGAACACAAGGTAAGATTAAATAAATTCTGTTATAATGTAATAAAGTAAAGGAAAAATAATTTAGATATGAAAAAAATGAATTTATTTAATTTAAAAAATTATAACTTATACGTAAATTTGTGCATTTACATGTTTATTCAGTTTGGTATTTTACTGCAAATTTTATGTGGGAAAATTTTTAAAATGTTCAATTGTTTTTTGTTTCATGTAAAAAAAACGGAGAAAAATAATTGCATGGTTTCTGGTTGATATTATTCTTACCAAATCTGGAGCTAAACTAAACATAATGTGAAATGAAGAGAACAAAATATGCCATGGAAAATTGGGTTTACAGAAGTGAATGACTAAACTATCACTCAGTGGTTTCCTAATCCAACATTCACCAGGTATACGAAGTTAAAAAAAAAAAAAAACAGGCATAAATACTCAACATAATAAACATTTTTTTTTTTTTTTTTTTTATGTGAACCCCAAACACGAGCGGTATTAGAACCTATAGTACTTAGTACCGTGCTTGGGTTTGAGGTTAAGAAGGTGAAAGGAGATATTTGTTGACATAGGACTTGAACTTCTGTAGATTGTAATTTTCAGGAAATACGTATGAGGGAAGGTTGTTCGTTGCAGAAAACGGCAGTTGAATGAATAAATGAGGAAGATGAAAAGTTGGTTCTGTGGGTTTGAAGTTGGACAGTAAATGGATGTTGGCTGGTGGCGGCACGTGTTCGGACTGTTTTGAAAGAGAGAGCAGCAATTATAGAAGCCAATTCAGAAGAACAGTGCGTCTATGAGAAAGCGAGTGGAGAGACTCTGATAGAGATTAATCATTAATTAACCTAACTGCCCACTTCTGAATAGAATCAAGAAGCCTGAGAGAGGTTTTGGGGGCACCACCCCAGATGTGGGAACAATATTCCATGGCAGGGCGAATTTGCGATTTATACAGAGTGAGCAGCTGTTTGGAAGAAAAGTAACGCCGAGAGCGAAAGAGAAAACCAAGTTTTTTAGATGCAGAGGAAGCAATATTTGTAATGTGCTTGTGCCAAGAGAGATTAGAAGTCAGGGTAATCCCCAAAAGAGATATATCATTTTGCCTAGAAATCGGAGTGTCACTAAAGATAAGCATAGGAGTAGAAGAATCCTTTTTGCGAGGTATAAGACAAGACTGAGTTTTAGAAGGGTTGAAATCAACTAAGTTGTCTTAGCCCAACTGGAGAATTACCTGAAGATCGGCATTTAAGGAATTGGTAGCAGATTTTCGAGAAGTTGAAGCTGATTGAGCAGGACAAGGTTTCTCAAAATGGAAAGTTGAATGCAATGTGCCATCTACCATCACCCTCAGTGAGCGATCAGAGAGAAAACTGGATAACCAATTACTAAAAACAGTTGGCAAACCATAAGATGGAAGCTTGTTTAGAAGACCTTTATGCCAAACACGATCAAAAGCCTTTGAGATGTCAAGAGCAACTACTTGTGTTTCACCGAACCTTTCCATTGAATTACTCCATAAATGGGTAACATAAGCCAGAATATCTCCAGTGGATCGACACTGACGGAATCCGTACTGGTGATCGTTGATCAGACGGAAGGTTTCTAGGTAGTTTAAAAGTTGGCGGTTAATTGATTTCTCCATTACTTTAGAAAGAGTTTAAGTAATTGCAATGGGACGATAATTGGATGGGAGGGATTTGTCACCCTTTTTAGGAACTGGCTGGATATGAGCAAATTTCCAAGCAGGAGGAAAAACACCTTTGGAATAAGAAAGTGAAAAAAGGCGACAAAGAATAGGAGTAAGTTCAGGAGCACAGGTTTTGAGAACAAGTGGAGAAATACCATCAGGACCTGGAGCTTTCTTAGCATCAAGATTCATCAAAATCCTTCTGATATCCTTTTGACGGAAGACCACAGGAGGCATTGAATGGAGCGTGTTGGGAATGGTGGGAGGTGTTTTACCAAGATCATTAATACATGATCTGGAAGAAAAATGGGATGCTAGCAGGTCAGCTATATCCTTGGCTGAAGTGGCAACAGAACCATCTGGTTTGGACAGAGGTGGGAGCAAAGATGGGCAAAACTTGCGGCCAATAGCTTTGGCAAGAGACCAGAATGCTCGGCTACCATTAGGGCAAGAAGCAAGTTTTCTACTCTTAGCCTGTTCAAACTCTAGTTTGGACTGATTAATAACTGCTTTACAACTGTTGCGAGCTTTGGTGTATGCAGAAAATGAAACTGAAGAATTAGAAACAAGCCAATTACGATATGCAACATTCTTCTCTTGGACAGCCTTAGCACATTTATTGGAAAACCAAGGTTTAGATAAAGGACGAGATTTTAAAGTGGAGTGTGGTATAAGGGATTCCATTCCTGCAAGAATAATTTCACTGACACGATCTGAGTAAACGTTGACATCAGAAGTTTTGAAACAGTAATCCGACCAAGGAAAAGAAGAAAAGATGTCTCGCAGATCATCCCATTTTGCATTCTTGTAATGCCAAACAACACGTTGGGAATAGCCATGAGATAAAGGTTCCATTGGAGAAGAGACAATCACCAAGTTGTGATCTGAAGTGCCTAAAGGACCTCTCACTTCGACCGTGTACTTAGAAGGGTTGTTTGTGAGAAAAAGATCAAGCGTATTGGCTGTATGATTAGGATTGTCCGGTGTTCTTGTAGGTAAATGAACAATCTGTGCTAGGTCGTTAGTAATTGCAAAAGCCTCAGCATCTCGACCTGCTGGGTCGGTGTGACTAGAAAACGGAAGCCAGCTGGAGTTGTGAACATTAAAATCACCAAGGAAAATTACTTCACTGTTAGGAAAGTTGGAGTGGAGAAAGTCAAGTTGCAAAGAGAGGAAGTCAAAGAGCTCCAAGTGATTAGTGGAGTTGGGAGAACGGTAGAGACAACAGATGAATTTGACACAATGAGGTAGAGAGGTTTTAAGCCAGAGAAGATCAAAGAGAGGAGATTCCAAATTGCCAAGTCTCTGGCAGGGAATATCAGAATGGACATATGCACAAGTACCACCTTTGAGGCGAAAGGAATCATACAGCGAATAATTTGGGCATCTGAGATGAGCAGTAGATGAATCAACTGATAACTGAGATTCTGTCAGAAAAAGTACATGGGGTTTGGCAGACTGCAAGTGGAAATGGACATCGTTGAGATTAGAATTGAGACCACGTATATTTGTGAAATGAATTAGGAAGTCCTTGGGAGGTTTAGATCTTTTTGCAGATAAGCTTGCTCTATTAGTTTGACAATTCATGGTGTATTCAATAGTAAGAAAAAGTAGGTCGGACATGCTGTATGAAGTAATGAAATTTTTGGATATGGCGTACATGTGGTAAGAATATACCCAGATCCTTGACATAACGTGCCTCGACAATGCTCCCCACATACACACTACTCGGACTCCCTCCAGTCACTATCTGGAAGAGTAGAGGTAGCAAGATTATACACTAGCTGATCCGGAAGCTTCCTAGAGAGTTACCAATAGGTTCAGTCCGGCCTGCGAACACCGTTTTAGAGCTGTACCCTCGAAATGGAAGGAATATTCGATCTTGCCACGACGTTCATCATAACCTCAAAAGTCATCAATCATACTGCATGCTGGAAGAGATAGGGAAGGGTTGACCGGAACTTAGCTCTAGAGACTAAACATGGGTTCCACCACTTCAAGCCTCCAATAAGCAAAGTGGTGGTATTTCACCGGTTGATGAGAGTCATCTACCACCTAGTACTGCCTGGTAACATAGAGGGGCGGCGTTTCTCCATGTGGTGTGGGCACCACACCTCGACACCTGCTTACGTTGGTTCACACCTGGGTGGTCACCCACCGTGTACTTGTGCATGGAGGTTATACCCAGGATTACTAACAGTCCCACCATCGTGAAGGTGCAAGCAGAGGATTTGGCTGTCACAGACCGTCTGGACTTCGCCGAAATTGGGTCCACTTGACTTGAGTGTCACCCGAATATCAGTTCCATCAGCGTTTTAGACTCCCAGGTAGCAAGTACAGCTTGTCTGGCATGTCTGAGAGAATGTCTGTGACAACCTAAAGGACCATTTGTCAAATACTACTGTTAATAATAAAAAAAAAGGAATAAAAATCAGCCTCATCAAATTATTCCTGATAACCGATAGTTCTACTGTACAAAACATATAATATTGAGGTTAAAATTCGTATAAAAAATTCAGAAAAGGGAAATACAAACATTGCACGATGTTTGTATTTCCCTTTTCTAAACATGGGTGTCGTGGAATGTGCAAGCACATATTTGCTGTCACTATTTCTGTCCCTTTTTTGAAAACAGGTTTACTTTTTTAATAATTTTTCCATATTATTAGTGTGGTAGTGAGTGGCTGGATTAATTTTTGTTCGGTATTATTTGAGATTGCCAGGTATGCCGCTCATTCATCGGGAACTGTTATGCTGCCAGCAGCAACTGTTTTTTTTTTTTTTTTTTTTTTCTCCCCCTCTCCTATCGACCATGCAAACAAATCCTGCATTTCCAGTTAACATTGTACGCTCTGAAAACCCATTGCTGTGTTTCCGAAATCTGCCTTTATGATACTTTGGTTTTGTCTGGAAAGATTGTTTAATGTGCCCGATTTCACCATTCCGAGCTGAATTGACTTGGTCAGTAACTTCCAATAGCTTATATCTAGGAAGTATTGATAATAACTGACTGCCACGTGTTTTGCTCATAGAGACAAAATCCATAACGGTCATTACTGCTACTTTGGCTGCCAAAATCTTGGCTTCTTCCAAAAAAAAACTTTTTTTCAGAGTGACTTGGATGTTTTGCAGGATGAACATCTCCACTCATAGCCCAGCTAATTTAGACTTGATGTGAACATGCTACAATTCTCATCGTAACTTCCACATTTTCTTAGCTTAAATTTTCTTCTCTTATAAATACCTGATAACATAACGTGTTCATGTTTTCTTGCCTCAGCCCTACATGTTCATGCTTTCATGCTGCAAACAAACTAAACCAATCAAGAAGAGGAACAGAGATGCATATAGTGCTTTTGTTCTGTCCATAAGTAGGTGGAGCAAGTATGTGGAATAGTGCGCTGTTACCAATAAATGGTTTATCTGGCTAAATTGAACGTGTTTCATTGTGGTTTCTCCTTGTAAACCTTTGTGCACTGGTGTCTGTGTTGCAGATTTGTATGCATAGCTGTTAATGTTCCTGTGAGGTGTAATATAAAATTTTAGAACAAAGGTGTTTCTGCTGTTTTTGTAAACTGTTTGAATCAGATTGTTCTGATGGTGCTAAAAATTTAAATATACTGCAAGTCTTGATAAATGATACATTTCATTATCAGTGTAAGTCTCCATTCTCTATAAAGCCCTTTGTGAATGTGGCAGTTTAAATTGCATAATGTATAATTATCATTACATTAACATAATATATAGTATTAGCATAATGTATAATTATAATGTACAATTAATATCCATTTAGATAAATTATTTATCTTGATTGAACTGAACATGGTTCTTTATGGTTTTTCCCTTGTAAACCTTTATGCACTAGTGTCCATATTGCAGGTTTGTATGAATACTTGTTAATATTCCTGTTAAGTGCAATATTATGTTTTAGAACAAAGGTGTTTCTGCTCTTTTTGTAAAGAGTTTGAGTCAATTTGTTCTTACAGTGCTTTATATGTAACTAGTATACAGTATGGTTGGGCATGAAGTTCTCCAAGCAGTGTAGACATGTGATAAGGAAGGTCCACGATGTCCTATCGATGATTTAACATAGGTTTTTCTTGTAGAAATAGGGATGTAATAATCCTACTGTATGATGCAATTTTAAGACCACACTTGCAATAATGTGCTGAGGTATGGAGGCTGCATCTAAAAAAAACATTGAGCTTCTTGAAAAAGTCCAAAGACAGGCAGCATGCCTCAGAAGATCATGAGAAAAGACTGATATGTTGGATGCAGAACTTGGAACCTAGACACCTTTACAGGAGACATTGATTTTGAGGTGTTTTTAAGTAAAATGAATGAAGTTGGAATTTTCACTGTTGTAAATGGTCCAGAACTAAGCGGTCATAAATTAAAATTACAGGGAAAGAGGTTTAGGCTGGATTGCAGTAGGTTTTCTTGCAAAGTTAATTATTAGAATAACTTAGCTTCATGGTTGGTCGAGGCTGGCAGCTTGGAGATCAAAGGTTAGTGGGAAGTGAGGTAAGCAGTTCATTTTATTTTTTTTTTTTTTTGTCCAGTGCTGCAAAAGCCTAGGACTTCCTTGCAACATATGGCTGATACTAAAAGTAGTAATATATATATATATATATATAAGTGACATCAAAACTGTTGTCTTTCTTGATTAGATGCCTTAGTAACTGTTCAAAATATATAATTAATATTCACTTAACCGTTGTTTAGTGAAAGTTTTGAATCAAACGCACATTTCATTGTCCTTTTCTGTTAGTAAACAGTATGCACTAGTGTCCACGTTTCAGATTTATATGAATACAGTAAACCCTTGCTAATCCAGATGTTGGATAATCTAGATCGAAATATGAAAAATTCTGTTCACAGTTGAGTACTTTGAAAGACACACAGGATTTAGGAAGGCAAATGAGTAATTCTCTTTAAGTGCACAACATACATTAAATTGTCTTGCATGTTGTTCAATATCATTGTTGACTCTGAGTCGTACTTCTTTATACGTATATATGTACATAAGTTAACATATTTCATATAATTATGGGTTATAAAGAATTAAAGAGTGAAATAAAAAGAAAACACTTTAGTTTAACTATCATTAACAAGCCTGAAGTGATAGAGCAACTTGAAAATGTTCCTGGAAAAAAATAATTGCTGAAGAATTTGGTATTGGCCAACAGGCTGTGTCAGATTAAGAAACAAAAAGAATCTATAAAGACATTTCCTTTAAAATTCGATGTAGGGAGTGATAAAAGCAGTGTATCAAATAGACAGCATTAAAAAAGCTAAAAGAAGTGTTGCTGGAAGTTGTATTTGCAGTAAGGATCAAGTGGCATTGGCATGCGATGCCAGTGCCACCTTATAAATGTATTCTCTTATTATAGTTTTTAAATAAAGGCTCTACAGTGATATATATTTTTTTTTTATTTATTTTCATCAGCACTATCTATATCGTTTTTCCATTTATGTGTGTTCTAGGTGTTTTTTTTTTTTTTTTATCTTTTGCTTTACTAATCCAGATTATCGCTTAATCCGTATGACCTCTCCCCAATTACTGTGGATTGGGGGGGGGGGTTACTGTACCTGTTAATGTTCCAGTGAGGTAGAATGTGAAAATTTAGAACAATGGTGTTTGTACTATTTTCATAGAAGCATTAATTTGTGCTGACATTATAAAATAGCATAAAAGTGCCAATCAAATTGAAGTAATCAACCACTGTTTTTCATTCCCTGTTAATCTAGTCATTAAGTATGCGATATGCAAGTCATGTCTGGAGTTAAAAGGTTTTCATTTGGTGAAAACTTTTGTTAATGTGGTTTTTGTTGCAAATTTTTATATTTTGTTAGTGTTACTGATACTAGCTAAAGCTGCACAAAGACTTCTCAGTTTGACCTCTGTTTTATTTCATCTGAGCAGCTTACTAATGAACTGTACGAAACTGTACCTTGAGTACTGCGTACAGGTCTGGAAGCCTCATTTTAGGAAGGATGTAGATTTGCTTGAGCGTGTACAGAGAAGGGCAACAAGATTGAGGGGAATGAAGGGATCCTCTTACCAGGAGAGGCTTAAGTTCTGCAAATTGCAGCAGCTAGAGACTAGGCACCTGTGAGGTGATCTGATTGAGGTGTATAAGGCCTTGAATGGGTTGAGCATGCTAAATTCTGATGGGATTCTTCTGCTTGCTGAGATTGTGAACCTAAGGGGGCATAAATTCAAATTGAGGGCATAAATTCAAATTCAAATGTGTCGTTGTGGAAGTTGATAGGTTAAATAAATTTAATGAGGAACTGGACAAACATTAGAGGGAATGGTTTTGTGATTTTTTTTTTTTTTTTTTTTTTGGCTGATGCTACATAAGCTCATACACTTGCTTTCTTGCATCACATGCCACATTACTTGCTTAATCTGCCAATTGGAGGAGGTTTTTTTATATATACATATATATAATCCCTCTAGTTGATGTATCTGTATTAAAGAAAATATACTTATGGTCACACCAGCTGATTTTCAGTATTTTCACCTTGCACCGTAACGGCTATATGGTGCAAGATTTAAGTTATAATTTTATTATAAATAGAACTTCACTGAAATTTGGCTTTCTGGTTTGAACTGCTATGATTACTTCGAAAATAAAATAAATTCATAATGCAAATAGCATAGCTTTTTAAAAAATAAACTTAAAATCTTTTATAATAATATATGGATATAAAATATTGAATTTTTAGCAGTGATGATTATTTTTTAATTTCTTAAGTGCTTAAATGTTAGCTGTTTTTCACACCCCAGTATTTTGGAATTTATAAAGTAATAGCAATAAAACTTATTTACATTTAATTTTCTGGTGAAAACCAAAGGAGTGGGTAATTGAATTAAATATCCTTAAAGCAGTGTTTCTCAACTGGTGTTTCTGCAAACAATGAACGAGTGTTCCATGCATTTTTCCCAAAAATCAGCACCTGCACCTGCCAGCAATTCATTATTCTAGTGCATTTTAAAATAAAAAATATATAAATACTTAAATATGCCTAATATTTAAGTATAATAGTAAAAATGTTTAAATATATCTAATTATTGTGTAATAATAATTAGATGTAATTAGTATTTGTTTTATTTCTAGTCATGAAAATTTTTATGCAAAAGCTAACTGAAGGAAATAAAGTTTATAGATTGTTTTGCAAGTAGTGAACACCATATATAGTGGGCCACGATTTAATTATTCCAAGGTGTTCTTTTACTCAAAAAGGTGAAAAACACTGCTTTAAAGAGGTCAAAGAAACATCCATGTGATATGAAAGACTGTTTATTACATATTTTACTATACAGATAGTTTTCATAAATTACATCTTGATATAAAATTCTCTAATTTGAACTGTTCTGGACATTCTAGGTTAGGTAATCAGTGTAACTAATGGCAAAATCAAAGAACCATACTAATCATAACCAGAGTAAGTATATTTTTTGTATGTATGATGGTTCTTAGTTTAAATCTACTTAATACATTAATGCCCTAAATTCAACTTAATACAGTAAAGTTGAAACTTTTTTTAAATGTAGTTACATAGATTTTTACATAAAATTTGATGTTGGTATAATTTAATACATCCAAATATTATGTCAATAGTTTAAGCTCTAGAGCAGTCATTCCCAATATTTTGTCACTCGAGCCACGCAAGTTAAAAGATGAATGTTAATGGCACACTGAAATAGTGATTGCAATTGAACTCAATGGAATTTTTCCTAATCACATAGCATACTTGAAAAGGGTTGAGGCACACTGGTGGGAACCACTGCTCTAGAGCATGCAAATCAGACTGGTTATAAAAGTTCATTATGACAGTGCCACTTCTAATCTAGCAGCTTATAATACTCATCTGACTAGGGGTTTTACCCCTTTTTTGAAGATTCAGGGGTGCTTGTTCGCAGGAGAGTTGCAAGAGCTGTTTAGTGTACTTCTTTGAGGTCAGGCTCTCACAGTGATCACGGGAATGTCTGTTTCAGGGTAAATTCTATATTAAAAAAATATTTTAAGTAGCATCAGTAGTAAACTGCAGTATTGTGTAGGCTGCCTCAAACTTGGGCAAACCCAAGTCCAGCTTGGGTTTGCCCATGATTTTTTTTTTTTTTTTTTTTTATGGGGCATTCACAAATAACAACATAATGGGGATAAATGTTGCAATGCATTAAGAGAGGTATAATTTTATGAGTGTTATGAAAAAGATTTTATTAAAAATTAGTGGAAAGGGTGGTTATAAAAAACGTAATTTCTCTATAGCACTGGTTGATTTACAGGAGAATGCAATGCAAGAAAGGCAATTGTGGATCTTGTGTGGGAGTTAGAGTTTTACTGTCATTGCACAAATATGCAAAATGTGGGGCGCTTTGCTTGCATGTGGTAAGGATGGATTTATTAAAGTTTTGATAAAAAAACATTAACACTGGAGTACATTTAAATGATCTCTTCTTTACCTTCAATTGTGGAAAAATTATCAAAAATAAATGCATTTAAACCATATGCAATGAAGTATCTCTTTCCACATGATTATGAATGTAACCAACTGTTTAGTTTATCATTCGGTGTACAAGGGGAAACAAATGTGCTACGTACTGCATTTAAAATCAACAGTGTATTGCATGACCATCATAATCAAAGAAATTCTGTCCTTTTGGTTTTTTTATTGGTTTGTTGCTTTTACAAGGTACTTTTGTTGTGGCATTTTCCATCATCATATGATTTCTGGATTTTTCTGTAAACTGGTTTCGCTTTCATTTCATATGATGGTTGAAGAAAATAAGAGGTGAAGTAGCTAATTATAACAAATAGTTCCATCAAGAATTAAATTATTTACAACTTATCCTAATAAATCTACTTTTCTCCCAGTGTTGTGAGAATTCCTCTAAACAGTGAGCAGGATTTATGTGAGATTCACTTGATCAGCCACCGCAAGCACTAGCACTTTGCTTCTTGGTAAAGCTGTTTTGTGACTGCTTTTCATTTTGCTTCATTTATGTAACAAACGTCTGCTTACTCAAAGCAGTTATTAATGTATTGGTCTGTCTTCGGTCTTAATGACTGCTGCTTTAATACATCATTAGAAGGCTTTATACTCATTTTTTTGTAGAAACTGGTGATATTAGCCTTCCTTTAAAGCATTTGTAAGTTCCACAAACAGGAGGCTCTCTTGAGCTTGGTGATGGCTACTGCAGTATTCGGATGTTCTCTTCAAACCATGCAGCATTCACATTCTTTGTTCATGATGTGGAATGCTTCATGTTGGAAGGTGTCAGGGGTAGTTTCTAAAATATCAATGTAGAATGCAGTGTTCATAGTTTCCATGCACTGAAGTCAGTGTACCTAGTGCCATGAGAAACAACATCAGAACATGACAGTCTCCTAACTTCACTGTTGGGACAACACATTCAGGTGGAATTTTCTGGTTTTACTTCATAAGCAAAAACTCCAGGACTAATTTCCATTGATCCACAATCTGCTTTTTGTGTGGGCTGTAGCTCTGTGAGAATTGATAATATGCAGCTGTTATTGTTAAAAATTATTCAAAAATCAGTAATGAAGCTAAACATGCAGCTTCCAGCTGGGATTTGAGGTTCATATTTTCAACCTTTTAGTGGTGTCAGTGAGCTCCCCACAATATTGATTCTATATCTATAAGGAGGAACAATTTTCTTAAATCAACTCCTGAAAATACTTTGCAGTTACCTGGTCATTTCTTCAGCTTGTTAACATGTGAATGTTTGTCCTGAATACTAGCATGCACACGTTCACAGGAATTTCTTTCCCCACATGACATCCAGCTGTTATTCTCTGAAACTGTTGGCTGTTTCTTAAACTGCATGTTTAAGATGTGAAACCAACAACAAAAAAATTTTTATTTTTATTTTACTTTCCAGTGGCTTGGGAGCATTAAAATAAATTCCTGCACCTATGATTAAAAGAGAGATACCCACCTATGCTGTTAATCACATGTGAGATAAACAGGTGTTTTTATTTATCAAATAATTTGGGAATTATGATGCCGCTTTCTGTGTGGAAAGCAAGCAGCAGTAGACGCTTCTTGATTAGACCGGGGTTCGAGCCCATTACCACCAAACACGGACAATGCGGAAAGGTCAGGGAATGACCACTGCATATTCCCGGAGCAATGTGGCCTTAGTTGCTAATGCTCCTAAAAACCAAATAAACAAACAAACTTGATTATGATGAAGTTATGACCTATATTAGGATGTTTTTACTCGAAACCTAAGGTTTGGATCTAAAGCAATTTGATTTAATGTCCCTAAAATTACACCCATTTTATTTTGCTCTTTATGCTTGACTGCCATAATATTTTCTCTTATATGATGGCTCAGATTGCTTATAAATAAACCTTTTAACTCCATCTTGATTATTGGTTTTCTTTCAGACCGCAAAGATCACCGGAATGGAATTCATAAGCCTCCTCGATATCGTAAACAGTCCATGAAGGGGGTAAGCAAAAAATGCTTTTTTGTCTAATTTTTTAATTGATTTGGTGTTTGAGATTTTATAGAATTTAACTTATTTTTCATCTTTGTTGGCAGGTTGATCCAAAATTTCTACGAAACCTTAGGTTTGCTAGGAAGCATAACAAGAGACCAAAGCCCCAAGTTGCAGATGTTGAAATGAAACCTGTACCAAATGTAAAATCATAGAAGAAAAATCTCTTTTCAGCACTGATATTTACATTAAATTTTTGTTCAGTACAAGATCACATTCATTTTATCTATGAAACTTGGCTCCTTTGCATTTAATTTTCTTTTTTTTTTTTTTTTTACTCCCACATCCAGTTGGTCTCACAAATAGTTCCTTGTTTAATCCATCCCAACAAACTTTATTTAAGCCCCTCAGTCTTGCTTGTCACTGTAATTTATGCAGTACTTTAATATTAAGACTGCTTCTACAGGGATGGGATACACTTAAATAGAAAGGGTGCAAGAATATTTGCTGATGCTATCGAGGCAGTGTTAGGTGGGTCGGAAAACTGATAGCTTGGGGGGGATACAAGAACTAATAGTTTAACAGCCGTAGGCAGAGGTGAAGGTGATTCTTGCACAACTTCTATTAGAATAAGTAGCGACCTGGAGCGAGGGGTGTTGTGGGGTTTCACGGACGGATGGCAGTCATCCAGAAATAGGTGAGTATATGGGATGTGTTAGGGTGACTAGGAATAGAAATAGGAGCATGTATACCAATGCTGGAAGTATAGTAAATAAATTTGATGAATTTGAAGTGTTGGTCAAGACATCAAAGGCGGATATTGTTGGGATAGCAGAGACATGGTGTCACACAGATATAAGGAATGCAGAACTGGAATTTGGGGAGTACAATGTGTACAGAAAGGATAGAAAGGGAGGGAGAGGGGTGTTATGCTGTTAATTAAGAAAAACATAAAATAAAAAGTGCACCCAGTTGATATAGGTGAGCAGTGCACTGTTGAGTCAGTTTGGTGTGACATAAGCACTGCAAAAGCAAAAATAAGAGTAGGAGTGTGTTATAGGCCTAATGACTCGAATGAGTACAATGAACAATTATACAGAGAAATAGAGTGGGCCAGTAAATCAGAATGTCTTATAATGGGGGATTTTAACTTCCCAGATATTGACTGGAGCTTGTGGGTTGGTCAGTCACACACTAGTGAGACTTTTGGGGATTTATTGGGTGATTGTTTTCTGCAGCAGCATGTTCGGGGGACAACCAGAGAAAGTAATACTCTTGATCTGGTTATCAGCAGTGATCATTCATGTATTAAGAATTTTCAGATAAAGGAACCACTAGGTAGCATTGATCACATTGTACTGATGTGGGATTTACTTAAAGATATAATTACCATCAGGGGTAAAGGAAAGGGTTTTTGCTTCCGTAAAGGTGAGTACAGTGGTCTTAGAAAGTTTTTAAATTCTGTACAGTGGGATCAACTGACGATGTTACCAACAGTAAATTCTAAGTGGGAAGCATTCAAGGAATTAATTGTAGATGCTACTGAAAGTTTCATACCTATTAAGAAATATTCTTCAAGGTTTAGGCCTAAATGGTCATCAAATGAACTAATGAGACCAAGCGACTCAGAGGCCGATGGCAGATATAAGCTAGTCTGTAATCAGGTGACAAAGGAGGTTAGGCAGGCGAAGGCAGATTACGAGAAATCCTTGGCAAAAGATGCTAAGAAAAACAGCAAGGATTTCTTTACTTATATAATCTCTAAAAGGAAGGGGATGAATCTGATTGGTCCACTTGACATTGATGGTTTGACTGTTGATGATCCTGCTCAGATAGCAAACAAACTGAATGAGTATTTTGCATCTACATTCACACTTGAGAAATTATTAAGGTTTGAAAATGGCAGAAGGTTATCGAATTGTAGCAGAATACATAATAATTTTGTAATACCTGCAAAAGTGGGGGAGAAATTGTTGAAGTTAAACATAAGAAAAGCACCTGGGGTGGATGGGATCTATCCAGTTATATTACAGGAGGTGGCAAAGCAACTAAACAAACTCTTAGCCATAATTATGAGAGCATCCTTGGACTCAGGGGAGGTTCCCACGGCCTGGAGATGTGGAAATGTATCCCCAATTCACAAAGGGGGATCTAAGGGTGACACGAGTAAATACAGACCAGTTAGTTTAACTTCTGTTCCGGGTAAAATAATAATAAGGCGCCTCCATAGCCAGGTGGGAAGGAGCAGCAGTGTCTTGTAGCACACGCTTCTTGATTAGACCGGGGTTCAAGCCCGTCACCACCAAATACGGATGATACATAAGGTCAGGGAATGACCACCGCATATCCCGGAGCAATATGGCCTTAGTTGCGATTGCTCCTAAAAACCAAACAACAACAACAACCGGTTAAAATAATGGAGTCACTGGTTAAAGATGCATTGCAGGATCATCTAGACAAGACTGCAGCAATAATTCAGACACAGCATGGGTTTGTTAAGGGAATTGTTGCATTTGTCTTGTCTGACAAATTTGATAGGATATTATGTGGTTACAAAGGAACTGGATGCAAAAAATAATTTTGATATATATTTGGATTTCAGGAAAGCTTTTGACACTGTTGTGCATGGAAGACTATTGTACAAATTGGAGCAGAATGGTATTAAGGGTAAGTTGCTACAATGGATAAAAGGATGGTTCAGTGGGAGAAGACAGAGGGTGGTAATCAATGGGTGCTGCTTTTCGTGGACTAATGTTATTAATGGAGTCCCACAGGGTTCGGGGTTGGGTCCACTGTTCTTTTGCATATTTATCAATGGTATTGATGAAGGCATATCAGGTTTAATGTCGAAGTTTGCAGATGATACAAAGGTTGGCAGGGTTGTTAATGACAGTAATGGCAGTGTGCTACTGCAACAGGATCTAGATAATTTGGGCAGATGGGCTAAGAAGTGGCAACTGAAGTTTAACCTTGACAAATGCAAAGTACTGCATATGGGTAGAAGTAATCCCAGAGAAACGTACCAACTGTGTGGCACTACACTTAAGGTGGTAGAAAATGAAAAATACCTGGGAGTAATTGTGCAGGCAGACATGAAGTTTTCTGAGCAGTGCAGACAGGCTGCCAGGGCAGGTCATGGGTTTTGTCAATGATATATAGGAATTTTGCTAGCAGGGAAAAGGAGGTGATTATCTCTCTGTATAAGGCACTGGTCAGGCCATGCCTTGAGTACTGTGTACAGGTCTGGAGGCCTCATTTTAGGAAGGATGTAGATTTACTTAAGCATGTACAGAGAAGGGCAACAAGATTGGTGAGGGGAATGAAGGGATCCTCTTATCAAGAGAGGCTTAAGTTCTGCAAATTGCAGTGGCTGGAGACTAGGCACCTGCACGGTGATCTGATTGAGGTGTATAAGGCCTTGAATGGGTTCAGCACGCTGAATTCTGATGGGATCCTTCCACTTGTTCAGATTACGAACCTGAGGGGGCATAAATTCAAATTAAGAAAAGACAGATGTAGAGTGGATATTCGGAAATTTGCCTTTAGCCAGCGGGTTGTTATTTGCTGGAACAAACTTCCATCTGTCGTTGTGGAAGTTGATTTGTTGAATAAATTTAAGGAGGAACTGGACAGGCATTTGGAGTCAATGGTGTGATATTTTTTTTTTGGCTGATTCTGCATAAGCTCATACACATGCTTTCTTGCATCACATGCCACTACTACTACTATTAATTACATTAGAAATAAGTAGCACTGTGCATGCTGTATAGTGGTAAATATTTCTAATAAGTATCAGCTTTTTATCAAAACAGCTTGTGATATTGAACAAATGCTGTTGTGCATGTGTGATTGCCACATATACATAGTATTGCAAGGAATGGTGTTTTACACTATTGCTTAAATCAGATTCCTGATGAAAAATACATTCGGTTGGGAAATTATATTAAGAATAGTGAAGGACAGTTATTTCGGAATTTTCATTATGAGCCAGGACAGTTATTTCGAAATTTGAAGTAACAAAAACAGTGCAAACTCTGTGATCCAGTACTTTTTATGTATGGTGACACGGTATTCTTTGATTAACATTAATCTTCATCCTTTGTAAGCACAGAAGTAGGTGGCTTGAAGGGCTTCATATTGAGAGCCTGCATCAAAATCAGGCCCACCTTCAGTGCTTGGTGTAAACATCACAAATGGACATTTCCCAAAACCCCACTGCTATCAACAGACATTTTTATAGTCTTAAATTGGTGCCATGTGCAATAATACTAATTGTAAGGGGCATCAGTTTAAAAAGAGCTGCAATCGCTTCAACAGAGTTGCAACCCAACCCCTTCAACTAAGGAAATTTCTGACGCCTTATAACCACCCAGAAACTAGGTCTTGAATTATATCCAATAGTTGACTAATCCTCTAGGACAAACTTTACACCGAGTGGGCAGAAATCATGGGATACCTACCTAGTAATCAGTATGCCGACCTTTCACCCGGTAAGAGCAGTCACATGGTGAGGTGTTGAGTCCACTAGTTCACAAAAGCGTTCCACTGGTATAACCATCCATGCTTGCTGCGCTGGTGTCCATAATTCCGTTGCATTCCTGGGTGGAGGATCCAAAGCTCGAACAGACCTTTCCACATCGTCCCGAAGATGCTCCACAGGGTTTGTGTCCGTTGAATGGTGGTAAGATCTGCGGAATTCTCTTTGAACCATGTTCTGCTCACAGCTCTGTGGTGAGGCGCATTGTCCTGCTGGAAGAGTCCATTCCCCCGTGGGTGCACGATGACCATGAAAGGATGCAGATGATCTGCAAGGATGGACACAACCTGGACTGTTCAGAGATGCATCTAGACATACCAGAGGTCTCGATGTGTGCCACTTGAACACGCCTCAGACCATTACTGTGTGTCCACCTGTCTGAACAGTTACTTGTTGACATGACTGGTTCATAGCTTCGTGCAATTTCTGCCAGAAATGCACTCACCTGTATGCTAAAAATAACTAGGAATGGAAATCGGGCCAGGAGACCAGTCTCCAAAGTCCACTGCCAATGTTCTCTCACCCAGTTGTGGTACAGTCCTGTGTCTTGGTGTTAGCAATTGGACTCTTGTAGGTCAGCTGCTCCCATAACCTATTGCATTAGCCCTGCTAATGTGGTGGAGACATTTCTGGCACTTCCCTCATTGAAGTCAGCAGTGATTTGTGCCACTGTCTCTCTGGTTGGCTGAAACAATGCGAGACACGTTGAATGGCACATTTCTCCACCCACAGTGCTGCCCGTGATGAGATTTTATTCTGGAAATGGCATATTCTCTATACTGTCAAATGGGGGTAGTGCAATTTCTGTACCACCTCCACAGTAGAATGACCCATGCGTCAGGCACCTACTATCATCCCTCTTTGAAAGTCTTAACTCATGACATTTATCCCCACCAACCGGATTACGGCGTACGTGAATGCAGTGTGCCTATATACCTGCCAGGCGGTGGGTTTTTCCACTAGCAAGAGGGATTACAGCATCACGTTGCCCAGGAACCAGGTATACCATGAATTCTGTCCTTTCAGTATATATACACTTGGTATGAAAATGAAAAAAGGAAAATACTGTATTAGATCATATGTCAAGCTTTTGATTATTGTGTTCTTTGTAACAGTGGAGTTGCAGTAGGTAACTCATCGACCAGTGCAATACCACCACTTTGCCTATTGGCGGCTTGAAGTGGTGAAATCCATGTTTAGCCTCTAGAGCCAAGTTTCTGGCATCCTCCCCTCCCCAATACTTCTCCTTCAATCCATGCACGTTACTAAGAATTATAGGTTTTGATACCTTTTGTGTTTCGGGTTCTCAAAAAAAATTACATATTTGCAGAGTTTAATGAAAATCTAACCTTAACTGAAATACAGCTAGGTTGTGATTAAGCACAGCTAGCCTCGCATTACATGCTACTACACTTGTTTATCTTCATGTGTGCACTGCCTGTCGTAATATACGTTAGTTTTCGTATTTCGTTAATTAAGAAGTGCCCTTAACAGAATGGACAAAAGGAAGGTTCCTTCAGATGAAAAGATTGAGCACAAAAAACAAGGCTCATTATTAGATTAAAGCAAAAAATTGATGTGATTGAACGATATGAATGTGGTCATAGCAACTCTAAAATAGGACAATGTGTCGTAATGCCTGAATCCTTGGTACAGAATATAAAACATGCAGGGGAAATAAAAGAAAAATGTAAAGTTGCATCAGCTTTTTGTGGTTTGCAAACATCTACAAGGAATAGAAGTATTACTATGATAGAAATAGAGCATCTTTTAACTATATGGATTGAGGATTGCAATCGAAAACGCATTCCCCCTCAGAGCAGCCATTCAGACAAAAGTTTTACATTTGTTTAAGAGAGTGAAAGGGGGAAAAAAGTGTTTAGTGTGAGTGTTTGTTGGATTGATCGATTTAATTCAGGCGCTGCGCTGGACATATATTGCTGACACCCACTGTTTCGGTGGGAGCTGCGTCTGCTGTATAGCACTGCTGATTGGAAATTCACATTATTTTTGAAAAGCATGGCCTCCAGTGTTACATGTGATAAAATTTGCATGGCGCTATGAGAAAAAAATAAGCAAGTAACTCATTATTTAAAAATTCTTTTTTTATTATTATTACAAAATTATGATTTGTGGTGTCGTCCAAAACACATGAAAGACTGATGAATACAGTCTGGGCAATATGTCTAAACTCTTTTCCCCTTTTTGCTAGCAACTGATCTTCCGACTTTCAATTTTGTGTAACAAAAAATGCACATCCTTCTCACTTTCTTGTTTGTGTTGATTTTTGTCAGTATATGAATGTTACCACATTTTGGCTTTTCACTTTTCTCGTTCCATTCTATATTTAGGAAATCAATAACTACCTCTTCCTGAAGGCGTCTTATTTTTGGTTTTGCGTGGCACCCTTGTATACCACGTACGCATTGACAACTGATGTTCCGAGTGTATATTCTATCCCTAGTTTCTGGTACCACTTTATCCCCTTTTTTTATTTGCTCATAATGTACCAACAACGTGAGTTATTTTTACGAAGAAGCGATAAAATGGTAGCTGGTATAAAAGTTGTCTATGTACAAGGTGTGACCTTCATTTAGAAGTCCTGCGATAACTTCTCAGACCTTTGCAGCTAAACCTATGGATTTTATATAATTTTCATATTTACCTCAATAGATCTTGCTCGACTAGATCTGCTCCTCCAAGGAATAAGAGTTTCGTCAATGATGTCTTTGCCGGGGAAAAATATTTTCTGATATTTCAGCTGCAAAACATCTATCAGGTGTTGTCTTACTGAGTCTGTCCCCTGGAATAGTGGGACAGAATTATTTTTATAGATAGGTTTTGTTGACCAGTAAGATGCACTGCTGTCCAATCTTACTAGTCCCATCCACATAAGAAGCCCGAAAAACTTTCATCTCATCAGCAGTTGTTGAAACTCACTTTTTTTAGATGACTCTGCCGTGATGCTCAGGTACTCTGAATTTTCTGTTTGTTTCTGTTACAATAAGATTTATTACTTCATCAAAAAATAATCAAAAGCCTCAAGATGAGTGAGTTTCTTGATACATCTATTTGCAGTCCCGATTTGCCTGTAAAATCTTTTTTGGCATCCTTTGTATTCAGTCCATTCAATAGCGTCATTTGTTTCAGTTGCTTCAATCTCGGGTTCTTCGGTATTTTCAAATTGCTCACCCGTGTTTTCTTCTTCCATCCAGTCTTGAAGAAATATCCCAGTCAGGATCTTGTTCATCATCAGAACTATTAAGATTTTCAGCAATTTCTCTTAGCCCTTGCTGTTTGGATTTTTTTGTTTTTTTTTTACAACACACTTGTACAAACTTGTGAAGAAACGCAACGCAATAGTGGGGATAATACAAGTGTGTTAATGAACTTGTTTTCACAAAATCTCTGACAATACTGACAAATTTATTGCGACCTTTGAGAGTATTTTATCACAATTAGTTTTATTGCAGCATGCACAATAAACTAATCACAAACGACCTTCATATGTATGCCGTAATAGTGTCACATATGTGGCCAACACGGCATCTCAAGAAATAAAGTAACCTACTGGGCCATGCCAGCTACAAATATGCGACAAAAAAATATTTTAAGCGAAAAAACTGCATAACACTGACATTTCAATATTTATTTTAGAATTACTAATCAAATTATTTACTAAATATTTTTTGGTCCCCTAGGAATTTTTTTTCTTCAACTAGCTTTGCAGTCAATTTGTTAAAAATAGCTGCATAGTGTTAAAATTACCAGTGAGGTGGCCAGTTCAGATGAGGGTGCAACATCTAAATATCCTGATGTTTTAAAAAAAAAATTGAAGATGGTGGATACACTGATCAACAAATATTTCATGTGGATGAAAAAGGTTTATTCTGGAAAAGGATGCCTTCCAGAACTTACATTTCTGAGAAAGAAAAAACTCAACCTGGATTTAAAGTGTCTAAAGAACACCTAACACTTTTATTGGAAGGCAATGCTCAAGGTGATTTTAAATTGTAACCGATGCTTATTTATCAGTTTTCAAATCCACACACTAAAAGGCTGCAACCATAAATCACTTCCAGTTATTTGGCAATCAAATAAGAAAGCATGGGGGTGACCCAAGCTGTATTCACTGACTGGTTTTCTAGCTATTTTTTCCCAGCTGTTGAAAAATATTGCAAGGAAAGCAACATCGCATTTAAATTACTACTAATTTTAGATAATGCTCCAGGTGATCCAACTACACTCAGTTCATTGTAAAAATATTTTTTTTGCTGCCAAACACATCTTTGTTGCAGCCCATGGATCAACAGACCATTGCAACATTTAAGGCCTACTATATAAAAACATTTGAACAGGCAATTGCTAAAACTACAGGAGATGGTGCAGTTTCCTTAACAGAGTTATGGAAAAGAAAATATTCAGCATGCTTGGCAACAAATAACTGCAAACAACATGTGGAGTGTGGAAGCACATTTTGCCTTGTGCAAATAGTGGTTTCGAAGAAAAAAACTTAGAAGAAATAAATATTGGAAGAGAGCTTGGATTTGATGAACTAGAAAATGACAATGTTTGGGAACTGCTCAATTCAGACTTGAAGAATTCACTGATGATGATCTACTTTTAGATCAACAAAGAGCATTTGAAGAAGCCAACATTGATGCCGAAGAACCAGATAATGTGCGAGTGAAGGAGTTCACTCTCGAGGAATTCAAAGATATCTTTCAAGATGTAGAAGTCGTGGAGCAAAAAATTGTGGATGCTGATCCTAACCTCGATCGAAGCATGCAAATTCGCTGAGATGTGGATAAAGCACTGCATCTATCAGCATATGTACGGAGATTTAAAGAAAGAACAGTTCAGTGTACACTTTTAAAATATTTTGAAAGACAATAAAGGTGTTTTCATCAGTTTAGTAACTTTAGGAATGATATTTAAAACTTTTATTTTGATTTCTATAATTACAGTACCCTCTGACTTTGTTAATGATAAATTTAAATTAAGTATATTCTTTTTATCCTTTACTGTTATATTTCGTTAATAGACAAAAACTTGTGTTTAAAATTTTTCATTACCTATTTCCATTGAGCTTGGAACCAATTACTACATTTTACACAATTATAACTTTGAATAATGCGACTACTTCATGGGCTTCATTAGTCCCACTAATCACGGCTTAGCTGTATACATTCATTTTAGCTTTATGTAAATAAAATGTTTAACAATTTCACTCTATTTCTGTTTGTCTTTGCAATCAACTGATTATTATTACTTTTTTTTTTTTTTTGGCTGGTGCAACATAAGCCATAGGCTTTTTGCACCATGCAGCCGTTACTAATACTAAATACTAATTAATTGGTAGGAATGGTACCATAAAACATCTGATTATCATCTCTATAATTTCCAATTGAAAATATGCATATTTAGATCTCACAGGTTAAAAGTGCTTTATTTCCTTTAATATTTACATTGCCTGTGCACCATCTTCCCCAAGCAAAATCAAAGATGTTCTGAGGGCAAAAACTGTCTGTGTACTGTACTGTACTGTACTGTGGTTTTTTAAATTGTGTCCATACGTTCAAAAAGTTTTGAACCTATGAACAGAAATTCAGTTTGCCTGGTAAGAACAGTAACTAATTTTAATGTTAAATATTTGTTTTTGAATCCCCCCCCCCTTGTATAGGCATTGGATGATACTTGTAACCTTGTGAATTGTCACTTTAGTGTTTACCTAGGGATTTTTGCAGTTGAATGTCGTGCTTAGACAATTAGATTTTGATGTGTTGAATTCCCGTTTCAATTTTAAGCTCTGAACTGGGGTCTAAATGCAGGAGCAAGATGTGATCACTGTTTTAGTGACCGCGAACCTAAACTCCATCTGGAGAGTATTGTGAGTCACAGGTGGGCTTTGCTGTGCGTTGATTCGCATTTACGTGGTAGGAGTCCGTGTGACATGGATCGTGCGGTACGTGGCCCAAAGTTTGCAGTATCGTGGTAAATCTGACAGCCGTAGTATGTACTTTGGCGAGATTGGATTTATAGTGTCATCGATTTCATTCTAAGTGATTGTTATCAGACAGCTGTTTCGTGGCACTTTGCAGTTTTACGGCGATCAGTCAAAATTTAGCCTCTACATTTTACCTACTTTTATATCACTATGTATTTTTAAACTCAGCAGTTCTCGGAAACAGTGGACCCCCGTTAGTCGCCATGTGTCTTTGCTGGTGACAATGTCAGTGTGGGTTTCCAAGTTGAGTGGAAAGTGTCTTCATTGAGTGAAGACTTTCATAGGAGTACGAAAATTAAGAGGCATTGACGATATGGTTTCTTATGTTGACATGAGAAAGATCATGACAGAAAAAATTACGGATTTTGTGAGCAAGTCAACTTCAAAAGCATGTTCGCCTATTAAAAGTTATTTCATTTGTTGTACTACTTTTTTCAGCATACAGTTTTATTTTGAATTTAGGTAGGAATTCGTTTTGATTCCATAATGGAAGTGTATACCCGATTAAGTTTCTGTTGTTTTTTGATTTTTTTTGGGTTTGTTTTCTTTCATCATATTTTATTTTTACATTTACGTTAGGGGCATGAACTCGCTGGAGGAAGTCAGTCTCGCCGATCATTTTTGAAACCCCCATTCCAGCAAAAATTAGCATAGAAAAATATTCCATATATTTTTGTTTTTAGTTGGAATACATTTTAAACTATAAAGTGACATAAATTGTATCATTTGTAATGCATGGTTTTAATATTCTACAATAAAAAGTTTCAGAACCTAACCCCCTTTTTCCCATAACATACCCGCCAAACGTGGAATCTTTGTGAGCGGACATTGGTGGGAACGTGATCCCCATGCTCGGCAAGGGTCACCTGTATTTCCTATGGAGGATGCAACAGCAAGCATGCTGTGGGTCGGGGAACTTTGACAGCTTTTCATAACTTTGGGTACATTGAAATTCTTTGGTAGTAGTACATATGTAGCAATAGGTTGGTGTGACCTGTATAAACATTGCCAATATCTTCGATCTGGTAAAAGGAAGTGGTGGGGCACAATGAAGATGTTGGTCCTCTGGTAGGTAGATTGTGGGCTTCAGGTCGAAGAGTTGGAAGATAGTATTCTGTAACTGAGAAAGTATCAGAGGCAAGACTGCATTAGAATGAAAATGTTCCAATTCTGATTAGCCAGTTAATGTCTGATGGAGTTGATAGATAACATGGTTGGGTGAGTCATTTTTAATGATGGCTTCCACTGATTGTTTAATGAGAGGAGTGGATGAAAGAATAAGGTAATAGTCAAAGATTGTGCATGTCTGTGATCACATGAAACAGTGTAAGTCTTTCCTCATATGGACACCCTTTTGCCGATCTCACCAGGCGAGTTGCCCGTCTCTGGATCCTTTCAAGAAGCACAATGTCTCTTTAGGTGCGGTATCCATGCACGAACACAGTATTCCATTGTAGTCTAACAATAGCCTTATATAATGGGATTATGACGTCCTTATCTCTACTAGCGATTGTTCGATACGACACCATGGGCCTTTGTTGCAACCTGTCTATAATGCTCAGAGAACTTAGTCTGACTGTATCGTAACACCCAAGTTGTTTTTTTTTTTTCGCTGATTATACATAGCTTGCTTTCTTGCATCATATGCTAATGCTAAAGCAGTTTTATCAATAAAATCTGCAAAGGTAGAAAAGACCTGAGTTCAAATCCTGTCAATGATGGGACGAATTTTTATGGGTGCATTTCATAACGTGGCTGAGTTAGTCGGTGTCTGGCGAGGGTAGCATGGTTTTTCGTCCAGCAAACAGAAAATCAACCTTGGAACACGCAATAGACAATATACATGGAACAACATGGTCTTAGTTGCCAATGCTCCTAAAATCCAATAAATTAGTGTTTGTAAATTGTAGTTACCCAACCAGCAGCGCCAGTGGCATCAAACATCCAATTATCTTTCCCCTTATTTTTCAAAACAGGAGGGTTTCATTGGGTCTGTACTTGTCTCTTTGAACTGGTAAGTGTAAAGCGTATTGATGTCTAACGGCACCAGGGGTTTCCCCCATCTCTGCATTGCTTTCATTGTAGGTGTACCAGTTCACTGGGAAGGCCGGAGATTTAAAAGTGTGTGGATTAGGTATGAGTGTAGTGTTGTGTATCGTTGTTCATCTGGCCGTTTAGCCGCTGGACCCCTACTGAGGCCCAACGTTGTCCACACTTGGACTCGTGGAGGCAGACCAGGTACACAGAATGAAGTTTTACTCTGGCAGGCCCTGCCACCTAGTTTCCTGAGATTTCAGTGACTAGGGCCTAAAAAAAAAAAAGATTCGGTAGGGGTGAGCGCTAGAATTAGAAAAGCCAATTGAGGTGTATGCGGTTTAATTTGGACGAAGTTAAGTTTTTGCAGTTTGTGTGGGGTTATACGCTGGCAGAGTAGGGGGGAGACTGAAGGCTGGGGGGAAAAGAGAAGTATGGGGACGATAGAGAAGGCTACCCCAGGATTTTCAGTGAGGCAGGCCCAAGCCCCACCAGGGGAAAGGGAGCAAAGGTACCAGGCAAGGGAACCCGGTACAGATCGCCATTAGGCATTGACAGTTGTGAGCACGTGGGGGTCCATGGGATCTGAACCGGATCTTCTTTGGTGTTCTTTTTCAATATAGGAGTCAGATCCCAGTCGCACGGTCATACATGAATCAAGTCCTGTGTCAGGTCTGGTTCAGACGTAGGTCTTCCTGGTTGTCAGTTCCCTCGTGAACAAGGCCAAATGATGGTCATGTTCGTGGTTGTGGGTTATTTGGTGCAGTTTTCTTGTGTGTTCCGGTTTTCTCTAGTCCTGGTTTTAGGATTCATCATCAGCTTCTGGGTGCTGTGCATGGTGGTTTGCTATAAATGCTCGCCTTCTAGCAAAGAGTTTCTGTGCAAAAATGGTAAGGGCTTTGTATGCTTGTTCCGAGTCGACAAGATGCTGTTCCATGTTCCGCGGGAAGTAGGTGATAGCAGTGGTGAGCCTGCATCGCTGGTCCTCATACTGGTCGCAGTCATACATGAGATGTTGCCATGTTTCCTCGTGGCCACAGGCAACGGGGATCCTCAGTGATTCGGAAGCTAGATAGTTTTGCATTAAATGGCCCGTGCCCTTCGAACTGGTAGGTGAAAGGTCATTATTATCATTTAGTTAAATTTCGTTGAATGACGAACGTAGTTTTTTAACTAGTCCACGTCTCTTTTTATCCGTGGAGACTTTTTTTATTACTAAACTTGTTCGTTACCAGAGGGGGGCCAAAGCCCTGGAAAAAAGATCTATCCCTGAGGCTAAAGAAGTAATATGGGCTTTGAAAGCTTTCTAGAGGTTAAAAAGTTACGTACCTTACTCAAAGAAATGGAGCAAAATAATAATGACCTTTATCCTACTACTTCGAAAGTATAGGCAGGCAGCCAAACCCTCTTGTTTTGATATATCACTCCTCATTAACTAAGTAAAAGTTCTTCCTTTATCCAGCGATACTGGAAGAGTGCTATAGGCAATCTGGAGATCTTTTGCGTAAACAACTAGAAACGTCGAATTTCTGAAACCCATCCTAGTAGAGCTCACATGTTATACTACAAGCAACACCAAATAACTAAATTACTTTAGTATTAAATTATGTTATGTAATCAATTATATTAAATTACTGTAGTATTCAGGGGACCATGAATACTACAGAACTAAAGTAATTCGAATTAAACGGTCTAATAAAGAAAGGTGGCATTCTAGTATCTACACGAAATATCCTTTTCTGTAAAAATCGAACCGTACCAAGCTCAGTGAAAGCTGGCTATCAAAATTGCCAAGTACGTCCTTATGTTCCCAACCCACTGATATGCCAAAAATGTAGCCACTCCCAAAAAACATGCCGTGGAGTACCGTTTGCACAAGTGTGGATCAACAGAGCATAATCACACAGAATACACGTCAGAAATAATGAAATGCCCAAATTGCGTTGGAATTCATGCAGCATTTCCAAAATCTTGCGAAAGATTGAGTTTGGGGGGGGGGGGGTCAGAAATGTATATGCTGTATCTCTTCAGAGGAAAAAGACCGACACAAATCTTTCTGTCACACCCCGACGCTTACAGTTGTTTAGATACCAAAACAGCCCACGAAACAAGGTAGCAACACAATCTATCAGTCCCTTCAGGAAGTAGGTCTTCATCAAATGCAAAACTTAGAGCAAAATAAAATTAAAAAAAAACGGTATCGGCAAAAACTATTGATCACAAATAGATATTGATAACCAACTTTAAAGAACCTATACTTGAGACAACTGATATGAATTCAGAAAAACTGAAAGGAACTGGCTCTCTAGAATCGCAAGCAGAATACTACAAAATCAATCAGACTCAACTTTCTACGCCCAAGAAGAATTAATGACACATGTCATTCGACGAAATTGCAAAGGCTTCCAAAGCAATATCAACCCGACTAACTATTTAATAGCCAAATACAATCCTGCTCGCATCATGTTTACGCCCTCGTGGATAGCACAACTGGTAGGATCGAAGTCCTGTCCATACCGGGTGGGAAAGGTCAGAGTTTGAGTCCCGTCACTGATGGGAAGTACTTTTGTAGTCTTTTTCACAAAAGTCGGTTTCAAGCGAAGGTAGCATGGTTTTCTCTTCCAGCAAACAGAAAATCGACCTCAGAACACACGCAATTTACTGTATTAGGGGCATAATAACCTACAACAACAACACTGTCTGTTTATATGAATTCTACCTCACTCCCCAAGTCAACCTGCGATAAATAGCTATACCTTATATGGAAGAGGCAGATATTTAGCATTAGTAGATGCATATGATACAAGAAAGCAAGCTTATGCAGCATCAGTCAAAAAAAAAAAAAAAAAAAAACACTCCCATTTCACCCCTCCGTTCGTTCGAAATACCTGTCCAGCTGAGCCTTAAATTTATTTAGGCTATCAACTTCCACAACAAGGGATAGAAGTCTGTTCCACCAACCATCTACCCGATGGCTAAAGGCAAATTTCCGCACATCTATCCTACATCTGTCTTTCCCCAATTTGAATTTATGCCCTCTCAGGTGATTATTCTGAGCAAGAGGAAGAATCCCATCGGCATTGAGCATTCTCAAACCATTCAAGGCTTTATACACCTCTATCAGATCACTTCGCCGGTGACTAGTCTCCAGACACTAATAAAAACGAACTATTTTATTACGGTCACCAGAAAAGTTATTTCATCTGACCATGTGCATTGTGTCCTCACTCTATTCAAACTTCAAATGGTCAGTTTACCAGAAGCGCAATATGGTAAACTGATCAATTGAAGCACCCCATGAGTCATTAAACCCTATTAACAACAGTTTACTAGGATCATTAAACAGTGATCATTTCCCAATAATCTTCAAGTTAACAGCGAAACACTATTACAATGAAGCTTGCAAGAAGTGGCAGTTTCCAAAGACAAACGTTTTGGTCAAGTTTAAGTATTAATATGAAATTAGATCAGAATTTTACCCAGTCCCGACCGACCGATGCAGTAAATGATTATATGTCCAAGCAAAATAAGAGAGACAGCAAGGGCTTTCATTCCACAAATTTCGAGGGTTCAGCTCTAAAATGGTGTTTGCAGGCCGGCCGCTAGTTAGTACACCGGCCAAACCTATTGATAACTCTTTAGGAGGCTTCCGAATCAGCTAGTGAATAATCTTGCTACCTCTACTCTGCCAGATAGCGACTGGAGGGAGTCCGAGTAGTGTGTATGCGGGGAGCATTGTCGAGGCCACCTTAAGTCAAGGATCTGGATATATTCTTACCATGTGTACGCCATATCCAAAAATTTCATTACTTCATACAGCATGTCCCCACACTTTTTCTTACTATTGAATACACCATGAATTGTCAAGCTAATAGAGTAAACTTATCTGCGAAAAAACCTAAGCTTCCCAAACACTTCCTAGTTCATTTCACAAATATACATGGTCTCAATGATATCCATTTCTGTCTGTACTTTTTCTGACAGAATCTCAGTTATCGGTTGATTCAACTTCTCATCTCAGTTGCCGAAATTATTCGCTGTATGATTCCTTTTGCAACAAAGGTGGTAATTGGGCATATGTTCGTTCCGATATTCCTTGTCAGAGATTTGGTAATTTGGCATTTTCTCTTTTCGATCTTTATGGCTTAAAATCTCTTTACCTAATTCTGTCAGATTCATCTGTTGTCTCTACCGTTCTCCCAGTTCCACTAATCACTTGGAAGTTATTGATTTTTTCTCTTTGCAACTTGACTATCTCCAGTCCAACTTTCCTAACAGTGAGGTAATTTTCCTTGGTGATTTTAATGTTCCTAACTTCCAGCTGGCTTCCGTTTTCTAGTCACACCGACCCAGCAGGTCGCGATGCCGAAGCCTTTTGCAATTACAATTGACCTTGCACAGATTGTTCATTTACCTACAAGAATACCGGACAATCCTAATCATACAGCCAATATGCTTGATCTTTTTCTCACAAACAACCCTTCTAAGTACACGGTCGAAGTTAGAGGTCCGTTAGGCACTTCAGATCACAACTTGGTGATTGTCTCTTCTCCAATGGAACCTTTATCTCATGGCTATTCCCAACCTCGTGTTGTTTGGCATTACAAGAATGCAAAATGGGATGATCTGCGAGATTTCTTTTCTTCTTTTTCTTGTTCGGATTACTTTTTCAAAACTTCTTAAGTCAACGTTTGCTCAGATCGCGTCAGTGAAATTATTCTTGTAGGAATGGAATCCTTTATTCCACACTCCACTTTAAAATCTCGTCCTTTATCTAAACCTTGGTTTTCCAATAAATGTGCTAAGGCCGTTCAAGAGAAGAACATTGAATATCGTAATTGGCTTGTTTCCAGTTCTTCAGTTTCATTTTCTGCCTACACCAAACAAACCTCGCAACAATTGTAAAGCAGTTATTAACAGTCCAAACTAGATTTTGAGCAGCCTAAGAGTAGGAAACTTCCTTCTTGCCCTAATGGTAGCCGAGCATTCTGGTCTCTTGCCAAAGCTATTGGCCACAACTTTTGACCATCTCTGCACCCACCTCTGTCCAAACCAGATGGTTCTGTTGTCACTTCAGCCAATGATAAAGCTGACCTGCTAGCATCCCATTTTTCTTCCAACTGATGTATTAATGATCTTGGTAAAACACCTCCCACCATTCCCAACACGCTCCATTCAATGCCTCCTGTGGTCTTCTATCAAAAGGATGTCAGAAGGATTTCGACGAATCTTGATGCTAAGAAAGCTCCATCCTGATGGTATTTATCCACTTGTTATCAAAACCTGTGCACCAGAACTTACTCCTGTTCTTTGCCCTCCCTTTTTTTCACTTTCTTATTCCAAAGGTGTTTTTCATTCTATTTGGAAATTTGCTCATATCCAGCCTGTTCCTGAAAAGGGTGACAAATCTCTCACATCCAATTGTCGTCCCATTGCAATTGCGGTACTTCTACTTTTTCTAAAGTTATGGAAAAATCAATTAACCGCCAAATCTTAAACTACCTAGAACCCTTCCGTCTGAGCAACTATCACCAGTATGGATTTCGTCAGTGTCGATCCACTGGTGATATTCTGGCTTATGTTACCGATTTATGGACAAATTCAATGGAAAAGTTCGGTGAAACCCAAGCAGTTGCTCTTGACATATCAATGGCTTTCGATCGTGTTTGGCATAAAGGTCTTCTAAAGAAGCTTCCATCTTATTAGTTTGCTAACTGTTTTTTGTAATTGGGTATCAAGTTTTCTCTCTGATCGCTCACTGAAGGTGATGGTAGATGGCTCTCTGTCTTCTAATTTCTCCACTAATGCTGGTGTCCCCCCAAGGTTCGATTCTTTCCCCCACTCTTTTCCTCTTGTATATTAATGACCTTCTTCCATTGACCGGATATCCTATCCACAGTTTTGCCGATGATAGCACATTGCATTCCACTTTCCATTTTGAGAAACCTTCCCGTGCTCAATCAGCTGCAGCTTCTCGATTATCCGCTACCAATTCCTTAAATGCCGATCTCCATGTAATTCTCCAGTGAGGCAAAGACAAGTTAGTTGAGTTCAGTCCTTCTATAACTCAGTCTTGTCTTATATCTCGCAAAATGGATTCTTTTGCTCCTATGCTTATCTTTGGTGACGCTCCGATTTCTAAGCAAAATGAGATATCTCTTTTGGGGATTACTCTGACTTCTAATCTCTCTTGGGACAAGCTCATTACAAATATTGCTTCGTCTGCAATTAAAAAAACTTGGTTCTCTTTCGCTCTCGGCATTACTTTTCTTGCAAACAGCTGTTAAATCTGTACAAATCGCATATCCGCGCTACCATGGAATATTGTTCCCACATCTGAGGCGGTGCACCCAAAACCTCTCTCAGGCTTCTAGATTCCATTCAGAAGAGGGCAGTTAGGTTAATTAATGGCTCCTCTCTAACAGAGCCTCTCTACTCGCTGTCTCATAGACGTACTGTTTCTGCTGCCTGCCTTTTCTACAGATATTTCCATGGGCACTGTTCTTCTCGGTTGGCTTCTAGAATTCTCGCTCTCTCTTTCAAAACAGTCCGAACACGTGCCGCCACCAGCAAACATCCATATACTGTCCAACTTCAAACTCAGAGAACCAACTTTTCATCTTCCTCGTTTATTCATTCAATTGCCGTTTTCTGGAACAATCTTCCTTCATGCGTATTTCCTGAAAATTACAGTCTACAGGAGTTCAAGTCTAATGTCAACAAATATCTTCTTTCATCTTCTGAACTCCAATGCAAGCACGGTACTAAGTACTATAGGTTCTAATAGCTCTCGTGTTTGGGGTTTTCATAAAAAAAAAAAAAAAAAAAAAAAAAAAAAAAACACAGTATATACCGATTCTTAAGGTCTTTCAACTCAGTGTAAACTGAAACATAAAAATGCCATTCCGTGCTGGAACAAATCAGATCCAAACTGATTCAGCTATAAGACAAACAACATACAGTGGTGTTGTGCTAGATCCCAGCTCTTTCTCGGAAATGAAAACCGGATCAGGCAGCTCGGTTTGGTTTGGTACTTTGTAAAGTTTTAGGCACATCAGCGACTTAGATGATATCGTGCCGTATATATTATGCCTGTAAATTGCGTGTGTGCTGTGGTGGAGTTGCTATTTGCTGTACGCAAAACCCGAGGGGGAACCATGCTACACTCGCCTGAAACCGAATAACTCAGCCACGTTGTGAAAAAGGCCCATAAAAATTCCTCGTGTCATTGAAGGGATTCGAACTTCGGTATTTTTCACACAGTGGTTGGAGGATGGTGATTATACCAACTGTGCTATCCACGAGGGCAAGACAACCACGAAATTCAAATGGTAGCAAGACAACCACGAAATTCAAATGGGATTGACATGAAGATTCCTGTTCAAGACTACAAGGCAATTATACCAAAAGCCTATTACTCACAATGGCAAAATATATGAAAAAAAACACAGCAACAATAAATTTATGGAAATTAAGAACCAGCTACCCTTGTGGAATTTCAGCACCAGAAAAGCCAGAAAAGAAGTGGTTCTTGCAAGAGCACGCATTGGGCACTCTTATTTAACTCATCTTTACCTTCTCAGAAGAGAAGACCCTCCTCGGTGTACTCATTGCAATAATGTTCTTTCAGCGAAGCATATTTTACTTGATTACTATTATCAGTAGGAAAGGCTAAAATATTTCTGTCTCTCAGAAGTTTACAGGAACCTATAACATTGAAGCATATCTTGGGAAACGAAGCAAAGCTATATGAATTTGATGAGTATGTGAGCATATTCTTATCTCCTTCTTAAAGGAGATAAGAATATGCTCTCGCTTCTAAGAACTTACAAACTTTTAACTATTATGTTAATAACTTGAAAGGCGAAATATGGCTTGTCGAAGTCCTTGTGTCAAATCTTCAACATCGACAACATAACTTTACATGGGCCTGAAAAAATCCGTCGGTGGTGGGGGAGGTCATGGTAAATACTCCCTGGCTTTAGAACTTGGTACAGCTGTGTACTAATATACAGTACTGCAATGTGCTATGGGGGAAAGAAAACGGCCAAATATTGTAGGCACGTCACAATGTTTCATGTAGTTTTATTTTATTGTTTTTAGTAATTTTTTTTTTTTGTCGAAACTTTGCCTTTCTTTTCTTTCTTTTTCTTTTTTAATCCCTTCATCCTAGTGTAAAAACTCACACAGAAAATAAGTTTTTTGTATTTTTAATTTATACCTTAGGATTTCTTCAGATGATACTGGGTGAGGTGTTAATTAAAGAGTGAGTTTTGAGCAATCGCTAAGTTTTCGTGATGAATGTGTTTCTTTTGGGATCATGTATTGTTTGTATTTAAAAGGAAATGGCTGCACCAAACGTTGCTATGAAAGCGGTTTTTCAAAGAATTTTATCAAATTTTCCACAGCAATTAACCCTTGCTTTTGCATACGGTTCGGGTGTATTTCTTCAAGAAGGCCAAACAAAACTCCAGGTATAAAGCTGTTAATTTGAGGTACGATTTGTTGTGCCGTGACAAATTGTGGAGCGGTGATTTTATTCCACCCTCCCTCCCTCCCTGTGATTATTTTTGTTGTTTGAAAACAAAGTTTAAAATGTTGTACTCCATGTGGTTTGTCTCGTGTATCAAAGCGACCTTGCTTGAGGTGAACCTCTTAAGGTGTTAATCGTATCTGAAACCAACTGTGTTGACAGCAGCTATACATATTACATTTTATTAGTTTGGATTTATCGACAGGCGATAAATGAAGGAGGAACAGCATTTTTATTTTTTTACCAAATGTTTTGTATTTGGTATTAGTTATGTGATAATCGACTAACAATAAATTCTTCATTATTGCGTGAATTCATTACTTTTTAAATTTTTAAGATCTTTGGGTATATGTCAACTTGTGACACATATGCAAAGATATTATACATATTTTAACATGCAAAATATAAATATGTTAAGTAAATTACAAATGATATGTTATGTAATGTAATAATAAAACTGACCTGGGATTTGGGCGCCTATTTTGACTGAGGTGACCTGGTTATGCTTTATCTAAATTCATAAATTATATTTTCAGTCAGTGGCAGGCCCAGACAGAGTTGTCTTTTCCATTAGATACTCTATGGCCTATGAAGTTTTTAGGCCATATGAAAAAATAAGGGCCTGAAAAAATATAATTCAAATAGAATTCAGTGAATTTTGTAATAACTGAGAGCAAAGTGGAGGAGAAATTGTTGAAGTTAAACACAAGAAAGGCACCTGGGGTGGATGGGATCTATCCAGTTATTTTAAAGGAGGTGGCAAAGCAACTAAGCAAACCCTTAGCCATAATTATGAGAGCATCCTTGGACTCAGGGGAGGTTCCCACGGACTGCAGATGTGCAAATGTGTCCCCAATTCACAAAGGTGGATCGAAGGGTGACACAAGTAATTACAGACCAGTTAGTTTAACTTCTGTTCCGGGTAAAATAATGGAGTCGCTGGTTAAAGATGCATTGCAGGATCATCTAGACAAGACTGCAGCAATAATTCAAACACAGCATGGGTTTGTTAAGGGAAAGTCTTGTCTGACAAATTTGATTGGTTATTATGATGTGGTCACAAAGGAACTGGATGCAAAAAATAATTTTGATATCATATACTTGGATTTCAGGAAAGCTTTTGACACTGTTGCGCATGGAAGACTACTGTACAAATTGGAGCAGAATGGTATTAAGGGTAAGTTGCTACAATGGATAAAAGGATGGTTAAGTGGGAGAAGACAGAGGGTGGTAATCAATGGGTGCTGCTCTTCGTGGACTAATGTTATTAGTGGAGTCCCACAGGGTTCGGTGTTGGGTCCACTGTTGTTTTGTGTATTTATCAATGATATTGATGAAGGTATATCAGGCTTAATGTCGAAGTTTGCAGATGACACAAAGGTTGGCAGGGTTGTTAATGACAGTAATGGCAGTGTGCTACTGCAACAGGATCTAGATAATTTGGGCAGATGGGCTAAGAAGTGGCAACTGAAGTTCAACCTTGAAAAATGCAAAGTACTGCATATGGGTAGAAGTAACCCCAGAGAAACGTACCAACTTTGTGGCACTACACTTAAGGTGGTAGAAAATGAAAAAGACCTGGGAGTAATTGTGCAGTCAGATATGAAGTTTTCTGAGTAGTGCAGACAGGCTGCTAGGGCGGGTCATGGGATTTTGTCAATGATATATAGGAATTTTGCTAGCAGGGAAAAGGAGGTGATTGTCCCTCTGTATAAGGCAATGGTCAGGCCACGCCTTGAGTACTGCGTACAGGTCTGGAGGCCTCATTTTAGGAAGGATGTAGATTTGCTTGAGCGTGTACAGAGAAGAGCAACATGATTGGTGAGGGGAATGAAGGGATTCTCTTACCAAGAGAGGCTTAAGTTCTGCAAATTGCAGTGGCTGGAGACTAGGCACCTGCGCGGTGATCTGATTGAGGTCTATAAGGCCTTGAATGGGTTGAGCACGCTGAATTCTGATGGGATCCTTCCACTTGTTTAGATTACCAACCTACGGGGACATAAGTTCAAATTAAGAAAGGACAGATGTAGAATAGATGTGCGGAAATTTGCCTTTAGCCAGCGGGTGGTTAATTGCTGGAACAAACTTCCATCTGTCGTTGTGGAAGTTGATAGGTTAAATAAATTTAAGGAGGAACTGGACAGGCATTTGGAGGGAATGGTGTGATTTTTTTTTTTTTTTTTTTTTGGCTGATGCTGCATAAGCTCCTACACTTGCTTTCTTGCATCATGTGCCACTACTACTACTACTATTTTATTCCAACAATGAAATTCTACATATTTTTTAAATACTGACTTCTGAGATAAATTCTGTCTTAAGCTGTTTTTGTTAGAAATATCATTAATAACGTCATCAAAGTCTATATTATGAGGAAGTTAATGCTGGAATATGAGGAAGTTTGTGGAAATGACTTTAGTACAAATTTCTATAAATTTGTACTAAAGTTATTTCAACAAACCACAAAAGTTATTTCCACAAACCCAATTTCTTTACTCCATTTTGCTTTTGAATTTCTTTAAAATCAATAATTAGGTTTAATGCAGGGCAGGGTGCATTTTGATGTGTTTGATATAATGTAGCAAGGCATTGGATTGAAGAGTACTTGGGGCTTTTGAACACCTGGCCTAGTGGAGGATCTGCCCTTTTATGTATATGGGCATAATTACCTCTTCCCAAGATTATTTCAAAAGCATATTTCTGCATGTGTTGTGGAACGATTTTCCTATGTTGTTACCCCCTTTCCCTCCTCCGTAGATCTCTACATGCATGTGGGTTGCATCCTTATCCTACAATTAACACAGTAGTTATGATTACTGCCCTTCCACACTGTGTGGAAAAGGCCCATGCAATTAAAAAAAAAAAACCCATAAAAAATTATCCTGTCAATATGGGACGAATTTTTATGGGCTTCTTTTCAACTATGGTCAACCTTTGCAAGGGATGCACAATTCTTTCCCTTCCACACACACACAGAAACTTGAGTTTTTAATCCAGCACAAATATACAAACCAACCATATAGTACACAGTTTGTAGACAAAATATACTGATGCCTCATAGCCTTAGTTTCTTCATTTATGACTATGGGCCAATTATATGAACAGACAACTCAGTTGTCATGTGGTATTTAATCCCTGACTAGTGTAGTGGGTTAAAAGAACTTAGAATCTGTTATGATACCTAGAATCTGGTATACATTAATCTGATCAAAAAAAAAATTTTTTTTTAAATCATTACCACAAAATAATGAGATGCTTATAATCAACATATCTAATATTACTGAATAAGGAATTCATTTAGATTATAATATATAACTAATATTAATTATTATTATTATAATGCTAATTAAATGTAGTAGTAGTTTTATAATAATAATAATACGTACTGAAATGTTTAATTTAATTTAATAATTAAAATATCAATATATCAATTCAATTTTTCTAATCTGGATCTACATATTAGCTGCTTTAGTAAATTATTTTCTGTTTATACCTATTTTTGATAAATAGTGAATAATCTATAATGAATGTTTTCAAAAAAAAATATCTGAATTTACTGGGCTCTCCAATCCCTAAGGCTATAGAAAATGGGATTGAGAGTAGTGCAACTACAATGGCAGACAAAAAAACTGCATCACTTAAAAAAAGTAACATTTGTAGTGAAACGTATAAGATATTGTTTGATTACACTACACTACTTGTACAATGTTCTACCAGAGCAACAGCTCATCCATGCATTGTTTGATTACAGTCATTTTGTTTGTTGCAAAGCAAAGGTATTGCATTAGCCGTTTCTATAAATATGGCATTGGAAGGGTATACATGCTCATTAGTACCCTGTTTTGTGGAGGTGTAAGCATGGTTCTGTATGTTCAGTTGACACCAAGAAAAAAAGTGTAGCTGTTGCTCAGGACTCAGCACCTTGCCACACAGCAAAATTGGTAAATTTTATGCTATTTAATGATGAGTTTGTCTTCTTGTCTCACAAGGCTTAAAACATACTTACACCAATGTTTTCCCTCATTTTTCTCCCTTAAGGTGCAGTCATACCTTAGAAATGCTGGCATTAGTGTTGGACTGGCCCAGCAACACTCAAGGTTTGAACCCTATTGAAAATTGCTGGTACGTAATGTTGTCTAAAATTGCTCAGAAGCAGCCAAAAAGTAAAATTCATCTGCAGGAGAGAGTTGTAAGGGTGTGCTACCATGAAATTGGGCAACCGTTTAGCCAGAAGTTGAATAACTCTATGCCAGATAGTTGCAAGGCTGTAATCGCAGCTCGAGGAGGAACAACAAAATATTGAGGACTTATTTTGCTGATTTACAGTACATAATTATTATTATTATTATTATTATTAATATCCATGTGATGCAAGGAAGCCTGAGGCTTATGCTGCACCAGGAAAAAAAAAGAAAGTTCCCGAGTAACCCTGAGAGAGAGAGAGAGTCAAAAGTAGAAGGGAATCACCAAGAAAGAGAAGAATGATGATATCCAGCTCAGGACCCTGGGTGTGCCAAGCCCATACTCACCAGATGTGAGCCCCCGGGGTTACTATTACGTTAACTTGTCATTTCAGTTTGTACACGTAAATGCAATAAAATGTATGTTTGGTTGTCATGATTGCCATTTGCATGATTTCTCATATTTCCATTAATTACGCATTTTGCCCTTTGGGAAGATATTTATGACAATTAGGTATGTCAGGTGGAGTCTTTTTATTGGATTTCATTCACAGAGATATATATCCCATCTAATAAATGCATTTTGAACATTTCTGCAAAACAACCCACAATGCAGTGCAAAATACATTATTTGCAAAATTCACAAGTGATGCAATTTTTTTTGTCCACCACTGTATGATCTCCTTATTAAACTTGTTAATTCAGTGCTTACATGATGAGGAATTTGAAAAATGTTTACAATCTCTAAGAGGTAATTTAAGAATGATTAAACAGCAATACATTAGGACTGCTACTCAAGAGAGCATTTTTTTCAAAAAACAGGCAATATGATTGGAGAGAGACATGTGCATATGATTAAATTTGTAGTTATTAATGTTTAATACATTAATAATATTAATTATTCAAAAAAATTGAATTATTCATGTTCTGTTTGATTTGAATTCTACGTTCATTTGTTTAGCTTATAAACATTTACTTAATTTTATTTTCTATTCATCCTATTCCCTAAGATATGTTACTCAATTGTTTTTATGAACTGTGACTTGGAAAATATTTACTTATTTTATATTCAGACCTTCACTAATTCAGACTATTTCTTCCTTTTTTATCCTGATTATTCAGGATTTTATTGTTTTTCAAATCATGTTTATTTATTATTTTACTTTTTATATCTTATGTTTTCTTTTTAGGGAAATATGATTGATTTCATCTTTGTTGTGGACGATCCATTTGCTTGGCATGAGGCAAATCTTTCAAAAAATAGGCATCATTATTCATCATTAAAATTTGGCGGCCCACAATTTATAAGTCAATTTCAAATGCAGTATGGAGCTGGAGTATATTTTAATACATTAGTTTCAGTGGAAGACATGGTTAGTTTAGTAGGCCAGATTTTCTTCTGTTATAAAATTTTTAAAGTGGCATCTTCTAACCTCTGTATTAATTATATATTCAGAAAAGTAATTATTATTATTTTTTTATTTTCATTTATTTGAATAGGACAAGATAATACAAAGTAGGCCTTAAAATTAGAAACATGCAATTAGATTTAATAATAAGATTTGCACCTGGTGCCAAGATCATTGCCTTGTGCAATCCTGTGAGTCTGTATATAATTATTTTATTTTTAATTTATGTAAAATATGAAAAATAAATAAAGTTTTACTGATTTATTTCCAGAACTAACTACAAAGGACCAGAGGAGGTTGACTAATTTGCAAACTCCAGTATCATTTTACTGTATTTTGTGGCAAAATGTGGTTTGAATGTAGCATGAGTAATTTGCACTTGCAAGCCTTGGCATCCCTGAATAGTTGCCATTAGCTTTGATATAGCTTTATAATTATATCATATATATATGAGTATAGAGCTATATAAATAATTATGATTAAAATCAAATCATAATTATGTGTTTCTAATTTTCAGGGCCACTTTATACTGACCCACCCCATAACAATAGGAAATAAAACAAGCATAATGAGAGAAATGAAACAAATTTCTTTCTTTAGATTTGGACTTTATAAAATAGTTCCAGAAACACATAATTGGGAGAGACATGTGCATATGACTAGCTGAAATATTGCCCGAGCAATAATGTTTTTGTTTTTTAAGTATATCCTTTCCACTGCTCACCACTATATTGTTAATTTGACAATGATAAAATATCCACATAAACTTTTTAAATTTCAATTTCTGTGCCACTCTCTTATGGGGTTAGATAATTTAGAGATCTTCAATCCTTTCAAATCCAGTCCTGTTTTATATTTCACAAATTTTCTCTGATATTCCTTGGAGGTACTCATAATCCAGTCCAATTATTGGAGGTTTGAAGTTGTGAAACTCATGCTTAGTATCCAGAGCAAAGCTCCTGCAATCCTTATCTCTTACATCATGCAGTAGGAGTGATATCTGTTGAGGTTATTATTATTAGCATATGGTGCAAGGAAGCCTGAGGCTTATGCTGCACCAGCCAAAAAAAAAAATTTCTGGAAGGGGTGAGGGAGAGAGAGACAGAGAGATGGGAATCACCAAGAAAGAGAAGAATGATGATATCCCACTCAGAGTCCTGGGTGTGCTAAGCTCACCAGATGTGAGCCCCCTGGGGTTATGATGGGCATCATGGCAAGATCCAATATTCCTTACATGGAGGCATGACATAGCCAAGTGGTCAGGAGCCAGAGTGCAGTACACACTCTGAGTAGACTGTGGTTCAATCCCTCATGATTGCTAAATATGATTAACGATTGTGTTCATGATTCCTTATAAAGGAGTATAAACAACAACATTTATTTTGAGGATACAGCTCTAAAACAGTTTTCACAGATTGGCTGTTAGATAGTCCATTCGACCAAACCTATCAGTAATCCTTATAGGAGACATCCAGATCATAATCTGGTGTATAATCTTATTGTTTCTACTCAGACAGCTAATGACTGGAGAGGAAGTCCAAGTAATATGTATACAGGATGCATTGTTGGGGCCATGTTATATCAAGGAGATGGGTATGCCATATCCAAATGCTATGTGTATGCCATATCCAAAAATTTCATTAATTCATACATGTTTCCCCACCTTCTTTTAATTTATCTACCAAATGCATCATGAATAATCACACTAATAGAACAAATACTTATTTATCTGTCAAAACATCCTAAGCCTCCCAAAAATTTCCTCATCATTTTCACAAATATACATGGTCTCAGTTCCAATCTCAATGATGTTCATTTTCATCTATGATCTGCCGAGTCTGTTCTGACTTTTTCTGACAGAAACACAATTGTCGGTTGGCACAACCATTACCCATCTCAGTTGTCCTAATTATTTGCCCTATGATTCGTTTTTCTTCAAAGATGGTATGTGGCATGTGTTTTCTCTGATGTTCCTTGATAGAGCCATCCCTAATTTGGAATATCCTCTTATGTTCTGTGGCTTAGAATTTCTTTATCCCATTTTGTCAAATTCATCTGTTGCCTCTATTGTTCTTCCATCTCTACTAATTACATGGAACTCTTTAACTTCCTTTCTTTGAAATTTGAGTTTTTATAGTTTGTTTCCTAGCAGTGAGATAATTTTTTCTTGGTGATTTTAATATTCACAACTTTAGCTGGCTTCAGTTTTTTAGTTACATGGACCCGACTGGTTGCATTGTTGAGGCTCTTACTGTTACAAATGACCTTACGTGGGTTGTATGTTTACCTATCAGAATACCAGACAACTCTAACCACACACCCAGCATTCCTGATCTTGTTTTTACCGGCAACTCTTAAAAAGTCCATGATCAAATAGACGCTCCATTGGGTCTCTTTCCCAATGGAGCTTCCCTCTCTCATTGGCATTCTTAGCCTCCTGTCATTTGGTATGGGGTGAACTGCATGGTTTCTATTCTTCTTTTCTTCCAGTTCAGTGTTTGTTCAGATTCTATTAGTGAATTTATTCTTTTAGGGATGAAATCCATTATTCTGTGCTCCACCATAAATGCCATCCTTTATCTAAACTGGGATTTTCCAATAAATATGCATAGGTTGTTTAAGGTAAGAACAGCATATCACAACTGGCTTGTATCCAAATCACCAGCTTTGTTTTCTGCCTTCACGTAATAGGTGGTAGATGACTCTCATCAACTGGTGCAATACCACCACTTTGCGTATTGGAGGCTTGAAGTGGTGAAACCCATGTTTATTTCTAGAGCAAAGTTTCCAGCATCTCCCCCCCCCCCATACTTCTCCTTCAACCCATGCACGGTACTAAGTACTATAGGTTTTGATACCTTTCGTGTTTGGGGTTTTCATAAAAAAAAAATAAATAAATAAATAACAGTTGTAAAACAGTTATTAATCAATCCAAACTTAATTTTGAACAGGCTATTTTGACAAACTTTCCATCTGTAATTACCTCTGTTACAACCTGATGGTTCTATTGCATTCTCAGCTAAAGATAAAGCTGACTTACTTATCATTCTATTTTTCTTCTGAATCATTCTGTGCCCCACCATGGTCTTCCGACAGAAGAATGTGAGAAGAATTCTACAGAGGAGGACGAGATTGGTGAGAGGAACAAAGTGGGTGTACTTACCAAGAAAGGCTTCAGTTCTGCAAATTGCGGTGTCTGGAGACTAGGCACCTGTGAGGCAATATGATTGAGGTGTTTAAGGCTTAGAATTGATTGAGCAGGTGCAATGCTGATGGGATTCTTCCTCTTGCTCAGACTGTGCACATGAGGGGACATAAATTAAAATTGAGGATGGATGGTTGCAGAAGCTTGCATTTTGCCAATGTGTAGCAGATCTCTAGAACAAACTTCCATCTGATGTTGTGGAAGTGTATAGCTTGAATAGATTCAAGGAAGAACTAGACAAACTGTTGAAGGGGATGGATAGGCAAAATGAGAAGGGTGTTTTTTTTTTGGCTGATTCTGTATAAGCTTACTTTCTTGCATCATTCACCAATACTAATACTAAATTCTGAACAATCTTGATGCCAAGAAAGCTCCTGGTCTTGATGGCATTTCTCCACTTGTTGGAGAAATGCCATCAAAACATGTACTCCTTAGCTTGTTCTCCTTGTTCCTGTTCTGTATTTTTCTCTTCTGCTTGGAAATTTGCTCATATTAGCCAGTTCCTAAAAAGGGTGATAAATGCAATACCTCCCATCAAATTATCGCTCCATTGCACTTACTCTTTCCGTATTAATGGAGAAATCCATCAATTGCTAAGTCTTAAACTATCTTGTAACCTTCAATCCAATCAATGATTGCCAGTATGATGTTAATCAGTGTTGATCTACTGGTACTGTATTGGCTTATGTTACTCATCTTTGGACAAATTCAGTGTGAAAATGTTGAAACTCAAGCAGTTGTTCTTGATATTTCTAAGGCTTTTGATTGTGTTTGGCCTATAGGTCTTCTAAACTAGCTCCCATTGTACAGATTGCAACTGTTTTTTGCAATTGGATATTCAGTTTTCTGTCTGACTGCTCACTGGTGGAGATGGTAGATAGTTCTCTGTCTTCTCTAATAATGTTGGTAATAACTCTAATAACTCTCCAAACTTCAGTTCTTTTTTACATTAATGACTTTCTTCCACTGATTGGAAATTCTATCCATAATTTTGCTGACAATAGCACTGTATTTTTCACTTTCTACTTTTGAGAAACTTTGCTCTGCAAAAAAAAGTCTTCTTGAATATTCACCACCATTTCCTTAAATGCCAATAAACACATCACAAATATTTCTTCCTCAGTGATGCAGAGGAAGCAATTTGTGGGGGGGAGGAAGAGTTTTTCCCCCTTTTGCTCTTGTTATTTTTCTTCTGAACAGCTACTCACTCTGCACAAAATTTCAAATCTGGTGTACTATGGATTATTGTTCCCACATGTGGGACAGATCTCTCAAAACCTCTTTCAGTCTTCTAGACTCTATTAAAGGAGGCCATCAGGTTAATTAATGGCCCATCTTTTAAAAAGTCTCTTCACTCTGTGTCTCATAGACATTGTTTTAGTTGTAATGCCTTTTCCATAGATACTTACATTGACACTATTCTTTCTTCTGAATTGGCATCAAAAAGTTGCCTATCTTCAATAAATACTCCAATTTCTAGGCAAGCTCTCGTCTGCTTGCTGTAACTCAATCTTTCTCATTTGATCACTAATTTCTTCCTCTCCCCCTCCCAATAAAGAGTGCATGTTTTACATTCATATGTTACTACAACAAAATGCCCACTGCTCATTGTTTATAAGTTCTGTTGTAAAAAAAAAAAAAATAGAGTTGTAAAATTTTGGGTGGTTGTACCTCAACATAAAAAGATTTTTTATTTTTTAATCTCAAATTCATTCTTCCATAGAATGCTGTTTTCACATCTAGGGCAATTTTCCCAAAACCTTTCACAAATCCAAACTCTATTCAGAGGAGAACAGTCTTGTTAAACTAAAGACTTCTCATATATTCTTTGTTTTGTCACAGGCAGTTTCTGTCAAACATTTTTAGTTATTTCTATGGGCATTTTTTCCTGAATTGACATGTCTAATTTTATCATTTTCTTCCAAATAACTTACAACTCGTATGGCAACCAGCCAGCATCAATTCACACATTAGATCCAAACCCACCAAATCGATTCTTTTTCTTCTTCTTCTTTACCTTCACTTGTTCCTTTCTCTGAAACAATCTTTTTTTCATATAAATTTTCTAAAAATTATAACATGTAGAAATTCAAGACCAGTGTCAACAATTTTTTTTCTGATCAATGGACTCGTCCACAACTCTAGAATTGCTATATTTGGAATTGCCATTTAAAAAATTTAAATATTATGCTGAATATTAATATTTTATTAAGAATCAATTCTCCCATTTGATTCTTAATAAAATTCATCATCATTTAACATTTTCATCATAAATATTTAATCATTTATTTATAGTTGATCAAATGATTAAATATTACTATATGTAGTTAGTATGTTTTGCTAATTAAAGATGCTGTTAGTTGATAAAATAAAAGCAAAATGATGTCTGTAATGTAAAGTATTACAGCTGGACATTTAATGTTCGAACAATGCATTTCAAGGGTTCATGAAAAATTTCAGATCTATCGTACTGTGCAAGATGTGTGGAAGCAAGGATCTGGGAGACTGTGCTTATCGTTGGGTGAGGAAAATTCTGATATGGTGTTGCAATAATTTGTATGAACACCATGAAAATCTGCAAGGTGTGTTGTTTGTGAGATTGGAATCAGCAGATCTGTATACATTGCATTCTCAAAAGAGCCAAGTGAAAATCCTATGTGGCAAGATTCCTACATGATATGAATGAAAATGATCCTGATCACCAATCTCAGTTTTGTTAATGGCTTAAAGTGAATATTTTTGGACAACGTTGTTTGGTCAGATGAGGTAATATTCAAGCTCCATGCTACAATGAATAAAAAGGTGAACTTTTTGTTCATTGTAACAAAAAATACACATTTATGTGTATATTTTTTATCCTGTAGAGAAAGCTGTGAATTAATCAAGTGTTAATCTGGTGTGGTGCCTCATCCAGGAGAATTGTTGACAGGTACTTTTTTTTAAAGGATAGTTACCAGAGATATGTATCCATTGTGCTTGCCATTTATGAGGATGAATTGGTGTACTACCAACAGAATAGGGCATCCTCACATTATTATCATCATGCTAGGACCTATTTTGATAATCATTTCGCAGACTGGTGGAATAGCCAAGAGGGAAGTATCGAGTATCCCCCATGTTCACCCAGTTAAACTCCACTCGACTTTTATTTGTGGGGCTTCCTCAAAGTAGTATACAGTAGAAAACTAGCCATACTTCAACAATTAAATAATGAAATTAAACAAGTATGTGAAACTATCTCAGCAGTTATATCCCCAGAGAATATTTGTCATTCAGCTTTTGCTGCAGTGAACGGTGTCTAGGCACCATTCACTGCAGCTAACTTTTAGGCACTGTTTCCCCATAAAAAGCAAGTGGTGGACAATTTGAACATTTTCACTAGTTCACCATTTACCACGTTGCTTTTGCACACATACCCCATAATAACCCCACATACCCCATAATAGTTTCTGAGGTTTGTAATTAATTTTATTTCCTAAAATGTGCACACATCTTTTTGAGATGCTATGTACCATTAAATAAGTAATTCAGACTCATTGAAAATTATAGCTCTGTTTTATTTAACTATTAAATAAGATACACAACCCATTTTTTGAAGGATAAATTAAAAGGAAAAAAAAAAGGGTAAATAGTGAATTCCTCTCTAGAATAGTAGCAGTTACCACCTCCAGATATATTACTCTATAACTATTTCTTTCCATTACTAGTCTTTTGTAGTAATTATTGTATCATAGCAGTTTAAAACAAAAACTAACCCCATTCAGGTAGTTACATGGGCTTTTAAATCCTTATTTCAAGTGTTTTTAGGTAATTAAAAAACTGTAAATGATATTTGTTGTGAATTGTTGTGTAATTATAAAAATTTAAGTTGTCTTGAATTACACTTTTTACATCACTTCTCAATTCCCCCTACTAATAATTAGATGCTGTTATTGATAAACAAGGAGTGAGGGTTCACCAGGACAATGATAGTGAACTTTTTTCTGGCTTGTATACCAAAAAAAGGCTGAAACAATATAACAGTTTTTGCATGTCACAGAAAATTCTGACTAAACTTAATGACTAGCCTGTATTGATATTATAGAAATTTCTAATAAAAATAAATTTCTCGAGTTTCTAATGAAAAATAAAATTTCTTCAGTTTCTAATGAAAAATAAAATTTCTTGAGTTTAGTCCTAAACTGGAGAATTTTGCATTTTGTGCATAATTTTTTGCACAATTACATTATGGTTTTCACCACTAAATGTGGTTGATAAACCAGAAAATGAGTTTGTCTTCAAATTAAAAAATATTTTTTATAATATAAACTGTTTATGGGTGGCTGTATGCTCGTACATTTTCTTATTGGCATGCACAATGCCAATAAGAAAACTGGCATTATGCATGCCAATTTTCTTATATTCTGGTGCACTAGAATATAAGTATAATGGAATAATGCTGTTAAGGAAGATGGATCATGAAGGATTGCTATGGTTAGTTTGTTGTTTCTTGAATTTTCATTGTTGTATCATCCCATTTTGCCCATCCATTCAGCAAACAGAAAGTGGAATTGTACATAAGAGAAGAAAATAAGTTTATTTTATATTGAATTTTAGCTACTCTTTCTTTTTGTCTACATGATATAATGTTTTATTAATGAATAAAAATTTATTCTCTTTTAAATAACATTATTATTTCATATACCTTGCACAAAAATAAAATTTAACCAAAAAAAACTGTGCTACAACTTTTTTGTTTGCCATTTTCAGAATAGCTGTTTTTAGTTGAGAGTAGCTTATTTTATAAATATTACTAAAAAAAGTGAAAATTATTAATTTGTGTTATTACTCTTATATTTTACTGTTATATTTATTATATTTTACTCAGATAATTAAGTATGGTGTTGTAAGCAAGGAGCAGTTCATTGCAGATCTATTGGATTGGGAAACAATGTATCTTAGTGGTCGGCTTCATAAACCTGTGAGTATCATATATCAGTATTGTCCTGATATAAATAACATTATTATTTATATCAAAATAATGTTAAATAAATAAATTTCATTTATTTTTGATAAAGCTGAGGCCGGAAGAGTTTGCATTTTCATTATGCTGCATACATATTGAATTAATTATTAAGGGCAGCCAGATTTTCTGCCACAGTTTACAATGGACCATTGCACTTTTTGTGGCAGTATATGGTCTCAAACCTACAACTTCCTTACTTATGGCCACATATACTAATTACTGGACCAAGCCAGCCTTATAACTTGGGTTTTATCATTCACTGAAAAACATTAGATGTAATTTGTTTGTTTTTTTTTTCAAATAATAATTTTTTTTTGCAATATGTTGAAAATAGTTTTAATCTCCCTCCCCTTTTTTAAGTTACTGAGAATAGATCAAATTACTTGCATTTCAACAAGTATAGATGTCAAAATGAATCCTATTCAACCAGGGGTGTATTCAGGGGGGGAAGAGGGGACATATGCCCTCCCTTAACCAAAAATTCGAAATTAAAGAAAAAGAATGCAGGGGACATTTCACTTCTCTATTTTCTCAAGGGGTTTTCAGTGTATGAAGAGCTAACTGAAAGACAATCTCCAGAAAAACCAATGATTTTTTCAGTGGCGTAACTATGCCAAGCAGCTGCATTTGGGCCCAGTCTTGAAAGGAGACTATTAAGTTTTGAAGACAGATTCATTTCTCAAGACAATTAATGAATTTCATTAATAAACGAGAATTTTTTTTAAAAAATTAAATGTAACACATTCTTATCAGCACAGCGACTGGCTGTCCGAGTATTGTTTTGACTATGCCGCACTTATAGAAATAGTATCAAATAAAAGATAGTCATGAAATATTCAGCAAAACCAGTGCCAAATATACATATACACAGTGTGTACATCAAATCTGATTTTATCCTAGTGTTGAATTTATTTTACATTTTTTGTGTGTATGGGGACACTGATTGTTGTCGGAGAGCAATATGTTTTATTTTACAATACACAAATTTGTCACATAACAGTCTAGCTATATGGCCAGTGTTGTCGTTTTAGTGACTTAGATTTGTTTTTTTTTTCTTTCTTTTTTTTTTTTTTTTTTATCTGAAATGAAAAACTACAAGGAGTATGAATGAGTTATTACTATGCTAACCAGAGACACATCTAAATTGCCTATCCCGATGACGATCTGTAAGTGATCGATGCAGTGGGAGGAACCCTTTGTATTATTAGCATTTATCTCATGGTGTTGAGAGTGCAAATTAAACAATGACAAGGAAGAGTAAAACGTCTACTTCAGTCACCCCAAAATTAGTGGGTTTCGATCGCACAAGTTGTTTGTCCAACATGTCACTCCAAAGCATGCAGTTTCATTAAATTTATGGTTTTGAGGTCCTTTGCCATTTTCACAACAACATTCTACCCTTGTCTATTGCTTTCTTTCTATACAGCCAACAAGACTAGACTTTATCACTTTTAATACATTTTATAACCTTTTTATATGTACTGTGTCTGTTCTGTTTTCGCTTGTGGTGGGAAAATTTGTTGCAAAGTCGTTTGAAAGAGAAACTGGGGAAACAAGAGTGGGAGATGAAACAAAAAAATTCCCCCAATTGAATATTTTCATTTTGCTTTATTGGCACAGAAAGAAAGCTCTGCAGCTCTTATCATGTACTATTCTGTGGTTCTGCATTGTCAAGTATAGTTATTTTACATTTTCAAGTTTCTCAGAGCACAAAAAAAATTTGCCCGTTACAAGCATTCTTTTCTAACCTGTGATATAAAGGCTGAAAGTGTAAGTTAATTTATTATTCCAGTTTTCATTAGTTTACATGATGGACCATTCACAAACAGAAGCAGCCTTACTGGGGAAACACCGGTGGGCCGGAGGCTGGAGACTAATGCGCAATTGCATGGCCATAAACACTGTTGTGAGGCCACTAAAAGTTTTCCCCAGTAAGAATTTTTGACCCACCTTTGTTCACAAATTTTGAATGATCCACGATGTTGGCAATAGTCGAACGTTGCCCAGTTTTGATACTAATGTTACTCATTGCTGTAGATTTCTTATTTTTTTATTTTTTACTATTCTTTGCATTTTGTTACAAATTGACAGAACGATCTGTGATTTTTTTACTTTGGTGTCAGTAATTTTTTTTTTTTTTTTTTTATATTATTGAAAACCTATTGCTGGATCATTTACAGATTATAGAAAGATGTAATATGAATTTAAAAAAGTTATTTTTCTTGTCTTTGCCATTTTTCCTCTTTTGCACGCAGTAAACGATGAATTCGCACCTCTGAACAGAGAAATGTGCATTGATTTGCTTTATGTTCGCGATGCAATGCCAACTTTGTAGTGATTCTGTAATAAGTTATTTTATGAATGATTTTCCTGTTTATGCTCCAGGCGACCACACAGTCAAAGGAGTTCACAAGATAGGGAGAATAGAAGAAATGCCACTGTATTGAATGGGTATGGGCGCCAGCAGAATATTTTGAAAGGTGGTACATGTGGAAATTTTTTGTTCACCAAATTTTCGAATACATGCAATATTTAAATTGTAAAATTTGGCTGATTTACGTGTACAGCTGATCCAACGTTTCGTGATCAGTGGGAGAAAGGACTTGTATTTTAAAAGAAAGAATTTGTACTGTTTTAATGTTTCAATAAATTAATGAAAATATTAAAAATTGTGTATTAATTCGAAATCCAAAGGTGGTACACTTGCACCATGCTGCTGGCATCCACGGTCACAGGCTTGAACCCGGGTCACTCGAAGTACGCGTACTTATGCACTCTCGCACTTGATCACTCAGCTTCAATGGCCTTCATGTAAGCATATTTATTATTCCAGTTTTCATAAGTTTACATTCACAAATTATGAATGGTCCATGACGTCTCAAACAATTCAAGAGAACGGTTTATAATTTTATTACTCTGATGACAGTAATTTTTTTTTTTTTTTTAATTGAAAATTCATTGCTGGATCATTTACAGACCAGAGAAAAATATTATAATATGAATTTCTACCAATCATTCAGAATGCTTCAACTTCCTTTCTTTGAAATTCAAAGGTATAATTTTCCTAATATGGAGGGTCACTTTAGGTTGGTTCACTTTGCGAATTACTGGAGTAGAAACAAAGATGCAGTAACTTAAATCATTTCTGCATGCAAACCACTGTTCTGAATAGGTTTAAGTGTTGACAAAAACTTGCCCTTTTTTGTTTGTAATGATTCAATTACTTTGAATAGGTAACTAATTTTTTTTTTGCTTATGAATTTTCATATTAAACTATAGTATGTAATTTTGCCCCTTTTTGAAAATGAGCAAAAAATATAGTCAACACTTTTGTGATTAATGGCTCAAAGATGTTAAATCTAAGAACTGGCTCTGCAAATTAGACAATGATTATTTAAAATGTTTTTGTAAATATTGTAAATACATGCTGACAGCCAAATTAAGTGATTTTGAAAGGCATTGCAATACAAATGAATCACAAGAAAGCCAAAGAGAGACCTTAGTTTTCAACATCAGAGTATTGCTGTTCAAGAAAATTGGCAATACAGAACGTGCAACGGCAGAAACCAGCACAGCATTTTCATAGGAGGATGGAGGTTTTGTGGGACCCTCTTTAAGAAAAAGATTGCAAAATTTCTTTGTATTTTTTTAAAGCTGATGGTCACTCAAACCATGGGCACCGGCAGCATGGTGCAAAGTGTGCCATCTTGCACCATGGACATCCGAAGTCCAAAGGTGGTACACTTGCACCGCCTTTGGATATCAAAGTAATACACAATTTTTAATATTTTCATTAATTTATTGAAACATTAAAACAATACAAGTCCTTTCTCCCACCAATCACAAAATGTTGGCTCAGCTGTACACGTTTTGCATTTTTCCCCCAAAATTTGGTGAACAAAAATTTATTCCCACATGCACCACCTTTCAAAATATCCTGCGGGTGCCCATGACTCCAACGCTACCCAACACGACAGTGTGACGGAGGGGAAGTTGGAATGGAAAGAGACAGCAGTGTTAAAATATCTTACTTTTGCAAATCATACAAAAACATGACCATGGGAACATATTGTTAGGGCCCTCCCAGGGCCTTGAAGGGGCCCGTGCGGATGAGGGGCCCTGAAGCTTAAACTTCACTGTAAATCTGCCTCTGCACTTACTTCTATCATTCTTTCCTTTTATAATTTTCTTATATACACGTGTATTTCATAAACTTGTTTGTTCCATGTGTTCTATTGCCAGATGTTTGGAAATAATATATTATTGTCATTTTTTGTGATTAATACGTATTATTATTCACATGCTTTCCTAATATTCAAATAAAGATAATAATCAATAAAACATGTGTGTGGATAAGTGTTCCTAGGTGTATATAAAAAAAAAAAAAACATTCAAACACCTGGCTGCCATGCCCCCCCCCCCTCACTATGATATCTGGATATGCCACTGTGTTCAACCAGCAATGTTGTTGCTGGTTGTATGTAGGTTTCTTGTTATATCAACCATTATGGTCTTAGTGGAGTACTATTTTATCTGTATACTGGGTGTGTGTTCACAGGCTTATGTGTGCATTGTATGAGCTGAAAAACATGGAGATAAATCGTATTCCCTCCACCTGAGTTGGTCATCCCATTTTGGGATGACCAACTCAGGTGGAGTGAATAGGATCATCCCATTTTAAACAAGGTTGGTCATCCCATTTTGGGATGACCAACCTTGTTTAAAATTTTTAAGTTAGCATTAGTAGAGGTACATGAGGCCTCCAGACCTGTATGCAGTACTTTGCATTTGTCAAAGTTAAACTTCAGCTGCCACTTCCCAGCCCAACTTTTATAGATCCTGTTCTTGTCGCATACTGTCATTAACCCTGCCAACCTTTATATCATCTATAAACTTGGACATTAAGCCTGATATACCTTCATCAGGGACTCCACTAATAACATTAGGCATGAGCAGTGTCTATTGATTACCACTCTCTCTTCTCCCACTCAACTATCCTTTTATACATTGTAGCAACTTTCCCTTAATGCAATACTGCTCCAGTTTGTACAGTAGTTTTCCATGTGCAACAGAATCAAAAACTTTCCTGAAATCGAAGTATATGATATTAAAATTATATTTTGCATCCAGTTCCTTTGTGACCATATCATAATATCAAATCAAATTTTTCAGACAAGACTTCTCCTTAACAAACCCATGCTGTGTCTGAATTATTACTGCAGTCTTATCTAGATGATCCTGCGATGCTTCTTTAACCAGTGACTCCATTATCATCCCTGGAACAGAAGTTAAACTAACAGGTCCATAATTACTCGTGTCACCCTTTGATCCCCCTTTGTGAATTGGACATATATTTGCACATCTCCGGTCCATGAGACCTCCCCCTGAGTCCAAGGATGCTCTCATAATTATGCCACTTCCTTTAATATAACTGGATTGGATATATAACTGGATAATATAACTTTCTTAAAGGGCGCCTGGGGTGGATGGTACCCTTCTTAAGTTAAAATAATTATATGTAAAAATTAAAATAATGTTAAAATAAGAAAGGTTAAATAATTTTAATTTAAAATTTCTTTATTATTATTATTTTTTTCGAAAACCTTTATTGGATACACTATGCATGCACCAGTGTGCCATCAAAGAGTCGTTGTTGTTGTGGTTTAAAAAAATGCATGTTATTCATAATTGTATCCCTTTTAATGTTACAGCAACTGATGGCATTGCAACTACCACAAGTTTAAATTCTTTCTAGTTTTTACTTTGAAAAAACTGAATGGTGAAGAATATACACCGGTGCACCTGCTCCTGTGCTGACTTCAGTGTTAAAATCAGTATGAAAAATAACATTGTTTGTAATGTTAGGAGTGTACATCACAGTTCCATTTCACCCCAACTAAACCATAAGGAAAAAATTAGGAATTTTTGTTGATTTCTCCCTTTGAAATCAATTGTGGTGCTTGTTTTCAGTCAAATTTTATTACATGTATTTCCTGGGTTTTAATTGTGTATGATCTTCCAGAATCATACTTGGATATAATGGTGTATTGCTTGCCAACATTTTCATGCAGTCGATCAGTAGAGGGATCCACACGTGGCAAGATACAATTAACAAAACTTGATAATTTCACGAAACATTATAATGCCAAGTAGGCATATTGTGTTCTTGTAACTGCAAATCAGAAAAATAAGTTTTATTATCTCTTTTTGCCAAACTGGCCAGATGGAATAGTTTCACAAAAAAGTTAGATTAAGGAAAGTATGAAATGAAGGGAAATGAACAACTCATTGGCAATATTAGTAATGACAGTATATAGAATTGAAGGAACTAGCTCCTACTCCACACAAATATTGAAGGTTCCATGTTTGTACGGCAGATTCCAATGTTAAGTAAAAATGATTTCGAATAAAGAAACCTACGTACATTCCATTATGGAGGTTGCAATTTTGCAGAGGTGACAAAATTTTGCAAACTACTTCACATCACTATTCATATAAGCACAGCTTGGAAACTAGGCACCTTGGAGGAGATTTGATTGAGGTGTTTAAGGCTCTGAGAGGCTAAAGTAGTAGTAGAGGCAAGTGATGCAAGAAAGTAAGCTTATGTAGCATCAGCCAAAAAAAAAAAAACCTTTCACAAATCCATTCCCTCTAAACATTTGTCTAATTCCTCCTTGAATTTATTTAAGCTATCAGCTTCCACAACAACAGATGGAAGTTTGTTCCAGCAATCAACTACCAGCTGGCTAAAGGCAAATTTCTGCACTTCTGTTCTATAACTGTCTTTCCTCAATTTGAATTTATGCCCCTCGATTTTGAATTTATAAAAGTTCATAATCTGAGCAAGCAGAAGAATCCCATCAGAATTGAGCCTGCTCAACCCATTCAAGGCCCTTATACACCTCAATCAGATCACCTCGCAGGTGCCTAGTCTCCAGACACTGCAATGTGCAGAACGTAAGCCTTTCTTGGTAAGACCACCCCTTCATTCCCCTCACAAATCTTGTTGCCCTTCTGTGTATTCACTCAAGCAACTCTACATCCTTCCTAAAATGAGGCCTCCAGACCTGTACGCAGTACTCAAGGCATGGCTTGACCATTGCCTTAGACAAAGGGATAATCACCTCCTTTTCCCTAATAGCAAATTCCTGTATATCATTGACAATACCCCATGACCTGCTCTGGCAGCCTGTCTGCACTGCCCTGAAGATTTCATATCTGACTACACAATTATTTCCAGTTCTTTTTCATTTTCTACCACCCTAAGGGTAGTACCACACAGTTGTACGTTTCTCTGGAAAATACTTCTATCCATATGTAGTACTTTGCATTTGTCAGTGTTGAACTTCAGTTGCCACTTCTCAGCCCATCTGCCCAACTTTTCTAGATCTTGTTGCAGTAGCACACTGCCATTACTGTCATTAACAACCCTGCCAATCTTTGTATCATCTGCAAACTTCGACATTAAGCCTGATATACCTTCATCAATATCATTGATAAATATACAAAACGACAGTGGGCCCAACACCAAACCCTGGGGGACTCCACTAATTACATTAGTCCACAAAGAGCAGTAAAATGAACGAGGACGAAATTTTCACGGTTATAAATGATTCTAGAACTAGGGACCATAAATTCAAGTTATGGGGAGGAGAAATTTAGACTGAATTGCAGGAAGTTTTATTTTAGCCAGCAAGTTATAAATTACTGGGATAAGTTACCTACATGGGTGGTGTTGAGGCTGACAATTTAAGGAAATTCAAAGGTCAGCTGGATAGTTACCTAAGGAGAAGGGAAATGCATATGTTGTCTATTTCCTTGTTTTTTGTTATTTATTAATATTTATTTTTTTTTGTTATTTAATATTTATTTTGTTTAAATTTTTTATTATTATTTTATTATTATTATTATTATTTTTTTTTTTGACTGGTGCAGCATAAGCCTAAGGCTTCCTTGCACCATATGGTTAATACTAATACTAAGCCACATTGAACTGCCAGATCTTTTCTTATTCCCCCCCCCTTTATGCACTACCATTGTTTGTGGTTCTTTTTTTTTTTGTGTAAACCCCAAACACGAGAGGTATTAGAACCTATAGTACTTAGTACCATGCTTGGGTTGAAGGTTGAGAAGACGAAAGAAGATATTTGTTGACATTGAACTTGAACTTCTGTAGACTGTAATTTTCAGGAAATACGTATGAAGGAAGGTTGTATCAGAAAACAACAGTTGAATGAATAAACGAGGAAGATGAAAAATTGGTTCTGTGAGTTTGTAGTTGGACAGTAAACAGATGTTGGCTAGTGGCGGCATGTGTTCAGATTGTTTTGAAAGAGACAGCGGGAATTATAGAAGCCAATTCAGAAGAACAGTGCCCATGGAAGTATCTGTAGAAGAGGCATGCAGCAGAAACATTCTCCACTCGCTGTCTATGAGACAGCGAGTGGAGAGACTCTGTTAGAGATGAATCATTAATTAACCTACCTGCCCTCTTCTGAATTGAATCAAGAAGCCTGAGAAAGGTTTTGGGGGCACCACCCCAGATGTGGGAACAATATTCCATGGCAGGGCAGATTTGCGATTTCTACTTAGTGAGCAGCTGTTTGGAAGAAAAGTAATGCCGAGAGCGAAAGAGAAAACCAAGTTTTTTAGATGCAGAGGAAACAATATTTGTAATGTGCTTGTGCCAAGAGAGATTAGAAGTCAGGGTAATCCCCAAAAGAGATATATCATTTTGCCTAGGAATCGGAGTGTCACTAAAGATAAGCATAGGAGCAGAAGAATCCTTTTTGCGAGATATAAGACAAGACCGAGTTTTAGAATGGTTTAAATCAACTAAGTTGTCTTTGCCCCACTGAAGAATTACCTGAAGATCGGCATTTAAGGAATTGGTAGCAGATTTTCGAGAAGTTAAAGCTGATTGAGCAGGGCAAGGTTTCTCAAAATGGAAAGTAGAATGCAATGTGCTATCATCGGCAAAACTATGGATAGGATTTCCAATCAATGGAAGAAGGTGATTAATATACAAGAGGAAAAGAGTGGGAGAAAGAACTGAACCTTGGGGGACACCGGCATTAGTGGAGAAGTTAGAAGACAGAGAGCCATCTACCATCACCCTCAGTGAGCGATCAGAGAGAAAACTGGATAACCAATTAGTAAAAACAGTTGGCAAACCATAAGATGGAAGCTTGTTTAGAAGACCTTTATGCCAAACACGATCGAAAGCCTTTGAGATGTCAAGAGCAACTACTTGTGTTTCACCGAACCTTTCCATTGAATTAGTCCATAAATGGGTAACATGAGCCCGAATATCACAAGTGGATCGACACTGATGGAATCCATACTGGCGATCGTTGATCCGATGGAAGGTTTTTAGGTAGTTTAGAGTTGGCGGTTAATTGATTTCTCCATTACTTTAGAAAGAGTAGAAGTATTTTAGCATTAGTAGAGGCATTTGATGCAAGAAAGCAAGCTTATGCAGCATCAGCCAAAAAAAAAGAAAAAAAAGAAAAAAAAAAAATCCACTTCACCCCTCTGTTCGTTCAAAATACCTGTCCAGCTGAGCCTTAAACTTATTTAGGCTATCAACTTCCATGACAAGGGATGGAAGTCTGTTCCACCAACCAACCACTCGCTGGCTAAAGGCAAATTTCCGCATGTCTATCCTACATCTGTCTTTCCTCAATTTGAATTTATGCCCTCTCAGGTGATTATTCTGAGCGAGAGGAAGAATCCCATCAGCATTGAGCATGCTCAAACCATTAAATGCTTTATACACCTCTATCAGATCACCTTGCTGGTGCCTAGTCTCCAGACACTGTAATTTGCAAAACTTAAGCCTTTCTTTGTAAGAGCACCCCTTTGTTCCATTCACTAATCTTGTTGCCCTTTTCTGTACTCGTTCCAGCAGCTCTACATCCTTCTTGAAATGAGGCCTCCAGACCTGTATACAGTACTCTAGGTGTGGCCTGACCATTGCCTTATACAAGGGAATAATCACCTCCTTATCCCTGCTAGAAAAATTCCTGTATATCATTGACAATACACCATGAGCTACTCTTGCAGCCCATCTGCACTGCTCAGAGAACTTCATATCTGCCTGCACAACCACCCCCAAGTCCCTTTCATTCTCTACCACTGTCAGTGTAGTACCACAGAGTTGATACATTGCTCTGGGGTTGCTGTTTCTCATGTGTAGTACTTTACATTTGTCAATGTTAAACTTCATTTGCCACCTCTCAGCCCATCTGCTCAATCTTTCCAGATCCTGTTGCAGCAGCATAGTGTCAGTAGTGTCCTTGACAACCCTGCCTACCTTTGTATCGTCTGCAAACTTCGACATTAAGCTTGATATACCATCATCAATATCATTTATGAATACAGAAAAGAATAATGGACCCAACACTGAGCCCTGAGGGACTCCACTAATAACATTAGTCCACGACGAGCAGTGTCCATTGATTACCACTCTCTGTCTTCTCCCCCTCAGCCACCCCTTTATCCACAGCAGCAATTTGCCTCCAATGTCACACTGCTCCAATTTGTGCAGCAGTCTTCCATGTGCAACAGTATCAAAAGCCTTTCTAAGATCCAAGTATATAATATCAAAGTTATTCCTTGCATCCAGTTCCTTTGTGACTGCATCATAGTATCCAATCAAATTGGTCCGACAAGACTTCCCCTTAACAAAACCATGCTGTGTCCGAGCTATAACTGAAGTCTTGTCTAAATGATCCTGCATTGCTTCTTTAACTAGTGCCTCCATTAATTTTCCTGGAACAGAAGTTAAACTCACAGGTCTATAATTACTTGTGTCAGCCTTTGATCCTCCTTTGTGAATTGGGGTCACATTTGCACATCTCCAGTCTGTGGGTACCTCCCCTGAGTCCAAGGAAGCTCTCATAATTATGGCTAAGGGTTTGCTTACTTCCTCTGCTTTTTTGTCTCTTGCTAAAGACATTAAATTTTCTCTTTATCTATGTTCTCACCTCTTTTACAGTCCTCATGGATCTGTTGCATCTTCATCCTGCATTTCTGTTAACTCTTGCATTGTGATGATCTTTATAAATCTTCTCCTGTTGTATAAACATAAACCACTGAATGCTGCACTTGGTTTTTTTTTATTAGAAAGTGATTAAAATAATCCATAATTTCGATGCCAAAAAGTATTGAGGTACTGAATGCATCTCTTCCTCTTCTTAAAACCTGTGCTACTGTTCTGTGTTGCTTTTCTTTTGACATGCAAATTTGCTGATATTAAGCCAATTCCTAAGAAAGGTGGCAAATCTGTGCTTTCAGTTACTTTGCAGCTGTTTCTGTTGTCATAAGTCTCAGAAAAATCAGACTTTTGATATGAAATGCATTTTCATGTTGAAGCAGAATTATTCTCTTATATGGCCAAACTTACTTTTAATGCTGCTTCAGGTTCTTTAGGTGGGATGTTGTAGGCCCTTCACTTTATTGTTTGTCCTTTCTGCATGATGCTTGCTAAGATTTATTAAATCTCTCCCTTCTTACATGACAGCTGTTAAAAGAATTGAAAGTTTTCAGAAGAAAGGATTTGTTACCTTAAGCAGAAATTAGAATTCTGGCTAGCCGTAGCCTAGTGGACAGGCGCGCGGGTGCATAAGTACGTGTACCTTGAGTGACCGGGGTTCAAGCCCGTGACTGCTGAATACGGTGCTGTTTCTTGTATTCTGTCTATCTTGTGAACTCCTCTGACCATTTGGTCGTCCCGGAGTATAAACAGATAATTTATTTTTTATTTAATTATATCTATATTGTTATAATACATGTGCAGATCTTTTAAGTTTCTCTTAATATGAGACATAGGTGTTGATCCAGTGTTTTCTTTTAGTTCTTTCTTTATCTAGGTTTTGGTAACTTTATGTATGATTTCAAAAGTTAATTAATACAGGTGAATCAGTTTTTATCTAAAAAGTGTCATGCTTTATTTCACAGGTTAACATTATAAAGGACACAGGAAAGCATGATATATCTGAAGCCTTAAAAATAAATCTACAGAGTGCACTACATACAGCCCTGCTATCACTGCCAGAAATGTTTTCTGAGGAATCAATGTTCGTAAAGATTGCTGGCCTCTCATATAGTGGTAATATAATCATATTTATTTTTAAATGCTATACATCATGGGTGGTTTGTATAGTTAGGCTTCTAGATTAGTTTGTCATATAAGCACACCTTGGACAAAAATTTAGTCACATGTGTAATTTTTCAATTAGTAATGTATAACTCCTCCTTTAGAATGAATAATTTCATGAATTCTTGTTGGTAAGGATTCAGCTAGATCTCTTAAATAGTTTATATCAATTAAGCTGTTCTGAAAACAATTGAGCCCACTGTTTTTTTTTGTTTTGCTGATGCTATATAAGCTTGCTTTCTTGCATCATTTGCCATTTATACTACTACTTCTATAATTCATTCAGATTTTGTGGATGCTGTTGTGTTTTCACTTTCTGTGCAAGATAGTTCCATTATTCTTTATGGGATTTAAATATGGTGACTTGGCTGGCCAATTTAAATACCCTGTCATTATTCCCATGTGTTCCTCTTGCTAGTTTAAAAACAGTAGAAGCCCCCACGAGTCGAATAGTTGTCATCCTACTTTGATTCTCGCAGCATCACAGTTTCCTCAGGATTCTGCTCTGTCTCCAGATCTGTTTCTAGGGGCTGCCCTCAGGGCTCTGTTCTTGGCCCTGTGTGCTGGAACATGGTCCTTGATGGGTGGCTCTCAGTTGATCGAGACAACATCCTTCAGATAGCTTATGCAGACGACCTTGCTATTCTGATTTTTGGTAATTCCCGCCGGGAGCTAGAGTGCAGAGCAAATGAAGTTCTAGAGGACTTGGATATCTGGTGTCAAACACATAAACTTCAAATTTCTACTAATAAAACAAAACAAATGTTGCTAAAAGGCTCTCTTGATGTGAATAGACCACCTGTGATTAAGTTGAATGGAGAAATGATTAGGAGCACTCAGCAGCATAAATACTTAGGAATTTATTTTGATGACCATCTTAATTTCAATTACCATGCAAAATATGTACTTCAGAAAATAAAAGCTATGACCTATAAAATTATTAAGATTACCAGGAGTACTTTTGGTGTAAAGAAATCTTCCATTAAATTATACTACTCTTGTATATTTATACCAATTGTGTGTTATGCGGCTGGGGCCTGGGGATACAGAATCGGTAACTCCCTTGTTCAAAAATATCTTACTCAAGCACAAAGATTCTTCCTTCTCGCTGTAAGTAGAGCTTGTCGAACTGTCTCTACAGCTGCTCTCCAGGTCCTCAGTCATCGACTGCCAATCCAGTATGAAGTAATGTTACATTATCTTTTATATTGTAGAAGAAAAAATATTCCTGCAATTGTAAAAGGCATAACATATAATACTGACCTGCAAGAAAATGTAGACATTAAAAGAATGAGAAATGAATGTTGTAGAGCATGGCAAAATACCTGGTCCACCTCTACTTTGGGTAGGGAGACCTTTAAGTTTTTTCCCGAGGTTGTTGATTATGACAAGAAAATGGACTGGTTCAATCCTGGTTTATACGTTACTTTTTTATATACCGGTCATGGAAGTCTTAACTTTAAATTGTTCTCACTAGGATTAAGTAACACTCCTCTCTGTAGTTGCGGTGCTCAAGAAACTGTTGAGCATCTCGTCTTTCATTGTCCTCTGTACGACGATTTAAGACTAGACTTTCAACTTCTCACAAATGTATTTGACTGCTCCGAACTGCCGAGATTGGTTAACTGTTCTGAATATTACACTGCCTTCTCCACCTATGCAGAGAAATTGTTTAAACGGAGAAAAAGAATTCTTGCTCCTGAGGTTCAGTAAAATGCTAAACTGTTTCTTTGGATTACACTTACCTGATGTATTGATTAGTCTGCTGGACTCCGAAGCCCAGTATTTCACTGTATCATCACTGTATATAGTCTTTTTATGTACCATCATTGTATATAGTGTTTTTATGTACCATCATTGTATATAGTCTTTTTATGTACCATCACTGTAAATAGTTTCTTCATGTATAATTAATCATTGTACTTTTCATGTATAATTAATCATTATAAATTGTGCACAATGTATAGATTACTTTCAGCGGCGAATAGGGGAAACCCTGGAGCCCGCCAAAAAAAATAATAAAATACTTTGAACTTGAACTTGTCATCCTGGAATACAAGAGTATTGAAATCATGAATGTCTTTGAAATGTTCAGCAAAAGGCACAATATGATCAAAAAGCCTGCCTATACAGTATATTTGTATAGCCAGCCTGATTTACCCTGGTTAGTATGTCAAGTAGGGACCCAGTTAAAACATACTCAAAGCATCACTGACCCACCACCAGCTTGTACAGCACCTTGCACACAGTCTGGATGAAATGCCTCATTGCTTTTCCTGGCAGGCATCATTAGAGTATGGATGAAATGTGGATTCATTAGACCACATCACAGCTTTCAAATCATCAGCAGTCCAGTTTCTATGCCCATTTTAGCTGGGCTTTTTTTTATTTGCAGCCGTTAACATTAGTCTTTTTTGGGGACCCCACCCCAAAAATCCATGTTATATAATTCTCTTTGCAGTTTTCTCTCAAAAATCAGCTGATGAGGTGCTTGGTTAACTGTTTGCATCAGCTCTTGTCTTGTTTGAAATCATTTTTAATTTCTTAGATACAATATTCTTCATCATAATCACTTAGCAGACTTTAGACTACAATTCTTCTGCTTATTTGTGGTTTATTTGCAAACTATTCCTTAAAACTCTCATATTATTGTTCTATCGGGAACATCAGCAAATTCAGCTGCTTCTTTAATCAGATGTCCTTTAGACCTGCTGGATGTTATCACTCCTTTTTGATAATCACTAACACCTTTTCTGCAACCCAACGTTTGTGGTGGAAATTCTTGCTTCTCAGTCATAGCTGGTATAAATAGAAAAAATGGATTAACCTTATACTCTAATTTCAATGCTTTTGTGCTTCTACAAGCATTGAAGATATGTGTGTTCAATCTGTTATATGCCCTAAATACTGCAAGTGACTAATTTTTTGTTCAGTGTCCTGTGTTAGTCAGCCATTTGACTTTTTTTTTTTTTTTTTTTTTTTTGTATCATGTTGTGTTACCATTTTGATATTGTGAAGTAAATTTCCATGTAGTAATTTCAGTGTTCTTTGCAATATTATAAAATTTTCCGTTATTTATAAATATGACTTAAGTGATCCAGAGCAAAAATTAATTGCATAATTTAACGTTATGTGCTCCTGTCGCATTGACTTCGATCACATAGTATGTTCGAATTAATACTGATTGAGATCAGTGAGCAGTATCATACGGTACCACGAGAATCACTTAACTTTTAGCCAGGCGATCAGTTAAATTCACCAGACAGTGTACCCATTCGATAGATCCTAGGGAGACCGCTGGATTTAATTTACACTATGAGATTGTGTAATAATGCATTTGCACTATTAATACAATCAAGTTTTATAGGGCTATCCATCTATCATACAAACCATTGGTCAGTGTTGTGTACTGAAGCAACAGAGCACATATGCCACTGGATATGGAGTGAGATAGTTTTAGACAGGTAGCAAAAATGTAGTATCATTGTGTAATATGGTTTTTTAATTCAGAAAAGAAAGTGTTTAATTTTTAGCATTACCTGATGGCTACATCTTTTTTTTTTTTTACCTGCCATGAAAAATCATTAAAATATAACCAAACAGGTCTGCCTAAATAAACCAAACATCTATTGCACTGTACTGCAATTTTTTGTGCCATTAAAAAACCTATTCTTCATAGACTTATATCAAACACACTAAAAAACAGTAATTGCATCTACAAATGCATTTATTATTTTTAATTACATGCATTTACTGTTTCAGTACATTCTCTAACAGTTTAATTATGTTATTTAATAGAATTTTAACGTGCAATGGCATCAGTTTAATTCATAGCCATCTACCAGAGTAGTTAAATTGGCATTGTTTTAATTACATCTCATATTGTAAATACCTTCACAATGAGTTGCCATGGTATTGCACTACCTCAAATAAGTAATGCTTCACCACTGGAAGAGAATAATGTTACTTATTCTCGGTGGATACCACCACCCAGATGGCACTGTTTCGAAGCTTATTGGTCTCTCATCGGTGGGTGGGCAGGTATCTCTAGTGTTGCAATAGTGACAACCAAGTTATGAAGTATAACTCCACAATATGAGAGATGCCTGATAGCGTGCAGTAGTATAGACTAAAATATTTTAGGACAAGAGTGTGTGGTAGAATGACTAACGTATAGGATAGTGCAATGGCATCAATTTAATTTGTAGCCATCTACCAAAGCAGTTAAATTGGCATCGTTTTAGACGGTGCCAATTTAATTTTTTATTAACTATAAAAAAATATTTTATATTTAATGGAATTTTGTATTCCAAACTGGGTTGCATTTTAATGATATAACCTTGTATAAATTCCATTACCTGAAACTGTTAAATTTTTGATATATATTCTTAACCCAATTCAAAATGAGTACTGTAGCTCATATTTGTAGATTTAATGAATATTGTTTTAATTGTCTTTGTTATATTTTTATAGAAAGTTTTGTTATATGCTTTTATTTCCATTGCATGTCAAAAGACAGTATACATTCTCCAATGATTTTTAATATACTTGCCAACTTTTCTAGTTTCTTCAACAATCCTTATGGTTTATGTGCTTTATGATTTTTATGGAAAGTTTACTTTTCTTCTGATTTTGATCAAGTTTCTTTTTTTGAATGTGCACATACATTTTGGTTTTATTCTCAGAAATTCACGATTGCATCTTTCTATTTTGCAATATCCACTGCAGTTACATATCATAGAATAGAAATATGCAGTCATTGCCAGACCTTTAGAGTTCTTTCAGTGATTTTTTTTTTTTTTTAATGTTGCAGGTTAATTTTCCTAATAATTTTTTTACACATGCATTTACTGTTTCAGTACATTTTCTTAAAGATGTTGGAAATGTTCATCTTACTTAAAGATTGATTTAATTTCTGAGTATTGTTTTCTGTATTTGTATTAAGTGTCAGTCGCCTACTTTGGAAAAAAAAAAATTATGGGTTTTTCATTACCTAGTACTTTGCTTTTATTGTTGTGAAAAAGGTTATAATTTCGCTTTTCCCCTTAATTTCATTACTTTGAATACCAAAAACAATGAGTGGCAAAAATGAGAACTATTACTTTCAAGAATGGAACAGAATGAAATTAAGGTCATCCATTTCACTTAAAACTTCAGTCTATTTCAGTTTTAAAATGGATAAAATTCAGCATTTTCAATGAAGAGACAGTGCAGATTTCCTAAAAGAGAAAAGAAGACTATTCTTGAAAGATTTCAGTTCTGCATTCCTTATATCTGTGTGACACCATGTCTCTGATACCCCAACAATATCTGCCTTTGATGTTTTGAGCAATACTTCAAATTCATCAAATTTATTTACCAAACTCCTAGCATTGGTGTATACGCAAGTATCCATGCACCTGTTCCTATTCTTAGCTACCCTAACACAACCCATGTGTTTACTTGTACCGCAATGATTCCCAGCAGTCTCTGAAATACCCTGCATCTTGTTTTTCAGGCTGCTGCTCATTTCAGTAGAAGCAGTGCAAGAATCACTTTCACCTCTGCCAGTAGCTACTGTTAATCTATTAGTCCTTGTACCCCCCCCACAAGCTAGCAGTTTTCCAACCCACCTAACACTGCCTCAATAGCATCAGCAAATATTCTTGTACCCTTTCTATTTAAGTGTATCCCATCCCTGTAGAAGCAGTCTCTCCTGTTAACAAGTACAGACAAGGCTGAAAAAAATTCTAACCCTTGAGCCTTGCACAAATGTTTTTATATTTTTGTAACACAATTTTTGAAATAAAATAAGTAATTACACTAACCTGTAGTACTTATTTGTATATTATACTTTATTGTTGTTGGGTTCCCCCATAGCTAGGTTCTGACAGTGTGGGTGGCCCGGGTTCAATTCCGGTGTGGGCCCAAATTTATGGTGTTCACTCAGCATTGTGATGTGAAATGAGGAGCTATTTGTGAATGGGAAGCAGACACTGGTCACGAAACACAGCGATGGAAGTAAATTAGCTGATCACATGATGACCGGCCAAAGGCGTGTGGCTGGTCATCATTCTCTTACAGGCTGTTGCGACACGGACTTTACTTCAGTACTCTTCTTTATATTTCGCAGTATTGCAATGATTTTGCTTAAACAGATCGGTAAAAATAATTGTTTTTTTTTTTCTGATCATATTGATATATGCAAGGTTTTTTTTTTCTCTTTTTTCTTTTTTTGGCCTCTGGTATCCTTAAAGGGGTCCCTGCAAGAGCTTAGCACCTCAGGCCCCAAGAAGTGTAAGTGGGTCCTGGGTGCAAATCAGGCGAGTATGGAAGATATGGGGTAACCTCGTTTTCTTTAAAAAAAAATTTTGCCCATTTGTAGATCAATGGGGTGAAGTGTTGTCCTGATGGAAATGAATGTGATTCAGTTTGTGTGTATGTTTTTTCTGAAGTGTTGGAGTAACAGGAATATTTTCTTCAGAATTTCTTCATATGAGTTTCCTGTCATTGTAGTGCCTTTGGGTACACAGTATGTAAGGATTATTCCATCAATATCTCAGAAAAGAGAAACCATGATTTTCTCTGCACTTGCAGAAACACGGAACCTTTTGGGTGGTGGTGAATCAGTGTGCTTCCATTAGGGAGACCGATGTTTTGTTTCTGGACTGAAGAGTGGAACCCATGTCTTATCCATTGTGACAATTGAGGAGAAGAAAGATCCATTCATTCCAGCATCTCGAGTGAGTATTGCTTCACACAACTTTATATGATTGTCTTTTTTGTTCTTGGGAAAGCTGCCTTGGAACCCACCAAGTTGACACCTTGCTTATTTTGAGATCTCCATGGAGAATAGTATGGACAGATCCAACAGAAATGGCTGTAGCTGTTATAATTTCATCCAGTGTTGATCTTCTATCATCCAAAACCATTTCCTCAACCTGACAGATGTTGACCTAAGAACAACTGGTTTGACACTTTGGTTTTTGTGCTTCATTCTCACAGGACTCCTTTCCTCCATGAAACTTATACATTTTTTTTTACAGGTGTCTTTAAACATTTTTAAAGACACCTGTAAAAAAATGTTTTTTATAAACATTTTTTTTTACAGGTGTCTTTTTTTGATGCAGTGTCCCATGTGTTGTTGCATGCAACAGCACATGTATTGGGTTGCATGCCTCTTGCTGTTTACACAAGGTGTGCTACTCTTCTGGTTTAGTCTAGAAAAAGGTCATGTCAAAACAATAATGAAGAAACCTTGGCACATTATATTTTGCACACATGTTGAAGATATGTTATGTTGGATTTATTTTAAGAAAGATTTATATTTTAAGATATTAAAAGATAAATCTTTAAATTTCAGTATTGTTTTGTAAGGAGTATTCATAATAATCATTTCAGCTTTTTTATACATATTACTGAAATTAATTGCAGAACATCTTTTTTTTTTTTTTTTCTGAATGGAAAAATGACCCTAAAATTCAGAAATTTTCAATGGCCAATGTAAAATTAAACAAATAAAATAATGAAGTACTTTTACAACACATAAAATATTAATATGCCAACAATGCAAAATAATGTGGTCATATCTTAGTCAAAATATTTTGTATATATACTTTACACTGGCAAAAGATACTTTTAAGTTTACATGGACTAATTTGGAACAGTAACTAAAGAGATGAAGATACTGTGACATTAGCAAATGCCAAAGTATAAAATTTGCTTTGTTCATAGCTAAAATACAAACACAAATTTATTTTTTCTTTATTAGTCTGAATAGCTGGCATTGTGTACTGAAGTACATAAAATTACAATTTCATGTACTTCAGTACACAATGCCTGCTTTGTTAGGGTGATATTTACAGTTAAAGTAAGTTTGCTTAATTGATAAAATAATAAAGGTCTATACTCAGATTGCAAGTTAAAACTGTGAGTGAATACAGTAATGCAAAACACAAAATGAACACTGAATCCAACAAAATAATTTGAAATATACCTATGTAACAAGTCATATCTTGTTATGGGCATGAAAGTAAGTTTACTTTATAGATCTTTGGGTGCTAAATGCAGAAATAGTGCTTAATATGGCAGATTGGCTCTTGTTTTAAAAAAAAAAAATAGTTTTTTATATTGATACAAGGTATTTTTTATTTATATGGCAGTAAAATGTAGCTACGAACATACCTGTATCAAACACGGTACCTTTTCGCTTGTATTTAGTTCAGGAGCATCCCTTTTTCACCATCCAACAATAATTGGCTAAAATGCGGCACTCCATTTGTTTTTGTATCTTTGTTCTATCGCTGCATTGTCTTGATGGAAGCGCTCACCATGTTTCTCGCTGACAGCACTACAGTTTGAGATCTTCCAAGTAATGCGATCTTCCACAAGCTGCCTGTAGTTGCTGGCTTTTACATTTCCTAGAAAATCAGTTGAAACATTTTGAAAGGCTCTCCATGCTGATTTCTTGCTATCACTAGGGGCACATTCGAACCAATCAAGGCCTTATTTGTGGACCAATGAAAATGCCTGCTTTAATCTTCTCTGTACTAAGTCTTAGTACTTTCTCTTGCAAGTATTATGTGAATGCAGGACAATTCACTTCCAAAAGCCTTCATGAAATTTTTCGTGAGCCCCAGTTTGATGTAGAGCAGTGGAAGCAAAACTTTATTTGAATCTACCAGAGGGTCAAATGCTATGTTCTTCATTCCAGGTGTTAATGATTTTCATTGAGGCCAGCTCCTCTTCTCATAGTGCATATCCTTGGCATGAATATCCCACTTTCAGAGAAAGCAAGAATACTTTGTGTAATGCTTTTGTAGTCCTAATAAAATGGCAATTACCTTTGAATCACCACATATCTGCCACTCGTACTTCTGATAGTGTACACCTAAGAGGATGTTCTCCACATTTGCATATGTTTCTTTTTTGTGGATGGCATATGCAAGAAGTATTGAAGTCAGCATATTTCCATTGTGCAATAACAGTCTCAAGGTTAATCTTAGAAGCATATATAAATAGTTGTTATTCTTCGGGAACGTCCCTCATGTTCATTGCTGCCGTTAGACCATCAACATCCTTACAAACAGTGAGTTCACTTTTTGTGTGATAGAATTTATCATAATCTTTATTTTGAGTACGCAACTATCCGAAAATCCAGTTTCTATTCTCTATCCAATTTGCAGGAACTTTTAACTTTATTACACATACTTGGCAAATATGCAAATTTTGAAGAACTATTTCAATACTTGAACGCACAAAGTTATACAACCATCTCTGAAAGACATAATATACAATTTTCAGTCATAGGAAATTCATGAACAGGCACAATATGGCCCAGGAGGCCCTTGTGCCAAAAATCCTCAATTACAACAACATCTTGAGTACGAAATGTTGTCACTTTCACAGAATGATCTTGATTTCACTGTTGTAGCCGCAAGGCCAAAAGCTCTGCCTTATTCTTCAGTAATTTGAGATCCCTTATGAGATCATTAAGCTCACTTTCTGCAATCTTATGTAATTCAGAAGGATAAAGGTTTGGACAAATGGTGATGGTTGCTGTACTTCTTCGTGTATGAAGTTAATGTTCATCAGTGTCTTCATCAGAGTGTACAGAAAAATGGTCGAGTGGTTCAGGAATAGGTAGTACTTCACCGGAAGGCATGGGACGAATTGCAGATGGTATATTTGGGTATGTCACTGTCCCATTTTTTTCTTCATTGTCATCCCTTTTCCAATAGGAGGCACCATACGGAAGTAACAGTCTGTAACATGATTTGTTGTCTCCCTCCATATCATGAGCACCACGAAAGGCATAAAGCATCCCATTTGATTCCCCCACATGTTGAGATTTAATGAACAGATAGTGCAGCATACGCCGATGAGCCAAAACATCATGACCAGCTACCTAATATGATGTTGGTCCTCCACATGCAACCAAAACAGCTCATACCTGATTGAGGCATGGATGCTACAAGATTTCTAAATGTGTTTTGTGGTATCTGGTACCAACTTGTAACCAGCAGATCCTTTAACTCCTGTAAGGTCCATGGTTGAGATGCCACATATCAGAGTTGCTGTTCCAACACAAACTACAGATGCTTGATGTGATTGATGTCTGGGGAATTTGGAGGCCAGGGCAATACCTGGAAGTCTTCCTCATGTTCTGCGAACCAGTCTCGAACAATCCGGGCGATGTGGCATGGCGCATTATCCTGCTGAAAGACGGCACTGCCAGAGGGGAAGACCATTGCCACGAAAGAGTGTACCTGGTTAGCAGTGATGTTTAGGTAGGTGATAGATGTCAGAGTGCCGGGCACATGGATGACTGAACCCAGAATATCATCCAAAACATGACACCACAGGCTTGTTTTTGTTCCATGGTGCATCCAGGCGCCGTCACTTCCCCAAGTAAATGATGCGCACATACCCGACCGTCCACATGGGGCAACAGGAAACACGATTCATCAAACCAGATGACCTTCTTCCAGTCACTCAAGGTCCAGTTTCAAAGTTTGTGTGCCCATTGTAGGTGCTGTCGCCGGTGAACCGTGGTTAGCATGTGCACTCAGAGTGGCTTGTGGCTACCAGCCCCATTTTCAGCAGGGTTCAATCTGTGTGTTGTGACACATTACTCCCATCATCAGCATTCCAATTACTGGCGAGTTGTGCCACAGTCGCCCTTCTGTTGCCACGTACCATCCAAGAGAGCCTTTGCTCACCTCGAGCATTGATGAGCCATGGTCGTCCAACACCTTGCCAGCAGTTCATGGGTTTTCCCTCCTCGGACCACTTTTGGTAGGTACTAACCACGGTGGACTGTGCCCATTGTAGGTGCTGTTCACCAGCTGTGCCGTTTAGGATATGCACTGACCCAGTTGTCTGGCCATTACAATTTGGCCTTTGTCAAACTCACTTAAGTCTGCTGCCTTTCCCATCTGAAGAACAAGAGTAACACTGCTTAACAGAGCTCAGTATCAGGTGTTTTTTTATCTGTGTCCCGACCCGCACCATAGTTAACTTGCAGTTGCTTCGCTTTGCATAACGACTCGCTGGTCATAATTTTTTGGCTCATCGGTGTATGAGCCGAGCTCTGGTTGCCTACTTTACACCCAAAGTACAAGAAGTAGGGCTTTTTTATGGTTAGATTTGAGGGACGCTTTCTTGAAGCTAACGTTACTTCTCCACATATGTAACAGAAGTCATCTGGACTATTCACAAACTTACAGGCCATATTAACCTTAGACAACACAAATACTGCACAAAAAGTAGGAATCTCACAGAGAACATCTGTTAACTGAGAAAAAATCATCCAGTACCTAGCTGTATTTGAGGATTATTGCGACAGATTTGAAAACTCATTTCAGGCGACAACTTATGTGATCAGAGCGAGGCGACAGTTGCCGATCACGTGATAAGAGCATGGTGGTACTGAAACTGCAGTGTTGCCATTCTTATCTCCATTTCTTTTAAGGAATGGAGATAAGCAAAACCTTTATTAATTTATGCTGGATCTGATAATGACCTTAGTTTTTGCATTGCATCAGTGGTTTCTCCACAAATGAAATAAAAGTAAATTTGCACTGTTACTATATCAGATTTATTAACAATGTTTAATTCTGTACAGAGCAAAGTATTAATCTTTGCTACATGTTAACAAAAGGCTAAAAAATTACTTATGTAGAAACCCCCTCATTAATAAAAAAAAAAAAAAAAATTTCCACAATTATATATTTGAACATCATGTCTTCATCATCTTTTGTGGTCATTCATCCCAGATCAAGAGCCAGCTGAAGTTGCCCACCATAGCTTTATCCCATATTCCTTGATACCTCTGCTCCTTTTGTGAAATCACTCTTCATGCTCTTCACTAACCTTCCAGATGTGGTTTGAAGAAATCTAAGCAAGCGTGCAAGTAATATAGCTTGATTGACCCTCAGCATTCCATTTTTCTGTAATTTTCATTCAACTTGCCAACTATCTCTTTGTAATTTTCACTCTGATAATGTTACCAAGAAAGCTATTCATGAAAAGGCAAAATGACTGTCAGACATTACACTCAGCATCCATCATTTTTGTCATCCAGTTCTTGCGAGGCCCACATTTGCTTTCCTTATGGACCAGTAAATATGTCACCTTTTACTTTTGCATCAGACAGACAGTTTTTGAAAATCTTGAGGATCCAATGCTTTAACAAATTGTTTGGCCAGTCCCAGCTTAATATGAAGCTGTTTTTTGAAACCAAGATATTGTTTACTACATTGTGTGCCAGGCTGCAACTCAATTCCAGCAAACCCTTCTTTCTCCTGTAGTGCTGATTCTCTACTGTTCTGAAGGCAGAGGAAGTAAGGGAGCTTAATGAAACCACTTGCAAACACAAGGAACCCCAGCATAATGATGCCCACCCATAGACATCCCATTAATGCTGGTCATATTTGATCTTTAATGCATACTCCATGTTTCTGAAATCTTTAATATGAAGAGACTGCTTAACATGAATTGAAAGGTGTATATTCTCATTGCAAAGCAACACAGCTTTCAAGTTTTATACAAACTCTATGAAAAGATGTTACTCTTCGGATTATGACCAATACCAATTTCTCTATAAAGATCAATCAAATGAAAACAGCAGCAAAGGGATTCTGCAAAAATGTGCATAAGTGGCATGTATTTTTTTATACAGGGTGATTCACTACCAGTGCGACAAACTTGCAGGAGGTGTAGGTGGCACAAAGTCGAATCGGAATCACATAGCATTGCAGGGTCCGAAATGCCTTCGTCATGTGGTAGAGGACGTTGAACGGAACAGTGATCCCGCTGGAAGTCAGAATTTGCGAACCGGTTTCCGAGGCAGTAGGATGGACGAGTATTCAAACGTTGAACTGGCCGACATGCACCTCGCATATGGAGCTGCGGACTGTAATGGGCGCGCTGCTCTGCGCTTGTACCGGGAACGTTTCCCGCACAGGCATGCTCCTCATCATACGATTTTCGCACGTGTGCACAGAAGGTTACGTGAGACTGGTTGTTTCACGAGAGGTACCATGAATCGAGAGCGAACGATGAGGACGCCAGACAATGTCCTACGTCTTGTAGAAGGCAATCAGAGTACGAGTACACGAGCAATAGGCCAATGATTGGGTATTTCCCAATCCACTGTATGGAGGATACTGTCAACAAACCAAATGAGTTCATACCATCTGCAACGTGTCCAATCATTGGAGCCTGCAGATTATCCACTCCGGAGGACTTTTGCTACTTGGTTTCTTCAACAGAAACGGTCGCAAATGCTGACTTCCAGCGGGATCGCTGTTCACGTGACCTCCCGTTCAACGTCCTCTACCGCATGACGAAGGCATTTCGGACGCTGCAATGCTATGTGATTCCGATTAGTCTTTGTGCCCCCTACACCTCCTGCAAGTTTGTCGCACTGGTAGTGAATCACCCTGTATGTGGAAGTTATGCAAGTCTTGCACCTGGAATCTAGTGGATCCACTCTTTTCAGGTGCTCTGCATTGGATTTGGTTAGATCCATTTTGCTCACTACGTCATTTACTTCTTCTTGATTAAGGAATGTAGTGTTTTACTTGAACAGGCTTCTGTTGTGTAACCCCAATTATCTTGTTCACCAGATTCATCATCCAGTTCTAAAGACTCTGATCTTGATGGTGGATTTGGAATCGGCAGATCTTCATTATGACACCAGAGCAATGAGGATGGTATGTTAGTCAGTTAGGATACACTGATATATCTGCCATACAGATATATCAGTGTATCCTAACTGATATATTTGTATGGCAGATATTTCAAACTGATATATCTGCCATACAAAAATAGCAGTCATTTGATGGTTTATAGGTTCTCTCCATATTCAAGATATAGCACACAGCAGAAATGAGGTGCTCTTAATTCTTCTTGATCACTCATAGCCATTTCTATAATATTCACAAACATAGCAGAATAAGTCTGGAGGTAATTTACACCTTCATTTGATATCCCTAGGAAACTTAAAAAAAAAAAAAAAAAAAGGTATCAATTGTAAAATCTTATGAGTTCTGTATGAGGTAATTTTAACGTAGTAGGGGGATATCAACAGAAGGCTATCCTTTATGTGTGCTTTTTATTATTTATCATTGTAATTTACTTTTATTAAACATTTTTGTAGGTGACTTCAGAATGTTCTTTGGAGAAGATAAGCAAAAGGTTTCCAAAATTGTGAGGCCTCAGTTAGACAAGTTTAGATCATTATATGAACCTGCAATGAAAACAATGCCTCTATTACATTGGAATCATAGTGAGGGTAAAATTCAGGTAACAGTCTTCTATATATCAAACACTTATTTGTGATTATTAATACAGTGGATTCCGTTTATTTGGGTTAATCGGGGCAAATCTTAAAAAACATAAACCAATCGAAAATAGCCAGGGTTTACTTTGCTTAATTGGGACAGCATGCCGTTTAATCGGGGCAGGAGACCGCAGCACTGGAGATTACCCTACGATTGTTTCCGACGGTACCACGTGGTTCGGTTGAAATTCTGGTCACAACCATAAAACAATAAAAACAATTAGCAGTCACCTGTTTATTGGGGCTTTCTGTTAGTGAAATCTATCATAAACAGACAGTAAACTTGATCTTACTGAATTTGCGATAACACCGACAGCTGGAATTCTGTGGGTTATTATGGTGAAATCTTCAATCATATAAAAAAATTAATTTTCAGATCTTCTCTTCATTCGTATTTTTAAAGCTTTGTAACTCGTTACTCAGTTCTCACTTGCGCGTATTGTGTTACTTGCAATTTGTGTGTGCCGTGTTCTTTGTTATTGATTGCTTATCTTTTTACTGTTTTAAATTTTAACCCCCACCCACAAATGTCAGTGAACAGAAATGTCAACTAGTTCGTATGTACATATTACAGTACGTATTAATTATTCCAATTATCACACGTATATTCTTCTGATTTTCACGTATCATTTAATTTTTTAATTGGTAAGGTAATAAAGGGTAAATTTGTGCTTAATATATCTTTGCTTTTATAGCCTGTGGATAATATTCCTTCTATTTTTGCTGATTAGAATCACTGTTTAATAGAATTAAAATTCAATTCACAAATGTGATCACAATGACCGGCGCTTACTGCACTTCGTATAGCGAATGGTACTTTACTATGGTGACTCCATCGTAACGTGATTTGATTGTACAGTGAACCAATTGTAAAGGGGGAGTACACTGTATTTTTAACTATTTATGTGAAACTTTGGATAATTGGGGCAGCCGCTTAATCGGGCCAAAATGCACTAGTCCCGATGTGTCCCAAATAACCGGAATGGACTGTATAAGAATTGGCATATAGTATAGCATGGCTACATTCATCCTTGGCAAGCATGCTGAGTTTCTTTTCATTTTTAAACTTTATTCCTTTGCTTTTACACTATAGATGGTTTATACCAGTGATAAAAAAAAAAAAAAGAAACTGGTGGTTTTTCCAATCTATGTCACTTTGACAGAGATTGGAGATTTAATTATGCTGTCACTTGAGCTGTCACTTAAAATATTATTTGTTCAAAGTAATAGCTAAGAAAAGGATTAAAATTTGTTTGTCACAGAAGATTGCAAAATGAAAAACTCTTGCTTACATCTCCTTCAAAGACAGATTGAGTGTCAGAATGTGAACTTACCCTTTCTTCTCACATATCATCTTTAGTTTCAGTGAAACTAAAGAAGATATGCACTTTGTAGCCAGATTTAGACCTTAAATTATCCCGATAATTATGAAATCTCTGCGTTTATGTAAAAGAATCTCATAGGATTCTTTTGTACAACAGGGCCAGTTGGTATAGACCAGTGTTTTTCAACCTTTTTTCAATTATTATCCCCTACAGGACTTTTTTTTAGACAATTTTTTTCCCAAACCCCCCCCTCCATGAAATTTTAAACAAGAAAATACTTTATACTCACTATTTTTATTCAGTGGGATCCCTGAGCCTGATGCTTCTTAGCTAAAAGTTCAATGTTCGGTATGATGTTAATAAGTTTAATTCTAATGTCTCCTCTTGAACATATATTAATTCTGTTTCTTTCCTTTGTTAATATTTTTTTACCGAACTAAAGCCACTTTCAACCATATAAGAAGTTGGAAAACAAAGAAGTACTTTGGCTATTTCAGATGACATTGTTGGATAAAGAAGTTTAGTTGCTTTTGATCACAACTCAGCCATTCCCTTTTTTTGAATTTATATTTGCATTGTTATTTACATTTTAATTCAATGAGTTCTTCTTGAATTTCTTCATTAGCAGACCGAAAATCACATCCAATTGGATCTAACATCCATGGCTTCACTTCAAAAGAAAATAGATCTGAAAATCTGTTTCATTTCACCTTTTAAAGAACACAAATGATCTGAAAATTCTTAAGATCATTCTCGGTGAGACATTCATTGATTTCAGCTAACCCTTGCATACCATGAAATTGTTTTCTCATTAAATTGCTTTCAAATATTTCCAGTTTTTCAGTGAAGGCTTTTAATACGCATTTATAGTCTATCACTGTAATTAATTTCCCTTGAAATTGAAGTGATACCTCATTCAGTTTTCGAAAAATTCAAGCCATATAGTATAAGTTGTTTTTGTGTTTCTGATGATCTCCTTCGCTAAATCTGTGTTTCGTTCACTTTCTAAAAAACTAATTATTGTATCAAAAAGGTTTACAAATCTTGTAAGGCAGTTTCCTTTAGAAAGCCATCTCTGACTTTTGTATGTAAAAGAAGCCTTGCATACTGTTTTTCATTATCAACACAAAAATTTTTGAAAAGGCGATCATATTTGCTATGTGACTTTATTTTATTGATGGTTTTAATAACTGTACTGAGAGATTGATAAAGAACTGAACTAATATTTTTTGCAACCAGATGATGTCAGTGTATTGCAAGAACTTCGGGACATACTTCCTTTAGGTGGGCTATAAAACCTTTGTCTTCCAACTATGGAGGTAGTACCATCAGTGGCACAGGATACCAAATTTTCAAACAGTACTTATTTTTCATCAAACCATGTTTTTGCAGCAACAAAAATGGATGTTCCATTACAGTCAGTTTCTATAGATTTTACAAGCAACATCTCTTCTTGCAATTTACAATCATCATCAAAATAACGAACGTATGCCATTAAAAGGGCCTTATTGTCAGCAGTTGTGGATTCAACAATCTGAATAGAAAATTTTCTTGTTTTCAGTTTGTCAATTAGCTGCTCTTCAATGTTAACTGGCATCTTATCGATTCATCTTCAAATTGAATTGTTGCTCAAATGGAAATGCTTTTAAAATACCGGAAGGATTTTGATGCATCACTGTTGAAATTACAGTCTCTAATGCAGGCCGTATAACAGTTTTAAAAACCGTATGAGCACTACCAGTTTTTGCAATAATTTCTGCAATTTTATAAGAGGCAATCATTCCATCATCATTTGTTTATATGTTCTTCTTAAATAAGGAAGCAACAGTGTTACGTTGCTGAAAATTCTGTTTTAAATTTTTAAAATATTTGATATGTTTACCAACTTTATCAGGATGTTTCCTTTTTAAGTGATCTAAAAGTATCGATGGTTTCATAGCCTCTTTTGAAAAAAGAACTATTACATATAAGACACATGGACTGTCTTGGGTCAAATAGGCTTTCAATAAAAAAATAAACTAGATATTCATCCAGATACTGTTAACACTTTTTCTTTCCAGCACTTGACATGATTGATGATGTGTTGAATAACTACAAAGAATTAAATAATAAAATATAAACTATTTTTATTTAACTCTCACAGCCCATGTCTCTCACAAAAGCACTGTGGATCAAAAATAAACAACTTCCACAAGGAAACAATAAATCAATACTAATTGTTGCTTAGAAAGTAGAAACAATACTGTACATTGAAACACATCCATGCCTCATATATTGACCAAGGAAACAAAAGAATAAATAAATAAACCAAGTTCACCATGCTGCCGCCAAGGTTGCGACTGTCAGAAAGGCACAAACGGCAAGGGTTGCTGAGACATTGCCTCTGAAAGCACTTAGGCATTTAATGCCTATGAAAAAGCAAAGGTGGTTGAATTAAATCATGCCCACTATCTTTCTTTTATACCTATATGTCTCAGAGGAAAAGAAAACCCAATGAGAGAAATTAAATATTAAGGAATAAGATGTTGTTGGGTAGGGTTGAACTTTGGAGGGCCACAAATAATTGTAACATACACAATTTTTTTGCCTCCCAAAAACCAAATTTTGCCCCAATTGAGAATCCCTGATATAGACAGATGTACACTGGTGAGCCAAAACATTATGACCAGCAAGTCGTTATGCAAATTGAAGCAACTGTAGGTGAACTACAGTGCGTGCACGGCTTGGGACACAGTATAAAAAACACCCGATACTGAGTTTCGTTAATCAGTGTTACTCGTTTTCTTCAGGTGGGAAAGGCAGTGGACTTAAGTGAGTTTGACAGAGGCCAGATGACTGGGTCAGAGCATATCCGAAATGGCATGGCTGGTGGGATGCTCATGGTCAGCCATGGTTAGTACCTACCGAAAGTGGTCCAAGGAGGGGAAACCCACGAACCGCCGGCGAGGTGCTGGATGACCATGGCTCATTGATGCTTGAGGTGAGTGAAGGCTCTCCAGGATAGTACGTGGTAACAGAAGGGAATCTGTGGCACAACTAGCTGCTAATTGGAATGCTGGTGACGGGAATAACGTGTCACAACACAAAGTACATCAAACCTTGCTGAAAATGAGGCTGCATAGCTGCAGGCTGCCGCTCCAAGTGCCCATGCTAATCACGATTCACCGGCGACAGCGCCTACAATGGGCACGCGAGCATCGAAACTAGACCTTGAGTGATTAGAAGAAGGTCATCTGGTCCGATGAATCACGTTTCCTGTTGCACCATGTGGACGGCCAGGTATGTGTGCATCGTTTAACTGGGGAAGTGCATCTGTGGTTTGTGTTGGAACAGCAACTCTGATCTGTGGCATCTCAACCACAGACCTTACAGGAGTTAAAGGATCTGCTGGTAACGTGTTGGTACCAGATACCACAAGACATAATTAGAAATTTTGTAGTGGCCATGCCTCGCCGGGTACAAGCTGTTTTGGCTGCACGTGGAGGACCAACATCATATTAGGTAGGTCGTCATAATGTTTTGGCTCATCGGTGTGTTTCCATTATGAAGTAACACAGCTTTTAGTCTTAATTTTGAACAGGCAATGAAAAGCTTCCATTGTTGTGGTTTATGTTATTTTTAAGCAGCCCATCAGTATCCTACAATAGCAGAATAAATCTTTCACCAAAATATGAAGAAAGCTCTTTATGTTGTTTGTGGAATACAAATTTAGTTGTCTGTTTTTGCAGTAAATTCCACACCTTCAGCCTAGATCCCAAAATCTCTGCCTGCGGATTAGACAGATTTAAATCATGCACAAGATCATTTAATTCATTTTGAGTTATAAAATGAAGCTTCTTTGGGTAATGATTGGTCTAATGACTTATGGGATACTTAATTTTTTTTGCTTTCTTTCCTTCCATCTTTTTGAGTTATGCAAAAAATAACAGTCATTGACATGATTGGCTGGCTCCTTAGAGGTATACGATGCAGGTTATAACTTTGATATTATATACTTGGATCTTAGGAAGGCTTTTGATACTGTTGCACATGGAAGACTGCTGCACAAATTGGAGCAGTGTGGCATTGGAGGCAAATTGCTGCTATGGATAAAGGGATGGTTGAGGGGGAAGAAGACAGATTGGTAATCAATGGACAATGTTCATCGTGGACTAATGTTATTAGTGGAGTCCCTCAGGGTTCATCATCATAATATTGATGATGGTATATCAAGCTTAATGTCCAAGTTTGCAAACGATACAAAGGTTGGCAGGGTTGTTAAGGACACTACTGACGCTATGCTGCTGCAACAGGATCTGGAAAGGTTGAGAAGATGGGCTGAGAGGTGGCAAATGAAGTTTAACATTGACAAATGTAAAGTACTACATATGGGAAAACAGCAACCCCAGAGCAACGCATCAACTCTGTTGTACTACACTGACAGTGGTAGTGAATGAAAAGGACCTGGGGGTAATTGTGCAGGCAGATACGAAGTTCTCTGAGCAGTGCAGACGAGCTGCAAGAGAAGCTCATGGTGTCTTATTAATGATATACAGGAATTTTTCTAGCAGGGATAAGGAGGTGATTATTCCCTTGTATAAGGCAATGGTCAGGTCACACCTTGAGTACTGTATACAGGTCTGGAGGCCTCATTTCAAGAAGGATGTAGAGCTGCTGGAACGAGTACAGAGAAGGGCAACAAGGTTAGTGAATGGAACAAATTGTTGCTCTTACGAAGAAAGGCTTAAGTTTTGCAAATTACAGTGTCTGGAGACTAGGCACCAGCGAGGTGATCTGATAGAGGTGTATAAAGCCTTGAATGGTTTGAGCATGCTCAATGCTGATGGGATTCTGCCTCTTGCTCAGAATAATCACCTGAGAGGGCATAAATTCAAATTGAGGAAAGACAGATGTAGGATAGATATGCAGAAATTTGCCTTTAGCCAGCGGGTAGTTGGTTGGTGGAACAGACTTCCATACCTTGTTGTGGAAGTTGATAGCGTAAATAAATTTAAGGCTCAGTTGGACAGGTATTTTGAACGAACAGAGGGGTGAAGTGGAAGGTTTTTTTTTTTTTTTTTTTTTTGGCTGATGCTGCATAAGCTTGCTTTCTTGTATCATATGCCTCTACTAATGCTAATTACTTAGCTTTTCCTTAACTATTAATAAATATCTTTGTTTATATTTCTATTTGTGATGCTAGTCATTAATGTAACATACCATCGCAAAAAAAAAGTTAGAAATGTGAAATTCCTAGGTGATGCACTTTCTTTTGAACACCGGTGTACTTGCTGATTTTTTGGGGGGGTTTTTTGTGATTTTTATGTGTTGTAGCACTCCAGCTTATGACTACTTAAAATCCTCTGCTCTACATAAAACTGCTCACTGTTGCTCTATCTTTAACTTTTCCAACTTAATTTACTTAATATTGCAGAGAGAAAGTCCACTAATGGGAATTGTCCAGGCTGAAAGATTTTTTAATCTTATATATGACAGCTCTTTAAGATTATTTAATGTAAATGTAAATCACAGTTTAAAATTTGCAATTGTGCAAGGCTAATTACTTAAATTTAACAAAGCTGAGTTAAGGTAAGTTATTTTTTACAGAATTGAAACTGAAATTGAAAGTGTTAAGTTCTGCAAATTGCAGTGGCTGGAGACTAGACACCTGCGCGGTGATCTGATTGAGGTGTATAAGGCCTTGAATGGGTTGAGCACGCTGGATTCTGATGGGATCCTTCCACTTGTTCAGATTACGAACCTAAGGGGGCATAAATTCAAATTAAGAAAAGACAGATATAGAATAGATGATGTGCGGAAATTTGCCTTTAGCCAGCAGGTGGTTAATTGTTGGAACAAACTTCCATCTGTCGTTGTGGAAGTTGATAGGTTAAATAATTTTAAGGAGAAACTGGACAGGCATTTGGAGGGAATGGTGTGATTTTTTTTTTTGGCTGATGCTACATAAGCTCATACACTTGCTTTCTTGTATCACATGCCACTACTACTACAATATAGGTTTCGTATCTACACCCCTTCCCACTTAGTATGTGCTACATATAAGAATTCTGTGAATATGGAAAAAATAATTACATTTTTAAATATGGAATTGCTTTTTTTTTTTTTTTTTTTTATGTAAACCCCAAACACGAGAGGTGTTAGAACCTATAGTACTTAGTACCGTGCTTGGGTTGGAGGTTGAGAAGATGAAAGAAGATATTTGTTGACATTGGACTTGAACTTCTGTAGACTGTAATTTTCAGGAAATAAGTATGAAGGAAGGTTGTTCCAGAAAACGGCAGTTGATTGAATAAACGAGGAAGATGAAAAGTTGGTTCTGTGAGTTTGAATTTGGACAGTAAATGGATGTTGGCTGCACGTGTTTGGACTGCTTTGAAAGAGAGAGAGAGAGAGAGAGAGAGAGAGAGAGAGAGAGAGAGAGAGAGAGAGTGGGAATTATAGAAGCCAATTCAGAAGAACAGTGACCATGGAAGTATCTGTAGAAGTGGCATGCAGCAGAAACAGTACATCTATGAGATAGCGAGTGGAGAGATTCTGTTAGAGATGAGTCATTAATTAACCTAACTGCCCTCTTCTGAATGGAATCAAGAAGCCTGAGAGAGGTTTTGGGGGCACCACCCCAGATGTGGGAACAATATTCCATGGCAGGGCGGATTTGCAATTTATACAGAGTGAGCAGCTGTTTTGAAGAAAAGTAACGCCGAGAGCGAAAGAGAAAACAAAGTTTTTTAGATGCAGAAGAAGCAATATTTGTAATGTGCTTGTGCCAAGAGAGGTTAGAAGTCAGTGTAATCCCCAAAAGAGATATATCATTTTGGATAGAAATCGGAGTGTCACTAAAGATAAGCATAGGAGCAGAAGAATATTTTTGCGAGATGTAAGACAAGACTGAGTTTTAGAAGGGTTGAAATCAACTAAGTTGTCTTTGCCCCACTGGAGAATTACCTGAAGATTGGCATTGAAGGAATTGGTAGCAGATTTTCGAGAAGTTGAAGCTGATTGAGCAGGACAAGATTTCTCAAAATGGAGAGTGAAATGCAATGTGCTATCATCGGCAAAACTATGGATAGGATTTCCAGTCAATGGAAGAAAGTCATTAATATACAAGAGTAAAAGAGTGGGGGAAATAACTGGACCTTGGGGGACACTGGCATTAGTGGAGAAGTTAGAAGACAGAGAGCCATCTACCATTACCCCATGTGACCGATCAGAGAGAAAACTGGATAACCAATTATTAAACACAGTTGGCAAACCATAAGATGGAAGATTGTTTAGAAGACCTTTATGCCAAACACGATCAAACGCCTTTGAGATGTCAAGAGCAACTACTTGTGTTTCACCGAACCTTTCCATTGAATTAGTCCATAAATGGGTAACATAAGCCAGAATATCACCAGTGGATCGACACTGATGGAATCCATACTGGCGATCATTGATCAGACAGGTTTCTAGGTAGTTTAAGAGTTGGCGGTTAATTGATTTCTCCATTACTTTAGAAAGAGTAGAAGTAATTGCAATGGGACGATAATTGGATGGGATGGATTTGTCACCCTTTTTAGGAACTGGCTGGATATGAGCAAATTTCCAAGCAGAAACAAAAACACCTTTGGAATAAGGTGAAAAAAGGCGGCAAAGAATAGGAGTAAGTTCAGGAGCACAGGTTTTGAGAACAAGTGGAGAAATACCATCAGGACCTGGAGCTTTCTTAGCATCAAGATTCATCAAAATCCTTCTGATATTCTTTTGATGGAAGACCACAGGAGGCATTGAATGGAGCGTGTTGGGAATGGTGGGAGGAGTTTTTCCAAGATCATTAATACATGAGCTGGAAGAAAAATTGGATGCTAGCAGGTCAGCTTTGTCCTTATCTGAAGTGACAACAGAACCATCTGGTTTGGACAGAGGTGGGAGCAGAGATGGGCAAAAGGTGCGGCCAATAGCTTTAGCAAGAGACCAGAATGCTCGGCTACCATTAGGGCAAGAAGCAAGTTTTCTACTCTTAGCCTGTTCAAACTCTAGTTTGGACTGATTAATAACTGCTTTACAATTGTTGCTTGCTTTGGTGTAGGTAGAAAATGAAACTGAAGAATTAGAAACAAGCCAATTACGATATGCAACATTCTTATCTTGAACAGCCTCAGCACATTTATTAGAAAACCAAGGTTTAGATAAAGGACGAGATTTTAAAGTGGAGTGTGGGATAAAGGATTCCATTCCTGCAAGAATAATTTTACTGACACGATCTGAGCAAATGTTGTCATCAGAAGTTTTGAAACAGTAATCCAACCAAGGAAAAGAAGAAAAGAAATCTCGCAGGTCATCCCATTTTGCATTCTTGTAATGCCAAACAACACGAGGTTGGGAATAGCCATGAGATAAAGGTTCCATTGGAGAAGAGACAATCACCAAGTTGTGGTCTGAAGTGCCTAAAGGACCTCTCACTTCGACCGTGTACTTAAAAGGGTTGTTTGTGAGAAAAAATCAAGTGTATTGGCTGTATGATTAGGATTGTCCGGTATTCTTGTAGGTAAATGAACAATCTGTGCTAGGTCATATGTAATTGCAAAAGCCTCAGCATCTCGACCTGCTGGGTCAGTGTGATTAGAAAATGGAAGCCAGCTGGAATGGTTAACATTAAAATCACCAAGGAAAATTACCTCACTGTTAGGAAAGTTGGACTGGAGAAAGTCAAGTTGCAAAGAGAGGAAGTCAAAGAGCTCCAAGTGATTAGTGGAGTTGGGAGAACGGTGAGACAACAGATGAATTTTACACAATGAGGTAGAGAAGATTTTAAGTCAGAGAAGATCAAAGAGAGGAGATTCCAAATTGCCAAGTCTCTGACAGGGAATATCAGAACGGACATATGCACAAGTACCACCTTTGAGGCGAAAGGAATCATACATAGAATAATTTGGGTATCTGAGATGAGCAGTAGTTGAATCAACTGATAACTGAGATTCTGTCAGAAAAAGTACATGGGGTTTGGCAGACTGCAAGTGGAAATGGACATCGTTGAGATTAGAATTGAGACCACGTATATTCGTGAAATGAATTAGGAAGTTCTTGGGAGGTTTAGATATTTTCGCAGATAAGCTTGCTCTATTAGTTTGACAATTCATGGTGTATTCAATAGTAAGAATAAGTGGGTGGGACATGCTGTATGAAGTAATGAAATTTTTGGATATGGCGTACACATGGTAAGAATATACCCAGATCCTTGACATAACGTGGCCTCGACAATGCCCCCCACATACACACTACTTAGACTCCCTCCAGTCACTATCTGGCAGAGTAGAGGTAGCAAGATTATACACTAGCTGATCCGGAAGCCTCCTAGAGAGTTACCAATAGGTTCGGTCCGGTGTACTAACTAGCGGCCGGCCTGCGAACACCGTTTTAGAGCTGTACCCTCGAAATGTAAGGAATATTGGATCTCGCCATGATGTTCATCATAACCTCAAAAGTCATTAATCATACTGCATGATGGAAGAGATGGGGAAGGGTTGACCGGAACTTAGCTCTAGAGACTAAACATGGGTTCCACCACTTCAAGCCTCCAATAAGCAAAGTGGTGGTATTGTAGCGGTTGATGAGTCATCTACCACCTAGTACTGCCTGGTAACATAGAGGGGCGGCGTTCCTCCATGTGGTGTGGCCGCCACACCTCGACCCCTGCTTACGTTGGTTCACACCTGAATGGTCACCCACCATGTACTTGTGCATGGAGGTTATACCCAGGATTACTAACAGTCCCACCATCGTGAAGGTGCAAGCAGAGGATTTGGCTGTTACAGACCGTCCGGACTTCGCCGAAATTGGGTCCACTTGACTTTAGTGTCACCCGAATATCAGTTCCATCAGCGTTTTAGACTCACAGGTAGCAAGTACAGCTGGTCTGGCATATCTGAGAGAATGTCTGTGACAACCTCAAGGACCAAAAGCTTAAAAACAATCTCATTAATTTTTTAAGGGAATTATAGCATATTATAGATGATGAATATTAATAATGAATAAGAGAAATTTACCTCAATATGGTACATAGAAAACTTCCTAATGAGGTAAATTTCTCTTATTCTTCTATATATATTGAAATACAACATCAACGTAGAATGTATTGAGCATTGTAGCTCTGTTTTATACTAATCATTAATAATGAGTAATGAATTTACATTCTTTTCATATCTTGTTAGTTAAAATATTGGAAGGCTATGATTAACTGAAATTGTTGTATTATAGGGTCTTGATTATGTTGGGAAAAACTAGTGAGCTGTAATTAACTGATTACTGTTTTATGAATTTTAATATTTCGATAAAGTAATTAAGATTTTCTCCTTTACATAAACCAGAACATTTCTGTTATTTTCACACATGTTGTTTGCCTATAAATATATTTATATTGTGTACAAGGAAATGACTGTAACATTGTATGCCAGGCATGCTGCTGAAGTCTGACAGTATGAAGGAATCTAAGTCATATCCAATAATATATGCAAGTATGTTAACAAAAGAATTATTCTGACTAGATTTATTTACTTATTCATTACCATTTTAGGCAAATGATGCAATGGTTCTGTGCAAAAAAACAAAAAGGTGGAACAGGAATAATTTTCGAAATATAATAGGGTTTCCTTGCACTCTGTGATTTTTTGTCCAAATTAGTCTGCTTTTAATTGTTACACTACAAATATTGGACTGCCTATTTGAGTGTGACTGCTTATGTTATTTAGAAAATTACAAGGGTTGTTCATTTAAAACATACTTCAACAAACAATCTAGTTCATAACAAGGGCTATTATGTGAAAGGCATTACACAGAAATTAATAATTAAATTTCAAAAGGCAAAACCACAGACTCCACATGTTTTTTGCAAATTAAATGGTTTGATTTGTCTTGAGAAAAATCCCAAAGTGGATACAAAATGTTAACATCAGTTAGGTGGTAGTTGAATGTTGGTATCAGTAGTTAGTTGAACTTGCCTTTGTGTAGGAAATCTTTTACACCTCTTGGTAGCAATCAGTAAACCATTTCACTTTCAAATACATGTGGAATCTATTTTTTTATCTTTTGAAATTTAAAACCTGATTTTTGTTTCTTTTTATTTTGTAATGGTTGCATAATTTAACATCATAGATGGTGTATCAAAATGTATCAGCATTCAATTTTTAACTGATAAATGAGAAGAACCAAAAAAAATTTGTAATACAGTGTTGCTGTATACATGAGAGAGGTTACTAATGAAAAACTGTTGACTCAGAATGGCCAAGAAAGTTTCAAGAAGGAAGACAAAGGAGAGACAATTTTTTGGGTTTCTGAACAGTCCTACTAATCATGGAAAATGAATTTCTGGAAACAGCACTATGCAATAATATCAGTGTAGGAAATTTCCAAGGAGTGGAAGCATGAAAGCATCCTCAGTCTCCAAGACCAAAAGAATGTCAGTTGTAGATTCCTGCAGGAAAAGTTAGGGTAACTATTTTTCTTTTATTGACTTTTTAGCAGATTATTATAAGTAAAGAAAATCTTTCTATCTCTCTCTTGTAACCATGAGAATTTAGTTTTTCATATATTTTTTGAATTGGTTTCACAAATAACAATTGTTAAAAAGAAATGCACTTACTTTTTTTAAATTAAATTATTCTTTATTTGTGACTAGCAAGACTACAGTGTCAATACACGTTTACATCACTTGAACCTTTTACCGAGAAGAGTTCAACACAACTTGCTTATGATATGGAATAAAGATGGCTATCATAGAGATATGGAGGATGTTCTTCAGGCCATATCTCATGACAAGGAATGTGGTGACTTAGTAATGACAGGTATAGTCATATACAGTATATATATATATATATATATTTTTTTTTTTTTTAAGAATAATATAAATATCTTAAAATAACATCTTTTAAAGTTCATATATGCATTCTAGCAGCAGAAAAATAAATAGTTATTAAAAAAAATCTTTTAATAGTTATCCTTTAAAGTTGGCAACTAGAGGAAGGAAACCATTTTAAGTGATAATGAGATGGCAAGATTATATAGAAATTGCTTATTACCCGAGTTTGAATCCTGTCAATGATGTAAGGAATTTTTATAGGCCTTTTTCACAATGTAGTGTCTGAGTTAGTCGGTCTTAGACAAGGGTAGCATTGTTTTTCCTTCTGGAAACTCAGGATGTTTTGTCCAGCAAACAGCAAATCAATCACAGAACAAATGCAATTTACAAACGTGATATGTGTGGCATAATATGGTCTAAGTCGGGCAACCTTTTGAGGTGCCTCCGTAGCCAGGTGGGCAGGAGCAGCAGTGCATAGCACATGCTTCTTGATCAGACTGGGGTTCGAGCCTGTGACCACCAAATACGGAGGATCCGGAAAGGTCAGGGAGTGACCACAGCATATCCCCGGAGCAATATGGCCTTAGTTGATAATGCTCCTAAAAACCAAATAACAAACAAAAAAGCAACCTTTTGAAAAGGCAGGCCAAATAAAATGTCGGTACATGCGGGCCAAATTTTTTTTAGCTTTCCATGATTTTTAGGATTATTAAAATAGTATATAATTTAAAAATTTTCATAAACAGTTTTATGTTATTTATTGTAATATTTATACATACTCGTACATATAATTAATTTTCTTAATAAGGAAAACAAAATACAAATTCAATTATGTATTGCGATAGGTTTCAATAAATACCTTCATAAAAATAAAATTGTAAATCCTCTCCAAATTATTTACTTTTATCTGTTGATTATTCACTGACATTTGCTGTTGAAATGCATGATACACTTGCACTGCAATCACATTCTGTAGAGCTGAGAGTCTGGGAACCACTACTGACTACGTGCTATGCCTGCTTACCAGTGTTGTCAGAAGCTATGCTTGTTTACCTTTTAGCAACACTGCTGCTTACTCGAGTCATGACATATAGCATTCAAATGATTCATAGACATCACACAATCAAAATGATAAAAACAATTTAATAACAGCAAATATAATAAAAATTACAATAAACAATTTCCTGATATATATTCTTCTGTGAGTTTTTTTTTATATATATATTTTGAAATTGATCACAGGCCAGAGGTTGCCCACCCTTAGTCTAAGTCGTTGATGCTCCTAAAACCCTACAACTGTTTTTTTTCTTCCTTGTTTTTTTTAATATAATATTGCATATGTCTGAATTAAACGAATATCAAACTTATAATCTTAGCACTAACTGTTGAAATTTTCCATACCATTCCAAAATATCTTTGACTGTATTTGATTTTCCAGAATATTTTATCACCAAATTAAAGATATGAATGATTATTGTTGATCAATTAAAGAAAATGAGGTTAATTTAAAATAAAAAAACAAAACAAAACAATAATATTAATGCCTTTGGGTGTACAGATTTCAGTTGGTGGTTTAATTTCTGGAAAACGTGCCATAAATCGAAATAATGCAAGTCAAAACCAATTTTCTCACAGAAGCAGTGATATGATAGGGAATTACAGTGAATGCTTTGATGTGAAACTTTTTCAAGGTAAAATATTAAATACAAATGAATCGCTCATTTCAAACACATCCTTAAGTTATTTAAAAAAAAAAAAAAAGCCAGAATTAATCTCAACAAATGTAATGTACAAATCCTTTAATCCAATTCATTGCAAAATCAATGTAATGCATTATCTCTTCAATTTTTAATTCCTATAAAACTTAAGAAATATTAATGTTTTTAAAATTATTAATTCATAGTCTATATGTACTGACTTTGATAACTTACTTGCAGTTTTTATTTTTAGCTGTTGAACAGATAGTATGGAGGTATAGTTGGTCACAGAGTGTTAAAGGAATCCTGACTGCAGGTATGAATTTAAAAATTTTGAACAAATTGAACAAAAAATTGAGCATTTTAACTATTCGCTCCAATGTACATTTCCCTTTCTTCTGTAGTTGTAATGATAAATTACATTATTTTACATATTTTTAAAAGAACTAACTACATGCTGCAAGAAACCTTAATTTCTTTCATGCAGACAGGAATCGGTAAGATTTTAAATGATCATTTATTAATTATAAACTAGCATTAGTAGAGGTATACGATGCAAGAAAGCAGCAAGCTTATGCAGCATCACCCCAAAAAAAAAAAAAAAACCCCTCCCATTTCAGCCTTAAATTTATTTAAGCTATCAACTTCCACAACAAAAGATGGAAGACTGTTCCACCAATTAACCACCTGCTGGCTAAAGGCAAATTTCTGTACATCTGTTCTACAACTGTCTTTCCTCAATTTGAATCTATGCCCCCTCAGGTTCTTAATCTGAGCAAGAGAAAGAATCCCATCAGCATTCAGCTTGCTCAACCCATTCAAGGCCTTATACACTTCAATCAGATCACCTCGCAGGTGCCTACTCTCCAGGGGCTGCAATTTGCAGAACTTAGCCTTTCTTGGTAAGAGCACCCCTTTCTTCCCCTCATCTATCTTGTTGCCCTTCTTGGCACTCGTTCTAGCAACTATACATCCTTCTTAAAATGAGGCCTCCAGACCTGTACACAGTACTCTAGGTGTAGCTTGACCATTGCCTTGTATAATGGGATAATCTCCTGGCTAGCTGTCCCTGCTCAGTGAACTTCATATTTGACTGCACAATTACCCCCAGGTGTTTTTCACTTTCCTGAGTGTAGTACCATATGCAGTACTTTGCATTTGTTAATGTTAAACTTCAGTTGCCACTTTTCAGCCCATTTGCCCAGCTTATCTAGATCCAATTGGAGTAGTATATTGTCTTTACTGCCATTAACAACCCTTCAAACTTGGACATTAAACCTGATATACCTTCATCAATATCATTGATAAATGTACAAAACAACAATGGGCCCAACACCGCACCCTGGGGAACTCCACTAATAACATTTGTCCATGAAGAGCAGTGTCCGCTGATTACCACTCTCTATCGTCTCTCATTCAACCATCCCTTTATCCATCGTAGCAACTTACCCTTAATGCCATACCTCTCCAATTTGTATAGCAGTCTTCCATATGCAACAGTTTCAAAAGCTTTCCTGAAATCCAAGTATATGATATCAAAATTATTTTTGGCATTCCGTTCCTTTGTGACCACACTATAGTATCAAATCAAATTGGTCAGACAAGAGCTCCCTTTAACAAACCCATGCTGTGTCTTAACTATTAGTACAGTCTTGTTTAGATGATCATGTAATGCTTCTTTAACCAGTGACTCCATTATTTTCCGGAACACAAGTTAAACTAACAGGTCTATGGTTACTTGTGTCACCTTTTGAACCCCCTTTGTGAATTGGTGATACATTTGCACACCTCCAGTCCATGGGTCCCTCCCCTGAGTCCAAGGAAGCTCTTATATTTATGGCTAAGTGTTTGCTTACTTTCTTTGCTGCCTCCTTTAATATAACTGGATAGATCCCATCCACCCCAGTTGCCTTCTTTATGTTTAACTTCAGCAATTTCTCCTCCACTTTGCTCTCAGTTATTACAAAATCACTTAGCTCCCTGTTAGAGTTTGATAAACTTCTGGCATTCCACTCACTGAATAATACTCATTCAGTTTATCAGCTACCTGACCATGATCATTAGTAATCAACCCATCTATGTTAAGTGGTCCAATATGATTCATCCCTTTCCTTCTAGAGTTTACGTAAGTAAAGAACTCTTTGCTGTTTTTTTTTTGCATTCTTTGCCAAAGATTTCTTGTAATCTGCCTTTGCCTGCCTAACCTCCTTTTGTGACTTGATTACAGGCAAGCTTATATCTGTCATAGGTTCTGTATCACCTGATAATTTATATGCATCCCATACATATAATGGGGGATTTCAATTTCCCAGATATTGACTAGAATTTGTGGGTTGGTCACTCACAAACTAGCAAGGCTTTTGTGGATATATTGGATAATTGTTTTCTACATCAGCACATTCGGGAGGCAACTAGAGGGAGTAATACCCTTGATCTGATTATCAGTAGTGATTCTTCATGCATTAAGAATCTGCAGATAAAGGAACCACTAGGTGACAGTGATCACAGTGTGCTCAAGTGGGATTTACTCAAAGAGGTAACTACCATTAGAGGTCAATGGAAGGGTTTTTGCTTTCGTAAAGGCGACTATGGAGGTCTGAGACAGTATTTAAATTCTATACAGTGGGACCAACTGAAGATGTTGCCAACAGCAAATTCAAAATGGGAAGCATTCAAAGAATTAATCTTGGAAGCTACTAGGCTTTACATACCAACTAAAGGATATTGTTCAAGGTTTAGGCCGAAATGGATGTCAGATGAACTAATGAGACATGTGGAAGAGGGAAAAAAATGCATGGGATACATATAAATTCATGTATGACATGGAAGTCTATGATAGATATAAGGTGGTCTGTCACAAAGGAGGTTAGGCAGGCAAAGGCAGATTATGAGAAATCTTTGGCAAAGGATGCAAAGAAAAAGGTAAAGAGTTCTTTACCTATGTAAACTGTAGAAGGAAGGGGATGAATCAGATTGGTCCACTGGATATTGATGGTTCAACTGTTGATGATCCTGCTCAGGTGGCTAACAAACTATATGAGTATTTTGCATCTACATTCACACATAAGGAGTTATTCTGGGAGGGAAATGCCAGATGTGAACTAAACTCTGGCAGTGAGCTAGATGATTTTGTAATAACTGAGAAGAAAGTGGAGGAGAAATTGTTGAAGATAAAAATAAAAAAGGAACCCGAGGTGGATGGTATCTATCCGTTTATGAGGCAGCAAAGGAAGTAAGCAAACCCTTAGCCATAATTATGAGAGTTTCCCTGGACTCAGAGGAGACACCCATGGACGGGAGATGTGCAAATGTGACCCCAATTCACAGAGGATGATTAAAGGGCAACACAAGTAATTATAGACCTGTTAGTTTAACTTCTGTTCCAGGGAAATTAATGGGGGCATTGATTAAAGAAGCACTGCAGGATCATCTAGACAAGACTTCAGTTATAGCTGAAGTCTTGTTTGACTAATTTGATTGGACAATATGATGTGGTCACAAAGTAACTGGATGAGGGGAATAACTTTGATATCATATATTTGGATCTTAGAAATGCTTTTGATACTGTTGCACATGGAAGACTGCTGCTGCACAAATTGGAGCATTGCAGCACAGGTGGCAAATTGCTGCTATGGATAAAGGGATGGTTCAGTATAGCAGTAGTTGTAATCGTGACAATGTGATGCAAGAAAGCATCACATGCCATGTTTACTACTAAAACTCTGAACTTATGTAGCATCAGCCGAAAAAAAAAAAAAAAACACAACCATTCCCTCTAAATGTTTGTCCAGTTACTCCTTAAATTTATTTAACCAATCAACTTCCACAACGACAGATGGAAGTTTGTTCCAGCAATTAACCACCAGCTGGCTAAAGGCAAATTTCCGCACATCTATTCTATAGCTGTTTTTCCTCAATTTGAATTTATGCCACCTTAAGTTCGTAATCTGAACAAGTGGAAGAACCCCATCAGAATTCAGCATGTTCAACCCATTCAAGGCCTTACACACCTCAATCAGATCACCTCCCGCTGCAATTTGCAGAATTTAAGCTTCTCTTTGTAAGAGGATCCCTTAATTCCCCTCACCAATCTTGTTTCCCTTATCTGTACACACTCAAGCAAATCTATATCCTTCCTAAAATGAAGCCTCCAGATCTGTACGTAGTACTCAAGGCATGGCCTAACCTTTTCCCTGCTAGCAAAATTCCTATATATCATTGATAAAACTCCATGACCTGCTCTGGCAGCCTGTATGCATTACTCAGAAAACCTCATATCTGACTGCACAATTACTCCCAGGTCTTTTTCTACCATCCTAAGTGTAGTACCACACAGTTGGTACGTTCCTCTGGGGTTACTTCTACCCATATGCAGTACTTTGCATTTGTCAATGTTAAACTTCAGTTGTCACTTCTCAGCCCATCTTCCCAAATTTTCTAAATCCTGTTGCAGTAGCACACTGCCATTACTGTCATTAACAACCCTGCCAACTTTGTATCATCTGCAAACTTCGACACTAAGCCTGATATACCTTCATCAATATCATTGATAAATATTCAAAACAGTGGACCCGACACTGAACCCTGTGGGACTCCACTAATAACATTAGTCCACGAAGAGCAGCACCCATTGATTACGACCCTCTGTCTTCTCCCACTTAACCATCCTTTTATCCATTGTAGCAACTTACCTTTAATACCATTCTGCTCCAATTTGTACAGTAGTCTTCCATGCACAACAGTGTCAAAAGCTTTCCTGAAATCCAAGTATATGATATCAAAATTATTTTTTGCATTCATTTCCTTTGTAACTGCATCATAATAACCAATCAAATTTGTCAGACAAGACTTTCCCTTAACAAACCCATGCTGTGTCTGAATTATTGCTGCAGTCTTGTCTAGGTGATCCTCAAATGCATCTTTAACCAGTGACTCCATTATTTTACCCGGAACAGAAGTTAAACTAACTGGTCTGTAATTACTCGTGTCACCTTTTGATCCCCCTTTGTGAATTGGGGATACATTTGCACATTCCAGTCCATGGGGACCTCCCTTGAGTCCAAGGATGCTCTCATAATTATGGCTAACAGTTTGCTTACTTCCTTTGCTGCCTCCTTAAATATAACTGGATAGATCCCATCCACCCCAGGTGCCTTTCTTATATTTAACTTCAACAATTTCTCCTCCACTTTCCTCAGTTATTATAAAATCATTAAGCACCCTACTACAATTTGATAACCTTCTGCCATTTTCAATCCTTAATAACTCCATGTGTGAATGTAGATGCAAAATACTCATTCAGGTTGTTTGCTATCTGAGCAGGATCATCAACAGTCGAACCATCGATGTCAAGTGGACCAATCAGATTCATCCCCTTCCTTTTAGAGTTTACATCAGTAAAGAAATGCTTCCTGTTTTTCTTAGCATCCTTTGCCAAAGATGTCTTGTAATCTGCCTTCACCTGCCTAACCTCCTTTGTGACTTGATTACAGACTAGCTTATATCTGACATAGGCTTCTGTGTCGCCTGATAATTTATATGCATCCCGTGCATTTTTCTTCTCTACCACGAGTCTCATTACTTCATTTGACAACCATTTAGGCCTAAACCTTGAACAATATCTCTTAATAGGTATGAAACATTTAGTAGCTTCAACATTTTAATTCGTTGAATGCTTCACACTTAGAATTTGCTGTTGGTAACATTATCAGTTGATCCAACTATACAGAGTGCAAGAAGACAGAGTGATAATCAATGAACACTGCTCTTCGTGGACTAATATTATTACTGGAGTCCCTCAGGGTTCAGTGTTGGATCCATTGTTGTTTTCTGTATTTAGAAATGATATTGATGATGGTATATCAGGCTTAATGTCCAAGTTTGCAGATGATACGAAGGTTGGCAGGGTTGTTAATGACAGTGTGCTACTGCAACAGGATCTAGAAAAGTTGAGCAGATGGGCTGAGAGGTGGCAAATGAAGTTTAACATTGACAAAGGTATTGAAGTACTACATATTTGAAGCAGTAACCCCAGAGTAATGTATCAACTCTGTGGTACTACACTGATAGTGGTAGAGAATGAAAAGGACATGGGGTAATTGTGTGGGCAGATATGAAGTTTTCTGAGCTGTACAGACTGTCTGCAAGAGTAGCTCATGGTGTCTTGTCAATGATATACAGGAATTTTTCTAGCAGGGATAAGGTGATTATCCCCTTGTATAAGGCAATGGTTGGGCCACACCTTGAGTCTGGAGGCCTCATTTTAAGGATGTAGAGCTGTTGGAATGAGTATAGAGAAGGGCAACAAGATTAGTGAATGGAATAAAGGGTTGCTCTTACGAAGAAAGGCTTAAGTTTTGCAGATTACAGTGCTTGGAGACTAGGCATCTGTGAGGTGATCTGATTGCGGTGTATAAAGCCTTGAACGGTTTGAGCATGCTCAATGCTAATGGGATTCTTCCTCTTGTTCAGAATAATTGCCTGAGAGGGCATAAATTCAAATTGAGCAAAGATAGTTGTAGGATAGGTGTGCAGAAGTTTGCCTTTAGCCAGTGGGTAGTTGATTGGTGGAATAGACTGCCATCTTTTGTTGTGGAAGTTGATAGCCTAAATAAATTTAAGGCTGATCTGGACGGGTATTTGGAATGAACAGAGGGGTGAAATCAGAGTGTTTTTTTTGGGCTGATGCTGCATAACTTGCTTTCTTGCATCATATGCCTCTACTAATGCTAATTTTTCTTCTCTGCCATGAGCCTCATTAATTCATCTGACATCCATTTAAGCCTGTACCTTGAACAGTATGTCTTAGTTGGAATGAAAAGCCTAGTAGCCTCCAAGATTAAGTCCCTGAATGCTTCCCATTTATAATTCAACGTTGGTAATATCATCAGTTGATCCCATTCTATATTAAAAAATTCTGAGACCCCTGTAGTCACCTTTACGAAAGCAACTGTTTTAATATCTGGAATAAATGTTCTACGTGGACATTGTAGTTTAATACAGCCTTGTCGATTGCACTCAGTAAACAGTGAAGAAATTATGCCATCAACCATGATACAAGTGCTAAAATATTACTGTTATATGCTACAAAATAAAGTACTTTGTTAATATCTCAATGTCTAAACTTTCAGATGATTTGAATGTTGCCAGGATGGTTAATGACAGTAATCAGGGTATACTGCAATAAATTTTATAAAAATTAGGCAACTGGACTGAGAAGTGGCAATTGATAAATTTGTTCAACATTGACAAATCAAGATGTTGCATCTGGGAAGCAGTAATCCCAGAATAACATAGCAACTGTGTGGTACCACATTCAAGATAGTAGAGAAAGAAAAAGATCTGGGGAGTAAATGTGCAGTCAGACACAAAGTTCTCTGAGCAGTGTAGATAGGCTGCTAGGACAGCTAATGAGGATTTTAGCATTAGTAGAGGCATATGATGCAAGAAAGCAAGCTTATATAGCATCAGTCAAAAAAAAAAAAAAAAAAAAAATCCTTCCCATTTCACCCATTCTTTTACTCCAAATGCTTGCCTAGTTCTGCCTTGAACTAATTTAAGTTGTCTACTTCCACTACAGCAGATGGAAGTTTGTTCCAACTATCAACCACCCACTGGCTAAAGACAAATTTCCACACATCTGTTTGTCAATGATATTTAGAAATTTTGCTATCAGAGATAAGGAGGTAATTATTCCACTGTATAAGGCAACGGTTAGGCCATATCTTGAGTACTAAATACAGATTTGGATCTGTTGTAATAGGTGCTGATAAGGGCAGTAAGATTAGTGAGGGGAACAAAAGGAGTGCTATTGCCAAGAGCACCCCTTTTCAGGTCTGCAAATGGCAGCATCTGGAGACTAGGCACCTGCAAGATCTGATTGAGGTCTTTAAGGCTTTCAATAGATTGAGTAAGTTCAATACTAATAGCATTCTTCCTCTCTCAGATTAAATGGAGGGGGCCTTAAATTCAAATTGGGGAAGGATGTTTGCAGGATAGATGTATGGTCGGCGGCCCCGTAGCCAGGTGGAAAGGAGCAGCAGTGTGTAGCACACGCTTCTTGATTAGACCGGGGTTCGAGCCCGTCGCCACCAAATACAGAGGATGCGGAAAGGTTAGGGAATGACCACCGCATATTCCCGCAGCAATATGGTCTTAGTTGCTAATGCTCCTAAAAACCAAATAATTAATAACAACAACAACATAGATATATGGAAATTTGAATAAATTTAAGGAAGAATTAAATTATTAGAGGGGATGGACAGGTTTTTTGTTGATACTGATGTACATTATTAATGACATTATTTCTTCTCTTTTTACAAAATGGATTATAATTATACTTTATTGACGTAGGATATGCCATGTTTGGTTAACTGGAGATTTTTTTTTTTTTTTTTTTGGGCATCAGCTATTTTGTTCATTGTCACAGTTTGTATAGTTATTACATAAAAAAACTTCTAGTTTGTGTATTTCATCTGTACAAATGTGTTCACAGGCTAGGTTATATGTTGTGCTAACTGAAAACCATAATCCTTCCACCTATAATCAGCTAACTAGATTAAAGAGACCTTTAACAATTCCACCAGTCTTCTGCAGGATGTAAACTCAAACTTAAATGAACGATAACTTTCACACCAAACTCCAATGCTATATATAAGGCCTTGTGGTAATATATACACACAACTCCTCTAAATAAGTAAATCTCAGTTCTGGGAGGAGCTAGGTTATATGTTGTGCTAACTGAAAACCATAATCCTTCCACCTATAATCAGCTAACTAGATTAAAGAGACCTTTAACAATTCCACCAGTCTTCTGCAGGATGTAAACCCAAACTTAAATGAACGATAACTTTCACACCAAACTCCAATGCTATATATAAGGCCTTGTGGTAATATATACACACAACTCCTCTAAATAAGTAAATCTCAGTTCTGGGAGGAGATCAGTATCCTCTGTTTTTGTCTCCCTAATGGAGATCTGGTTGGTCCCTTCCTACAAAGAATATTATCTCTTTAAGGAATTAACCAGCTGGTTCCTATGTGGAAGAGTATTTACCATTCATGCAGATTAATTCAAGGCATATGGAAGGAAGTTGAGAGCACCTTTAAAAAGCCTCGCACATGACTCAAAGTTCTCATGGCTATAAGTAGTAGAAGTGTAACACATTTTCCAGATAAGAACATATCAAGAATCAGTTTTGAGCCAGAATCCATTTGTAAAGAGATTGTTGGCTTGCTGGTTTGAGTCAGTAACATCTGCATATTTACTTACAAAATATTTTTGATAATTTGTAAGATTTGGAGATGTCCACAATGACAAGAAGAATGCCAGCTTCAACGACATATGAGAATGCTGAAAAAATTTAGATCGTACGCTAAGACTGTCAGATGACCCAACTAATTGCAGAACAGTTAACAGTTACTCAAGACGTGAAGGACTCTGCAAGGCTTTTGGGGGGAAATTTCTATCAGCTTGGCCCACACTTGTAGGTAGAAGGAATTTGTTTTGTAGAGAAGGTATACACTTAAACAAAGGTGGTGCAAAAGTTTTTGCCAGTATTATTGAGGATACCTTAAACATTCAGGGAAACTGCTAGTTAGGGGGGGGGGATGTGGGTAATATTGGTCAAAGTAACTCTTGCACATACCTCAAGAGTTCTTATCTGTTTCCCCAACTGGACATATTATTTAGATGTTCTGGGGGCAGAAATATTTCAAGTGAGCCGGTAGCTAATGCCAGGGAAGAGAGCCTAAAAACTTCAAGGGGTGTGTTAGGGTTGTTAAATATACAAGAACAGTAAGTCTTGATTGTTTATATAGTAATGTTAGAAGTGTCGTCAATAAAATAAGCGAATTCGAACTGCTGGTTAAAACAAGTAACGCGGACATAATAGGGCTTACGGAAACGTGGTGCCACCTGGAAATAGGGGATGATGAGTTTCAGTACGGCTTGTATAATGTATTTAGGAAGGATAGGGTAGATAGAAGGGGTGGTGGAGCAATGCTTCTTATCAGAAGCAGCCTGTGTGTGATGATAGCTTTCCCGGATTCAGACGTTTCACATGCTAGTATAGAATCTGTATGGTGTGAGATAGTTGGAAACAAAGGCATAATGCGAGTAGCAGTAATCTACAGACCAGGTGATCGTGAAGATTATGTTGAAAGCCTCTACATGCAAATGGAATGGGCAAGTAAGCGTCAATGTCTTATTATGGGTGATTTCAATTTGCCTCTAATTGATTGGAGAAAGTGGGAAGGAAACTCAACATGGGGAACAAAATTTTTAAATCAACTAGATGACTGTTATTTGTATCAACATATCAGGGAAAGTACTAGAGAAAAGAATATCCTAGACCTCATCACCACCACCCATGAATCAGATGACACAACAGGGCCAACAGTAGAGGAACCAGTAGCAGGAAGTGATCACAGAGTTCTACAGTGGATGATGAAGAGAGAGAGAGAGAGAAAGGTAGCAGTAGTAAAAGGCAAAGGAATGGGTTATAATTTCAGAAAAGGAAATTACGATGCCTTAAAAGCATACCACAGTTCTCAATTGAACTGTGGTATGCTTTTAAAACATTAATCATAGACGCCTTGAATGCGTATTTGCCACGTTACTTGAGCAGAAAAAGGTGGCATGGAAAAGTTACAGAGCAATAAAAAGTACTGAAGCCTCTAACAGTTACAAGATGATCTGTAATAGAGCCACAGAAAAGGGTCGACAGGCAAAGGCAGTTTACGAGAAATTGCTAGCAAAGGGGGGGGGGGAATTCTTCACATATATGAATGCTAAGAAGAGCAGGACAAGATTGGACCTTTACATAAGGGAAAGGGGATAGTATTAAATACACCAGCTGCCATTGCAGATGAACTCGACAGTTATTTTGCATTGGTATTTACAAATGAAAAACCTTTTGTGGCAATTGGAAATTGTGCGAGCGAAGTTGAAAAATATGTAATTAATAATATTGAAATTTTGCAAGATTATTTAATAAAAAAACTTTCGAGCCTACAGGCCAGTAAGGCTTCTGGAGTTTATGGAATATATCCTATAATCTTAAGGGAGGCGGCAAGTGAGTGCATTGAACCATTGAGGCTAATTATGCGAGCATCACTAGACTCTGGGGAGATTTCGTTGGATTGGAAAAGTGCCAACGTATCTCCCATACATAAGGGTGGTTTTAAGAGTGAAGTAGGAAATTATTGACCTGTCGGTCTGACTTCAGTGGTAGGGAAAATCATGTTTAACAAATCTGGTTTGCTGTTTGGAAAGGGTCAATTATGAGCTGGATTTAGGGAATAATTTCAACATTGTTTATTTAGATTTCAGCAAAGCTTTTGACTAAGTCCCACATGAGCAGTTGCTTTATAAGCTGGGAAAATCCTTAGATGGATAGCAGGATGGCTTCAGGGCAGGAGGCAGAGGGTTGTGATCAATAGCTATTCCTCAGATTAGGTTGATGTAAGGAGTGGGGTTCCCTAAGGATCAGTATTAGGACCACTATTGTTTTTAATTTTCATAAACGACATTGATGAAGGGATAGAGGAAGTGATGTCTAAATTTGCAGATGACGTTAAAATTGGTAGAGTAGTTAATGATCACTGTCAAGCTGAAACTTCAGGAATGGTCAGAAAAATGGCAGCTATGCTTTAATCCAACAAAGTGTAAGGTATTACACCTGGGAAACAGTAATCCCAAAATAACTTATTCACTTGGTGGAAAAGGACTTGGGTGTTACGATACAGTCAAACATGAAATTCTCTGAGCATTGTAAACAGGTTGCAAGGAAGGCCCATGGTGTTCTATTGATGATCTATCGAACTTTTGCAAGTAGAGATAGGGACGTAATAATCCCATTATATAAGGCTTTTGTTAGACCACACTTGGAATACTGTGTTCAAGTATGGTGACCACACCTAAAGAAAGACATCGAGCTTCTTGAAAGGGTGCAAAGACAGGTAACTCGCCTGGTGAGATCGGCAAAAGGGTGTCCTTATGAAGAAAGACTTCGAATATGTGGGTTGTAGAGTTTGGAAACTAGACACCTTAGAGGAGATTTGATTGAGGTGTTTAAGGCTCTTAGAGGCATCAGTAAAATGAATGAGAACGAAATTTTCAAGATTATAAATGATGCTAGAACTAGGGGACATAAATTCAAGTTACGGGGGGGGATGTTTAGATTGGACTGCAGGAAGTTTTATTTTAGCCAGCAAATTATACATTACTGGAATAAGTTGCCTACATGAGTGGTAGAGGCTGACAGTTTGGGGAAATTCAAAGGTCATCTGGATAATACCTTTGGGTGAGGGAAACGCATAGGATGATATGTTTAATTTCCTTTTCTTTTATTAATTATTATTTTTTTTTTTTTATCATTGTTTTATTCGTCTTTTTTTTTTTTGGGCTGGTGCAGCATAAGCCATAGGCTTTCTTACACCATGCAGCCATTACTAATACATTAACAAAAAAACAGTATGAGAAAAGCGTGTGTGCAAATGGTTCGCAGTGAGAGGTGTTTTAACAGGAAACAAGAACAACATTGAAGTGCCTACCTTATTTGCCAGAATTAGTGCTGTGCGACTTTTTTGTGTGAACTTGACTTTCTGTTCCTGAAAATTAAAATCCACCTCAAAGAAAAACTATTTGAGGACTTAGCATTCATTAAAGGCCGTATCTTCCGAAGACTTCCCTGCTGTTTCAGATCCTTGAAATCATGAGTGGAGCACTGCATAAGCATGGCTGGAGCGTACTTTGAAGGGGATAAACATTGAAATTGTTGTATTTCTCATTTCTTTCTAGCTGCACCTTGTATGTTTACACTCAGTGACCACCTACTTAATATCACGCTGGGCCACCATTCGTCAGATTGTTAGCTTCTATTTGCCTGGGCAATGACTCCACTAGATGTCTGTAGGGATCTGTAGCCATGCTGCCTGCAAGGCTTTCCACAGTGTCAAAATAGATGACGGTTGCATGTCCCTATGGCTCACTTCCCACTCCAGAATATTCCACAGGTGTTTGCTTAATTCAATTGGATTAAGATCAGGCAAATTTGGAGGCCAGTTAAGATGGGTGATATCTTCACTGTGTTCCTTGAACTACTCTTGCATGGTGCATAAGTCTTGGAAGATCCTGTTTCTTTCAGGGGAAAAAATTAACATGGCAGGGTTCGCATGGTCTCGTAAGAGCTACTGGTAGACTTCCAGTGAAACATTGGTCCATATGCACCAGGAGTCCTAGTTCTTGCCAAGGAAACGTGCCCCATATTAAGCAAAGACTGCCACCTTCCTGGATAGTGAGCACTCAGCACAATGGGTCCATGGATTTGTGCTGCTTGTATCACACACAAAGGTGTTTGTTGGTGTGTTACACCAGGTATTTGAACTCATCCAACCAGCACGCTCATTCCCAGCCCTCCAGTGTCCAACCAGTGTTGTTGACACCATAGCATTTGCTGTCAACGATATCAGCAGTGAGGAGAGGGTGGGTCATATGCTGTGGATCCCTATATGTCTGAGTGTGTGACGCAGCATCATTTGGGATATTGTTCTTGCTTTTCCCATATTGTATTGTAATGTTAACTGTCACACAGTGAACTGCCAACATGGCACCCTTCGCTCACCATGAATGTCCACCTTGCGTAATTCTTTAGAGTTCTGTCAGAAGGAGGTGATTTTTACCTGTTTGACACCATTCTTTGTACATCTTAACCACAGTGGGCTGTGAGCAACTGACACCATGTGCATTTTCTGATACAGGAAGCACCTGACACACCAGCTTCCACAATCACTACTATAGCATACAAAGCTGTTTGGCTTTTCCTACTCTGAGCTATACAGCATAGTCCATTACAGGTGGGGTGGTCACAATTCAGCTATCCCTGAGTGTATAGTATATTGTTTGACTGAGTTTTATGAACTTCTCGATCCAAATCCCAGCAAATTTTTTCAGTTTTGGAGTGGTAAGCCCACAATCTTACTGATTTTTGGAATTCTCTAGAAATTCACGGTAGTCATTTTTATATTGTAAACATAAAAATGGCTACTATGAATTGTAAACACCGTTGATAGATAGCAGCATCCTTCTATAGAGTTTCAAGAGAATCTGTACATATATACGGATGTCATTTTTAAATGGCCTGAAAACTTTGAAAAAGTACAGTGGTGGACAAAAAAAGTAACATTTGTAGTGAAACATAAGATATTGTTTGATTACAGTCATTTTGTTTGTCGCAAAGCAAAGGTATTGCATCAGATAAAACTTCTATTACATCAGACTAATTTTTTTTATGGAACTACAAATACGAAAGGTTTTAACTTATACTACTTAGTACCGTACATGGGTTGGAGGTTGAGAAGACGAAAGAAGATATTTGTTGACATTGGACTTGAACTTCTGTAGATTGTAATTTTCAGGAAATACGTATGAAGGAAGGTTGCTCCAGAAAAAGGCAGTTGAATGAATAAATGAGGAAGATGAAAAGTTGGACAGTAAATGGATGTTGGCTGGTGGCGGCACGTGTTCGGACTGTTTTGAAAGAGAGAGCAGGAATTATAGAAGCCAATTCAGAAGAACAGTGCCCATGGAAGTACCTGCATAAAAGGCATGCAGCAGAGAGAGTGGAGAGATTCTGTTAGAAATGAGTCATTAATTAACCTAACTGCCCTCTTCTGAATGGAATCTAGAAGCCTGAGAGAGGTTTTGGGGGAACTGCCCCAGATGTGGGAACAATATTCCATGGTAGGGTAGATTTGAAATTTGTACAGAGTGAACTGTTTGGAAGAAAAGTAACGCTGAGAGCGAAAGAGAAAACCAAGTTTTTTAGATGCAGAGGAAGCAATATTTGTAATGTGCTTGTGCCAAGAGAGATTAGAAGGCAGGGTAATCCCCAGAAGAGATATATCATCATGCCTAGAAATCTGAGTGTCACCAAAGGTCCTTGAGGTTGTCACAAACATTCTCTCAGATATGCCGGACAAGCTGTACTTTGCTACCTAGGAGTCTAAATCGATAATGGAACTGATATTCGGGTGACATTCAAGTCAAGTGGACCCAATTTCGGCGAAGTCCGGATGGTCTATAACACTCAAATCCTCTGCTTGCACCTTCACAATGGTGGGACTGTTAGTAACCACTCAGGTGTGAACCAACATAAGCAGAGGTCGAGATGTGGCACCCACACCACGTGGAGGAATGCCTCCCCTCTGTGTTACCAGGCAGTACCACCATTTTGCTTATTGGAGGCTTGAAGTGGTGGAACCCATGTTTAATCTCCAGGGCTAAGTTCCATTCAACCCTTCCATCATGCAGTATGACATGACTTTTGAGGTTATGTTGAACATCATGGCGAGATCCAATCTTCCTTACATTTCGAGAGTACAGCTCGAAAACAGTGTTCACAGGCTAGCCGCTAGTTAGTACACTGGACCGAACCTATTGGTAACTCTTTAGGGGCTTCCAGATCAGCTAGTGTATAATCTTGCTACCTCTATTCTGCCAGATAGTGACTGGAGGGAGTCCCATGTGGGGAGGGGACCATTGTCGAGGTCACGTTATGTCAAGGATCTGGGTATATTCTTATCACGTGTACACCATATCCAAAAATTTCATTACTTCATACAGCATGTCCCCCCACTTTTTCTAACTATTGAATACACCATGAATTGTCAAACTAATAGAGTAAGCTTATCTACGAAAAGATCTAAACCTACCAAACAATTCCTAGTTCATTTCATTTCACAAATATACATGGTCTCAATTCTAACCTCAGCGATGTCAATTTCCACTTGCAGTCTGAAAACCCCATGTACTTTGTCTGACAGAATCTCAGTTATTGGTTGATTCAACTACTGCTCATTTCAGTTGCCCAAATTATTCACTGTATGATTCCTTTCGCCTCAAAGGTGGGACTTGTGTATATGTCCGTTCCAATATTCCCTGTCAGAGTCTTGGTAATTTGGAATCTTCTCTGGCTTAAAATCTCTCTACCTCATTGTGTCAAATTCATTTGTTGTCTCTACCATTCTCCCAACTCCACTAATCATTTGGAGCTCTTGGACTTCCTCTCTTTGCAACTTGACTTTCTCCAGTCTAACTTTCCTAACAGTGAGGTAATTTTCTTTTGTGATTTTAATGTTCACAACTCCAGCTGGCTTTGGTTTTCTAGTCACACCGTCTCAGCTGGTCGAGATGCTGAGGCTTTTGCAATTACTAATGACCTTGCACATATTGTTCATTTACCTACAAGAATACTGAACAATCCTAAACACACTTGATCTTTTTCTCACAAACAATCCTAAGTACACGGTCGAAGTGAGTGGTCCTTTAGGCACCTCAGATCACAACTTAGTGATTGTCTCTTCTCCAATAGAGCCTTTATCTCATGGCTATTCTCAACCTCATATTTTTTGGCATTACAACAATGCAAAATGGGATGAACTGCGAGATTTCTTTTCTTCTTTTCCTTGGTTGGATTACTGTTTCAAAACTTCTTATGTCAACGTTTGCTCCGATCATGTCAGTGAAATTATTCTTGTAGGAATGGAATCCTATATTCCACACTTCACTTTAAAATCTCGTCTTTTATCTAAAGCTTGGTTTTCCAATAAATGTGCTAAGGCTGTTCAAGAGAAGAATGTTGCATATCGTAATTGGCTTGTTTCCAGTTATTCAGTTTCATTTTCTGCCTACACCAATTGTAAAGCAGTTATTAATAATAAAAACTAGATTTTGAACAGGCTGAGTAGAAAACTTGCTTCTTGCCCTAATGGTAGCCAAGCATTCTGGTCTCTTGCCAAAGCTATTGGCCGCAACTTTTGCCCATCTCTGTAAAAACCAGATGGTTCTGTTGTCACTTCAGCCAAGGATAAACCTGACCTGCTATCATCCCATTTTTCTTCCAACTCATGTATTAATGATCTTGGTAAAACATCTACTACCATTCCCAACACACTCCATTCAGTGCCTTCTGTGGTCTTCTATCAAAAGGATGTCAGAAGGATTTTGACGAATCTTGATGCTAATAAAGCTCCAGGTCCTGATGGTATTTCCACACTTGTACTCAAAACCTGTGCTCCTGAACTTACACCTGTTCTTTGCCATCGTTTTTCACTTTCTTATTCCAAAGGTGTTTTTCCTTCTGCTTGGAAATTTGCTCATATCCAGGGGTTCCTAAAAAGGGTGACAAATCCCTCCCATCCGATTATCGTCCCATTGCAATTACTTCTACTTTTTCTAAAGTAATGGAAAAATCAATTAACCGCCAACTCTTAAACTACCTAGAAACCTTCTGTCTGATCAACAATCACCAGTATGAATTCCGTCAGTCTCGATCCACTGGTAATATCCTGGCTTATATTACCCATTTATGGGCAAATTGAATGGAAAAGTTCGGTGAAACAAGCAGTTGCTCTTGACACTGCAAAGGATGGTAGATGGCGCTCTGTCTTCTAACTTCTCCACTAATGCTGGTGTTCCCCAACATTCAGTTCTTTCCCCCACTTTTCCTCTTGTATATTAATGACCTTCTCCCATTGACCGGAAATACTATCCATAGTTTTGCTGATGATAGCAGATTGCATTCCACTTTTCAAAACCTTGCCCTGTTCAATCAGCTTCAGCTTCTCGAATATCTGCTACCAATTCCTTAAATGCCGATCTCCAGGTAATTCTCCAGTGGGGCAGAGACAACTTAGTTGATTTCAATCTTTCTAAAACTGAGTCTTGTCTTATATCTCGCAAAAAGGATTCTTCTTCTGTTCCTATGCTTATCTTTGGTGACACTCTGATTTTATCTGGCGCCTCCGTAGCCAGGTGGGCAGGAGCAGCAGTGCGTAGCACACGCTTCTTGATTAGACCGGGGTTCGAGCCCGTGACCACCAAATACGGAGGATGCGGAAAGGTCAGGGAATGACCACCGCATATCCCCGGAGCAATATGGCCTTAGTTGCTAATGCTCCTAAAATCCAAATAACAAACAAACAAACAAATCTGATTTTATCTCTTTTGGGATTACCCTGACTTCTAATCTCTCTTGGCACAAGCACATTACAAATATTGCTTCCTCTGCATCTAAAAAACTTGGTTTTCTCTTTCGCTCTCAGCGTTACTTTTCTTCCAAAGTTGTTCACTCTATCATGGAATATTGTTCCCACATCTGGGGCAGTGCCTCCCAATCAGGCTTCTAGATTCCATTCAGAAGAGGCAATTAAGTTAATTAATGACTCATCTCTAACAGAATCTCTCCACTCGCTGTCTGATAGATGTATTTTCTGCTGCATGCCTTTTCTACACACATTTCCATGGGCTCTGTTCTGCTGAATTGGTTTCTATAATTCCTGCTCTCTCTTTCAAAACAGTCCAAACACGTGCCGCCACCTGCAAACATCCATTTACTGTCCAACTTCAAACTCGTAGTACCAATTTTTCATCTTCCTCGTTTGTTCATTAAACTTCCGTTTTCTGGAACAACCTTCCTTCATACGTATTTCCTAAAAATTACAGTCTACAGAAGTTCAAGTCTAATGTCAACAAATATCTTCTTTCATCTTCTCAACCGTCAACCCAAGCACGGTACTTTAGTACTGTAGGTTCTATATTCACTCTTATATTACCCATATACTTCGTACCGTGTTTGGGGTTTTCAGAAAAAAAAAGTTAAGCATAGGAGGAGAAGAATCCTTTTTTGTGAGATATAAGAAAGGACTGAGTTTTAGAAGGATTGAAATCAACTAAGTTCTCTTTGCCCTACTGGAGAATTACCTGAAAATTAGTAGCAGATATTCGAGAAGTTGAAGCTGATTGAGCAGGGCGAGGTTTCTCAAACTGGAAAGTGGAATGCAATGTGCTATCATCAGCAAAACTATGGATAGGATTTCCGGTCAATGGAAGAAGGTCATTAATATACAAGAGGAAAAGAGTGGGGGGAAAGAACTGAACCTTAGGGGACACCAGCATTAGTGGAGATGTTAAAAGACAAAGATCTACCATCACCTGCAGTGAGCAGTCAGAGAGAAAACTGGATAACCAATTGCAAACCACAAGATGGAAGCTTGTTAAGAAGACCTTTATGCCAAATCGATCGAAAGCCTTTGTGATGTCAAGAGCAACTGCTTATGTTTCACCAAACCTTTCCATTCAATTTGTCCATAAATGGGTAACATAAGCCAAAATATCACCAGTGGATTGTCAGGAATCCATACTGACAATGATCAGACAGAAGTTTAAGAGTTGGCAGTTAATTGATTTCTCCATTACTTTAGTAATTGCATGGGAGGGATTTGTCATCCTTTTTAAGAACTAGCTGGATACGAGCAAATTTCCAAGCAGAAGGAAAAACACCTTTGGAATAAGAAAGTGAAAAACGATGGCAAAGCACAGGTTTAGAGAACAAGTGGAGAAATACGATCAGGAACTAGAGCTTTATTAGCATCAAGATTCATCAAAGTCCTTCTGACAGAAGACCACAGGAGGCATTCAATGGAGCATGCTGAGAATGGTGGGAGGTATTTTACCAAGATCATTAATACATTAATCATTAATGCTAGCAGGTCAGCTTTATCCTTGACTGAAGTGACAATGGAACCATGTGGTTTTGACAGAGATGGGCAAAAGTTGCAACCAATAGCTTTGGCAAGAGCCCAGAATGCTCGGCTACCATTAGGGCAACGAGTAAGTTTTCTACTCTTAGCCTGCTAAAAATCTAGTTTGGACTGATTAATAACTGCTTTACAACTGTTGCGAGCTCTTGTGTAGGCAGAAAATAAAACTGAAGAATTGGAAACAAGCCCATTACGATATACATTCTTTTCTTGAACAGCCTTAGCACATTTATTGGAAAACCAAGGTTTAGGACGAGATTTTAAGGTAGAGTGTGGAATAAAGGATTCCATTCCTACAAGAATAATTTCACTGACACGAGATTTTAAGGTAGAGTGTGGAATAAAGATTCCATTCCTACAAGAATAATTTCACTGACACGATCAGAGCAAATGTTGACATCAGAGGTTTTGAAACAGTAATCTGACCAAGGAAAAGATGAAATCTCGCAGGTTATCCCATTTTGCATTCTTATAATGCCAAACAACACGAGGTTGGGAATGACGGTGAGATAAACGCTTCATTGGAGAAGATACAATCATCAAGTTGTAATCTGAGGTGCCTAAAGGACCACTCACTTCGACCGTGTACTTAGAAGGGTTGTTTTGAGAAAAAGATCAAGCATGTTAGCTGAATGGTTAGGATTGTCTGGTATTCTGGTAGGTAAATGAACAATCAGTGTGAGGTCATTAATAATTGCAAAAGTCTCAAGCATCTCAACCAGCTGGGTTGGTGTGACTAGAAAAAAATGAAGCCAGCTGGAGTTGCGAACATTAAAATCACCAAATAAAATTACCTCACTGTTAGGAAAGTTGAACTGGAGAAAGTCAAGTTGCAAAGAGAGAAAATCAAAGAGTTCCAAGTGATTAGTGGAATTGGGAGAATAGTAGAAACAACAGATGAATTTAACAGAATGAGGTAGAGAGATTTTAAGCCAGAAAGATCAAAAAGAGGAGATTCCAAATTACCAAGTATGACAGGGAATATCGGAATGGACATATGCATAAGTACCACCTTTGACGCGAAAGGAATCATACAGCAAATAATTTGGGCAACTGAGATGAGCAGTGGATGAACCAACTGATAACTGAGATTCTGTCAGAAAAAGTACATTGGGTTTGGCAGACTGTAAGTGGAAATGGACAGCATCGAGATCAGAACTGAGGCCATGTATATTTGTGAAATGAACTAGGAAGTATTTTGGAGGTTTAGATGTTTTTGCAGATGTTTTCTCTATTAGTTTGACAAGAAAAAGTGTGGGGGGGTCCATGCTGTATGAAGTTCTGAAATTTTTGGATATGGCATACACATGGTAAGAATATACCCAGATCCTTAACATAACTTGGCCTTGACAATGCGCCCCGCATATACACTACTCGGACTCCCTCCAGTCACAATATACAGAGTAGAGGCAGCAAGATTATACACTTGCTGATCCGGAAGACTCCTAGAGAGTTACCAATCGGTTTGGTCTGGTGTACTAACTAGTGGCTGGCCTTCGAACCCCATTTTAGAGCTGTACCCTAGAAATGTAAGGAGGTTTGGATCTCACCATGGTGTTCATCATAACCTCAAAAGACATTAATCATACTGCATGATGGGGGAAGGTTGACTGGAACTTTGCTCCGGAGACTAAACAATGGTTACACCACTTCAAGCCTCCAATAAGCAAATTGGTGGTATTACACTGGGCAGCGTTGGAAGGTTATACATGCTCATTAGTATTCTGTTTTGCAGAGGTGCAAGCATGGCTCCATACGTTCGGTTGACACCAAGAAAAAATAGTGTAGCTGTTGCTCTGTCCCAGGAAGGGCTTTCTACGCGTGCTATCACTGATAAAATAGGCTGTTACTAGTCAACAGTATCCAGGGTGCTGAAATTAAAGCATAAAACTGGTGATGTGAAGAGAAGACCTGGATTAGGCTGTGAGAGTGACTATGCCTTCCCAAGATCTATATTTTAAATGGCTATGCCTTTGTAATCTCCATGCTAGTGCTCCTGATCTAAAACTGGACTTTGAGATGGCCTCTGGTGTTGAAACAAGTGCACGAACTATCCAAAGGCGGCTTTTGAATGTGGTCTGCATGCCCATTGGCCCAAGAAGCCTTTGTTGACCCAACAAATGAGGAAGAAGCAACCTGATTGGGTTAAAACATGGAAAAAAGAGCAATGGGACACCGTCATCTTTTCTGATGGTGACCCATGCGAGCAATGGGTCACCGTCAGAAAAGATGACATTCAACCTGCATGGCTCAGATGGGAAGCGATATGTTAGAAGACGAAAATTGGAGGCAAATCTTGGCTGCATAACACTGTAAAGTTCCCTCCCAGTTAGATGGTCTGGGAATGCATATCAAGCAAAGGTGTGGGGCAAATTAATTTTATTAACGGAACGGTGGATGCAGAAACCTACACTGCTATCTTGGTTGTTATTTGGTTTTTAGGAGCATTAGCAACTAAGGCCATATTGCTCCAGGAATATGCGGTGGTCATTCCCTGACCTTTCTGCATCCTCCGTATTTGGTGGTGACGGGCTCGAACCCCGGTCTAATCAAGAAGCGTGTGCTACGCACTGCTGCTCCTTCTCACCTGGCTATGGAGGCGCCTGCTATCTTGGAGGAATGCCTGAAACCCGTTATTAGGGATCACCACCTTGCCACACAGCAAAACTGGTAAGTTTTATGCTATTTAGATTTAATGATGAGTTTGTCTTCTTGTCTCACAAGGCTTAAAACATACATACATACACCAATGTTTTCCCTCATTTTTCTATCTTAAGGTGCAGTCATACCTCAGAAATGGTGGCATTACAGTGTTGGACTGGCTCGGCAACAGTTGACATTTGAACCCTATTGAAAATTGCTGGTACGTAATGTTATCTAAAATTGCTCAGAAGAAGCCAACAAGTAAGATTCAGGTACAGGAGAGCATTGTAAGGGTGTGGTACCATGAAATTGGGCAACCGTATATCCAGAAGTTGATTAACTCTATGCCATATAGTTGCAAGGCGGTAATTGCAGCTTGAGCAGGAACAACAAAAGATTGAGGACTTATTTTGCTGATTTACAGTACATAATACTATTATGTTAACTTGTCATTTCAGTTTGTACACATAAATGCAATAAAATGTGTTTGGTTGTCATGATTTCTCATATTTCCATTAATTACGTATTTTACCCTTTGGGAAGATATTTATGGCAGTTAGGTATATTAGGTGGAGTCTTTTTATTGTACTTCATTTACAGAGATAGATATCCCATCTAACAAATGCATTTTGAACATTTCTGCAAAATTCACAAGTGGTGTAGTTTTTTGTCTGCCACTGTATATATTACAAGAACATTATTATTATCCATCATGACTGAAAAGCCAAGTAAATTCAAGGTTAAGCTATCTGCAAAAGGTAGTTTTTAAATATCAATATGGACATCAGCAGAATAAATCTACAGAAAATATCAACTCATTTTAACACTTCTCTATAAACTGGACATACACATGCAGCTGCCATATTCCTAAATGTAGCCAAAACTTTTGGTTCAGTGTAACGCAGATTGTCGTTAAAGAAACTGGAAAAAGGACTGGTTGACATGCACAATTCCTCCAATTTTAAAATCTATTTTCATGTTGCTACCTACTATAAACTGACACTTAAAGAAGAAATGGCAGCACTTACTGGAAGATTTGAAATGTACTTGAAACAACCTTGCAAAACACATATACATACCCCAGAAAAGGTTAATGTTCTTTGGGAGCAAATGTTTGCCTTGGAGCACAGTTGCCTTTGTATGCATGCACTGATAAATTTTTAATTTGAGATGGAAGCAGTGCAGCACTTAAAAGGGGAAATTCAGGTGTGTTCCTCTCCATAGGTAATTGACCCACATCAAGGAAGAGGATGACAAAGGTAAATACCCAAATGTCTCATGCTGTCAAGTAATTTTTTCTTATTCAATAAAAATTTTGATAGTATTTACAACTTCTCTACTTAACATAGCCATTTATGAAACATAATTACATTAGTTATCCAATAATAGATTGCTATTATGCTTAAAACTTTGGATTTATCATAATTTTTTTTTATTTCTTTTAGGACTTGGAAAATCTGTGAAGTATAGTGCAAAAAAAATAAGAAAAATGATACTTAGCTAAATTAAAAGATAACAGCATTAAATCATTAAAACAAACTGTAAAATAGCTCTCTTACACATTTGTACAATTTAAACAAAGAATAAAATCGTAGAAAATTAAATGAAATTGGGGCATCATTTAATCCCCCCCACACACAATATTTCACTGCATTTACACTGTTCGTAGCAGCTGTATTCTGCAGAAAGATATAAATTGTTGCGGAATACAATTGCTCTCATATACATTTTACAGGTTTATATTAAACATTATCAGCTTACTGAAGGCCATGAAAAGCATTACATTTTTGCACTAAGGTTTATAAAACAAAAGGACTAATAGTAAATAAAGTGGGTAATTTCCATCACATCTAATGGGGGAGCATGTTGCCTCATCCATGGTTGGTTGGTTTTTTTGTTTTTAATGGCGCATTGGCAGCTAAGGCCATAATGCGCCAAGTCAAATTTAAAATGCTACTAAACATTTTGGTAGCCAAGGCTACCACGTCAAGCAATTAATTATTATGTTAAAAAGGAATCCAGAAAAAGGAGTAAAAGCATAAAAAGTATAAAAACGTCGGACATATTGTCTCTGTCACCTATTATCTGACTGAGTGTAAATGGCTCAGTCAAATTATTAAAAGCAGTAAAACAAGCGTTGTGCTTCTATAAAAGTAGGACATTCTATAAAAAGATGACTGACGGTTAAATAACGTTACACATCTCGCACATAGGTGGGTCATCCGCCCTCAGCAAATAGGAATGTGTTAGATGACTGTGACCTATGCGGAGCCGAGCAAGAACAACTTCCTCTCTTCGGACCCTGCGTAGACTGCCATTGCGTAATTACAGGCTTAATGCAATGTAATTTATTTGTGGCCTGTCTGTGCCAAGAATCTTGCCATTGGGAAAGTAATTTAGAACGTATTATTTGCCTGTAGTCTGTATAGGGGACTGACAGGCAATGATTATCCAGGGAAATGGCTGATTTGGCAGCGGCATCAGTCGATTCATTCTTTTGCTGGATCCCAATGTGGTTTGGGTTCCAGCAAAAGTGAATATCGAATTCTAATTTCACGAGAGAAAAAAGAATCTGCCAGATCCTGGACAGGATCGGATGAGGGTTAAAACTCACCGAAGCCAGAGCCTGTAACACGCTCGATGAATCGCAATAAATCATATACCTTTGGTAGTCGCGATTTTTAATGTGATCTAGGGCTGTTTGTATTGCATGCAACTCTGCAGTATAAATGCTAGTTTCTTGTGGGATCTTATAGGATAATGTTTTGTGAGGGAACACAACAGCAGATCCCACATAACATTCTAACTTTGAGCCATCTGTATAGACTGGCAGAAAGTCAGAATACTGCTGTCTATGTGATGCAAAGAGTTGCTGGTAGACAGATGGCGGTGTAGTAGCCTTCTCCCAGATCTTAAGGGAGAAGTCACAAGTTGGAAAATAAGCATGCCAGGGTGGAAAGAATTGTGCCTTGGTGACTGGGCAACGTTGTCTACCGTCACGTTTAGCTCATTCAGCAGCCCTTGAATGTGAATACCAAAAGGTTTGTTGGCAGTCCGACGGGTGTTGCGCGGCTCAAAAACGGATGGCCATGTGGAATGATCGGGCAGGAATTTTAATTTGAAGGCGTACTGTAAGGACAACTGCTTACATCGAAGGGACAGAGATGGTTCGTTTTGCTTCAACGTAAAGGCTTTGGACAGGAGATGTGCGAAATGCTCCAGTGGCTGTCCGGATGACTTGATGGTGGATTGGATCTAACCACTGAAGTGCACTATCTCTAGCAGAACCATAAACCCGAGACCCATAGTCGAGTTTGGAACGGACAAGTGCTCAGTAAAGATGAAGAAGGGTAAAACGATCTGCACCCCATGAAGTTGACAAGAGGGCACGAAGGATGTTAAGCCCTTTGACACATCTTGTCCTCAGCTGACGAATATGTTGCAAAAATGTCAGCTTCTTGTCGAAAATAAGTCCAAGGAATTTGAATTCTGCTACAACTGGGATGTTATTTTGCCCAAGCCTTAATTCTGGGTCAGGATGAAGATTACGTTTGTGACAGAAGTGTACACAAACAGTCTTCTGTGATGAAAATCTGAACCCAATTAGCCAAAGATCAAGCTGTAAGATGATCAATGGTTTTCTGCAGTTGCCTTTCAATGACCCTCATATTGCATGAATGATAAAATATAGCAAAGTCAACATAGAGGGCATTGTTTACGGTGGGTGGAAGTTGTTCTGTGATAGTTTATTTTTATTGCGAAAAGCGTGACACTTAGAACGGATCCTTGTGGGACTCCCTCTTGCTGAGAGAAAACTCGAGAGAGGGTGGATCCTAAACGGACTTGAAATTGGCGATTCGAAAGAAAGGTTTTAATAAAAAGAGGAAGGTTACCTCTAAGGCCAAAGTTATGGAGGTCTTTTAAAATTCCAAATCGCCAGGCTGTGTCGTACGCTTTTTCAATATCAAAGAAAACTGCTACCAAATGCTCGGATTTAATAAAAGCATCACGAATGGATGTTTCCAATCAGATTAAATGGTCCAGAGTGGATCTATTTCTTCGGAAGCTGCACTGTGTCCTGGAAAGCAGACCGTTTGTTTCTAAATACCATACAAGTCGTGCATTAACCATTCTTTCCAGGACTTTGCACAAACAGCTTGCCAGAGCAATAGGACGATAGTTACTTGGATTGCTAGGATCTTTTCCTGGTTTTGGGAAAGCAAGGATGATAGCCCTTTGCCAGGAATCCGGAAATTGTTTGTGAATAAAAATTCTGTTAAACAGAATTAAAAGGTGATCCTTAGATTGTGGTGAAAGGTGTTTTAACATTTCGTAGTGGATGTCATCGGGGCCCCACAGCACTTGCATGCGTGAGAAAGAGTGCTGCATTTAACGCTTCCTGTAAAAAGGGCGTTATACGATTCAAGCCCTTTTGAAGAGAAGTTTGGTGGGTTTTTCTCAACTTTCTTTTTCAGGGCCAAAAACTCTGTGGGAAAAGATGTTA